>NW_027362763.1:74658493-75253493 GCF_046119375.1 Phyllobates terribilis | reverse complement strand
AAGCTTCCTATATCCCACAATCACCAACTATAACACCCTAAAAAAGCAAAAAAAAAAACAACAACCCAGAACTGATATCCCCTAAATTAAAACCCCCCCACACCTCATCTTTCCCCACACACAAGCCTCTGAGTCTGTCTATCAAAGCATCTGATGTTGGAGATGATCACTTGGAGATATAGCATTGCCCCCCTATGCTGTAGCGCTTTATCAGGGATTATTTTTTTCCCCTACTTTTTCGTTATAACAACTGTTGTATTGCAGAATGCCATTCCAGACGACAGATGTCATAACGAATTTCCTTCCATCTCTTCTTCTGTAACTTTTTTTTTTTTTTTGTGGAGAAGCCATATATTCATTGACTGTAACGGTTACAAGAAGGATTAAATGGGAGGGTTAGAGTCATAATAAACATATAATAAGTAGCAAATGAAAAAAAAAAAAAAAGATTAAATATACCTCTGAGTCATGAACCAGTCCTGGGAATGAAGTTGACATATTTGCCTTTTTTTTTTCTTCTTCTATGGATAATATCTTAGAAAAAGAATTAGCTTCTCTTATAAGAATCCTCTCCTGTAGGTTTTCCAGAAGATAATGCAGGGCTTGCAGGAGCACCAGATTAGACCTTCTTTTCGCCTACTCTCCCCTCAAAAAGCTGCAGGAAAAAAATTTCCCCTCTGCTCAAAACCAGCTCCCTGGATCAGATTTTGTAGTTGCTGGATAATTCTTTAGCTGATGTCGTAGGTCCCTTGGCAATATAGAAGTTTTGAAAATTAAGCATCAGCAGTGAGAAATGGGAGGACAATAGATAGAGCAGCTTCATCCCAAGAGACAAGGAATAAATATTGTATCTTCCCCTAATAGGGATCTCTGGGATCTTTCGACATTTTATCCATTTCTTTCTAATCTTATTGTTTTACCTATTTTTTTGTTTTTGCTTAGGTCTATTCTATTTTATTGTATTTTATGACATATTTTTTTTTATATTGGTTTATTAGGTTAAAAAAATAATCCAACCAAGACCTGTTATAAAATATTTGGAGACAAATTATGTCTAAACCAAATCTACGATGTAACAACAACAGGAAACGGAATCTATCGATATTTGTAAATAGAACGAATGATAAATGTAAATATTGACACGAATCCGACAATAACAAAAATAAATCGATTGTTTTATGCCTTGTTTATTCGGAATAACGGCTAAATTACAGATGGAACGTATCGTTTTGAATCGAATTCGAATGGAACGCAACGGATTTTGAAACATTTTGATACATGTTCAATTTATATTTTGACACAAAGCAAACAGGTTGGGGATTCAATGTAAGAGATACATGTGAAGCTATAGAGCAAGGAATCTAGGCAGCAATTGCATGTGTGGATTGTGATAATAGACAACTCCTCAGAAGTGGAGACACAGCCGCAAGACATTAAGAGTGAGACTGGTTTTTAATTGGGAGTTAATACGGTCTTGCTTTCAAGTGTTAAAAATGAGGAAGGTGTCTTAATAAGGGGCCGCAGGCTAACAAAGACGAGAGAGAGTCTTTCTTGCAAAGCTGGAAAAGGTCATGGTTTAGCGAGGGTTGGCTAGACTCTTAAAAAATGTCTTAAGAAGCTGTCATTCAAGTGCCTCTTCTTAATGGACAAAGGCACACGCCTAGGAGCAAAGGCTCATTGTGTGAAATGGAAAAGTGCAGCTCAGTAGCCCTCATAGGGGTCAACAGCAAAAGCATGATCTACGTGTTATTAGCAGCCTCATCAAGCCAATGTGCTCCATTTCACTTAATCAAATAAAACACAAGGAGGAGAAGGAGAAGGAGGAGGAGGTCTGAAGAAGGGAGGGCCTTCCTGGATAATCGTCACCATGAATGGAAAGAAGGAGGAGCAGAAGACAAAACTGCAAGCAACTTCTGTGCTTCAACATACTGGAACACACAAAAAAAAATACTATGTACAAAATGGAATATGGAGAAGATGCTGGGGTGGAAGGAGACTTTCTTAAGGAGGATGAAGAACAGTAATCAACATCTGGTTGCTTTGTTGGTATGGCTTGTGTATCACCAGTCCTGCCTCATATGGGTGCAGGAGTTGTCATGCAAACTTGGCTTTTAGTTAATTGTGTTTGCAACAAGTTTCAATAAACTATTGTAAGGGTGATGATATATTTATACTGTATCAATAATATGTGTGTATATGAGTATAGAAGTCTGACACTTCTCTGGACTCCTCTATACAAATTTCCCCTCTAGGTATAACAAGTTATACAAGTCTGATCACATTATCTACTGTTATGTAACAATGGAACAGAAATGAGAGCATCTGTTATCATCCAGAATCGCTGGGAAATCTCACTTCACTACTTTTTCTGTGGGTTTTGCCTCAAAGCAAGTGAGAAATGCAATATCATAGCCCTGACTTTATGTCTTTGTGTCCTACAATCTTTTGTCATAAGGATATGTTATATACCCATTGATATGACAGAAGCGATGTCTTATATCATAACTCTTATGTATTTTGCCATAACTTTTTTTTTATATAATTTTCCATGTTTATTTTTTTTTATAGGTCTTAGTGTAAAAGACATTCTGTAATACTAAAGCAAGCAAGAACTTAATGTTTTATATCTGATCTTTTATTGATTTTTGTCTTACCCCTTCTACCACTTGTCACAATACTTGGTGTAATAACTGGTCTGTCATGCATCATAATTTAACATTACAAGACAAACTACTGTGGCATGCTATATCATAAAACTCATTTTATTGTCTTGTTTAATCTGTTTTGTGCCATGTTTTTTTCCCTATGCTAATAACAATACATCATCAATGAAATGTCTCAGCATTCATTTGTACCATGCCATGTACATTAAAGCTTGTTATAACTCAAGTCCCATAACCTTGTAAAATTCTCTGTATTTTTATTTTCTTCAACAGGAAAAGCTTCAATCAGCGACAATTACACTGAAATAAAAACTGGAATCAAATATCTGCTGCGCCAGCACCTTGTGCTCCACTGTATCTGCAGTGTGTTTGTGGACTGTATGTGTTTTCTATGCATAAATTGCATTTTTAGAAGGGTTAAATATATGTGTTATATTGTATCTGAAGTGTGGTATATACAGTATTTTGTACCTTATATTGTGTGACGTGTGTTATATTGTATTTGCAGAGTGCTATGAGTTATATAACTTCTATTGTGTGTGTAGTGTATTATGAGTTATATAAGTTCTGTTGTGTATGTTGTGTGTTATATTGTATACGCAGAGTGTGACTTGTGTGTTATACTGTCTGCAGTGTGTTATATTAGCTATATGTTGTATATAGTGTGTTATATGAGTTCTGTTGTGTATGTTGTGTGTTATATTGTATTTGCAGAGGGTGATTTACCTGTTATATCATATCTGCTCCAGCTAATTATATACAATGCTGTCATTATATGGCATTATTCTACTCTTCTATCAGTGTTATTGTGACTTTTCACCCAAGACTAGAGTAGTAATAGTAGTAGTAAAAACTTTCCATTTCAAAACAGGAAATACCGATCTTTGCTTATTTCACATTGAGCTTTTTTATTACTGCAGTTGAGCAATGCAATTATAAGAAATTCTCCTATATAGAGGCATAAATGTAATCAGACTATATACAGAACTGGACTATACACTTACTCTTCTTTATGCTTTAAGCAAACCATTTAATCTTTTTCTACATATACACAGTGTGTTGTTTGCGAATATATCAGAAATATCTATTATCTATCTATGATCTATCTCAGTTATCTATGTAGATAACTAAATATTGTACATCTCTATCTACTTATCGTTTACTGTATATCTTTATCTCATATTGATCTCTATATCTATCTATCGATATTAGTCCTGTAAGGTGCTTTCTGTAAGGCACACACATTTTATGTCTACTCTTAATAAAAAATCTAATTCATAATTAATCAATGCAACATGATGATAAATAATGCAGCTGAATCCTCTGGATTAGATTAGCCAGCGCTATATAAATAATTGCAGTCCAGAATCACCAGGACCGAACTTTCAGCAGATTACAGACCGGTTTTAAAGCTGTGGATTTGTTTTCTATGATTTCTTATTATGTCCAACAAGAAAAAAAGAGACTTCTTCTTTAATGCTTAGTACTGGAAAGTTAATAAGTTATTTAGAGTTCAGTTTTGGAATAGACCTTAAAAACTCAATATACAACTCTATCTATCTATCTATCTATTATCTATCTATCTATCTATCTATCTATCTATCTATCTATCTATCTATCTATTATCTATCATCTATTTATCTATCTACTATTTATCTATTATCTATCTACTATCTATCTTTTGATCTAACTACGAATCTGTATCTGTTCTACTTACTGGCAATCTGTATATCAATCTATATATCTGTCTATCTAAACATGTTTATTGACATTTTTTTGGTCTATCTCTCTATATATCTATATTTTTTTAGCCATATCTGTATTATCTATCTATCTATCTATCTATCTATCTATCTATCTATCTATCTATCTATCTATCTATCTATCTATCTATCTATCTTTTTCTCTCTCCTTGTCTATATTTCTATTTATCTACCTATCAATCTATATCTGATATATCTATTCTTTCTTTCTTTCTGTTCTATTTACTGCCTATTTCTATTTGTATGTCTATCTATATATCTTTCTATCTAACCATGTGTATCTTTTGCTATCTTTCTTGGTCTATCTCTCTATATATCTGTCCTTTAATGTATCTATATATTTTCTATTTATTGTACTACTTCTATCTATCTATATCTATTATCTATCCTCCTATCCATCTATCTATCTATTATCTATCTATCTATCTATCTATCTATCTATCTATTATCTATCTATCTATCTATCTATTATCTATCTATCTATTATCTATATATCTATCTATCCATCTATCATCTATCATCTATCTATCATCTATCTATCTATCTATCTATCTATCTATCATCTATCTATCTATCTATCTATCATCTATCTATTATCTATCTATCATCTATCTATCATCTATCTATCTATCTGTCTGTCTATCATCTCTATCATCTATCTATTATCTATCTATCTATTATCTATCTATCTAATCTATCTATTATCTATCCTCCTATCTATCTATTCAATTCAAAGCAACTTTATTGGCAGGACCAAATAAACATTAATTTTGCCAACGCAAGTGTACAGTAGAAAATAGGGATTGGGACGGTGGGGATAATGAATGGGACACATTCAGGGTGGGGGGCTATTTATCTATCTATCTATCTATCTATCTATCTATCTATCTATCTAACTGTCCTATCTGCCTTTCTGACTCCTTTCTTCTCACATGGTGGATACTATTAGTAATCTTTCCATACCCCTCTTCTCGGAGTCTTTTTGTTCTGTGAGCACACAGAACTTTCCTTGGAGGGGTCTGTGCCTGTGGATCTGGTGGATGTACAGGGCTGTCCTGTCCTGTCCTGTGCTGCCCTGTCCTGTCCTGTGCTGTCCTGTCCTGTGCTGTCCTGTCCTGTGCTTTCCTGTCCTGCCCTGTCCTGTCCTGTCCTGTGCTGTCCTGTCCTGTGCTGTCCTGTCCTGAGCTTTCCTGTCCTGTCCTGTCCTGTGCTGCACTGTCCTGTCCTGTCCTGTGCTGTCCTGTGCTGTCCTGTCCTGTCCTGTGCTGCCCTGTCCTGTGCTGTCCTGTGCTGTCCTGTCCTGTCCTGTGCTGTCCTGTGCTGTCCTGTGCTGTCCTGTGCTGTGCTGTCCTGTCCTGTGCTGTCCTGTCCTGTCCTGTGCTGTCCTGTCCTGTCCTGTGCTGTCCTGTCCTGTCCTGTGCTGTCCTGTGCTGTCCTGTCCTGTCCTGTGCTGTCCTGCCCTGTGCTGTCCTGTCCTGTCCTGCCCTGTGCTGTCCTGTCCTATCCTGTGCTGTCCTGTCCTATCCTGTCCTGTCCTGTCCTATCCTGTCCTGTCCTGTCCTGTCCTATCCTGTCCTGTCCTATCCTGTCCTGTCCTGTCCTGTGCTGTCCTGTGCTGTCCTGTGCTGTGCTGTCCTGTGCTGTCCTGTCCTGTGCTGTCCTGTCCTGTGCTGTCCTGTGCTGTCCTGTCCTGTCCTATCCTGTCCTGTCCTGTCCTATCCTGTCCTGTCCTGTGCTGTCCTGTCCTGTCCTGTGCTGTCCTGTGCTGTCCTGTCCTGTCCTGTCCTGCCCTGTCCTATCCTATCCTATCCTATCCTATCCTATCCTATCCTGTCCTGTCCTGTCCTGTCCTGTCCTGTCCTGTCCTATCCTGTCCTGCCCTGTCCTATCCTATCCTATCCTATCCTATCCTATCCTGTCCTGTGCTGTCCTGTCCTGTCCTGTCCTGTCCTGCCCTGTCCTATCCTATCCTATCCTATCCTATCCTATCCTATCCTATCCTATCCTGTCCTGTCCTGTCCTGCCCTGTCCTATCCTATCCTATCCTATCCTATCCTGTCCTGTCCTGTCCTGTCCTGTCCTGTGCTGTCCTGTGCTGTCCTGCCCTGCGCTGTCCTGTCCTGTCCTGCACTGTCCTGTGCTGTCCTGTGCTGTCCTGTGCTGTCCTGTCCTGTCCTGCCTTGTGCTGTCCTGTCCTATCCTGTGCTGTCCTGTCCTATCCTATCCTGTCCTGTCCTATCCTGTCCTGTCCTGTCCTGTGCTGTCCTGTCCTGTGCTGTCCTGTCCTGTGCTGTCCTGTCCTGTCCTGTGCTGTCCTGTCCTGTCCTGTGCTGTCCTGTCCTGTCCTGTCCTGTGCTGTCCTGTCCTGTGCTGTCCTGTCCTGTCCTGTGCTGTCCTGTCCTATCCTGTGCTGTCCTGTCCTATCCTGTCCTGTCCTATCCTGTCCTGTCCTGTGCTGTCCTGTCCTGTGCTGTCCTGTCCTGTCCTGTGCTGTCCTGTCCTGTCCTGTCCTGTCCTATCCTGTCCTGTCCTGTGCTGTCCTGTCCTGTGCTGTCCTGTCCTGTGCTGTCCTGTCCTGTGCTGTCCTGTGCTGTCCTGTGCTGTCCTGTCCTGTCCTGTGCTGTCCTGTCCTGTCCTGTGCTGTCCTGTCCTGTCCTGTCCTGTGCTGTCCTGTGCTGTCCTGTCCTGTGCTGTCCTGTGCTGTCCTGTGCTGTCCTGTCCTGTCCTGTGCTGTCAGCACCAGCAGTTCTCTGCGCCAAATACAAAGGGCTGAAATATTAATTACTCCAGTCCAATCTGCCGGATCCGCCTGCAGGCAGCTCTAACGGAAAGAGCAGATGCCTTCCTCTCTTTAAGAAATCTTCATTAGTCATTAAAATACTTAGAGGGATTAGTCACTAAATACTTGTACATTTATTTTAATACAGTCTAAGTTGTGTGTCACAGGGTTGAGTCGGAGAAGCGGTGTAATTATAAGAGATAGTTTAGTGCAGATTATTTTTCCTTTTCTTGCCATTCTGTCACATGCATTTGCATAGTAGATGAAGGGATTAGCTCAAATCATCTTTTTTTTTTAGGGATAATGAATTGCTAATCTGCGTTACCGTTGTGCTGTATAGGAGGGGAGCATTATTAAATCATCCACAACACGCAACAGTGGAGTCTGGCATCAACTTCCACCAACTACAACTCCTATCTGGGGGAGGGGTGCTCTACAGTTAGAAGACTGACTTTTAAAGTTAAAATAAATAAAATAAAAAACTTTAGACAGAGTGAATGTGGAAAGAGTAGTCAAAAATGTCTATAGTATTAAGATGTTTAAAGTAATTGTGCTTAAACAGTGCCACCCTTAATTACAGGTTATGGATGGTATTGCAGCCCAGTCACATTCACTTTAATGTAAGTCTTCATATAACACAGACCAATGTAAATTTCCCCTTTAAAGAGGACCTGTTACTTGATATAAATACACTGTGTGCAGAATTATTAGGCAAATGCGTATTTTGCTCACATGATACTTTCTATACATGTTTTCCTACTCCAAGCTGCATAGGCTTGAGAGCCAACTACCAATGAAGTAAATCTGGTGATGTGCATCTCTGTAATGAGGAGGGGTGTTGACTAATGACATCAACACCCTATATAAGGTGTGCTTAATTATTAGGCAACTTCCTTTCCTTTGGCAAAATGGGTCAGAAGAGAGATTTGACGGGCTCTGAACAGTCCAAAATTGTGAGATGTCTTGCAGAGGGATGCAGCAGTCTTGAAATTTCCAAACTTTTGAAGCGTGATCACCGAACAATCAAGCGTTTCATGGCAAATAGCCAACAGGGTCGCAAGAAGCGTGTTGGCCAAAAAAGACGCAAAATAACTGTCCGTGAATTGAGGAAAATGAAGCGAGAAGCTGCCAAGATGCCATTCGCCACCAGTTTTGCCATATTTCAGAACTGCAACGTTACTGGAGTATCAAAAAGCACAAGGTGTGCGATACTCAGGGACATGGCCAAGGTAAGGAAGGCTGAAAAACGACCACCATTGAACAAGAAACATAAGATAAAACGTCAAGAATGGGCCAAGAAATATCTGAAGACTGATTTTTCAAAGGTTTTATGGACTGATGAAATGAGAGTGACTCTTGATGGGCCAGATGGATGGGCCAGAGGCTGGATCAATAAAGGGCAGAGAGCGCCACTCCAACTCAGACGCCAGCAAGGTGGAGGTGGGGTACTGGTATGGGCTGGTATCATCAAAGATGAACTTGTGGGACCTTTTCGGGTTGAGGATGGAGTGAAGCTCAACTCCCAGACTTACTGCCAGTTTCTGGAACACAACTTCTTCAAGCAGTGGTACAGGAAGAAGTTGGTATCGTTCAAGAAAAACATGATTTTCATGCAGGACAATGCTCCATCACATGCATCCAGCTACTCCACAGCATGGCTGGCCAGTAAAGGTCTAAAAGAAGAAAAAGTAATGACATGGCCCCCTTGTTCACCTGATCTGAACCCCATAGAGAACCTGTGGTCCATCATAAAATGTGAGATCTACAGGGAGGGAAAACAGTACACCTCTGGGAACAGTGTCTGGGGGCTGTGGTGGCTGCTGCACGCAATGTTGATCGAAAACAGATCAAGCAACTGACAGAATCTATGGATGGAAGGCTGTTGAGTGTCATAAAGAAAGGTGGCTATATTGATCACTATTTTTTTTGTTTTTTTGTTTTTGCATGTCAGAAATGTTTATTTCTAAATTTTGTGCACTGATATTGGTTTACCTGGTGAAAATAAGCAAGTGAGATGGGATTATATTTGGTTTTTATTAAGTTGCCTAATAATTCTACACAGTAATAGTTACCTGCACAAACAGATATCCTCCTAAGATAGCCAAATCTAAAAAAAACCACTCCAACTTCCAAAAATATTAAGCATTGATATTTATGAGTCTTTTGGGTTGATTGAGAACATAGTTGTTGATCAATAATAAAAATAATCCTCTAAAATACAACTTGCCTAATAATTCTGCACACAGTGTATGCATATGTATTATTATTTTTTTTCCCTTGGTGTAAAAGCCGCTGTTCTCCTGAATCCGGCGATGTTTTTCCTTTGTTCCTGCGCCTCTCCGTTCCTGAGATATGGCCTCCTCTTACCTGTGTATAAATCCAGTCTTGTTATCCAACAACAGGATGTGGTTCTCTATTCTTCTGTGGGAGTCTTCTTGGGGACCACACCCAGTTGGCAAATAAGATTAGATTTGGTGAAGAGGAGGCCATATATCAAGAATGGAGGGGAGCAGTAAAAGAAGAAAAACATCTCCGGATTCAGGAGAACAGCGGCATTTACAGCAGGTTGAAATTATATAATAACGGCAAGTGACAGGTTCTTGTTAATCGATTCTATCAGATGACTGAGACTCAATTTAAGGCAAATTAATGGACAGATAAGCAATCAGAACACTGACCCCTAGAAAGAAAAAAAAACAAAAAAACTACATTTTGTTCAAGCAATATAAGAGGTTGTTAAGATTATGAAATATATTCTGCTTTCTTCCAAAAACAGCGCCACACCTGTTCATGGTCTGTGTCTGGTATTGCACCTTAAAGAGGTTTTCCAGGATTCGAAAAACATGGTTACACTCTTTCAACAGGCAAACAAAGCATTCACTGTCTACTGGTTATGTCTGGTATTACAACTTAGCTTGATTTATTTACTTTACTCACTTATATAGCACCATTAATTCCACAGACATTATCGTCGCTGTCCCCATTGGGGCTCACAATCTACATCCCCTATCAGTATGTCTTTGGAGTGTGGGAGGAAACTGGAGAACCCAGAGGAAACCCACACAAACACGGGGAGAACATACCAACTCCTTGGTGGGATTGAACCCAGGACCCCAGCACTGAAAGGCTGCAGTGCTAACCACTGAGCCACCCTGCTGCCTCAATTGACATTAACTAATTAGAGTTGAAATACCACGCACAACCACTAGGAGGCATTTTTTTTTTTAATAAAGAAGGCAACTATGATTATTTTAATTCTTAGAAAAACAGAAAAGAGGTGCTCCCTGGGTAAAGATGCAGGATAATAGGGGAGGTGATGGGATGTGAACGGCTCACCTGGGTGAGTTGTGGAAGCAAACACCAGCAGGCTGCTGCTCTGGCCGCTGCGCTCACACCTGCTGGGTGGAGAGGGAAATACAAAGTAATGGAGAGGGATCAGTGGTGGTGGTGTCCGGGCACAGCCAATGATGTCACAGGTGTTGAGGAATTTTTTTTAATTAAAAACAACAGTAAGATACCTGAAGAAGGAGTTGATCCAACTCCAAAGAGCGTCATGTTTGAGAAATGTAGATATCTGAGAAACACGTTAGTTTTAATTAATTCAATATCTTACCTGAAGATCGAGTTGATCCAACTTCGAAACGCGTTACATGAATTTATTAAAAATATCTCCAAAACGCGTTGTTCTTAATAAATTAACGAGTTGATCCAACTCCGAAATGTGTTGTTTTTAATAAATTCAAGTATCTCCGAAATGCATTGTTTTAATAAATTAAGGTATTACCTGAAGAAGGAAATGAACCAACCCATCTTATCTTAGGGATCTTACCTGAAGAAGTTGTTGATCCGACTCCGAAACGCGTTGTTTTTAATAAATTTGTTTTCCTCAACATCTGTGACATTGTTGGCAGCACCCAGACACCACCGCCGATCCTTCTCCATTATTTAGTATTTTAATCCCGAAGCTCTCCTGAAAGTTGCAATACCATAAACCATACACAACTTATGGACAGGTGTTGCGCTGTTGTTTTACATTTTTAAAGAAGGCAGCCATGAGTTTTGAAAACCTGAAAACATCTTTAAGTTGCAATACTAGAAACTTCCTATATGGACAGTGTGGCACTGATTTTATGAAAAAGGCAACCATGTTTTTCTAATTCTGGACAACTCCTTTAAGTTGCAATACCAGACACAGCTCATAGACAGATGTGGCGCTGTTTTTGGAAGAAAGCAGAATGATTTTCTAATTGTAACAACCCCTTATATTGCTTGGATCAATTTTTTTTTGCTTACTAGGGGACAGTTATCTCATTGCTTAGCTGTCCAGAGACTAGCCATAAAATTAATCTACCACCTGAGAGACTGACAGGGGACATTTACATGGGGTCTGTGTTATAAATAGTTATTCACAGTGGATTTACTGTACATCTACAAAGTTATTTGTGGATTTTATGTTGGTTTCACTGTGGCCAAATCTTCAGGTCTAATAAGTTTATTTGTCACTATGAGTCATACTGAATAGCAATTGAATATTCAAAAGAGGGCTACATAGGCTAATTATGGCTCCTCTGATGGAGAGGTACCATGTGGTTGCTGTTGCTACTCAGATTGAAGATCATCTCTTGTCTCTGACCATGTGATTCCTCTCACATCCATTGTTTTCCATTTCTACTATTCTGTTGATGTGTCAGTTTTTACTTATATTCTAGTATTCTATGTATAATGAGCAATACTAAATGTAGCAGAGCCCAATGAAGACGCAGAGCTGAACATGTCAAGAGACTCACTGAAGAAGTAGAAGAACCCAGCGAAGATGCAGATCTGAACATGTTGAGAGACTCACTGAAAAAGTAGAAGAGCCCAGTGAAGATGCAGAGCTGAACATGTCAAGAGACTCACTGAGAAAGTAGAAGAGCCCAGTGAAGATGCAGAGCTGAACATGTCAAGAAGCTCACTGAAGAAGTAGAAGAGCTCAGTGAAGATGCAGAGCTGAACATGTCAAGAGACGCACTGAAGAAGTAGAAGAGCCCAGCAAAGATGCAGAGCTTAACATGCCAAGAGACTCACTGAGAAAGTAGAAGAGCCCAGTGAAGATGCAGAGCTGAACATGTCAAGAGGCTCACTGAAGAAGTAGAAGAGCTCAGTGAAGATGCAGAGCTGAACATGTCAAGAGACCCACTGAAGAAGTAGAAGAGCCCAGCAAAGATGCAGAGCTGAACATGTCAAGAGACTCACTGAAGAAGTAGAAGAACCCAGCGAAGATGCAGATCTGAACATGTTGAGAGACTCACTGAAAAAGTAGAAGAGCCCTGTGAAGATGCAGAGCTGAACATGTCTAGAGACTCACTGAAAAACTAGAAGAGCCTAGTGAAGATGCAGAGCTGAACATGTCAAGAGGCTCACTGAAAAAGTAGAAGAGCTCAGCAAAGATGCAGAGCTAAACATGTCAAGAGACTCACTGAAGAAGTAGAAGAGCCCTGCGAAGATGCAGAGCTGAACATGTCAAGAGTCTCACTGAAGAAGTAGAAGAGCCCAGTGAAGATGCAGAGTTGAACATGTCAAGAGACCCACTGAAGAAGTAGAAGAGCTCAGTGAAGATGCAGAGCTGAACATGTCAAGAGACTCACTGAAAAAGTAGAAGAACCCAGCGAAGATGCAGAGTGGAACATGTCGAAAGACTCACTGAAGAAGTAGAAGAGCCCAGTGAAGATGCAGATCTGAACATGTCGAGAGACTCACTGAAGAAGTAGAAGAGCCCAGCAAAGATGCAGAGCTGAACATGTCAAGAGACTCTCTGTAGAAGTAGAAGAGCCCATCGGTAATGCAGAGTTAAATACGTAAGGAGACTCACTGAAGATGTAGCACAGCGTCACAACAATGCCAAGATGAATATGACAGGAGATTCTTTGAAGATGTAGGAGAGACCAGTGACAATGCAGAGTTGAATATGTCTGAAGTCTCAGTGCAGAAACTATCAAGATCAGCAGTAGAAATCCTAAGAGTGGCAAACACACCAGCTACTTAAGTACTCAAGCGGCATGAGACCACCTGAGCCTGCCTACTAGGCCTAGACCTTGAAGACAACAGAGTAACCTGACACGCATTGGAGCAGAGGAAGCTGGCCTCCGTGAAACAGAGGTCATGGTTCTGGATCCAGGACAAATGAGTAACAGCATCACCTTAAAGATCGATTCCCATATTGTATAAATGTTTATTGTTTGGGATACGATCTGTAGTCCCTCGCCTGATCCCAAGAATCAAGGGGCTGCTGCACTAATTTAGTGCTGTTTTCACCACTTCCTCCTGGTTTGAAAAGGTTTTAGGCAGGTGTGGAAAAAATGTTGCCAAGTAACAAGCTTCCAAACATGGAAGTGTTAATAGTTTATTTGTATCAATTAACAAAATACAAAGTGAACGAACAAAAGGGAAATCTAAACCCCATCATTATCTGGTGACCGCCCGTCACCTTCATCACTTCTTCTTGTCATTTGCACACAGCCTATGAAGACTCTTGGCAGGAGGTTGTTCCAAACATCTTGGAGAACTGACGCCAGATCTTCTGTGTATGAGGCTTGTGCAGCTCCTTCTGTCTCTTCATGTGATCCCAGACAGACTGGATGATGTGAGATCAGGGCTCAGGGGGGTTGGATTACCACACCCAGGACTCCTCGTTCCCGGTGTATAACATCTGGCCCGTCACCCCCCGCCATGCTGTCTGCAATTACTAACATGTGACAGAGCAGCCGGTGGTGTAGAGCTCACCAGTACGGTCCTCTAATTGGAACCACCAGGGGAACAAGTCTGTTCATGACATTTCTTCCTCCTGAATCTTCCCCATCACCTGTGAGTGATAATATTGAGAAGTGGAAGGAACCGCAGCAACTGAGCCATGAAGTGGAGACCACGTAATATTTCAGAGCGGGGGGCCGAGTGCTGAGGAGCAGTGGGCAGAAAAGTCACCACCGCTCTGCTGACCTCATAACTGTAGAGTCCAGACCTTCTCTGATATTAACATCAGCACAAGCACTGCGCCCCTGCTGGGAGCTTCATGGCGGAGCAGCTGCATACAGCCGTACATCACCAAGCACAATGCTGAGCGTCGGATGGCGTGGCGTAAAGTTGCCACCACTGGACTCTGGAGGAAACATGTTTTGTGCAGTTGTAATGGTATGGACAGACTGACCGCATTTTCCCCTGAAGAAACAAGTTTTATTGTGTATTATGTCATGTGAATTGTGTCCTGCGTCTTTTGTAAATATTGTGTAATGTGTTAATAGTATTGCGATGTAATATAAATAGTGTAATATGTGGATATGTTAGTGATGTTGGTAATGTATATAGTTGATGACAGGGTAAGTTAGAGTTAAGAGTTGGGACTAGCCCACAGTGGGAGGGGTAGTGTAAGGGAGAGTGACTGCTTCCTGCTAGGAAGGCAGGTAGAGTTTGGAGTGCTTGGTGAGAGGACTAAGAAAGTCCAAAGTGAACAGTGCCGCATTCAGGGGTGATCCTAAATGAGAGGAGACCAAGGAGGAGGAATAGCGAGATCCAGAACATCAGTGACCAAGATACATAGTGGCCTTCTGGAGACGGGTGTAGCGTCGGCGTCCCTGCCTCCTGCTAGGCAGGGACGCTGTTCCCCTCACCTCTCCACTCCGTGCCCGGCGTCCTCCTCCCGCTCTGCTGGCAGCGCGCGCTGCTTCCCGGCCACTGTGCTTAGGGCGCGCGCTCCCCCTTTCTTAAAGGGGCCGCGCGCGCCGTCCTAAGGAGTCCCCGGCCAATGGCCGGAGGACCTCACCATATATAAGGCACCTCCTCCAAAATGGAGGTGCCCGAGCAATGTTGTTGCAATGCCTTCACTCTGCTTCAGCCCTCAGGTCCCGTTACCAGTTACCTGCCAGTCACCTGCCAGATTCCTGCTTGATACCTGCCTGATATCCGCTTACCTGCTTGCAAGCCTGCGGTCCGACGGTCTGCCTTCCGACACCTGTCAGTCTGTCTATGGACCAGCCTGCCCGCTCACCTGGGAGCGCTCACCTGCTACTTGCCTGCTAGCCTACCTGGAGGCTCTGTCGTCACTTGCCGTGACCACCTGCCAGTCCAGAGACTCTTGCCCGCTCACCTGGGAGCGCTCACCTGCTACCTGCCTGCTAGCCTACCTGGAGGCTCTGCCGTCACTTGCCGTGACCACCTGCCAGTCCAGAGACTCTTGCCCGCTCACCTGGGAGCGCTCACCTGCTACCTGCCTGCTAGCCTACCTGGAGGCTCTGCCGTCACTTGCCGTGACCACCTGCCAGTCCAGAGACTCTTGCCCGCTCACCTGGGAGCGCTCACCTGCTACCTGCCTGCTAGCCTACCTGGAGGCTCTGCCGTCGCTTGCCGTGACCACCTGCCTGTCCAGAGACTCTTGCCCGCTCACCTGGGAGTGCTCACCTGCTACCTGCCTGCTAGCCTACCTGGAGGCTCTGCCGTCACTTGCCGTGACCTCCTGCCAGTCCAGAGACTCTTGTCCGCTCACCTGGGAGCGCTCACCTGCTACCTGCCTGCTAACCTACCTGGAGGCTCTGCCGTCACTTGCCGTGACCACCTGCCTGTCCAGAGACTCTTGCCCGCTCACCTGGGAGCGCTCACCTGCTACCTGCCTGCTAGCCTACCTGGAGGCTCTGCCGTCACTTGCTGTGACCACCTGCCCGTCCAGAGACTCTTGCCCGCTCACCTGGGAGCGTCCACCTGCTACCTGTCTGCTAGTCTACCCAGAGACGGTCCCTGTGACTACCTGCCCTTCTACCCAGAGACTGTCCCTGTCACTTGCCGTGACTACCAGCCCTTCTACCCAGAGACTGTCCCTGTCACTTGCCGTGACTACCTGCCCGTCTTCCCTGGGAGCCACCCGCTTCCTTACAAGGACCGCCCCCTTGTATAGTTGCTCAGAGGTTCCGCCTCCCAGACCCGTTACAACGGGTCCTAAGGAGAGGACGCCTAGCCACAAGACCCTGAGCTTGTAATGCTGGAAGGTAACAAATCTAAACAGGACTGAGAGACTGGGACTAGAGAAGGGTCCAGGGCGCCAGTAGTGGAAGAAATAGGATGCGAAACCGCAGAACAAGTAAAGGAGACTTGGTAATCAGGACTGTAGTGTTTAAGCTGGGTTGTGGTGAAGTAGGGAGAAGCAGCGGACATGGAGAGACCTGGAGTAGACTACTAAGGAAGGAAACTGTGTGGAAAATGCTTCTAACTGTAACGGAAGACTTTGTACCTGCTATCCCTTGTATATAATCCGCATCAAGTTCCCGTTCAGTAAAGATTTTATTTTTGGATGGTGGTCTCTGTCATTGAATTGCGAACCGTCTGGTCCTGGCGAACCAACATCGGTTCCATATGGCCTGCATGGGAGTAATACCCTTACAGCACAAGTCCACACACCCAGCCTGGACCCACTTTCATGTCATGTGCTGGGGCACCATAGACGTGAGCCTGGCCTCTCCCCAACATCAGGGTCTGTCCCCACAAATATTCATCTGGATGAAGGTGCAAAATTTCCAAGTAACGCCTCCAAATTCTTGTAGAAAGTCTTCCCAGAAGAGCGGGAGCCGTTATATCTACAGATAGGCCGACTCCAAATGAATGTCTGTGGATGTAGAATGGGAGGTCAGAAAAGCTCTTATATGTGTAATGTGGAGGGGGCACAAAGTTTTGTCCAAATAGAATATCAAAAATATTTATAAGTTGAATTGTACTTACTGGACCGGTTTCTCAGTCAGTTCAATAGACAGTGAATAAAGTCAGGGCGACATCTATTCAAGACTTCTGCAGAGCCCCGAAATTGGGATCGATTTGGGTTGTTGTGGTCAGACCCCTGGTGATCGGTAAGTCTTCTCTTATCCTATGGATAGACGATAACCTTTTTTTGTTACTATTTTATGGAATAACATTTTATCCGCCTTCTCTCTCTCCTCTGAATTTTAAAGTTCATTTTGGGTTTGCTCATCTCTACTGATAACACCTCTATATTCAGTAGATAACACAGGATCCGCCATTCACAATAGGTGATGTCACAGCTCACCTCCTCCTCCTCCTGTACAATGATTGATAACACCTCTATATACAATAGATAACACAGGATCCACCATTCACAATAGGTGATGTCACAGCTCACCTCCTCCTCCTCCTGTACAATGACTGATAACACCTCTATATACAATAGATAACACAGGATCCACCATTCACAATAGGTGATGTCACAGCTCACCTCCTCCTCCTCCTGTACAATGACTGATATCACCTCTATATACACTAGATAACCCAGGATCCACCATTCACAATAGGTGATATCACAGCTCACCTCCTCCTGTACAATGACTAATAACATAGTAACATAGTAACATAGTTTTTAAGGTTGAAGGAAGACTAAGTCCATCCAGTTCAGCCCATAGCCTAAAATGTTGATCCAGAGTAAGGCCAAAAAACCCCATGTGGCAAACACTAAGCTCCACATTGGGGAAAAAAATTCCTTCCCGACTCCACATACGACAATCAGACTAGTTCCCTGGATCAACGCCCTATCAAGGAATCTAGTATATATAACCTGTAATATTATACTTTTCAAGAAAGGCATCCAGGCCCTTCTTAAATTTTAGTAGTGAATCACTCATTACACCATCATGCGGCAGAGAGCTCCATAGTCTCACTGCTCTTACCGTAAAGAATCCCCGTCTGTGATTATGATTAAATCTTCTTTCCTCCAGACGTAGAAGATGCCCCCTTGTCCCCGTCTCAGGCCTCAGAGTAAAAAGATCAGTAGACAGGTCTTTGTACTGTCCCCTCATATATTTGTACATAGTAATAAGATCACCCCTAAGCCTTCGTTTTTCCACAGTAAATAACCCCAAGTGTAATAACCTGTCTTGGTATTGCAGACCCCCCAGTCCTCTAATAACCTTGGTCGCTCTTCTCTGCACCCGCTCTAGTTCAGCTATGTCTTTCTTATACACCGGAGACCAGAACTGAACACAGTATTCTAAATGTGGTCTCACTAGTGACTTGTATAGAGGTAAAATGATGTTCTCCTCATGAGCATCTATGCCTCTTTTAATGCATCCCATTATTTTATTTGCCTTTGCAGCAGCTGCCTGACACTGGCCACTAAACGTGAGCTTGTCGTCCACCAATACACCCAGGTCTTTTTCAGTGACAGTTTTGCCCAGTGTTTTACATTTAATCATATAATTATACATTTTATTTCCTCTGCCCAAGTGCATTACCTTACATTTATCCCCATTAAAGCTCATTTGCCATTTATCAGCCCAAGGTTCTAGTTTACATAGATCCTCCTGTAATATAAAATTGTCCTCCTCTGTATTGATTACCCTGCAGAGTTTAGTGTCATCTGCAAATATTGAAATATTACTCTGTATGCCCCCTACAAGGTCATTAATAAATATGTTAAAAAGAAGGGGGCCCAATACTGACCCCTGTGGTATCCCACTGTTAACTGTGACCCAGTCTGAGTGTTTTCCATTAATAACCACCCTTTGTTTCCTATCACTGAGACAATTCTTAACCCACATACATATATTTTCCCCTATCCCCATTGTTCTCATTTTATGTATCAACCTTTTGTGTGGAACCGTATCAAAAGCTTTTGAAAAGTCCATATACACAACATCCACAGCATTTCCTTGGTCCAGTCCAGAACTTGCCTCCTCATAAAAACTGATCAGATTAGTTTGACAGGAACGGTCCCTCATAAACCCATGTTGTTATTGGGTCATGAGGTTATTCTTCTTCAGATACTCTATTATAGCATCTCTTAGGAAACCCTCCAGGATTTTACACACAGTAGAGGTTAAGCTTACTGGCCTATAATTTCCAAGTTCAGTTTTTGTCCCCTTTTTGAATATTGGCACCACATTTGCTATACGCCAGTAGTGTGGTACAGACCCTGTTATTATGGAATCTTTAAAGATTAAAAATAATGGTCTATCTATGACGTTACTTTATTCCTGCAGTACTCGTGGGTGTATCCCATCCGGGCCCGGGGATTTGTCAACTTTAGTGATTTTTAGACGCGGCCGTACTTCCTGCTGGGTTAAGCAAGTGACATTTAATGGAGAATTTTTGTTATCACTAATCATGTTTTCTGTCATGCGATTTTCTTGTGTAAATACTGTTGAAAAAAATCATTTAGCATATTTGCTTTTTCCTCATCCTCATCTAACATTTCACCCAGACTATTTAAAAGGGGGCCAACACTATAATTTTTTAGTTTTTTACTATTTATGTAGTTAAAGACTATTTTGGGATTATTTTTAATTTCTCTGGCAATGATTCTCTCTGCCTCAATCTTTGCTGCCTTGATTTGGTTTTTACAGAATTTATTTAATTTTCTATATTTATTTAATGCCTCATCACTACCTACTTGCTTTAGTTCTCTAAATGCTTTCTTTTTGTCACTTATTGCGCCCCTTACAGCTCTATTTAGCCATAGTGGTTTCCTCCTATTTCTAGCATGTTTATTCCCATAGGGTATATATTGTGCACAAGTCCTATTCAGGATGCTAATAAATGCCTCCCATTTGCTTTGTGTAGCTTTATATCTCAGGATATCGTCCCAGTTTATTGCACTAAGATCATCCCCTCTACTACACATCTTATTAAAGGTTACATGAAAACGTATTATTTTGTGATCACTATTACCCAAGTGACCCCCAACTCGTATATTTGATATGCGGTCTGGCCTGTTGGTTAATATTATGTCTAGCAGTGCCCCCCTTCTAGTTGGGTCCTGAACCAGTTGTGAAAGGTAATTGTCTCTCGTAGTTGTCAAAAACCTATTACCTTTGCTTGAACTACAGGTTTCTGTCCCCCAATGTATTTCAGGGTAGTTGAAGTCCCCCATAATAATGACTTCTCCTTGAGTCGCTGCCTCATCTATTTGCTTTACGAGGATATTCTCCACTGCTTCCATTATTTTTGGAGACTTATAGCAAACCCCTATCAGTAATTTATTATTTTTTCCCCCTCCCCTTATCTCCACCCACAGGGACTCTACATTTCCATTAGATTCACATATATCCTCCCGCAAGATGGGTTTTAAGGATGATTTTACATATAAACACCCCCCCCTCGCTTGTTTGTACGGTCATTTCTGAACAGACTATAGCCCTGTAAATTAACTGACCAGTCATGGCTCTCGTCCAGCCATGTCTCAGATATTCCTACCATGTCATAATTATTTTCCAACAAAATTAATTCTAATTCCTCCATTTTGTTGGTGAGGCTTCTGGCATTAGTGTACATGCATTTTATGCATCTCTCTGTACCTCCATTCCTTCTTACTTTATTGACTGTTCTAATCCCACCCCCAATTTCTTTATTTGTGCCCAGGTCACTATCTGCACTATCTTCCCCACCTATAAAATGAATACCCTCCCCCCCAATCCCTAGTTTAAACACTCCTCCAACCTTCTAGCCATTTTCTCCCCCAGCACAGCTGCACCCTCCCCATTGAGGTGCAGCCAGTCCCTAGCGTAGAGTCTGTAGCCAACTGAGAAGTCGGCCCAGTTCTCCAGGAACCCAAATCCCTCCTTCCTACACCAGTACTTGAGCCACTTATTTATCTCCCTAATCTCCCGTTGCCTTTCTGGCGTGGCATGTGGTACCGGTAGTATTTCATAGAATACCACCTTGGAGGTCCTTGCTTTCAGCTTGCAGCCGAATTCCCTGAAATCATCTTTAAGGACCTTCCACCTACCTCTAACTTTGTCATTTGTGCCAATGTGCACCATGACCGCTGGGTCCTCACCAGCCCCTCCCAGTAATCTGTCAACCCGATCAGTGATGTGCCGGACTCGAACGCCAGGTAGGCAGCACACTGTTTGACGATCCCTGTCTTTGCGACAGATTTCCTATCTGTTCCCCTAATAATTGAGTCCCCCACTACCAGCACCTGCCTGACCTGCCCTGCTCTCCTATTTCCCTCCTTACTGGAGCTAACACTCCTCCGGCTTTCAGGGGACATGCCTTGCTGCAGCAGTGCTACCCATATACCGTCACCCCCCTCATCTGCCAACTTGGCAAACTTATTGGGGTGTGCCAGATCAGGACTAGCCTCCCTGGCACTCTTCCCTCTACCCCCCTTCTAACTGTCACCCAGCTAGATGCCTCACTGTCCTGCAGCTCCCTACTACCACCCTCCTCCACATCTACCCCAGTGAGCAGCTGCTCAGTGAGCAGCAGACTCCTTTCCATATTGTCAATGGATCTCAGTGTTGCCAGCTGCTCATTTAGATCCTGTACCTGGGCTTCCAAACACACAACGTGCACACATCTCGCGCAGAAATATGCGACTGCGACCGGCTGATCAAGGATTGCATACATGTGGCAAGATGTACACTGGATAGCATTGCCAATAATGGAGCTCATTTCCTAATGGGGATTGCACTAGACAGAACGTTAAGTAAAAAGAAATGTAAAGAATTAATAAAATACAGACAGCAATTCAGTCCAAATTCCTCCCTTCCAAACTCCCTGAATCCAAAGTCATTGAATCACAAGTCACACACTTACTTTTGTTTGCACTTACGCTCCGGTCACACTCAGCTCATTCACACTGGTTTCATTTGCACTTACGCTCCGGTCACACTCAGCTCGTTCACACTCGCTAAGGAAGAAGATTTAAAGAGTTTTTTTTTTTTCTCTTTTGCAGCAATGCACCCTACAGCTCAAGGCATACAGTAGATAACACAGGATCCACCATTCACAATATGTGATGTCACAGCTCACCTCCTCCTCTTCGTGTACAATGACTGATAACACCTCTATATAAAGTACAGACCAAAAGTTTGGACACACCTTATCATTTAAAGATTTTTCTGTATTTTCATGACTATGAAAATTGTACATTCACACCGAAGGCATCAAAACTATGAATTAACACATGTGGAATTATATACTTAACAAAAAAGTATGAAACAACTGAAAATATGTCTTATATTCTAGGTTCTTCAAAGTAGCCACCTTTTGCTTTTATGACTGCTTTGCACACTCTTGGCATTCTCTTGATGAGCTTCAAAAGGTAGTCACCGGAAATGATTTTCACTTCACAGATGTGCCCTGTCAGGTTTAATAAGTGGGATTTCTTGCCTTATAAATGGGGTTGGGACCATCAGTTGTGTTGTTCAGAAGTCTGGTGGATACACAGCTGATAGTCCCACTGAATAGACTGTTAGAATTTGTATTATGGCAAGAAAAAGGCAGCTAAGTAAAGAAAAACGAGTGGCCATCATTACTTTAAGAAATGAAGGTCAGTCAGTCCGAAAAATTGGGCAAACTTTGAAAGTATCCCCAAGTGCAGTTGCAAAAGCCATCAAGTGCTACAAATAAACTGGCTCAAAATGAGGACCGCACCAGGAAAGGAAGACCAAGAGTCACCTCTGCTTCTGAGGATAAGTTTATCAGAGTCACCTGCCTCAGAAATCGCAGGTTAACAGCAGCTCAGATTAGAGACCAGGTCAATGCCACACAGAGTTCTAGCAGCAGACACATCTCTACAAAAACTGTTAAGAGGAGACTTTGTGCAGCAGGCCTTCATGGTAAAATAGCTGCTAGGAAACCACTGCTAAGGACAGACAACAAGCAGAAGAGACTTGTTTGGGCTAAAGAACACAAGGAATGGACATTAGACCAGTGGAAATCTGTGCTTTGGTCTGATGAGTTCAAATTTGAGATCTTTGGTTCCAACCACCATGTCTTTGTGCGACGTAGAAAAGGTGAACGAATGGACTCTACATGCCTGGCTCCCACCGTGAAGCATGGAGGAGGAGGTGTGATGGTGTGGGGGTGCTTTGCTGGTGACACTGTTGGGGATTTATTCAAAATTGAAGGCATACTGAACCAGCATGGCTACCACAGCATCTTGCAGCGGCATGCTATTCCATCCGGTTTGCGTTTAGTTGGACCATCATTTATTTTTCAACAGGACAATGACCACAAACACACCTCCAGGCTGTGTAAGGGCTATTTGACCAAGAAGGAGAGTGATGGGGTGCTACGCCAGATGACCTGGCCTCCACAGTCACCAGACCTGAACCCAATCGAGATGGTTTGGGGTGACCTGGACCGCAGAGTGAAGGCAAAAGGGCCAACAAGTGCTAAGCATCTCTGGGAACTCCTTCAAGATTGTTGGAAGACCATTTCCGGTGACTACCTCTTGAAACTCATCAAGAGAATGCCAAGAGTGTGCAAAGCAGTCATCAAAGCAAAAGGTGGCTACTTTGAAGAACCTAGAATATAAGACATATTTTCAGTTGTTTCACACTTTTTTGTTAAGTATATAATTCCACATGTGTTAATTCATAGTTTTGATGCCGTCAGTGTGAATGTACAATTTTCATAGTCAAGAAAATACAGAAAAATCTTTAAATGATAAGGTGTGTCCAAACTTTTGCTTTGTGCTGTATAGTAGATAACACAGGATCCACCATTCACAATAGTTGATGTCACAGCTCACCTCCTCCCCCTCCTATACAATGACTATTAACACCTCTATATACAGTAGATAACACAGGATCCACCATTCACAATAGGTGATGTCACAGCTCACCTCCCCCTCCTGTACAATGACTATTAACACCTCTATATACAGTAGATAGCACAGGATCCACCAACCACAAAAGGTGATGTCACAGCTCGCCTCCTCCTCCTCCCTTCACAATGGCCTTTGCAGACACTCATTAGATGCTTCAATACAAAAGATAGGGTCAGGATCCTGACCATTGCAGCTAAAGTACATGTGGATTTCCTGAAACAACAGGAAGTTAGAGTCTAAAAAAAAGCCCCAGTGGCCGGTGTGAGAATTTCATAATTTCTATTTTTTATTTTTAATACAGGTTGTGATTTGGGAACAAAAAAATAGCGAAAAATGTTTAAAAATACATTTAACAGAAAAACCTGTTTAAACAATATCTCATGTGCTGATGACACAATGCGTTTAAGGAACATTACTCTTCAGACCTTTTCTGATCTAGTTTTCATCTGTAGAACCAATTTTCTTTTAGACCTTAATCCCCTCCCAATCGGGTAGTATTTTGTTTTTGCTCTTTCCTTTCTCACCTTTGCTTCTTCCAAGAGCCATCATTTTTTAAATATTTTTGTAGACCTACCCATGAGAGGGTTTATTTTTTGCAGGATGAGTAGTAGTTATAAGTAGTGTTGAGCGATACCTTCCGATATCAGGAAATATCGTATCGGATTGGATCGGGCCGATACCCAAAAAGTATCGGATATCGCCGATTCCGATACCGGAAACCAATGCAAGTCAATGGGACACAAATATCGGAATGAAAATAAACCCTTTCTTTCCTTGTAGGTTAATTCTACATGAAGTAAAACAACTAAGAATAATGTAGAATGACATGAAAAGCCGGCAATTCATCAGCGGCATTCACCGGTACCCGACAATTTACAACAGAAAGAATAGAGCTTCACACATAGATTAGATAGATAGAAACATGTCAGTCACATATATATGAAGTACAGTGACAGTGTTGCTTACTGTACTTGTCATTTAGTGTAAAGGATTTATTAAAAAAAATATTAGTGTTTTCGTGCACCGTCTCTTTAAAAAAGCCGGCCGGCAATTCAGCATCTGTACCCGACAATTTATAACAGACAGAATAGAGCTTCACACATAGATTAGATAGATAGAAACATGTCAGTCACATATATAAGAAGTACAGTGACAGTGTTGCTTACAGAACTTGTCATTTAGTGTAAAGGATTTATTTAAAAAAATAATAGTGTTTTCATGCACCGTCTCTTTAAGAAAGCCGGCCGGCAATTCAGCATCTGTACCCGACAATTTAGAATAGAAGGAATAGAGAATCACACATAGATTAGATAGATAGAAACATGTCAGTCACATATATATGAAGTACAGTGACAGTGTTGATTACTGTACTTGTCATTTAGTGTTAAAATAAAGGATTTATTTAAAAAAAAATTGGCGTGGGGTTCCCCTTAATTTTAGGCTCTAGCGGAGGTTAAGCAGACAGCTGGGGCAAATGTTTGAAGCCTGGGAAGGGGGTAATACCCACGGAGCTTCCCAGGCTACTAATATCAGCCCCCAGCTGAATACCTAGCCTTTACTAGCTATTAAAATGGGGGACCCCCCCAAAAAAATGACGTGGGGTCCCCCCTAATTTAATAGCTAGCACAGGCTAGGCAGACAGCTGGGGGCTGATATTAATAGCCCAGGAAGGGTGCCATGAATATTGGCCCCCTCCCAGGCTAGAAACACCAGCCGTCAGCCGCCCCAGAAATGGCGCATCCATAGGATGCGCCAATTCTGGCACTTAGCCTCGCTCTTCCACGCTGCCCTGGTGCGGTGGCAGGGGGTAATAGGGTTGGGGTTGATGTCAGCTTATAATGCCAGCTGACATCAAGCCCAGGTTAGTAATGGAGAGGCGTCTATAAGACACCCCCATTACTAACCCCATAGTCAAAGTTAAAAGAAAACACAAACACCCAGAGTAAAGTCCTTTAATTGAAATAAAGACACAATTCTTTATTGTTCTAAATTAAACCATACTTACCATCACGCCCATTCCAGCTGAAGCCAACGATCTCCTGCAATAAAAGAAAAATAATAAAGCAACCTCATCCTTACCTTTCGATGGTTCCCAGGACAGCTCCAGCTCTGCTACATCGAGATGACAGGCTGGACCGCAGCAGAAAGCTGCCATCCAGCCTGTCATCCCGCAGACACTGAGAAGCGCAGGCATGCTTGCGCTCCTCAGTGTCTCTCTGTGACGTCATCCAGATGAGCCGAGTTCATGTCCAATGAACTCAGCTCACCTCATGCACGTCACTGACAGCGTGGGAAAATTCTCCTGCACTCAGCGCTTCAGCGTGAGAATTCTCCCACGCTGTCAGTGACATACATGAGGTGAGGTCATGTCCAATGAACTCAGCTCACCTCATGCACGTCACTGACAGCGTGGGAAAATTCTCACGCTGAAGTGCTGAGTGCAGGAGAATTTTCCCACGCTGTCAGTGACGTACATGAAGTGAGCGGAGTTCATTGGACATGACCTCGGCTCATCTGGATGCCGTCACAGCCAGACACTGAGGAGTGGAAGTATGCCTGCGCTTCTCAGTGTCTGCGGGATGACAGGATGGATGGCAGCGTTCTGCTGCGGTCCAGCCTGTCATCTCGATGTAGCAGAGCTGAAGCTGTCATGGGAACCATGGAAAGGTAAGGATGAGGTTGCTTTATTATTTTACTTTTATTGCAGGAGATCGTTGGCTTCAGCTGGAATGGGCGTGGTGGTAAGTATGGTTTAATTTAGAACAATAAAGAATTGTGTGTTTATTTCAATTAAAGGACTTTTTTCTGGGTGTTGTGTTTTTTTAAATACTTTACTAGAAATTCATGGTGGTCATGTCTAATATTGGCGTGACCCCATGAATTTTGGGCTTAGGGCCAGCTGATAATGCCAAGCTGGCCTTAACCCCTTTATTACCCAGTGAGCCACCGCACCAGGGCCCTGGATGAGTTGGGTACAGCGCCAGAAGATGGCGCTTCTATGAACGCGCCATTTTCTGGGGCGGCTGCGGACTGCAATTTGCAGCGGGGGGGGCCCAGAAAGCTTGGGTCTCCCTGCGCTGCGGATTCCAGCCCCCAGCTGCCTAGTTGTATCTGGCTGGGCACAAAAATAGGGCGAAGCCCCACGCATTTTTTTTTAAAATTATTTCATGAAATTCATGGAATAATTAAGAAAAAAAGGGCTTCCCTATATTGTTGTGTCCAACCAGGTACAAATAGGCAGCTGGTGGTTGGGGGCAGCCCATTCCTGCCTGCTGTACCTGGCTGGACACAAATATAGTGCGAAGCCCCACGTCAATTTTCTTTAAATTATTTCATGAAATAATTAAGAAAAAAAGGGCTTCCCTATATTGTTGTGTCCGGCCAGGTACAAATAGGCAGCTGGTGGTTGGGGGCAGCCTGTTCCTGCCTGCTGTACCTGGCTGGACACAAATATAGGGCGAAGCCCCACGTCAATTTTTTTTAAAATAAGTCCTTTATTTTAACACTAAATGACATTTGAGGAGTTAATAAAGATGCAGTCCCTAAATTATTATTTATTTTTTAATTAATTTTTCCCAAAACTTTTGACGTGGGCTTCGCCATATTTTTGTATGCCAGCCAGGTACAGCATCCAGCTTCTATGAACGCGCCATTTTCCGGGGTGGCTGCGCACTGCAATTTTCAGCGGGGGGAGGGGGGGGGGCAGAAAGCTTGGGCCTCCCTGCGCTGCAGATTCCATCCCCCAGCTGCCTAGTTGTACCTGGCTGGACACAAAAATAGGGAGAAGCTTCACGTATTTTTTTTTTTTAATTATTTCATGAAATTCATGAAATAATTAAGAAAAAAAGGGCTTCCCTATATTGTTGTGCCCAACCAGGTACAAATAGGCAGCTGGTGGTTGGGGGCAGCCCGTTCCTGCCTGCTGTACCTGGCTGGACACAAATATAGTGCGAAGCCCCACGTCAATTTTTTTTAAATCATTTCAGGAAATTCATGAAATAATTTAAAAAAATTGATGTGGGGCTTCGCCCTATATTTGTGTCCAGTCAGGTACAGCAGGCAGGAACGGGCTGCCCCCAACCACCAGCAGCCTATTTGTACCTAGCCGGACACAACAATATAGGGAAGCCCTTTTTTTCTGAATTATTCCATGAATTTCATGAATTTAAAAAAAAAAAAACGTGGAGCTTCGCCCTATTTTTGTGTCCAGCCAGGTACAACTAGGCAGCTGGGGGCTGGAATCTGCAGCGCAGGGAGGCCCAAGCTTTCTGGGCCCCACCCGCTGCAAATTGCAGTCCGCAGCCGCCCCGGAAAATGGCGCGTTCATAGAAGCGCCATCTTCTGGCGCTGTACCCAACTCATCCAGGGCCCTGATGCGGTGGCTCACTGGGTAATAAAGGGGTTAAGGCCAGCTTGGCATTATCAGCTGGCCCTAAGCCCGAAATTCATGGGGTCACGCCAATATTAGACATGACCACCATGAATTTCTAGTAAAGTATTTAAAAAAAACACAAACACCCAGAAAAAAGTCCTTTAATTGAAATAAACACACAATTCTTTATTGTTCTAAATTAAACCATACTTACCATCACGCCCATTCCAGCTGAAGCCAACGATCTCCTGCAATAAAAGAAAAATAATAAAGCAACCTCATCCTTACCTTTCCATGGCTCCCACGACGGCTCCAGCTCTGCTACATCGAGATGACAGGCTGGACCGCAGCAGAACGCTGCCATCCAGCCTGTCATCCCGCAGACACTGAGAAGCGCAGGCATACTTCCACTCCTCAGTGTCTGGCTGTGACGGCATCCAGATGAGCCGACAATGAACTCGGCTCACCTCATGTACGTCACTGACAGCGTGGGAGAATTCTCCTGCACTCAGCGCTTCAGCGTGAGAATTTTCCCACGCTGTCAGTGACGTGCATGAGGTGAGGTCATGTCCCATGAACTCGGCGCACCTCATGCACGTCACTGACAGCGTGGGAGAATTCTCACGCTGAAGCGCTGAGTGCAGGAGAATTTTCCCACGCTGTCAGTGACGTGCATGAGGTGAGCTGAGTTCATTGGACATGACCTCGGCTCATCTGGATGACGTCACAGAAAGACACTGAGGAGCGCAAGCATGCCTGCGCTTCTCAGTGTCCGCGGGATGACAGGCTGGATGGCAGCGTTCTGCTGCGGTCCAGCCTGTCATCTCGATGTAGCAGAGCTGAAGCTGTCCTGGGAACCATGGAAAGGTAAGGATGAGGTTGCTTTATTATTTTACTTTTATTGCAGGAGATCGTTGGCTTCAGCTGGAATGGGTGTGGCGGTAAGTATGGTTTAATTTAGAACAATAAAGAATTGTGTCTTTATTTCAATTAAAGGACTTTTTTCTGGGTGTTTGTGTTTTTTTTAAATACTTTACTAGAAATTCATGGCGGTCATGTCTAATATTGGCGTGACCCCATGAATTTCGGGCTTAGGGCCAGCTGATAATGCCAAGCTGGCCTTAACCCCTTTATTACCCAGTGAGCCACCGCACCAGGGCCCTGGATGAGTTGGGTACAGCGCCAGAAGATGGCGCTTCTATGAACGCGCCATTTTCCGGGGCGGCTGCGGACTGCAATTTGCAGCGGGTGGGACCCAGAAAGCTTGGGTCTCCCTGCGCTGCAGATTCCAGCCCCCAGCTGCCTAGTTGTACCTGGCTGGACACAAAAATAGGGCGAAGCGCCACACATTTTTTTTTTTAATTATTTCATGAAATTCATGGAATAATTAAGAAAAAAAGGGCTTCCCTATATTGTTGTGTCCGGCTAGGTACAAATAGGCAGCTGGTGGTTGGGGGCAGCCCGTTCCTACCTGCTGTACCTGGCTGGACACAATTATAGGGCGAAGCCCCACATAATTTTTTTTTAATTATTTCATGAATTTCCTGAAATAATTAAAAAAAAATTGACGTGGGGCTTCACACTATATTTGTGTCCAGCCAGGTACAGCAGGCAGGAACGGGCTGCCCCCAACCACCAGCTGCCTATTTGTACCTAGCCGGACACAACAATATAGGGAAGCCCTTTTTTTCTTAATTATTCCATGAATTTCATGAAATAATTAAAAAAAAAAAAACGTGGAGCTTCTCCCTATTTTTGTGTCCAGCCAGGTACAACTAGGCAGCTGGGGGATGGAATCTGCAGCGCAGGGAGGCCCAAGCTTTTTGCCCTCCCCCCCCCCGCTGAAAATTGCAGTCCGCGGCCGCCCCGGAAAATGGCGCGTTCATAGAAGCTGGATGCTGTACCTGGCTGGCATACAAAAATATGGCGAAGCCCACGTCAAAAGTTTTGGGAAAAATGTATTAAAAAATAAATAATAATTTAGGGACTGCATCTTTATTAAGTCCTCAAATGTCATTTAGTGTTAAAATAAAGGATTTATTTAAAAAAAAAATGGCGTGGGATCCCCCATAATTTTAGTCTCTAGCGGAGGTTAAGCAGACGGCTGGGGCAGATGTTTGAAGCCTGGGAAGGGGGTAAAACCCACGGAGCTTCCCAGGCTACTAATATCAGCCCCCAGCTGAATACCTAGCCTTTACTAGCTATTAAAATGGGGGACCCCCCAAAAAAAAATGACGTGGGGTCCCCTCTATTTTAATAGCTAGCAAAGGCTAGGCAGACAGCTGGGGGCTGATATTAATAGCTCAGGAAGGGTGCCATGAATATTGGCCCCCTCCCAGGCTAGAAACACCAGCCGTCAGCCGCCCCAGAAATGGCGCATCCATAGGATGCGCCAATTCTGGCACTTAGCCTCGCTCTTCCACGCTGCCCTGGTGCGGTGGCAGGGGGTAATAGTGGTGGGGTTCATGTCAGCGCCAGCTGCCATGAAGCCCAGGTTAGTAATGATGGCCGTCTATATGACACCCCCATTACTAACCTACAAAGTGTTAAAAAGAAAAAACACACTACACCCAGAAAAAAATAATTTATTTGAAATAAAACACCATTTTATTTAATTCTTAGTTTACTAAAAAAAAAATAGTTACCTGTCCACGTTCCTGCGCTGATCTCCCATGCACAGCTGTCACATCTGGAGATGGTGACAGCTGTGCATGGCTGCTGTAAGCTCAGGCTGCCGGGAACACGTCCGCTCCCGGCAGCGGGAGCCACTGACTGAGGTCACCGGAGTGCATTCAGGCAGCGCAGCTCCGGAGACCTCCTTTACGGCAGTGCTGTACCGTGGGAATTTCTCACGATACAGCAGTGCCGTAAAGGAGCTAACCGGAGCAGCGCTGCCTGAACTCCGGTGAACCCTTACGGCCCCGTCATTCTAGCGGCGGCAGCGGTTCAGAGCGGTCACATTCTATGTGGCTGCTCTGAACTGGAGATCTTCGTGGGACACTCGTGGACTACTACGGAGGGGTAAGGATAAGGTTGTGGTTTATTATTTTATATTTTATTACAGGAGATCGATGGCTTCGGGGAATTAGGTGTCTTGGTGAGTATAGGTGTAGTTTTTTATTTTTTACTTTATTTTAGGTGGCGATCGGCGGGGACAGGTAATGTATGAACTAATTTCTTTTAGGTAACCACTGGCCACCAATGACATGTATTTAACATTTATTGGGGACACAGTAGGGCAATTTAAATAGCAGGATCAGGCTGATGGGAACTACTGCTCCCATCGAGCTGATCCTGCTGGCAGGAGTGGACGGGGGACAGACATAGGCCGATGGGAGTAGTAGTGTCACATCGGCCTATGTCTGCCCGCACACACACCCGCACACACACCCGCACACACACCCCGCACACACACACACCCCGCACACACACACCCCGCACACACACACACCCCGCACACACACACCCCGCACACACACACACCCCGCACACACTAATCATGACGGGTCCGGGAGGTGAGGCTGACCTGTGCGGCCGTGGGAAAGTTGATGTGAGTTCATGCAGTCAAGCATGAACTCACATGAACCCTCTAAGGGCACCGCGGCTACTTCAAATGAACAGCTGATCGGCATCACCTGATACCTCAGCTGTTCATTTGAAATAACCGGCGGGAAAGCGCAGCACAGAACGGGAAAGCCGGCGGTGAAGTCTTTTCACTGCCGGCTTCCCCGCCCGGGTCCTTCGCTCCTTGGTGCTGCGCTCCCCGCCCGGTCCTAATTTACGATCGGGATGGGAGGTGGCGAGGGGAGCGGAGGATCGGGGTGGGAGGCTGCGGGGAAGCAGTATGGGGCTGCGTGATTGTTTAAAAGCCGGCGGCTTTTTACCGCGCGCCGGCTTTTAAACAATCAGGAGAATTCTCCCACGCTGGGATGGCATTCTGATGACAAGCTGGATCGCAGCTGAGCGCTGCCATCCAGCTTGTCATCCTTCAGAGACACTGCAGAGCGCAGGCATTATGGGAACTTCCGATTCCGGTATTCGATATTATAAAAGTATCGGAATTAAGTATCGGAATTCCGATACAGTGAATATCGGCCGATACCCGATATTTCAGTATCGGAATGCTCAACACTAGTTATAAGTGACACCATTCACTTTATCATGTAATATACTGAAAATAGGGGAAAAAAATAAATGTGGTGAAATAGTTAAAAAAAATCCGTCAATTCTGCCATTGCTTTTGGTTTTTCGGTGATGCCAAACTTGTAAGATTTTTTTTATATTTTAAAAAAAAATCCAGAATTTTGTAAAACAAATTAGATTTGTGTTGCCATTTTCAGAGCTTTCTAGCTATTTAATGTTTTTTTTTCAATAGAGCTGAATAGATTGTTTGTTTTTTGCACACTGAGCTGTAGGTTTACTGATGCCGCTTTTAGGTACGTATGAGGCTTTGACAGATTTTTATTACATTTTTGGAAGGAAACGTGGCAACAAAAAGACAGCAATTCTGGAGTTTTATTCCCCCCCCCGGTATTTAACATATTATTTAACCCCTTGACGACCACTGTAACGCATATTCACAGCGGCAGTTAAGGGTACTTATGCCTCAGCACCGCTCTTTCACGGCGCTAAGGAATAAGTGGATAGCGCCACCCGGCAGCATCAATTCCCACAGGTATCAGCTGTTTGTGACAGCTGACATCCTGCAATATCGGCCCCCGCCTGTTTTGATGCATTATTTATTTTATTTAGCGAACGCCGATAAAAAAACAAAATAAAAAAAACATGCCAAAAATGTCGCTTTTTCATCATACTGACTCACAAAAAAGTTAATAAAAAGCGATCAAAAAGTCACATGTAAAAAAAAATATATAAATAAAAACGCCAAACTGTCCCGCAAAAAACAAGCCCTAATATTGCTCATTTGGCAAAAAAATCAAAAAGTTACAGCTCTCAGAATGTGATGCTGCAAAAACAAATTCATTTGTGTAAAATATATTTGTTAGTCTGTAAAAATAGCAAAGCATAAAAAAATATATATAAATCTGGTATCGCTGTAATAATACCGACCCAGCAGACAAATTAGTCTTATCACTTTTACCGCACGGTGACTGGCGCAAAAAATAAAAAATAAAAACAATAACTGAATAGCTGTTTTTTGTTCATTCTGTGTCTGAAGAATGTGAACAAAAAGCGATCAAAAATTACTATGTGCCCCAAAATGGTACCAAAAAAAATCTGCAACTCGTCCTGCAAAAAATAAGCTCTCATATAACTCTGCTCGTCAAAAAATAAAAAAATTACAGCTCTCAGAATATGGTGATGAAAAAAACTACTTTTAATAAAAAAATTTTTTATTGTGTGATAGCAGCAAAACCTAAAAAAATTATATATAAATCAGGTATCGCTGTAATTGCACCGACCCAAAGAGTAAATCTGCCTTATCACTTATATTGCACAAAAATAAAAATAAGAACTATTCTTGTACTGCTGTCTATTTGTTCATTCTGCCTCCAAAAAAATGTAATAAGGCTTGGCTCACACTTATCCTGCGCTCTCCGCTGAGCGCTTACGTTGGGGTTTCCGTGTAAGTTCCCCAAAAAAGTGATTCAGACAAAACCCCAGATGGAACCACTCACTTATGAGGCAGATGGAGTCACTTTGGACTGGTCTCTGTTCTGGCGGCGTATCATCATTTTAGGATTTTTTTTTAAGCCCACAAGTGTGGACAACCACTGATCTGTGCACGCCTAAAAAGATGGAGACCACCGGAGCAGACATTAAACGGACTCCAAAGTGTCTCCATCTGCCTCTCTGTGGTGGGTGGTTCCATCGGGGGTTTTGTCTGAATCACATTTTTGTCAGATTTACACAGAAACCCCGACATAAGTGCTCAGCATAGACTGACGATCCAGTCTTACTCTGGAAGCAATCGAAAATTATGTACCCCAAAATGTTACAAATAAAACCTCTAATTTATCCCTCACAAAACCAGCCCCCTCTCAGGTCCATCATCTGTCACTGGAACTATAGGGGGTCCCACGTTACTGGTAGAACATAGACTCTGGAAAAGCGACAGCTCCTGCTCCTTCAAGTAAAATCTAGTGAATTCTGCATTCCCAAATCCAAATGCCCCCCTCCTTCTGAGCCCCACTGTCTCTAAACCGCAGTAAGTGGCCACATGTTTGTCATTATTGTAATGGGGAGAGAGCACTTAACATTTTACAGGGTGCATGTCACCAGGAGAAATATATGGGGGCACTACAATATATGAGGGCACTACACTTTATGGGGGCACAATGTATGGGCACTAAACTGCCATATTTGGAATATTTACATAATTTACTTAATAGTCACTGCAGCAGTAGATGAATTAATTGAGATGTGTAATTTCTACAATGGGGTCACGTTTGGGCTTTTTCTGCTGTTCTGGCACCTCGGGGCTCCGCAAATGTCGCCCACAACTATTCTAAAAAAATCTATCCTCCAAAAGCCAAATAGTGCTCCTTCCTTCTCAGCCCTGAAGTGTCGCCTAACAATAATTTCTGAAGACATTTGGGGCACCATCGCGTTTGGGAGAAATAGCATAACAAATTATGAGGTCCGTTTTCTATTATCCATTGTAAAAATTACAAATTTGGGGCTAAAACTACATTTTCGTGAAAAAAATTACAATTCTCAATATGATGACCTAATGTTATCAAATTCTGTGTAGTACCTGTGGGTTCAAAATGCTCACTATACCACTGCATAAAATCCTTGAGGGGTGTAGTTTCCAAAATGGGGCAACTTGTCAGGGTTTTCCACTGTTAAGGCACATCAGGGGCTCTCCAAACGCGACATGACACTCACAGACCATTCCATCAAAGTCTGCATTCCAAACGTCATTCCTTCCTTTCCAAGCCCTGCCGTGCTCCCAAACAATATTTTTCACCTACATATGGGGTAGCTTCGTACTCAGGAGCAATTGCACAACAAATTTTGGGGTCAATTTTTCCTGTTACCCTTGTGAAAATACAAAAATGGTGCTAAATGTAAATTTTTGTGGAAAAAAAATCGATTTTTTATTTTCACGGCTCTACGTTATAAACTTTCATGAAGCACCTGGGGGTTCAAGGTGCTCACCAGACTTCTAGATACATTCCTTGAGGGGTCTAGTTTCCAAAATGGGGTCACTTGTGGGGACTTTCCACTGTTTAGGCACATCAGGGGCTCTCCAAATGCAACATGGCATCTGCTCTCGATTCCAGACATTTTTGCATTCAAAAAGTCAAATGGTGCTCCTTCCCCTCCGAGCTCTGCCGTGCGCCCAAACAGTGGTTTTCCCCTACAAATGGGGTATCAGCATACTAAGGAGAAATTGCACAACAAATTTTGGGGTCCATTTTCTCCTCTTACCCTTGTGAAAATAAAAAATTGGGCTAAAAGTACATTTTTGTGGAAAAAAAAAAATATTTTCCCAGCTCTACGTTATAAACTTCTGTGAAGCACTTGGGGGTTCAAGGTGCTCACCAGAAATCAGAAATCTGGATCCATTCCGGGAGGGGTATATTTTCCAAAATGGGGTCACTTGTGGGGGTTTCCATTGTTTAGGCACATCAGGGGCTCTCCAAATACAACATGGCGTCCGCTCTCAATTCCAGTCAATTTTGCGTTCAAAAAGTCAAATGGCGCTCCTTCCCTTCCAAGCTTTGACGTGCGCCCAAACAGTGGTTTTCCCCGTCATATGGGGTATCTGTTATGTTCTGCTACCAAAGCTAAGGAAAGAGAGGAGATCTGTCCCTACTATGAGACTCAGCTGAATCCCTACGATGTAACAGGGAACCTGATCCTGCGATCAGACCTGCTAAAGTCCTAATCTAGTCTGTACGATGACCTATAGATGTGGGGAGGGAATCCCTACAAGTACTAAGGACTGGGAGGAATATGGGACACCTCCTAACAGAAATAGTAGCAGACAGACGAACAAACAAAATAGATAGAACATAGAGGTCCGTAGACCAAGCAAACTAACAGAGTTAGATACAGAGCACAGGCTAGCTAGAAAGTAGATATACAATGAAGTCCAGCAAAGCCAGAAGGGCGGAGCAGGACTAAATAGGCCAACAAGGTCATGTGACCAGCAAAGGAAAAAAAACCTAACAGCAAGGTTCTAACAGTACCCCCCCTTCTAAGAGGATCCTCCGGATCCCCTAGGACCAGGCTTATCAGGAAATCTCCTGTGAAACGCTCTGATAAGTCTGGACGCGGAAACATCATCTGACCTCACCCAAGAGTTATCCTCGGGTCCGAAACCTTTCCAGGCCACAAGATACTGCAAACTACCTCTATACCGTCTAGAGTCAAGGATGCGAGAAATTTCATATTCCCCGTCCTCCACCACCGGAGGAACAGAGGCAGAGGCGTCACCATCCGACACAACAGCTTTTTTTAACAGAGAGACATGAAAGACCGGATTAATTCTCCAGGAGGTAGGAACCTCCAACCTAACAGCAGATTGGTTGACAACCTGAAGCACCTTAAAGGGCCCTACAAACTTGGGACCCAATTTCTTAGAAGGAATCCTCAACCGCAGATTCCTAGAGGACAACCAAACCATGTCACCAACAGCGAACAAAACCTCCTGTCGTTTCCTATCAAAGTAGTCTTTAGATTTTCTGTTGGCCTCCTGAAGATTACCACGCACACCCGTCCAAACTCTTTCCAAATCACCGGAAAAATTCTCCTCCTCAGGCACGGCAGATCCCAACTTGGAGAACGACCCAAACGACGGATGTCTCCCAGAACAACAAAAAAAAGGCGAACAACCAGCAGAAGAAGATGTATGATTGTTCAGAGCAAATTCGGCAAGTGGCAGAAACTCAGACCACCCCTCTTGATTGTCTGCCACAAAACAACGCAAGAACTGTTCAACATCCTGGTTTTTCCTTTCTGTCTGGCCATTAGATTCAGGATGATATCCGGACGAAAACGACAAATGAATTCCCAACCTGTCACAAAAGGCACGCCAAAAACGAGCCACGAACTGAGGACCCCTATCAGAAACAATGTCAGTAGGAACGCCATGAAGTCTGACAATTTCCTTGACAAAGGCCTTAGCGAGAGTTTTAGCGCAGGGCAGTTTGACGAAGGGAACCAAGTGACACATCTTGCTAAAGCGGTCCACGACCACCCAGATGACAGTAAAACCCTCAGAGGGGGGAAGGTCAGTTATAAAGTCCATAGCCAAATGTGTCCAAGGAGCACTGGGAACCTCCAAAGGACAAAGTAACCCCGCAGCAGGAGTATGTGAGGACTTAGATCTAGCACATATAGTACATTGGTGCACCCACTTAATGACTTCCTTCTGCCATCCAGGCCACCAAAAACTGCGACCCACCAGTCTCTTGGTCTCAGAGATTCCGGGATGACCTGCCAACCGAGATTCGTGACACTCAACAAACAAATCTCTCCTAAAGGTCTCAGGCACAAACAACCTCCCATGAGGAGTGTTAGATGGGGCATTCTCCTGAGCCTTAAGAATCTCATCTTCCAAAACGGAGTCTAAAGCAGCTATCACAACACCTTCTTGTAAAATGTTTTCCTCTTTCTCAGCACCGACTATGGGAGAAAAACTGCGAGACAAGGCATCCGCCTTAACATTCTTAGTACCAGGGATGTAAGTAACGGAGAAATTAAACCGCGAGAAAAACAGTGCCCACCTAGCCTGACGGGCATTCAGGCGCTTGGCAGCATCAAGATATATCAGATTTTTATGATCCGTAAGAACCTGAACGGGAAATTCCGCACCTTCCAAGAAGTGGCGCCAGTGTTCAAATGCGAGTTTAATAGCCAATAATTCCCGATTACCAATATCGTAATTCAATTCAGTCTCCGAAAATTTTTTTGAAAAAAAGGCACAGGGATGTAATCCATCCCCGTTATCCTGAGACAATACTGCGCCAAGCCCCACAGAGGAAGCATCAACCTCAACCAAAAACGGCCTAGTAACATCAGGCTGCATAAGGATGGGAGCAGAGGTGAACCTCTCCTTGAGATACACAAAAGCTTCAATGGCCTCAGAAGACCACTGAACCGCATCAGCACCTTTCCTGGTGAGATCAGTCAGAGGTTTGACAATACTAGAAAATTTTTTTATGAACTTTCTATAGTAATTGGCGAAACCCAAAAACCTCTGTATCGATTTCAAACCAATAGGCCTAGGCCATTCCTGCACAGCCTGAACCTTAACCGGATCCATCTCAAAACCTTTGCTGGAGATAATGTAGCCCAAAAAACTAATTCTCTGTACAGCGAACTCACATTTCTCCAGCTTAGCAAAAAGCGAATTGTCCATTAATAACTGTAATACCTCACGCACGCTCCGCCAATGAGACTCCAGATCTGGCGAATAAATCAAAATGTCATCCAAATACACAACCACATTTTTACCAATCAAAGGTCTAAGGATGTCATTAATCAGATTCTGAAAAAATGCAGGAGCATTAGTGAGACCAAAAGGCATAACCAGATTCTCAAAATGACCCACAGGAGTGTTAAAAGCAGTCTTCCATTCATCACCCTCCTTCATGCGCAACAGATTGTATGCCCCCTTAAGGTCAATTTTAGAGAACCACTTGGCCCCCAATAACTGGTTAAACAGATCAGGAATCAATGGCAGTGGGTAAGGATTGCGTACCGTAATTTTGTTAATCTCACGAAAATCCAGACAAGGACGTAAACCGCCGTCCTTTTTTTTTACAAAAAAAAATCCAACCGCCACAGGAGACTTAGAGGGCCTAATGTGACCGGCGGCCAAGCTTGTCTGTATGTATTCCTCCAAAGCCTTCCTCTCAGGAATAGTAAGGTTAAATAAACAACTTTTAGGAAGAGTCGCTCCAGGGACAAATTCAATAGAACAATCATAGTCTCTATGGGGAGGCAAAACCTGCGATTCCTTCTCAGAAAAAACTCTCCAAAAATCCTGAATAGGAACAGGCAATTCTCCCCTATCCAAAGCTGCAATACGCCCGTTACAACACTTGTCATAACATTTATGGCTCCAGGATTTAATTTCACTGGTAGACCAATCCAGTACAGGATTGTGAAATTTTAACCAGGGCAAACCCAATATTACTGGAGAAGGCAAGTTATTCAACACTACCAAATCCAATTTCTCATGGTGAACACCATTAATAGTGAGAGGAAATTCACTGACCTTGAGAGTAATATTCTTCAAAGGGGAGCCATCCACAGAAACCACAGCAATGGGGGATGACAAAGGTTCAGGTTTTAAATTGAGTTTTTCCACGAATCCCCCATCAATTACATTCAGTGTAGACCCGCAATCAACAAACACCCGAAATTCCATTAATTTTTCCTGAGCAATCGTGGAAGCAGCTAAAAATATACCCTTGGAATTTAAACAGGCAATACGGGCGTGACTGACCATTTTTTTTTCTTTCTTCATACGAAGCTCACAGCCTTTAATCAAATGACCAGATTTTCCGCAGTAGAAACACAAGCCTTGCGAAAAACGACGGTCTTTTTCTTGAGAGCGAGGTGCCACCGATCCAATCTCCATCGGTTCACCACTGTTAGTACACACATTATCATAACCAGAAACTGACATAGCAGAGGATTTGCTCTCATTAACCCTAGCACGCAGTCTTCTATCCACCCGTATAGCTAATTGCATAGCCTGTTGCAAATCTTCAGGTGTAGGATAAGCAATTAGCAGGTCCTTAACCCTTTCACTGAGCCCAGCAAGAAATAGACTTTTCAGAGCAGAATCGTTCCACCCTGTTTGAGTGGACCAACGACGAAAATGTGTACAATATTTTTCCACATTACCCGATCCTTGTTTTAGACGTCTCAACTCAGTCTCAGCTGATGCGACACGGTCAGGATCATCATATAATAGTCCCAAAGCAGAAAAAAAACTATCCACTGATCTGAAGCATGAATCACTAGGTTGCAAAGAAAAGGCCCACTCCTGAGGCTCTTTGCGCAAAAGTGACATTATGAACCCTACGCGCTGGGATTCATCCCCAGAGGACTTAGGTCTCAAACGAAAATACAATAAGCAAGCATTTTTAAATGAAAAAAATTCTCGGTGTTCACCAAAAAACAAATCCGGCAAACATACCTTAGGCTCCAAGAAATGTGCTCCAGGACAGTTACTCACGTGCTGACGGAGCTCGGCCACCTCCAGAGAGAGTCCCTGCAGGCGATGAGCCAAATCCTGAACCGACACCATGATGGAACAGAAAAATCTTTCCTTAGAGAATTTGCTGGCTGGACTTACTGTTATGTTCTGCTACCAAAGCTAAGGAAAGAGAGGAGATCTGTCCCTACGATAGAACTCAGCTGAATCCCTACGATGTAACAGGGAACCTGATCCTGCGATCAGACCTGCTAAAGTCCTAATCTAGTCTATACGATGACCTATAGATGTGGGGAGGGAATCCCTACAAGTACTAAGGACTGGGAGGAATATGGGACACCTCCTAACAGAAATAGTAGCAGACAGACGAACAAACAAAATAGATAGAACATAGAGGTCCGTAGACCAAGCAAACTAACAGAGTTAGATACAGAGCACAGGCTAGCTAGAAAGTAGATATACAATGAAGTCCAGCAAAGCCAGAAGGGCGGAGCAGGACTAAATAGGCCAACAAGGTCATGTGACCAGCAAAGGAAAAAAAACCTAACAGCAAGGTTCTAACAGTATCAGTGTGCTCAGGAGAAATTGCACAACAAATTTTGTGTCCATTTTCTCTCGTTACCCTTGTGAAAACAAAAAAATTTGGGTCTGAATAACATTTTGTGAAAAAAAGTTAACTGTTAATTTTTTACTTCCACGTTGCTTCAGTTCCTGTGAAGCACATGAAGAGTTAATAAACTTCTTCAATGTGGTTTTGAGCACCTTGAGGGGTGTAGTCTTTAGAATGGTGTCACTTTGGGTATTTACTGTGATAAAAACTCTCAAAGTCACTTCAAATGTTATGTGGTCCCTAAAAAAAATGGTTTTGTAAATTTTGTTGGAAAGATGAGAAATCGCTGATCAACTTTTAACCCTTATTAGTGATGACCGAGCACTAAAATGCTTGGGTACTCATTGTTCGAGTCGAGCAAATTGGAATGCTCGAGTGCTCTGTCCGAGTAATGAGCCCAATGTAAATCTATGGGAAACTCGAGCATTTTCCGGCGGCTCCACCTGGCGGTCTGCAGAGGGCCTAAAAATTGCCCAAATCAAAGGGAACAGTGCTCAAATGACATGGGAACAGCATGGGGAAGACCCCTGGAAGCATTTCTGACTCCCAGGTCACTGCTGTCAACAACGTTGTCAGAGTATTACGCCACTTTTACAGACTCACAATAAAACATACAAAAACTAAATCAAAATGGATTTTCCTGGGAAATATGTTAAGGAACATCCTTTCCAGGGTAATGACTTGTATATAAGGCAAAATAAATATACAAAAACAAAAATGCTCCACCACACCTTGGGCTATGTTCACATGTAGCGTTTTTGATGCACTTTTGCCCTTTTGCATGGCTTTCAACCAAGACAAATGCATTCACCAAGAAATGTCATCTTAACATTTTACAACCTTATCTGGCCATGTGGTGTGTGACACATCATCAGACACATCCTGTTTAATTTATGATGGAGGGACTCTGAAAATCACAAAGCCTATTTTTATAGGGCCATCAGGCGGCCCTTACTATTCTTAAAGGGCCAGAAGTCAGCTCTCACTATTGTTAGAGAGCCATCAGCCGGCTATGCTTTGTTATTCCCTATACTGCATGCGTCTCCTATACTGTTATTGCGTATGCAGTGACTGCAAGGGCTGCCAAAAATTTGGACACAACCCAATACCCCTTTGAAGAGACCTAGAGGAGTGTCTCAGTAAAAAAAATGTTCCCATTATAAAGGAGCGGGTCTCCTATAGTGGTAATGCCATGCTGTGACTGAAAGGGCCGCCAACATTTGGGAAAAACCCCAATAACAATTTAAAGACACATAGAGCTGGGCCACAGTAATGAGTACGACATGATCCGATTAGAAAAGAGTGAGACTGCTATACAGTTATAGGGTATGCAGTGAGTCCATCGGCTGGCAAAATTTAGGAAAAACCCCAGTAACAATTTAAAAACACATAGAGCTGGGCCACAGTAACGACATGTTCCCATTAGAAAGGGGAGGGTCTGCAATTCAGTTATAGGGTAAGCAGTGAGTGCAACGGCTGTCAAAATTTAGAAAAAACCCGACTAACAATTTAAAGACACATAGAGGTGGGCCACAATAGCGACATATTCCCATTAGAAAGGAAAGGGTCTCGCATACTGTTTGCCTATGCAGTGACTGCAATGGCTGTCAAAAATTTGGAGGAACTCCAATGCCTCTTGCAAGAGATGTAGAGGTCCGAGGACCTCCTGAAAACAATGTTCCCATTATTAGGATGTGGGTCTCCCATACTGTTTGCCTGTGCAGTGAAGCAACGGCTGCCAAAAATTTGGAGGAACTTCAATGCCCCTTGCAAGAGAGGTAGATAAGTTGATATGATAAATATGGTGGTGCAGGATGAGGATGCGGAGAAGGAGGAGGACAAGAGCAAATAGACAAAATCAGGAAGCGTGTACTCATGTCTGGATGTGATGACAGAGGTGCATGGGAATAGAGTTAGACCTCCCAAAAAAAAGACACTGTATTTGAGTTTATGTTGTGCTGCTTTCATTCGGTGGTATTGAGAAGTCAGGACCAATCCAGCCCTTGTTTATTTTTATAAGAGTCAGTCTATCAGCATTTTCAGTTGACAAGTGGATGCGCCTATCGGTTATAATTCCACCAGCGGCACTATATACCCTCTCTGACAAAACGTTAGTGGCAAGGCAGGCCAGGACCTCCAAGGCATAGAGAGCCAGTTCATGCCACGTGTCCAATTTGGATACCCAATAATTATAAGGCACAGGTTGTTACGGTCAGCAAGGTACTCTCTCAGCATTTTCCGCAACTTTTCCCTCCTTGGGAGAGTACCTTGCGCATCAGGGCTTGTGCGATGGGAGGGTCTGAGAAAACTGTCCCAGAACTTTGACAGTGCGTCTGCTGGATTGCATTTGTGTCTCTCGCCTGTACTCCTTGATTGTTGAATGAACTGTGATCTCTGCCGCCAGCGTTTTCAGATGGGAATTTTTTAAATAATTCTGCAACAAGGGCCATCTCGTACTGCCCTATTTTATTAGGCCTGTCCTGCGCAGGAATAAGAGACAGAGAGTTCTCCTTGTAGCGTGGGTCTAGAAGTGTCACCAACCAATAATGACTGTCACCCAAAATTTGGACAATGTGAGGGTCACGGGAAAGGCAGCGCAACATAATCTCAGCCATGTGTGCCAGACTGCAAAGAGGCAAGACTTTCATGTCCTCATAAAGAGGACGACTGACCATGTTCTCCTCCTTATCCTCCTCCTCCCTGGTCTCAGGCCATCCATGCTGAACAGACGGTATGACAGTTGTGCAGGTAGTACCGTCAATTGCGCAGGAAACTAGCTCCTGTTCTACTTCCTCCTCATCTTCCTCATTGTCACCCAATCCACGTTGGGATGAGATGAGACTGGGCTGTGTGTAATCACCCTGTATGGTTCCTTGCTCCATCTCATCGTGCTCTGCCTGCAATGCATCCTCTTTGATTGTGAGCAGTGAGTGTTTCAGAAGACAGAGAAGCGGGATGGTGACGCTAATTATGGCGTCATCGCCGCTCACCATCTTGGTGGGGTCCTCAAAGTTTTGGAGGATGGTACATATGTCTGACATCCATCTCCACTCCTGATGTTTTATGTGTGGGGTCTGACCTGAATACCGACAGACTTGTTGATGCTGGTAGTCAACTACTGCCCTCTTCTGCTCACAAATCCTTCCCAACATCTGCAATGTAGAGTTCCAATGCGTGGGGACATCGCTGATTAGTTGGTGAGCTGGAAACTGCAAACGCTGCTGAAGCACGGCAAGGGCAGCGGAAGCTGTAGATGACATTCTAAAATGGGCACACAGGCGGTATACTTTGACAAGCAGATCTGCCAGATCCGGGTAGGTTTTGAGAAACTGCTGAACCACGAGGTTAAGCACATGGGCCAGGCATGGTACATGTGTGAGCTCGCCTCGCCTCGGAGCCGCCACCAGGTTCTGGCCATTGTCACACATGACCATGCCTGGCTGTAGGGTCAGCAGTGTCAGTCACAGATGTGCCTGCTCTTTCAGGCTGTCCACAACTCTTCAGCGGTGTGCGGTTTGCCACCTAAGCATACTGGCTTCATCACAGCCTGTTGCAGCCTGGCCGAGGCAGTGCTGCAGTGCTTACAGCTTGCTACTGATGTGGTCATTTTGGAGATGGAGGCTGAAGAGGAGGAGGAGGTGCAGGAGCTGTAGAACGTGGGGGCAACCCTGATTGACCCAGGGCCCGCAATCCTCAGCGTCGGGAAGACGTGTTCCATCCCAAGGTCCGACTGGCTTCCACTATATTAACCCAGTGTGCCGTCAGCGAGATGTACCATCCCTGCCCACAAGCACTTATCCACGTGTCCATGGTTAGGTGGTCTTTCCCAGTAACTTTGTTGTTGAGGGCACGTCTAATGTTGTGGGACATGTGCTCGTGTAATGCGGGGATGGCACACCGTAGTGTGGCGGCTGGGGACTGAGTCCCGAATGGGCTGCTGCCTTCAGGTTGCAGAAAGCTTCAGTCTCCACAAGCATAAAAGACAACATTTCAAGCATTCGCGAAATGTATGAATTTAGTTGTGTGGCCTGTCTGGCGTTGACTGCGTATTTGTGCTTGCATTCCAAGAACTGGGGTATGGACAACTGAACACAGCACTGGGACAAGGATGTTTGCTGATGGTGCTAGTTGAGAATGTTCAACAACAGGTGCAGGGCGGGAGGCATCTTGACATGCGCCATGGACAGGGGATTGGTGTGCATACACAACAGCGGTACAAACAGTGGTGTCACCCGCAAGACACTGTTGCAGGACCCTGGAGTTCGGCCCACTTAGTCAGGTACTTTGCTGCCATGTGCCTGATCATGCTGGTGGTGGTCAGGTTGCTAGTTTTGCACCCTTGCTGATGCTGGTCTGGCAGGTGGTGCAAATTACCTTTTTGGGGTTATCTGCTGAGTCTTTAAAAAATAACCAGACTCGGGAAAACCTAACAGTTGTACTGGCAACTTCGGTCGTGTTGGTGTTACCAGGAAGATTTTCCAGGCTTGTGTCTGTGCCCACCACAGTGCTTTTTCCTGCCTGTTGTGGTGCTATGTCTCCCTCCCCCTGTGTTATGCTGTCCTCTGTATGTCCCCCTGCCAGGTTGGGTCAGTTACTATATTGTCCACCACCTCGTCTTCTACTTCCGCACCCTGGTTCTCCTGACTTTCTGGCAATTGTGTCTCATCATCATCATCCACCTCTTGCGACAGTAATTGCACTTTCTCACTGTCGCCTTCGTGTGACGGTGGCTGCTCCAATATTTGGGCATCACTACACACGTTTTTCTCTTGACTCGCTTGTAGCTGACCGGGCGAGAGGCCCGAATCTACAAATGGAAAAGTGAACAGCTCTTCTGAGTGCTCAAGTGTGGGATCAGTTGTCTCCAGGCACTCGGCATGGTGGGAGGAAGGAGGATCAGTGTGAGGAATATGTGGTCCAGACTCATGTGTTACGGGTCTGGGTGGTGGAACCTCTGTGCTTCGGTGCAAAGAGGGACCAGAGGGGCATGACTAAGTGCCTACTCGGACCTACCCAGGTCACACGGCGGCTTAGTCGACTCCGGGAACCAGGGAGGGACTGGGCAGGTGAACCAGGTGTCACTCAGGGACTGACCTTGTGTGAGAGCAGGTGACTCCCACGGGTCAGATGACAGGAGTTGATCGATACAGCGGATGAGCATGGCAGGAAGGCTGGCGGGTGGTCAGGGTAGATAAGCAGAGAGGTACGACTGATAGCCAGACAGGTGTTCCGGGTAGGCAAGCAGGCGGGTACGGCGGATAGCCAGACAGGTGATCTGGGTAGGCAAGCTGGCGGGCACGACAGGTTACTTGGCAGGTGCTCCGGGTTGGCAGGCTGGCAAGCACGGTAGGTAACGGGCAGGTGCTCCAGGTAGGCAGGCTGGCAGACAAGGCTGGTTACTTGGCAGGTGGTCTGGGTAGGCAGGCTGGCGGGCATGGCAGGTAACTGGCAGGTGTTCCAGGTAGGCAGGCTGATGGGCACGGCAGGTAACTGGCAAGTGCTCCTGGTAAGCAGACTGCCGGGCACGGCTGTAGACAGACTGGAGGGCAGAACTGTTAGACAGACTGGCGGCCTTGACTGACAGACAGACTGGCGGGCAGGACTGACAGGCAGTGGGACCTGAGGGCTGAGGAGAGTGTTAGCACACAAACAACAACCTTTCACAGGCACCTCCATTTTGGGGGAGGTGCCTTATATAGGAGAAGTCCTCCGGCCATTGGCCGGGGACTCTTTAGGACGGCGCACGTGGCCCCTTTAAGAGGGTGGGAGCGCGCCCGCCCTAAGCACAGTGCCCGGGAAGCTGCACGCGGTGAGCGCCACAGCAGCAGCAGGGGAGCAGGAAGACGCCGGACCGGGACCGCAGCGGTGAGGGGAATGGCGTCTCTGCTGGCAGGAGGCAGAAACGTCGATGCTACAGTACCCCCCCTTTACACCCCCCTCTTCTTTAGGCCCGCAAAATTTTTTTTAAGAATATGAGGGGCATGAATGTTCTCCCTGGGTTCCCAAGACATCTCCTCCGAGCCAAACCCCTTCCAATCCACAAGAAAGAAAGTTTTTCCTCTTACCCTCCTGGCGGCCAAATTGTTTTCTACCTTAAAGACGTCCTCAGAGGAAACTGGAGCTGGAGTGGTACCTGAATCGTCATAGAGGGAATTAAAGACAACTGGTTTGAGGAGGGATACATGAAAGGAGTTGGGAATCCATAAGGTGACCAGACGTTTCAGCTTGTAAGCCACGGGATTGATTTGGTTCAGAACCTCGAACGGACCGATGAACCGCGGACCCAACTTATAAGAAGGAATCTTGAGACGGACATATTTGGAGGAAAGCCAGAGCTTGTCTCTGGACGGAATTGCGGCGGATCCAGACGTCTCTTATCATCATGTTTCTTCATCCGCTTGGAGGACTGAAGAAGTGCAGATCTAGTGTCTTTCCAAATAGCCGAAAATTCGCTGACGAGAGACTCTGCAGCAGGATTGTCCACTGAAGAGAAGACAGGAAACGGAATCCGGGGGTGTCGAATGTAGACCACAAAAAATGGGGATTTAGTAGAAGACTCGCTCTCATGGTTGATATAGGAGAACTCGGCCCAGGGCAGGAGCTCAACCCAATCATTATGGTGAGGGTTGACGAAGTGCCGAAGAAACCTGGTAAGGATCTGATTGATACGTTCCACTTGACCATTGGACTGAGGATGATAAGCAGAAGAGAAATCCAAAGAGACATCCAGCAGCTTGCACGTAGCTCTCCAGAAGCGTGAAGTGAACTGAACTCCGCGATCAGAGACCATGTGGAGGGGTAGGCCGTGAAGACGGAAGATGTGATGGATGAAGTCCTTAGCCAGCACAGATGCAGATGGAAGACCAGGCAGAGGGATGAAGTGGGCCATTTTAGAAAAGCGGTCAGCGACCACCCAAATGACAGTACAACCGGCAAAAACAGGGGGATCCGTGATGAAGTCCATTGCAATGTGTTGCAACGGAGCAGAAGGCACGGGAAGAGGAAGGAGACAGCCGGATGGAAGGTGCCTGGGAACCTTGTTACGGGCACAAGAGGAACCAGCTGCGACAAAGTCCGCAACATCCTTGCGCAGGGAAGGCCACCAGTAATGTCGGGTGACGAGCAGAAATCTCTTCCTCTGACCAGCATGACCGGCTAGTTTGGATGAATGGCCCCAGAGTAGAACCTTCTTTCGATCCGGAATCGCTACAAAGGTCTTTCTGGGTGGAAGATGAGACAGGTCAAATGGAGCAACAGTCATTACTTTGGAGAGGTCACTGATATGTAGAGGCTCCTCCTCTTGATTAGAAGACAGGAATGAGCGGGGTAGAGCATCAGCTTTAGTGTTCTTGTCCACCGGGCGGTAATGCAGAGTGCAGCAGAATCGGGCAAAGAATAGAGACCACCTGGCCTGATGCAGATTTAGCCTTTGGGCGTTCTGCAAATAAGCGAGGTTCTTATGGTCAGTGTAGATGACCACCGGGTGCAGAGCCCCCTCAAGCAAATAGCGCCACTCCTTCAGCGCTAACTTGATGGCCAGCAGTTCCCAATCTCCTATAGAATAGTTACGTTTGGACGAGGAGAAGAGCTTGGAGAAGAATCCACAGGTCACCATTCGCCCGGACGAGGATTTCTGGGTGAGCACTGCTCCCGCCCTAGAGGAAAACGCATCAACCTCCAGGAAGAACTGCTTGTTGCAATCCGGATGGTGTAGCACAGGAGCGGAGGAGAAGGCTTGTTTAAGGGAGATGAAGGCCTTCTCTGCTTCAGAAGTCCATTCCCTGGGATTTGCTCCTTTACAGGTGAGCGCAGAGATGGGAGCAGTCCGGGAGGAGAAATGAGGAATGAAGAGGCGGTAGTAGTTTGCGAAGCCTAGGAATCGCTGAATCGCCTTCAACCCCTCCGGTCGGGGCCACTTTAAGACGGCAGACACCTTCTCGGGATCCATCCGCAGACCAGTCTCGGAGATAATATAGCCCAGGAATGGTAGAGAGGTCTGCTCAAAGAGGCATTTCTCATATTTAGCGTATAGGCGATTCTTCCGGAGCCTCAGCAGAACCTGACGAACATCCCTCAAGATATTGTCCATGTACACCACCATGCAAAGTACAGGAGATCTCGGAAGATGTCGTTGACCAGCTCCTGGAAGACAGCTGAAGCATTACAGAGACCAAAGGTCATCACGCGGTATTCGTAGTGACAGTCCCGGGTGTTGAATGCCGTCTTCCACTTGTCTCCCTGGCGAATCCGGACCAAATGGTACGCCCCACGAAGATTGAGCTTGGTGAAGATCTTTGCGCCTTTAAGGCGGTCAAACAGCTCCGAGATGAGAGGCAGGGGGTACTTATTTTTGATAGTGATCTGGTTAAGGCCCCTGTAATCGATACAGGGACGTAGAGAGCCGTCTTTCTTCTTGACGAAGAAGAATCCTGCTCCAGCCGGAGAGGAGGATTTCTGGATAAATCCCCTAGCAAGATTCTCCTCAATGTACTCAGACATGGCACGGGTCTTGGCCAGCGACAAAGGGTAGATTCGCCCACGGGGAGGAGAAGCACCAGGTACAAGGTCGATGGGGCAATCATACGACCTATGAGGGGGTAGTGTCCCAGCCTCCTTTTTGTCAAAGACATCCGCATAGGACCAGTAGGGCACCGGCAGACCAGGTAGATTAGCGGGAGTAGACGGGGGTCGAGCAGGACGAACCGGAACCAGACAGGACTCATAGCATTCCTGACCCCAACGGAGCACTTCACTAGATCTCCAATTCAGGACGGGCTCATGTCTTTGTAACCAGGGTAGACCAAGCAAGAGGGAGTGAGAGAGACTGGACAGCACACGAAAGGAGATCTTCTCCGAGTGCAGCATTCCCACCTGAAGGGTTACAGGCTCAGTGACAAGCAAGATGGTCTCCAGGAGAAGCTTCCCATCAACAGAGGCAACAGCCAATGGTTCAGCCAGACGTATGGTAGGAATCTGGTAATGCTCCACGACAGCCTGTTGAATGAGATTCCCAGCGGCTCCAGAATCCAGGTGGGCTGTCTTGAAGAAGCAGGTTTCACCACTGGAAATGGAAACAGACAGAGTCAAAGACGGAGAGGGTTAACTCTTGCCTAGGACGACCTCTCCAAGCGGTCCTACACACTGGAGTTTCCCGGCCTCACCAGGCAGGAACGGATCAGATGCTCTATACTGCCACAGTAAAAGCAACTCCCCTCAGCTTGGCGTGTCTCCAGGTGAGACTTGACCATCTTTGGTTTTGTCAATTTGCATAGGCTCAGGCGAACATGCCCGGGGAATTGCTGGTTGCGAGGCTGGCCTTTGGAATGTTGGAGCGAGACGTGGAAATCTTCTCTCCCGGGTAGTCTCCTTAGCACATTCCAGAAAACGGATGTCAATTCGGGTAGCTAATGACACCAGGTCATCCAGGGTGGAAGAGATGTCACGACCGGCTAGCTCATCCTTGATCTGTCCGGAAAGACCTTCCCAAAAGGTGGACACCAGGGCCTCATTGTTCCAGGCAAGTTAAGATGCGAGAGTTCGGAAACGTATAGCATACTGGCCCACAGTGAGACTCCCTTGGCGGAGACGGAGAAGTGAGGAGGCAGTAGAAGATTTTTCGTCCGGGATCATCAAAAACCTTCCGGAAGGCAGCGAGGAAAGCCAGAAGATCGGACACCAAGGGATTCCCTCTTTCCCACATAGGGTTTAGCCATTCCAATGCTTCCCCGGTGAGGTGAGACATGATGAATGCCACCTTGGCCCGGTCGGAGGTGAACTGGTGAGCCAGGAGTTCAAAGTGCAGTGTGCACTGATTTAAGAAGCCCCAACATAGGACGGGGTCACCACCAAAACGTGGAGGCGCAGAGAGCCGGGGTCCAAAGCCAGGTGCCACAGCGCCACTGGGTTGAGGTGCCACCCGAGCGGGTGCCGCTCGGCTAGAGACAGACACAGATGGGTTGGATAGCATGTCCAGGTGGCAGTTGACAGTCCACAGATAGGACAGGATAGTTTCTTGTTGGGATCTGTGACGTGAGACCTCCTGGTACAGGTCAGAGAGCAAAGGAGCCTGGGAGCCACCGGATTCCATGGCCTGTGCAAACTGTTACGGGTCCGGGTGGTGGAACCTCTGTGCTTCGGTGCAAGGAGGGACCAGAGCGGCGTGACTAAGTGCCTACTCGGACCGACCCAGGTCACACGGCGGCTTAGTCGACTCCGTGAACCAGGGAGGGACCGGGAAGGTGAACCAAGTGCCACTCTGGGACCGACCTTGTGTGAGAGCAGGTGACTCCCACGAGTCAGATGACAGGAGTTGACCGGTACAGCGGATGAGCACGGCAGGAAGGCTGGCAGGTGATCCAGGTAGATAAGCAGGCAGGTATGGCTGAAAGCCAGAAAGGGCTCTGGGTAGGCAAGCAGGCGGGTACGGCGGATAGCCAGACAGGTGCTCTGGGTAGGCAAGCTGGCGGGCATGGCTGGCTACTTGGCAGGTGCTCTGGGTTGGCAGGCTGGCGGGCATGACAGGTAACTAGTAGCTGCTCAAGGTAGGCAGGCTGGCGGACACGGCTGGTTACTTGGCAGGTGCCCCAGGTAGGCAGGCTGACGGGCACGGCAGGTATCTGGCAGGTGCTCCCGGTAAGCAGGCTGTAGACAGACTGGCGGGCAGAACTGTTAGACAGACTGGCAGGCAGGACTGACAGACAGCGGGACCTGGGGGCTGAGGAGAGTGTTAGCACACAAACAACAACCTTGCACAGGCACCTCCATTTTGGAGGAGGTGCCTTATATAGGAGAATTCCTCCGGCCATTGGCCGGGGACTCTTTAGGATGGCGCGTGTGGCTCCTTTAAGAGGGAGGGAGCGCGTGCGCACGCGCCATAAGTACGGTGTCCGGGAAGCAGCACGTGGTGCATGCCACAGCAGGAGCAGTGGAGCAGGAAGACACCGGACCGGGACAGCGGCGGTGAGGGGAAAGGCGTCTCTGCCCGGGAGGAGGCAGAGACGCTGATGCTACATCATGGCTACTGAGACTTGACCGTGTGGAAGACAGGGTGGTAGTGGTGGTGGCTAAGTGACTGGAAGCATTATCTGCTATCCAACCAACAACCTTTTGACACTGCTCTGTGTTCAATAGTGGTGTTCTGCAGTCCCCTAATAATTGGGACAGGAAAGTCGAGCGACAAGATGTGGGTGTTTGTTGTGGCACAATTTCAGCTTGCCCACGGCCACGTCCTCAGCCTCTGCATGCACCATCACCATCACGTCCACTTCCCTGTCCAATGCCACGCACTTTGCCCATTTTTAACGGAGGACAATATTTTCCACGTTCACGAGAAATGGCTGATTTTGGAACGCAGTTATATGTGATACGTCTGACAGAGAACCAAAATTTTAAATAGCAGGCCTGTAATTATTTACTAATATTATTCTACACAGAGACCTAGTGTGAATAGCTTGACCGACACACTGCAACAGAATGGACATGGAAGAAATGTCTTATTTTGGAACAGTCTTATAGGTGATATGTCTGACAGAGAACCACGGATTTAAATAGCAGGCCTGTAATTTGCTAATACTATTCTTCACAGACACCTAATGTGAATAACTTGACCGACACACTGCAACAGAATGGAAATGGAAGAAATGTCTGATTTTGGAACACTGTTATAGGTGATATGTCTGACAGAGAATCACGGTTTTAAATAGCAGGCCTGTATTTTACTAGTACTATTCTTCACAGACACCAAGTGTGAATAGCTTAACCGACACACTGCAACAGAATGGAAAAGAGGCCAATATTTTCCACGTTCAGTTTAAATTTCTGGATTTTTATCGCTGAAATAAGGAACAGATCTGGCTGTATTCTGCAGTGAGAACAAGCAAATGGAGCAGAAAAATGGTGTACTCTGGATTGCTTTTTAAGCAAATAACCAGTATTAAGATAAAAAAAATGTGCCCTGGCCCCTGATATCTGGGGCTATGTCTACAAATATCTGTAATTATTACTGCAGCAGCAGACAGGACGTTCAATGGACCCTCTTGTGCTGTATCATACGCTGCGGTCCGCCACATACACTGCCTACCTGCCTAGCACTGAATGTATGCAGCTGGATTAGTCCTCAGAAGGATATATATATGTTGTGGAATACCTATACTAACTATAAACAAGCAAATCTCTCCCTGAAACAGCAGCAGCTCTCCTTACTCTGCCTGTTTCTGGGTAGACTGGGACCAGCATGGCGGCGCCTGGTCTTATATACACCCGATGATGCTGTGCAGCCAGCCAATCACTGTAATGCCACAACCAACATGGCTACAGCATTACAGTGTGTGGCAGGCAATCCCTGTATGTTCATTGGCTCTCTAAAGAGCGTCAAACATGCAGGGAAGGGACCCGAGTTTCCGTCCAAGCAACCCGGAAATACTCGCCGAGCTTGTCGAGCACACTTATGCTCGGGAGAGTACCAAGCAGTGGCGAGCACGTTCGCTAATCATGAACCCTTATATTTTCCTGACAACATTTTTTTTTCTTTTCAAAAATTGTTCTGATGTAAAATAGACATGTGGGAAATATTTATTAACTCTTTTGTGTGACATATCTCTCTGATTTAAGGGCATAAGAATTCTAAGTTTGAAAATTGCTACATTTTCAACATTTTTTGCCAAATTTCCATTTTTTTCACAAATAAACGCTAGTGATATCGAAGAAATTTTACCACTATCATGAAGTACAATATGTCACGAACAAACAATCTCAGATTCAGTGGGATCCGTTGAAGCGTTCCAGAGTTATTACCTCATAACATGACAGTGGTCCAAATTGTAAAATTTGGCTTGGTCATTAAGGACATAATTGGCTCCGTCACTAAGGGGTTAAATAATTTTATATTTTTGATAGATAAGACTTTTATAGACATGATTTTTTTTATTAATTGTCATTTTTTTTATCAGAAAAAATGCAGTGATAATTTTTTTTTTTATTTGTTTTAATTATTTTTAATTATTTTTACATTTTATTTCTTAGTTCCCTTAGGGGACTAGAACCTGCTATTGTTTAATGGCTTGTACTGTATACCGCAATACTATAGTAATGTGATATATAGTAAAATTGCTGATGAATAACTTGGTTGGAGCACCAACATGGCGGCAATGATGGCTCTAGACTGCCTTTTTGTGTGCTCGTTGAAGGGCTAATAGGGTGTGATGGGTGCCAAAATGATTGCTAAAACAGCAGTGATTGAAAGTAGCTCCAACTGCTGCTCTTTACGGCAGATGCTGACTGCATCACACAGCCAGCACCCACTGTGTATGGTGCAGGCTCAGTTCCTGAGCCTGCTCCATTCATCCCCACCCGACACCTATACATCCTATGTTAAAAAAAGAGAAGGAGCATCTTCTCATTCCAAGGGTCATATGCTAAAATTGTTGTCATTTTTTTTTATTGCAGGACAAGTTGAACTTTTAATTGCACCACTTGTAGATATGTATAATATATGTATAATGTATGGTTTTTTTTTTACTTTTATGTTATAGAATTTTAGTGTGGCCAGATTACAGGAGCCATAACAAATTAACTTTATTCTACAGGTCTTTATCATTTCATCAGTAGTAAATATGCATTTTTTAATGGTGAACTACTTTTATTTTAAAAATATAATGCATTTTAATGAAAGGGTTTTTTTTTGAAAGGGAGGGACAGGATTCTTTTTTTTTTGTTAAATCTTTACTAAACTTAAAAGGGTTGTTCAGAACTTTGATATCAATGACTTGTCCTTAGAATAGGTCATCATTAGCAGATCACGGGCGCTCTATATTTCACTAGGAGATGTGTGTAAATAAAAGCAGAATCTCATTTCACTAACTTTGGAATTTTGCTGATTTTTCTACATGTTCAAGGTTGATCTATCATCTATCTCATATCTATCTATCTATCTATCTATCTATCTACCTATCTATTATCTATCATCTATCTATTATCTATCTATCTATTTATCTAATATCTATCTATCGATCTATCTATCATCTATCTATCTATCTATCTATCTACCTATCTATTATCTATCTATCATCTATCTATTATCTATCTATCTATTTATCTAATATCTATCGATCTATCTATCTATCATCTATCTATGTATCTGTGTATGGATGAATGTATCTATCTATCTACAGTGGCTTGCAAAAGTAATCACTCCTCTTAGCTTTTTACCTATTTTGTTACATTGCAACCTGCGTTTACATATTTTTGTAATCTGATTTGTGCGTGATGCATCAACACTAAATTGTCTAGTTGGTGAAGTGAAGTGAGAAAAATATAGACGTAAATTAAATTTATGGGATCAAATAACTAAAAATTGGCATGTGCATATGTATTCACCCCTTTTGTTATGAAGCCCCTAAAAATTTCTGGTGCAAGCAATTCCCTTCATAAATCACATGCTTAGTGAAAGGAAGACCACCTATGTGCAATCTAAGTGTCACATGTCTGTCAGTATATATACTTTACCTTTTCTGAAAGGCCACAGAGGCTGCAACACCATTAATCAGAGGTGTGACGCCCAGCTGCGCTTGGTATCACAGATCCTGGAAGAGTGCATTGAAGGATTCCTCCACAAGAGGCCCCCATAACCATTCACACATCTCCACCTTCCACCTCAGACCAGCAGAGGGAGCCCGTTAGGGATAGATAAATAGGGAAGGTGGAGCCAGGCAGCAGTTAGTCTAGACTGGAGTCGACAGAGAGCCAAACCTGTTGAGAGAGTTCCTGCAGTAGAGAAGCCTGAGAGAGGTCAGCCTGCAGTGGAGCACAGTCAAGACTCAGTTGTAGCTCAGAATAGTGAGCTTTAGGTGTGCCGGTGTCATAAGATAGGTGAAGCGCGGCAAGCTGCCGTTAGTGTGAATAGCCTAGTAAGGGCCCGAGTAGGCAGAAGGCGAGTGGAGAGTTAGTACATAGGGGGCAGAGGAGCTTAACTAGCTCACCCCGAAGAAGTAGATACCGGACACCGGGTCCGAAGCTTACCGGGATCTCCATAACCCAGTAAGGCATAACCGGAATCCCTGGAGAACTACAAGTCCCAGGATCGCTAAAGTGCTGATATGTAACAGAGCCAGGAGACACATCGGCCCCGCAAGCTGAGAAGCATGTACTCCAAGAAAAGGCCCTACCACAAAGTCAGCCAGCGCAGGACAGAGACAAAGTTAGGCCTAGCTCCAGGCAGGTCAGAAACTTACTACGCAGAGGCAAGTAACAGGAGGCCCTACACCCACTCATTGGGGAGGATCCTGACATGCACCCTTCGCCCTACAGTGCTCCGGGACGTGCCTGAATTTCCATCAGTAAAAGGTACTGAAGTGACTATCGTGTCTGTCCCTGTTCTTGCTCTGACCCGGCTGGGTCTCTCCTGTCCTGCATCCCCCTCCAAACACTGCCCTGAGGCCCAGCTCCACCTGTGGGGAGCTATACCATCGAGCTGCCTTATCATCAGCCTCAGTGGACTGCGCAGCGCTGGTGATCCTCACCAGAAGCCACAGGTGGCGTCACGAACTTTCATAAACTTAACAAACAATAACCCCCTTTCAAAGAGTGACCCCAGGGTACGGGCCCGGGAGCCGACCACCGCGACATCCCCAGGCAAAGGCCCGGGTACCCAGTCATCCCCATCCCCCTGGACTGGTCAGAGGCACCACTAACCAAACAACCATGAAGACCAAGGAGATCTCCAAACAACACCATAAAGTCCAAGGAGATCTCCAAACAACAACATGAAGACCAAGGAGATCTCCAAACAACATCATGAAGACCAAGGAGATCTCCAAACAAGTCAGGGACAAAGTTGTTGAGACGTACAAGTCAGGGTTGGGTTATAAAAAAATATCCCAATCTCTGATGATTCCCCGGAGCATCATCACATCCATTATAATCAAATGGAAAGAACATGGTACCACAACAAACCTGACAAGAGAGGGGAAGATGGAGGGTGCGAAATGCAGGGATATTCTTGAGCAAAACCTGTTTCAGTCTGTCAGTGATTTGAGACTGGGACAGAGGTTCACCTTCCAGCAAGGCAATGACTCAAAGCATACTGCTAAAGCAACACTCTAGTGGTTTAAGGGGCAACGTGTAAATGTTTTAGAGTGGCCTAGTTAAAGCCCAGACTTTAATCCAATTGAGAATCTGTGGTCAGACTTGAAGATTGCTGTTCACCAGAGGAAACCATCTAACTTGAAAAAGCTGAAGGAGTTTTTCCTTGAGGAATGGGCAAAAATCCCAGTGTTAAGATGTGGAAAGCTCGTAAAGTCTTATCCAAAGCGACTTGCAGCTGTAATTGCCGCAAAAGGAGGCTCTGCAAAGTACAGACTTTAGGGAGGTGAATAGTTATGCACACTGAAGTTTTCAGTTACTTTGCCCGATTTGTTGTTTACTTCACAATAAAAAAAAGCAAAATGTTCACAGTTGTCGGCATGTGCTTTACATGAGAAAAATACTGAGAGGGTTACAGCATCTGCCAATGACTAGAAGTTTAAAACATGACTTTTATTGAAAAACGATTAAAAAAGTTTTTTTTGCAAAAGTATATTAATGAAATGGGAGAAGGGGAAGGGGTGACATGGGGGGAGGGAGATAAAAAGGACAAGGGGCTATGCGTTTCGAGCTTTGGAGTTACAAAAGTGTTTGGCTACATGAAGATCTATTCATTTTTTTTTATTGTTTGGCGATGAGAATTGATCCTTGTTCTAAGCTTTTATCCTGTTGCTAAGGTGCCAGAAAGCAATAGTCATGTGCGAGTTGCTGTTCTATGTCGCCCTGGCACTTTACAGAAAACTTGTGTCCCCGATTAAATGTGCTGTGATATGCGGGCCACGTTGCACTCTCTTGTAGGCCGAAGGCTTCAGCTGTCTCCAGGTCTTCAATTTCAGGAGCCATCACACATGGATCAGGGGATACTTAGTTTGGTTCATCACAAATAACTTTACTCAATAGTCCGTGTATAACCTGGGCTACAACCTTCCATTCTACCTGGACTATCCATGCCGGCCCTGCTTCTGACCGTCCCAGGTATTCCCAGCCCAGTCCCACAGTGAGTCCGAGGTCCATTACTTCTCCCACACGTGTCTCTACATCAATCTTCCTCTGTATGGAAGGGGTTAAAGTGCTCACCATAGCACTAGAATCGAACCTTGAGATCCAAACGTTACAGAAGTATATTCGCCCAGGGAATAATAGTAAGGCCTCATACTTCCGTTCCCACTGTGAGTTTATCCTATACATTAACTCTTACCTTTCCCTAACATCACTAACTACTGCAAAAGCAGTCATCAAAGCAAAAGGTGGCTACTTTGAAGAACCTAGAATATAAGACATATTTTCAGTTGTTTCACACTTTTTTGTTAAGTCTATAATTCCACATGTGGTAATTCATAGTTTTGATGCCTTCAGTGTGAATGTACAATTTTCATAGTCATGAAAATACAGGAAAATCTTTACATGAGAAGCTGTGTCCAAACTTTTGGTCTGTACTGTATCTATCTATCTATCTATCTATTAACCTATCCCTCTCTTTATCTGTTTTTATTTTTATAAATACACTCAATCAATCCATGAAAAGTAGATTCTTGCTCTTCCATGATTTCAGGTTACATTTTCTACACAAAGATAAATATAATACATGAATTGATTATTTATAGTATTTACTATCGATCCCTTCAGGACCTATAACATGTGTTCGGTATTATTTTATAGGGTCATTGTCTGTTGTGTGAGTTTTACTCATTTTATAAAGCATTACATTTATCTATGAAAATTCTGCAGAACGGCGGGCGATTGTCTAATTAGGTCTGCACCCAAAATCATCCTATTGAATATTTTTCGAATACACCGGATTTGCAGCATTACATTGTGGTCTGTGCTTGTGGGAGTCTCGGCTAGCGACTAGTCTTTTATCTTGAGCTAAATGTTCCCAAGAATTTCCCCAAGGACCCGACTCCTGTCTGATGAAGCACAATATCGCTGCATCTTAAACCAACCAACTGCGTTTTCCCTGAACACATCCCTCATCCCAGTCTCCCAGCATCACCTCCAAACCTTCTTTAGCCTGGGGCAAAGAAAGCCTATGCTGTGATTGAGATTCCATTTTCCCAAAAGTCTATATACAGCAGTACCACTGGGTCAGCAAATCAGCCCAGCTACTTCTTTTATTACAATAGAGAATCACATTCTTCGACATTTGCATTTCTCCCAGAAAAAAAAAATGCTTATTATCAGCAGAAATAACTGTAAAAAAAAATAATAATAATAAAAAAACAATGTTGTGTTTGTACTAAAGAGATTTTGGTGTAGATTTATAGGTATCGAAGGTGAAAAAGACAAAAAGAGGAGGAGGAAAAAAATAAAACACACAAAAACAAATCCACAAACTAAAAGAAAACAGAGCAAAAAAATAGTACATTTAGCAAAATAAAAAGTGGAACACAAACAAAATAAAATACATTTGAAAAAGCAAAAACAACAAATGTATGCAAATAAAAAACGGGAAAAACGAAAAGAACAAATTTATGAAAACTATAAGGGAAAAACAAGCATTTTTTTCCCCAAAAAAGCAAAAAGAACAAATTTATGAAAACAATAAAAGTGAAAAGCAAAACAACAAACTAAAAAATTCATAAAAAGTGAAATAGGAAAACAAAAAAAGGCCAAAAAAATTCGAAATATTGAAAAGCGGAAAAAATGCAACCCCAAATGAGTAAAGACAAAATAAACCAAATGAAAACAGATGATAAAAAATTAAATTTTAAATAACAAATAGAAACTAAAAATTAAATAAAATAACAAAAAAAAAAGAAAAAAAAAGAAACTAAATCACACTGTGTGTATGAAAAATATGATGGTGCACATTATATTTTTCATGTGCCTGTGATTTTATATAAAGTCACACAGTTTTGCTTTCGTACGGATTCCAACCCCCCAAAAAAACCCTGTAACATGAAGGAGTTGGCCCCTGAAAGTATTGTTTCTAAGTACAAATATGGTGCCTCAAGAGACGTCATCATATGGTGGCACAAGGACTGCCTAAAGGTCTGTTGTGATGACTCAAAGACTCAAAGAAACCTTAAAGTTCCACTGCATAGTCAGCAATATGCATCGACTATCAAAGTACATGGTTTGTGTTAAAAAGCTTGCATCACTGTTATTAAAGCTATACTTACAGTATGTAACTTATGATCATTGTTTTCATGGAGATTTAAGAAACCAGACCAACCTCCACCTCTTAATTTGAAAAAAAAAAGCTTACAATCTCATAACAATGGTGACACTACAACAGTTATATTCTAGTTAGTACATAGGGGGCAGTATTATAGTAGTTATATTCTTGTACATAGGGGGCAGTATTATAGTAGTTATACACTTGTACATAGGGGGCTGTATTATAGTAGTTATATTCTTGTACATAGGGGGCAGTATTATAGTAGTTATATTCTTGTACATAGTAGCAGTATTATAGTAGTTATATTCTTGTACATAGGGGCAGTATTATAGTAGTTATATTCTTGTACATAGGGGGCAGTATTATAGTAGTTATATTCTTGTACATAGGAGCAGTATTATAGTAGTTATATTCCTGTACATAGGAGCAGTATTATAGTAGTTATATTCTTTTACATAGGAGCAGTATTATAGTAGTTATATTCTTGTACATAGGGGGCAGTATTATAGTAGTTATATTCTTGTACATAGGAGCAGTATTATAGTAGTTATATTCTTGCACATAGGAGCAGTATTATAGTACTTATATTCTTGTACATAGGGGCAGTATTATAATAGCTATATTCTTGTACATAGGGGCAGTATTATAGTAGCTATATTCTTGTACATAGGGGCAGTATTATAGTAGTTATATTCTTGTACATAGGAGCAGTATTATAGTACTTATATTCTTGTACATAGGAGCAGTATTATAGCAGTTATATTCTTGTACAATGGAGCAGTATTATAGCAGTTATATTCTTGTACATAGGGGCAGTATTATAGTAGTTATATTTTTGTACATAGGAGCAGTATTATAGTAATTATATTCTTGTACATAGGGGGCAGTATTATAGTAGTTATATTCTTGTACATAAGGGGCAGTATTATAGTAGTTATATTCTTGTACATAGGAACAGTATTATAGTAGTTATATTCTTGAATATAGGAGCAGTATTATAGTAGTTATATTTTTGTACATAGGAGAAGTATTATAGTAGTTGTATTCTTGTACAGAGGGGGCAGTATTATAGTAGTTACAGTTGTGCTCAAAAGTTTACATACCCTGGCAACATTTTTGCTTTCTTGTTCTTGTTTCAGAGAATATTAATGATAACAAAAAAACTTTTTCTCCACTCACGGTTATTGGTTCGGTGAAGCCATTTATTGTCTAACTACTGTGTTTTCTCTTTTGAAATCATAATGACAACCAAAAACATCCAAATGACCCTGATCAAAAGTTCACATACCCTGGTGATTTTGGCCTGATAACATGCACAGAATTTGACACAAATGGGTTTGAATGGCTACTAAAGCTAACATCCTCACCTGTGACCTATTTGCTTGTAATCAGTGTGTGTGCTTAAAAGCTGAGTGAGTTTCTGGGATCCAGACAGACTCTTGCATCTTTCATCCAGCCACTGTCGTTTAGGGATTGTGAATCATGGGAAAAGCGAAAGAATTGTCAACGGATCTACGGGAAAAGGTAGTTGAACTGTATAACATAGAAAAGGGATACAGAAAGATATCAAAGGAATTGATAATGCCAGTCAGCAGCGTTCAAACTGTGATTAACAAATGGAAAATCAGGGGCTTTGCAAAAACCAAACCACGGTCAAGTAGACCAACAAAAATTTCAGCCACAACTGCCAGGAAAATTGTTCGGGATACAAAGAAAAACCCACAAATAACATCAGCTGAAATTCAGGACTCTCTGAAAACTAGCGGTGTGGCTGTTTCAAGATGCACAATAAGGAGGCACTTGGAGAAAAATGGACTGCATGGTCGAGTCGCCAGAAGAAAGCCATTACTGCGCAAATGCCACAAAGTATCTCGCCTACAATATGCCAAACAGCACTGAGACAAGCCTTAAAACTTTTGAAAGAAGGTAATTTGGAGTGATGAGACCAAAATTGAACTTTTTGGCCATAACCATAAACGTTACATTTGGAGAGAGATCAACAAGGCCTATGATGAAAGGAACACCATTCCTACAGTAAAGCACGGAGGTGGATCACTGATGTTTTGGGGATGGCACAGGAAACTTGGTAAAAGTTGAAGGAAAGATGAATGCAGCACGTTATCAGCAAATACTGGAGGAAATTTTGCACTCATCAGACAGGAAGCTGTGCATGGGACATACTTGGACGTTCCAACATGACAACGATCCAAAACACAAGGCCAAGTCGACCTGTCATTGGCTACAGCAGAACAAAGTGAAGGTTCTGGAGTGGCCATCTCAGTCTCCTGACCTCAATCTCATTGATCCACTCTGGGGAGATCTCAAGCGCGCAGTTCATGCAAGACATCACAGGAATTTACAGGAACTGGAGGCTTTTTGCCAAGAAGAATGGGCAGCTTTAACATCTGAGAAGATAGAGAACCTCATCCACAACTACCACAAAAGACTTCAAGCTGTCATTGATGTTAGAGGGGGCAATACACGGTATTAAGAACTGGGGTATGTGAACTTTTGATCAGGGTCATTTGGATGTTTTTGGTTGTCATTAAGATTTAAAAAGAGAAAACACAGTAGTTTGACAATAAATGGCTTCACCCAACCAATAACCATGAGTGGGGAAAAAGTTATCATTCATATCCTCTGAAACAAGGCCAAGAAAGGAAAAATTCTGCCGGGGTATGTAAACTTTTGAGCACAACTGTATATTCTTGTACATAGGAGCAGTATTATAGTAGTTATATGTTTGTATATAGGAGCAGTATTATAGTAGTTATATTCTTGTACATAAGGGCAGTATTATAGTAATTATATTCTTGTACATAGGAGGCAGTATTATAGTAGTTATATTCTAGTACATAGGGGACAGTATTATAGTAGTTATATTCTTGTACATAGGAGGCAGTATTATAGTAGCTATATTCTTGTACATAGGAGGCAGTATTATAGTAGTTATATTTTTGTACATAGGGGCAGTATTATAGTAGTTATATTCTAGTACATAGGGGACAGTATTACAGTAGTTATATTCTTGTACATAGGAGGCAGTATTATAGTAGCTATATTCTTGTACATAGGAGGCAGTATTATAGTAGTTATATTTTTGTACATAGGGGCAGTATTATAGTAGTTATATTCTAGTACATAGGGGGCAGTATTATAGTAGTTATATTTTTGTACATAGGGGCAGTATTATAGTAGTTATATTCTAGTACATAGAGGGCAGTATTATAGTAGTTATATTTTTGTACATAGGGGCAGTATTATAGTAGTTATATTCTAGTACATAGGGGGCAGTATTATAGTAGTTATATTCTTGTACATAGGGGCAGTATTATAGTTATATTCTAGTACATAGGCGCAGTATTATAGTAGTTATATTCTTGTACATAGGGGCAGTATTATAGTTATATTCTAGTACATAGGGGCAGTATTATAGTAGTTATATTCTTGTACATAGGGGCAGTGTTATAGTAGTTTTAGTATTGCACATAGAAAGCAGTACTATTATGGCAGTTATATATTTGTAGCTGCGTTTTAGTAATTATTTTCTTTTCTAAGTGTGTGTTTATTACTATATTTATTATAATTTATCTTTGCAATGTACTTATTTTCATTAGATCACCTTTTGTGGTCCCGGATAATTATCTCACAGAAAATGTCCAGTTATAGACACCTACCAGCCCTGTACCAGGTATATACTGAAGTGGTGGGTTGTATATTGCAGAGATGATGGGGGCTCGCCTGACATCCTTCATTGTAGTATAACCTGCCTATTTTTCCTTTCGTTCAGTAACTATTAACTCTGGCCTCTAAGTTGTTACACCTTAGGCACTACCTCTGATGGCGCCTTCATGACGAGGATGAGGGACAGGTCTGCGTTTAATTGTGCTAACCTGTATGTTGCTACCAGTTGCATTTTATGAAAAGTTGCATTACTTATTAAAGTTGTTTTAAATCAGCATATGAACGGTAACACAGATTCACAACAATAGGATGTAGTCTGTGGGTGTTTTCATGCAGATTTCGATTAGGAATATTCACCAAATATGCATGTAATAAAACTCAGTGTGAACATAGCCCTAACGAATAGATTTCAACATATCAGGAAACTTTTCTTGTTTGGCTAGTCCTAGTATAAATACCCAACTTACTTGTGCTCCGTTCTTCACTTTTGTTCCATGACATTTTTGACAATTTCTGAACTTTTTGCATTTCCTCCGGCGACCTCCATAGTTTTTCACGTCATAAGGGAACGCGCGTTCCTCTCTCCAATGGCTCCATAGTGCTTCCTTTCCGACACATATGCCCTTGCAAGCTTTTTACAGCACATGGCACTTCCAATTTTTTTAGGATAGTAGGACTTAATACGGACAACAATAGTAAGATTTTTCTTTCACTTTTTCAGACATATGAAATGTCAATTCATGGTAGCTATCATTAAATAATGTTATGGGCACGCATATGCCCTAAATAATTCAATTGGTATTTACAATCTTTCCGAAAAAATTAATTACCTCGCTTGACATGTGTTACTTTTTGAATAGGAATAATAAGTGAATCCCAAACAACTCTTAATTTTCATTACCATTGACTCCATGTTCCCAATTGGCAGCCAATCTAGCGCGTTTTTCTTCCATTTCATTAATTAGTCCTCGGAGGAGATGAGTTCTCTACCTTTATAGTGACACTCGATGAATATTTCCTGGCTGCTAACATTAGAAACAACTGTCTCACAAGACACTGAGGAACTTGCCCGGATTTTAGCTTGTCATTACTTTTTTAGAGGAGGGTAATCTTAATTAGTTTTAGATTGTAATTAATCATAAAAACAAAATGCAGGACTGACCAGAGTCATGTAATAGTCTATGTATCATGTACCGTATGAGTGAAATCCCAAACCTGCAGCTGGCAGCTCTATGAGAACTGAGCTGAACAGCTAAAAGTTTTCAAGTCATGAAACTTTTACCAACTTATTGATGGATGCATTGTGATGGCCAATGGATAACAATATTCACATATTTATAATGGGTTAAAATCTAAAATATTAAGCTATCTATCTATCTGATTTTCATCTTTCTGCAGCACCATCAGTACTCATTGTAGGAGAATTAACTGTTTACTTGGGACATACTCTCAGCAACCATTAGTTGTGACATCCTAATGTTAACAGGTCGGGAGATGCAAGAGCATGGCGGAAGTAACCAACTTAACTGTTTATTCCCCTGACGTGGGAATGCAATGGATAGGTTTAGCAGGAGGATATGATATATTTAGAGATGAGCGAACCCAAATGGTAAAATTCGGGGTTCATACCTGATAACTAGTGATAACTTATTGAACTCCGAACACGAACTTCTCCCGGAAGTCCATTTTAGTGTTCGGAGTTCTGGAAGAAACGAGACAAAGAACAAGAGAGAAAGCCTTCTAGCCCTGACTACGATTATTTTACAGCACCAAAGTTTGGGTCCCCATTGACTTCTATGGGGTTCAGGTTCAAGTATGGGTAGAGTTCTGGTAACCAAACCGAATTTTGGACAAAAGTTCGGTCGGCCCGAAGAACCCGAACATCCACAGCTCCGCTCTCCCCTAGATGTGTCAAACAGAGTAAATACAGTATGAACTATACAATGTTGTTGTCAGCACACTGTGATTGTTATAGCAAATACTCTATACTGTCTAGCTAATCTCCGATGCTAATAGTGACCACAAACATATAACATATTATCACAATACTCTTTGTGCCCCTTCTAGGTCCTAACGAGAGTCTCCGGTTTTTACCCGCTAGGCCGCAAATCCTTCTGGCAAAGTCAAGCCACACTCTCTGGGCGTTTTTCACACTGGCCGATCCCTCTCCCACCTGCTGCCCTACCTCTGACTGCACCCTGAACTGTACGTCAGTGCTGGAAGTAAAGGCCCGGCTCACTCGTACCTCCAATTCACCGCTACGGACATCCACTTCTGGATCGGGGTCCTCACCGGAAATCGGGGCTTGACCTGTGATGGTCGTTTATCGGGCCTGGATGAACGAGGGTTGAACGGCGCAGACTGGTTCTCGGATCTTGCCTGGTGAAAATCTGGACCTCAAGTCTTGATTGGCTTTGTCTGATTCACAGACCTTGACCGGCGTCGTCTGGATCTCATTCACGGACAAATCCGCTAATTCAGGCCTCCTGGCTTGCTCCAGAATCTCAGCCTCAGTGTTACCCTGCACATATGTTCTGTTCATCTCACCGGTTGGCTCCAAATCTCCTTTCTGCTTTGGCCTTTTATATCGGGGAACTGCGTCATCAAGGTCACATGACCCAGTGTTCCGTCTAGACTCTTCCTCCCTGAAACTCCTCCTCTTCCTGTTGGTTCTGCAGGGTTCTGCTCAAGCAGCAGATGGCAGTCTCTGGACACAAATACCGAATAGCGTTGGGGAATCTCATCCTTTGCAGCACACCCGCTTACAATAACATTGAGAATTGGAAGGTAGAAAAGGATGAAGCAAATCAGAGAGGTCATACAATGTAATCTAGAACATAGCGCTATCTGTTGTTTGCTAAATTTAGTCCCTGCATAGCATAAGCCTGCAGTAGTTGTATACTCTGACAACCCTTCTCAAAAGCTAAGACTTAGTCCATTAGACTCAGCCTCTTGATTAGCTCAAAATGTCCTTCTCTGCAGAAAGTGGCTACAAAAATATCCATTATTGCTTGTCTACGTTATCCGATCTTCTTTCAGAGCATTCTTTTTGATGATCATGTCTTTTTCTTCTGTACCCTGAACAAATCCAAACATTTTCGGTTTCAATATGTTTCCATCTTCTTAATGCATTTTGCTGTCTTGCACTTAATACACAAAGTTTTGTCTCAGCCATCTTATCTGTTACTTCAGAAGTTTCATTTGCCTTTCCGTGCCTTCTGATTCTTTCTCCTGCTTTGACAGCTATTTTTTGATAGTTCGACTGCTTCATTTTTAATGGTAATCTTTACACCCTTAATAGTCTTTATCCATTTATTGGCTTTGCCCCTATTAAAGCTGAGTTATGCTTTCCCAAAATATGGGTTCATGTACACTGACTGCATGTGCCTTGTATGACAAATGAACAGGTGGTTTACCTTTGTTTTCTCTTGTTACAAATTCTAGTGTCAATTCACTGTATGTATCAGGTAAACTGCATATCAATATATCTGCAAAATGGCCGTCTTTTACATCCTCACCCACTGTTCTCAGTTTTGAATTTTATTTCAGCATTGCATATCTTTTCCTTTGCCGAGTCTCGGTTTGTGGACTTTCCTTAGCAGATGTAAATTTCTGTTTACACTAGATCTCTCATGCACCCATTTCAGTACATTCCACAAGTCTTTAGCTTTCTTCTCATGTCTTATGTGGAGCAGTTGGTCCTTTTACACTAATAAGCTAATGGTGGACCTTGCCTATCTGTTTTTCTTATCCCATTCCTGATTAATCTGTGGTCTCTCTGTAGTAATAACTTCCAACAAGTTCTCTCTGGACAGTACCCAGTGGCATACCGCTAATAATGGCAGACTATACTACCTCTATGGGGCCCATGAGTCAAGGGGTTGGGCCCTGTGCCAGCGCCGGTCCCAGGTCCCCTCACCCAGCATCACACTTTCAACTGTATCGGCACCCTGGATGCCGATACAGTTGAAAGCAATGGTGGAAGAGGGGACAGGACAAAACAAGCCAAACCAGAGAGCTTGACAATATAGTCTAAAGCACAGCATTATCTGCTGTCTAGTAAAGATAGTCCCATCACAGCATAAGCCTGCAGCTCTGGCATGCTCCAAAATTTACCAAATTCAACTATCTATTTATTTATCTGTCTCATCTATTTTTCTCATATCTATCCCTATCTACAAAAGTATAAAAAATCTGACCAGCACAGCTTAAAAGAATTAAGCAAATGTGGAAAGGCGCAAGCTCTATTGACTCCAATATACACAAACCAGAGAGTGCAGCAACACATTGTGTGCCCCTCAATGAGCATGCCTCCCATCAGTCTAAGGACTTGTGCACACATAGTTTTTTAACGAGTTTTTGGAACAGAAATCATCCTCAAAAATTAAATACTCCTTAAAAACTTGGAGTTTCTGCTCAGTTTCACTCCAAAAACAGAGCAGAAAGACTCAGTGTAGACACATCCTAAGGCTATGTGCACGTGATAGCTTTAATCCGACGGTGGAACTTTTACAAAGCTGCTTCAGGAAAAAGCCGCCATCTTTTTTTCCAGAAGCGGGGTCTGACGATGGTTTCGCAATCATTTTCGTTCTGGCTCCGGTGTCTTTTACCTGTATCTTCTATAATAAAAAGCATGTGGCTGAAGAATGAACATGATACTTCTTTTAGCCTCTCCAGGGGCTTTCGAACCCTGAAGTGATTAAAAGAAGTGACATAAGCCCGAACATGTGTACAGCAATATCGTTTTGCTGTGCATTATATCCATTTTATTCAGCAGTTTCGCAGCGCTTTTTCTGGTGGATTCTGTATGGAATCTGCCTGAAAAAGACATCATGTGCACATACACCAAGGCTATTTTTCATTAGATCCTATCTGCCCTTTAAATGTGTAGGACCTGGCACAGGAAAAATATGTCTGCTAGAATTAGGGACCATCAATGAAGGGTATGCATTAGTCGTGGCTGGTGGGCTCACACAAATTAGCCATTTTGTGCTCGGATTTTATAAGAATATTTTATAAGGCAGTAATGCAGTTTAAAATGCATATATTCAATGTTTGTATATATCTTGGCACACAGTTTGCTGCTGTATTCTTTGGTATGTACCATATATATGCACATACGTATAGTGCTTTGAATAAGTATTCATAACTCGTGAACTTTTCCACATTTTTTCACATTACACCCACAAACTTAAATATATTTTATTTGGATTTTTTTGTGATACCAACATGAAGTAGCAAGTATTTGTGTCGTGTAAACGAAATGATACAGGGTTTTCTAATTATTTTAAAAATATAAGTCTGAAAATGGTGACGTGCATTTGTATTCAGACCACCTGAGTCAATACTTTGTAGGACCACCTTTTTGGATCTTTTTCTGCCAGCTTTGCACTACTATATGTAACATTTTTGCCTTTTCTTCGTTGCACACTCGCTCTCGCTCAGTGAGATTGGATGGAGACATCTGTGAACAGCAATTTTCAATCTTGTCACAGTTTCTCAGTGAGATTTATATCTGGACTGTGACTGGTCTGTTCACACACAGGAATATGCTTTGATCTAAACCCTCCATTGTAACCCTAGCAGGATGTTTAGATTCGTTGTCCCATTAGAAGGTGAACCTACGCCACAGTCTCAAGTCTTTTTCAGCCTCTAACAGGTTTTCTCCAGGATTGCCCAGTATTTAGCTCCATCCGCCTTTCCCTTAACTCTTACCAGCTTCCCTGTTCCTGCTAAAGAAAACTCTTCCCACGGCATGATGCTGCCACCACCATGTTTTACGGTAGGCATGGTGTTTTCAAGGTGATGTGCAGTGTTAGTTTTCTGTCACACATAGCGTTTTGCATTTAGCCCTAAAAGTTCTCCTTTGGTCTCATTTGACCAGAGCACCTTCTTCCACATGCTTGCGATGTCTCATACATTGTAAACTGCAAACAGGATTTCTTACTTCTTATAATTTGCTTTCAAAATGTCTTTCTTCTTGCCACTTTTCTATAAAGGTCAGATTTGTGGAGCATGCGACTAATAGTTGTCCTATGGACAGATTGTCCCACTTGAGCTGTGGATCTCTGAAGCTCCTCCAGAGTGACCATGGGCCTCTGGGCTGATTCTCTAGTTAGTGCTCTCCTTGCTTGCAATGTAAGTTTAGGTGGACAGACCTATCTTGGTAGGTTTGCAGTTGTGCCATACTCTTTCCATTTTTGGATGATGAATTGAACAGTGTGCCGTGAGATGTCCAGAGCTTGGGCTATTTTTTTATAACCTAACCCTGCTTTACTTTTCCCCACAACTTTATCTGGTGGGTTACTTGGTTTTCATGATGGTGTTTGGTGACTAATGTTCTCAAACAAACCTCTGAGGTCTTAACAGAACATCTATAGTTTGTGGTAAAACGACTCACTCGGTTGCTTTCAGAAGTAGACTCAGGACACAGTTTCCTCTGCAGGTTTATTGTAGTGACATAAGCACTGCAGATTCAGGAAAATAAACTCTGCCTTTCTGGCGTAATGGCAAAGCAAAAACATAAAGTATAGCACAGTCCATAAATGAACGGCTTCCACCCGCTCTCGGTAACACAAGCCGTTCAGTCAAAGTCCTTTTGTGGAGCTCTCTAGCTTCCACACACAGCCTGGAGACTTCCCTCTCCAGCTCACACCTGAGAAAGAAAAAATAGTGACTGAGCATTCAACCTTGCACAGACACACTCTGAGGGGAGGTAGGGTGAATGACTTCCCACCTGATCTCTATGCCAGTCACACAAAACCACTCCCTTCACAATGGTGATTACACCCCCAACATATAACATGCTGGGGAAAAATTGTAGGTTCAGTTTACACAGGCTAGCAACCGTAGTGACACATACCTCCCCTTACATATAACACCAGTGACCCTGTCACAAGTTATACTGAGTAGAAATCACACACATGTGGACTTAATATACTAATTATATGACTTCTGGAAGCAATTGGTCAATTAGGATTTTATTTAGGGGTGTCAGACTACAGGGGGCTGAATACAAAAGCACCTCACAATTTTCAGATTTATATTTTTAAAATAATTAGAAAACCATGTATGATTTCCTTTACACTTCACAAATACTTGCTGATTCACAATTTTCAGAAATAAGTATAATCTAATTATTCATCAAACAAGTTAGCCAAGTTAATATTACATAGAAGTAAAAGTAATTTTATGTATTAAGGTCGGGTTATTTTTGCCTGTAGCTGAACAATGGACACCAAGAAATCAATCAATGTTACTGTGTCTACCACTGCCACTTTCCCATCCTTAATAAGTTAAAATGTAAGAATGAACCTTGGGCTACCCCTTTCCATTTCATACTAACATAGGAGTGCCAACCAGAGCCAGAAGGCCCCCTTCCTCTACTCGTCCTAAAGACGTTGTAGTGCCTTTCAGTATCAGATATGTATCAATCATCAAAGCAGATAAGTCACCAAATTGTATAATACAAGTTGCATATATTATTAAATAACTCTCTTAGACCTGATGTGCCAATAATTTTTGATTGCTTTAACTCAGTCTCCACCCACCTAGCCTGATTGACAGCACCTCACTGCTCCTCCTCCCTGCCATTGTTAAATCTCCACCCATCCAGCCTCATTGACAGTTCCTCAGTGTCCCTCCTCCCTGCTATTGTTGAATCTCCACCCATATTGCCTGACTGACAGTCTCTCAGTGCCCCATCTCCTTGCTATCACTGAATCTCCACCCATCTAGCCTGATAGACAGTCCCACAGTGCCCCTCCTCTCTGCTGCTGTTGAGGTCTCACACCGCTCAGTACAAGCTTCATCTGTCAGTCAGAATGGATGGGCAGAGACTGAATACACTTCAACTTGAGCTCTTTCATACTTTTGCTGGACGCATAACAAGCTCATTTTAATATCAGATTTACACAGACATTTTGATACAGATTTTCCAAATAAGTACACAAGCCTCAAACAGGTCTAAGTCAACTATTTATTAACGTATGCACTTTTTGTATTCAGATCCACTTTAAATACAACCCTATCACTAGTGTGGTGGATCAAACTCTCGTATAAACAGAAAAAAAAATATTTTCTAGATATTGGACAAATGCAATTTTTTTTTCGAGTAGTCAAAATTCACCTGTTGTAAAACAAACCTACACAAATGGCCATTTTCCAGTATTAGATGTATAAATGCTGAATTCTTGCATTTCCTGTGCCTGTCGGATTCGATATGATTGCTGATGCGACTCCTACAAAAATATAAATAAATTCTCTGGAATGAAGCTTTGCTTTCAGAATATATTTATAGTGCGGTGTGTACATGTAAGATGGAACAAGACAATTTCTGGCCCGAGAACCTCACTTTCTAAACACTTATTTACTGCTCAAGCTTTATACCTTGTGGTTCAGTATATTCATCTAAAACCTTGAGTTAGATTATCGTTTAGGTATTTCCTCATTCGGGAGTAGATTTAAGATCCCTCTCGATGGCATTACCACCAATCAATGGTGACATTAATGTTTCTATAGGAATGTTACTCACCTGTCCTTATTCTAGCACTGAGCCAGTTCTTTCTCTGCTTCTGTGCTTTGATGATGTCATCCGTCCAGGTAATTTAAACCTGGCTCAGAAAGCAGGATGTGACATGATATTCATGTAGTTGGGGATCCTGCTGATACACTGCACCATCATTGCAAACTCTACTCTGCTATTCCAGTCATCATGGTTCCTGTACTGTTAGATCAAGCTACACTGTACAATTCAGCTATTCCACTGCTACATCTAGCTTTACTACACTACTCTGCGATTTGTGGTTCCAACACTACTATAAGAGCCTCTGTTGCAAACTCAGCTCTGCGATAGCAATTCCTTTTTACTATGTCAAATTTGCAATAATGAAAACTTGGCTCTGCTGCACTGCTTTTCACCACTGAGTCAGCTCTGCTACACCACTATGAAACCTACTCTGCATTAAGACTCAGTTACAAACTTAGCTTTGCTACGCTGTTCACTTATGACTGAGTCAGCTTTGCTACATCCCTGTTCCAGATCTGCTGCTGATATTCCTGTTCACTTAATCAAGTAGCCATTATTAAGGCACTGGATTACCTTGCTGCGCCAGCGTCACCTTTCCGTGCTGCATTAGAATTGCTCATTTGAACCAAGGTCTTTGAAGATCCATCTCATGAGGTAAGTTGTAACAGGAAATAGAAGTTACAAGGAAGCTAGATAGGTGGTTTGTCATTTTTACAAGATTGGTTGCACCTTACCTTCCCTTAGGGAAAATTTTGAAAATTTCCATGGTCATGATAATGAGCATTTTTACTGAAACTTATGGGCTACATGGGTAATCGCCTTGGAACCCTAGCCAATGTGCCTTTGTTTTGATCTTTTGGCTAGATGAAGTTGGTGGAAGCACCTAAGAAATCTGGTGGCAGTGTGAAATCAAAGGCAAGTATAGGTACCATAGAAGTCTGTATACATCTGTATGAAAACTTTTAACATTTTTGGACATATATGGGGGAAAATAAGTATTTCATCCACTGCCGATTTTGCAAGTTTTCCCACCTGCAAAGAATGGAGAGGTCTGTAATTTTTATTGTAGGTACACTTCACCTGTGAGAGACAGAATCTAAAAATAAAAAACAGAAAATCACATTGTATGATTTTTACATAATTAAATTGCATTATATTGCAGGAAGTATTTGATCACCTACCAACCAGCAAGAATTCTGGCTCTAACAGACCTGTTAGTTTTTCTTTAAAAAGTCCTCCTACTCTGCACTCCTCACCTGTATTAATTACACCTGTTTGAACTCGTTACCTGTATGAAAGACACCTGTCCACACACTCAATCAATCACACTCCAACCTCTCCACCATGGCCAAGACCAAAGAGCTGTCTAAGGACACCAGGGACAAAATTGTAAACCTGAACAAGACTGGGATGGGCTACAGGACAATAGGCAAGCTACTTGGTGAGAAGACAACACTTGTTGGTGCAATTATTAGAAAATGGAAGAAACACAATATGACTGTCAATCTTCCTCCGTCTGGGGTTAAATTCAAGATCTCGCCTAGTGGGGTAAGGATGAGTCTGAGAAAAGTCAGGAATCAGCCCAGAACTACACAGGAAGACCTGGTCAATGACCGGAAGTGAGCTGGGAGCAGAGTCTCAAACATTACTATTAGTAACACACTACAACATCATGGATTAAAATCCTGCAGGACATGCAAGGTCCACCTGCTCAAACCAGCACATGTTCAGGCCCATTTAAAGTTCACAAATGACCATCTGGGTGATCCAGAGGAGGCATGGGAGAAGGTCATGTGGTCAGATGAGACCAAAATAGAACTTTTTGGTACCAACTCCACTCGCCGTGTTTGGAGGAAGAAGAAGGATGAGTACAACCCCAAGAACACTGTCCCAATCATGAAGCATGGTGGGGGGAACATCATAATTTGGGGGTCGTTTCTGCAAAAGGGAAGAACGACTGCAACGTATTGAAGAGAGGATGGATGGGGTCATGTATAGTGAGAATTTGGCCAACAACCTCCTTCCCTCAGTAAGAGCATTGAAGATGAGTCATGGCTGGCTCCATAAGAAGCATTTCAAGGACCTGAAGTGGCCTAGCAGGTCTGCAGACTTGAACCCAATATAAAATCTTTGGAGGGAGCTGAAATTTAATGTTCCCCAGCGACAGCCCTGAAACCTAAAATATCTGGAGAAGATCTGTATGGAGGAGTGGGCCAAAATCCCTGCTGTAGTGTATGCAAACCTGGTCAAGAACTGCAGGAAATGTCTGAGCTCTGTAATTGGAAACAAAGGTTTCTGGACCAAATATTAAGTTCTGTTTTTCTATTTTTTTAGATTCTGTTTCTCACAGGTGAAGTGTACCTACGATAAAAGTTACAGACTTTTCTATTCTATGTAGGCGGGAAAACTTGCAAAATTGGCAGTGTATTAAATACTTATTTTCCCCATTGCAATTGTTAAATAGCTTTTAAATTATTTTAGCTATTAGTTGCTGTCTCTCACTAGGATGAAGCGTATACAATATTTGTATTCTATAGGTTTTTTGGGATCATGGAAATATCAAATGTTTGAGGGCTATTTTTTATTCTAAATGTTTATTGCTCGCAGACATCCCTGTGTCCAAAGCCCAGCACCTCATAATTTAAGGTCTTCTTTAGTTCACAGAATAATAAAGAGATAGATCGAGGTCCTATGCCCACACCTCGAGTGGACACCCTCCATAAAATGTGACCCTGGTTGAACTGATAGAAGGTGATTCTTGATTGTGACCTCCATCTCTTATCTTCAGCTGAGCACTGTGTCAAGGCTCTAAGTAATTTTAGGATGGTGGTTGTCCTGTTCTATATTAATGGACCCAATGAACTTAATACTGTTATAATCTATTGATCAGGTTCCAGTTTTGCAACAAATAAGACTGAACTTGGAGAATTAATTGAGATTTTTAAAATTAACCCATCTCTTCTTTGTACTTTGGCTTGCGGCAGTTCTTTGATAAATGTAGGCATTTGCTGTACATATTTCTTCCTATTACCCTACTGTTTTGGGCTTAACTCAACTGGTGAGGTGGATTCTGTAAGCCATAGGTTAAGCTTTATTCACATGTCCGTGTTTAAACACGTACGAGAAAAAATGGAGCCACTGTCATCAGTGTTTTGAATTATTGAGTTATTAATGTATGGTCCTTGTGTCTTGTGTACCATCAATGTGTCAACAGTGTGTCATCCATGTATCCATTTTTGCCATCAGTGTGTCGTCAGTGTTTGGTCAGTGTGTCATCAGTGTTTTTCACGGATGGATGAATAAATAAATTACAAAGCTTCTCCTATCCTTTGCAATACTAAAACCGTACAGCACACGCCTGGCACACTGATGCAATTCGAGTGCTCTACGCATTTTTCACGGACCCATAGACTTGTATTAGTACTTTGAACCTTGAGACCAGAGGAAACAGACATGGCTTCATAAGTTTAACATGGACACAATTTGCAAAAAAACACAAACATGTGAACAGCCCCATACATTATAATGGGTATGTGTACCCATTATATAATCAGGTACATTGTATCAGTAGACTTGAAGGAGTGAACTGCAACAAGATCACCTGTATTGAGCATGGTAATAGTAGGTTGCTCAATAACATCTGGAAATTCAAGTCTGGAGTATCTGAACTGATAATTAGACACTTGTCTTCAACAGAATTGACTGGGAATTTTGGCTAAACTCCTGCCAAACATGTGGTAGTATAGTACAATGCTCCCTTAATACTCAGGCAGCACACAACCACCTTAGCCAGCCTTAAACGGCCTTGCATGATGACATAACAGTTGCCTGCTTAGTTACCATAGTATTCTGGTGTGGACTAGTACAGAGAAAGCTGACCATAGGAATAAGGCGCAATGCCCATAACTGTACCAAAGACAAGTAAGTTACACTATCTGAGAAAGTCTGACCAAACTGTACAACTTTATATAAGTGTGGTAAGCCCTTTACCATGCCATTTACAGGTCATCCAAAAGTATCTAACTAGTTTACTGACAATGGCTAATTACAAATGGCTAACATGAGGACATAAATTCAAAAAACATCACAGAGGAAAAAAAACAGCCTTACCAACACCAGTCAGATTACCATTGCGCTACCTGGATGCAGCAACCTCCATGATAAAAGCGAGGGCAACACAGGTGCAAAATACTGATACAAGCAACCACTCACAGACGTCCCAGCTTATGGAGGGGGTGGCTGTGTAGTATTAAACATGCACACAGATCGGGCTTGCATAGGACGCCAGTCACACAGATATGTGTGATGCACAGTGTCTAGCTTACAGCCTATTGATGACTCCCTTACTATTAGATCAAGCAGGCTATCCAGTACTATATAGGTGCACCCCACAAGACAGATGCACCAATTTACCCAACTAACACTAAAGGGCCTGGCTGCATTCTGAAAAAATGGAAAAATGTGCAATAAAAAGATGAAAAAGAATGTATAAGATAAATATACAGTGGTGGCCAAAAGTATTGGCACCCCTGCAGTTCTGTCAGATAATACTCAGTTTCTTCCTGAAAATGATTGCAATCACAAATTCTTTGGTATTATTATCTTCATTTAATTTGTCTTCAATGAAAAAAACACAAAAAGAATTGTCCTAAAGCCAAATTGGATATAATTCCACACCAAACCTAAAAAGGGGGTGGACAAAAGTATTGGCACTGTTTGAAAAAATCCTGTGATGCTTCTCTAATTCGTGTAATTAACAGCACCTGTAACTTACCTGTGGCACCTAACAGGTGTTGGCAATAACTAAATCACACTTGCAGCCAGTTAACATGGATTAAAGTTGACTCAACCTCTGTCCTGTGTCCTTGTGTGTACCACATTGAGCATGGAGAAAAGAAAGAAGACCAAAGAACTGTCTGAGGACTTGAGAAACCAAATTGTGAGGAAGCATGAGCAATCTCAAGACTACAAGTCCATCTCCAAAGACCTGAATGTTCCTGTGTCTTCCGTGCACAGTGTCATCAAGAAGTTTAAAGCCCATGGCACTGTGGCTAACCTCCCTAGATGTGGACGGAAAAGAAAAATTGACGAGAGATTTCAACGCAAGATTGTGCGGATGGTGGATAAAGAACCTCGACTAACATCCAAACAAGTTCAAGCTGCCCTGCAGTCCAAGGGTACAACAGTGTCAAACCATACTATCCGTCGACGTCTGAATGAAAAGGGACTGTATGGTAGGATACCCAAGAAGACCCCACTTCTTACCCCGAGACATAAAAAAGCCAGGCTGGAGTTTGCCAAAACTTACCTGAGAAAGCCTAAAACGTTTTGGAAGAATGTTCTCTGGTCAGATGAGACAAAAGTAGAGCTTTTGGGGAAAAAGCATCAACATAGAGTGTACAGGAAAAAAAAAGAGGCATTCAAAGAAAAGAACACGGTCTCTACAGTCAAACATGGCGAAGGTTCCCTGATGTTTTTGGGTTGCTTCGCTGCCTCTGGCACTGGACTGCTTGACCGTGTGCATGGCATTATGAAGTCTGAAGACTACCAACAAATTTTGCAGCATAATGTAGGGCCCAGTGTGAGAAAGCTGGGTCTCCCTCAGAGGTCATGGGTCTTCCAGCAGGACAATGACCCAAAACACACTTCCAAAAGCACTATAAAGTGGTTTGAGAGAAAGCACTGGAGACTTCTAAGGTGGCCAGCAATGAGTCCAGACCTGAATCCCATAGAACACCTGTGGAGAGATCTCAAAATGGCAGTTTGGAGAAGGCACCCTTCAAATATCAGGGACCTGGAGCAGTTTGCCAAAGAAGAATGGTCTACAATTCCAGCAGAGCATTGTAAGAAACTCATTGATGGTTACCGGAAGCGGTTGTTCGCAGTTATTTTGGCTAAAGGTTGTGCAACTAAGTATTAGGCTGAGGGTGCCAATACTTTTGTCTGGCCCATTTTTGGAGTTTTGTGTGAAATGATCAATGATTTGATTTTTGCTTCATTCTCTTTTGTGTTTTTTCCTTGCAAGCAAATTAAATGAAGATAATAAGACCAAAGAATTTGTGATTGCAATCATTTTCAGGAAGAAACTGAGTATTATCTGACAGAATTGCAGGGGTGCCAATACTTTTGGCCACCACTGTATTACATGAGGTATTGGAAGATATTTTGGCCAAAATATGCAAGCTCGCAACCCATGTCAAGGGTTCTCATACTTGTGAGTCATAAGACTAAAATTAAAAATGGCTAACTAGAGGATATATATTCAAAAAACATCACAGAGGAAAAAAAACAGCCTTACTAACACCGGGTCTTATTACCATAGCACAAGCAGCATGTAGCAGATCTCTATGATAAAGACGAGGGCTGCACAGGTGCAAAATACTGATGCAAACAGCCACTCACAGACCTTCTAGCGCATGGGCACATTTTTCCATTTTTCAGGATGCAGCCAGGCCCTTTATTGTTGGTTGAGTAAATTGTGGCGTCTGTCTTGTGGGGTGCACCTAAATAGTACTGAATAACCCACCTGATCTAATAGTATGGGCGTTATCAATAGACTGTGCATCACACGTATCTGTGTGACTAGCGCCCTATGCAAGCCCTATCTGTGTTCATGTTTATTACTACACAGCCAATCCCTCCATGAGCTGGGAGATCTGTGAGTGGCAGTTTGCATCAGTATTTTGCACCTGTGCTGCCCCCGCCTTTATCATGGGGGGTCTGCCGCATCCTGCTTGTGCATTGGTAATCTGACCTGGTGTTAGTAAGTCTGTTTTTTTTTTCCTCTGTGCTGTTTAATGGCTAATTCCAGTCCCAGTTAGTGCCTCAACTTACAAAAAAAGGGAAAACTATAGTGCTGTAGTCTTTGATGGCACTAGGAAGTATAGTGTTTTTTAGGTATGTCCCTAATGAAATAGCACATTGTTCTGTCTGATGAGCAGTCCAAACAAGCAATATGTATAAACTTCCTGTTTTCACTTTCTCAAAAATGGTCAATTTAAAAATGAGAAAATACCATTAAAAAAGTAAGACACACATAACACACACATTTTGGCTTCTGCTCTAACATCTGATTAATTAATGCATATCAAATGTAAATTTCCATGACAATTTAAAAAGCTTCAGGTATTGATGAGAGAATCAATTTGTGGGACATCAGTCCAAAGTCCAGATCAGCGGTACCTGGCAGCTAGATGGCAAACCTGGGAATCTGTTGCCTTCCAGCATCCTTGACACGGCATTTGACTTGTCAGGGCTAGCATGGCATCATCTGTGAGACGTAACGCACAGATGACATCACGTCACCCCTGGTTAATCAGCAGCCAATTCGGGGACGCTGGAAGATAAGAGATTCACGGGTCTCCCGTTCATCTGTCTGGTACCACTGACCTGAATGATTGAACGGAGTCCCACGAATCAATCCGCTCATCTCTAGTTTCATAGTATGCAACTCTCAATACATGTTACTTGACTTTTGCTGAGAATATGTTGATATAAGAAAGCTGAGATTATTGGGATTCCAGGTTCAAAACTACCGTAACCTACATTGTGGTTCAAACATCAACAGTGTCGCTTTTTTCATTTTCTTCTCATTAGGACAATCATTTCTTAAAATCAGTTTCCTACAAAAGTGACCATAAAATTTGCGTATCTTCTATAAATTGTAAATTCTACCGGGGAAGAAATAGAGGCTCGAGATGATTTACTTTATGATTCCTTTAGAGGAAAGTACCCAGAGCCTGAATGGGACTATTTTCATCCACTTAGAAGGATATCAAACTGATTTAATACATCAAATACTTTTTTTTAGGGAGGCCATTGATTCTAAGTTAGCGTTATAAGGGCACCATGAGATACCCTCATTGATGAAGCTCTGTCTATGACAGGTTCTCTAAGTAGCTCTACTTGACCTCTGAACATTTTCCAACTTCCTACACATTAATCAGCTAACAGAACAAAGGTCAGGCAGAATACAACTTTTCAGATATAAAATTTAGTGTTAAGAGTAGTCATACCCAAGTGGAGTTGTCCTCGGTAGAATATCTTTGAACTCATGTAATATTAGGGCAGTGTTTCCTACCCAACAAGCGGCTTGGGACCCACATGTAGCACTAAGATCTGCTTCACATGACTCCCTTACTGGGTCTACTATGGTGTCTACAAGAACCATGGATTATATCGTATTACATAGGCGTGGTTAGAATGGTTGCCATTTTATATATCCTTATGCTCCATTTTGTATGCTTTCAATTAATGATGTTTTGCTAGTGTAGAGATTTTCTTGGTGTAACGCGCAGACTCTTATCTTCATAGAAACTGATAAGATTCAGGGCCATATTCACAGATGCAAGAACCAAATGAACTCTGTCTAGATTAGAAGCATGTTTGATTGGGACAGTCTGTATAGCTAAAATAGTCGATTTACCAATAAAAATGAGTTTCTTTGCATTTGTGCCTGATGAAATTAGCTACGTGACATCTTTGTTATATAAGGTTGTGTAACTCAATAAAGTTTAAAGAACCCCTTATACTTACACCTGTCTCCTGTGCGCGAGTGTTATTCTCTATGGTTGCATCCAATCCCCAATTACAAGGGAGAGACTGGTGTAGTGCAAGGAAAGCTACTCTTATAGCATTGATCCACCATAACCACAGAATTGGTGATAAGTTACTTTTTGCCAAAAGTCTGACCACTGGGACCAATTTAATCTTAAGAATGAGACTCTCTACTTGGCTTTCTCCATCAGTCCGGCAGATGATAAATGACGTAAATGTGCTACTATTGCTCAATTCAGATGTGAGATTTCATTCTTTGGATCATGGTGGTCCTAATGGTCACTAACTATGTTACCGGTAATGTCTTTATACTTATCTTTTCCTTTCCTAGTCATGTCTTTACATTTAGATTTTCCTTTTTGATTAACAGTGTGACTCAATCACCCATCAACTTTGGAAATGGCTCATAAGATAAAATAGTTTAGGGATCTATGTGTTTGGGAAAAAGCATTGCAACAGAGTCTGGGTCCAATAGAGGATCCTCAATCACACTAATCGATCAAACCAAAATCCAGATTTGGATGGCTAATAATGTAATTTGTTCCATGACTCCTTCACAAGAAAGCTTCTTTAGAGCCTCTTAGGAAACTCCTGTTAGCCAATTATGTTTTATTATATGTTTCCAATTAGAAATATGAAATTTGAAGGAGATCTCATGGTATTTATGAAACATCTCAAAGATATTGGTGGCAAAATACTGGTTCCAAAACTACCTTAGAATAAACTGATTTACAAAAAAGGTCTTCATTCTAATCTCAAACTTTAGATGAGAGGAGTGACCTCAGAAGTTCTCCAGAATCTTTTTATGAAGGAGTCATGGGCACTGTGGGCTACCTTTATCTATAGGTTAGGGTTCTTTGATGGTTGGACTTACCCATGAAAGAACCAATGTAAGCTTAGGCTCTGATACAATAATAGTTTCCCTGATACAACAGTACTCCAAAGGTTCAGCAGAATACAACTCGATCTGGAAATAACAATATGTTTATTCCTTAATGGAAGAATCACAAATAACCTATTAGATCTTATTGATAATATGTACTGTGCACAATGATTGCAGCGTGGAGACCTCATATTCCATATAGTTTAATTGTGGATCTCAGCAACATCCTGGGCTTGTCAATGGGTCACAATTAAAGATGAATTAATCATTTTGTAGGACCCTGGTCCAGTGACCATGTCATTAATCTGTAGCTACCAAACTGGAGACCTGCGAACCTCCTCCCCGGTGACTCTTTTGATTACAAAGAGAAAGAAAAATGGAGGACTCCCTGTGTGATTGGGTAGGTGGTATGATGTTAGTCGCTCACCTGGGTAAGATGAGAGCGGCACAACTTCGATAGGCGAAAAAGACCAAATGCCGAAAGTCTTCTGCTCCAGCCTCTACACTCACACTCAGAGGGTGGAGAAGAGCATCGAAGAAATGGAGAGGAGGGGGTGGTGATGTCCAGGCGCTGCCAAGCATGTTACGATGACCAAGATGCAGAGAGATAGATTTATTTAAAAACCCCCACTATCAACTCCTTCTTAAGGTATAATGTATTATACCTGGAGAAGGAGTTGATTCGACTCCGAAATGCGTTGTCTATTGCTCCACATCTTGGTCATCGCATCATCCTTGGCAGCACCCAAACACCACCGCTGTTTCCTCTCCATTTCTTCTTATGATTGGTAGACCCATGAGCGCGTCAAGCCGGAACAATGATGTCTCGCTGGGTCTACAAACCAAAAGAGGGGATTCCACCAGCTAGCAGCCGCTTCGTAGGTCAGGCTACTGACATGGGTGGTCAACCAGGGTGCTTCAAATTGATCTGCTCATCTCATGCACTGCATTCCCAAAGACTGATACGATCAATTCAGCTCCAATGGACGTTGGTTTTATCCATACCGTCCATGATAAATACATAGAGTGCCAGCTCTTAAGAAGCGAGTGCCAGTGACAGCCCATAATAGATTTTCTCCAAACGCGCACGGAGATTTATGTTGTGCTCGCTTTGCACGGAGTCCTCTGCTGGCCTCTTTTACATTAAAAAGTAGAGAGGGAGGAAGAGTCGAAAAGAAAATGGGAATTGCTGCATACTTTTAAATCATGAATACCCCGTCCAATCTGAAGACCAAAGACGAGAACTCAATTAGCAATAAAACATGAAATGCTGTATGTGTCGTATCGGATTCAAATGAATAAATCCTCTCGATTGGAGCATCATTACCAGTTTTATACTCAAAAGATCCGCATGCAACTTCCTCAGTCCATTTATCTCCTTTTTACGAGAGACATATATTATCCTAACAGAAAAAAAAAAAAAACAACAACTCCCTCACCACATGTCATTAATCTTTATATTGTGCTCTTGGTATAAGTGGATCTGTGTTCTAAAAAGCTTTGCTTAATAAAAAGAAAAATCAGTTTCATTCCAGCCTTGCAAAAAGTGAAGACTTTATTTTTTTCAATTTATTTTCTCCTTTTTTTTTAATTTAAACCCAAAAAGTAACTGAAATTAAATAATAAATCAATAAATAATATAGTCCATAACATTACTATGTCTCTATTCCCAAAAATATATATATACTGTATATATGCAAGTTAATGCTAGAAAAAAAGATAAATAAAATAATAAAAGCCAAAATTGAAAAAGTTAAAACATTATATAAAAAAAAAGAAAAAAAAAGAAAGAGAAAATAAAAAATATTATATTTCAATTTTTTTTTAAAGTTTTTCATATACATGGATATGTGATAGATGGATATATGACAGAGAGAGATAGGAGGAGATTGATTGAACTATTACAGTAGATAACAATGATTTTAATCACAAAATGAAGGGTTAAATTGTAAATATATTTTATAATAAAGAGAATAAATTACATGTTATCAGTTTATCAGTTTTGTGGAGATAAAAAAAAACCGCCAGAAGAGTCAGAAAGATAAAATCGATTTAATAGCTAAAAGTGACATAAACAATTTACAAATAAGTTTCTTGTAAACTCTTCTTAAAAAAAAAAATGTAAAAATATAAATAAATAAAATAATTCCCCTTCTCCGGAACCTCATCAAAACCTGCAATTGTCAAAATATCACATTATGCATCTCGGTAAAAGTGAACTTATTGCTAAATACCCATTAAGATCTCCAGAGAGGCCTGGCATTAATTGTTTAGTGAAAGCACCCCGAGGCTATCACCAGGGAGGAACATTTAATGCATAAAAAAGGAATTTGACAGAGATCCCTGTAGAACAAGGAGCATGTACCATCTTAAAAATTCTCCTGCATGTCACTATTCAGAACGGTCATCTCTGTGTTTACTCAGAAAACAAAAACCCAGAAAACAGCACGACAGCCGCGCTCACCGCCACCGCCACCTGCGGAACCTTCCTCTGCTTATTTCCATAGGAAGATGGTCTATCCTTGGGTAAAGGAAAAATGATGAGTGTGGTGAATGTGTCTTGTACTAATTATAAAAACGTGAATAGATAGATAGATAATAGATAATATATAGATAATAGATAGAGAATAGATAGATGATAGATAGATAATAGATAGATAATAGATGGATAGATAGATAGATAATAGATAGATAGATAATAGATAGATGATAGATAGATAGATGATAGATAGATAGATAGATAATAGATAGATAATAGATAGATAATAGATAGATAGATAATAGATAATAGATAATATATAGATAATAGATAGATGATAGATAGATGATATATAGATAATAGATAGATAATAGATAGATGATAGATAGATAATAGATAGATGATACTTAGATAGATGATAGATAGATAATAGATAGATAATAGATAGATAATAGATAGATAATAGATAGATAGATGATAGATAGATAATAGATAGATGATAGATAGATATATATATATAGATAATAGATAATAGTTAGATGAGAGAGATAATATATAATAGATAGATATTAGATAGATGATAGATAATAGATAGATGATAGATAGATAATAGATATATGGACAAATAGATAGATATATGGATAGATAGATAGATAGATAGATAAATAGATAGATAATAGATAGATAATAGATATATGAATAGATAGATAGATAATAGATATATGAATAGATAGATAATAGATAAATAATACATACATAGATAATAGATAGATATATCTATCTTATATCTATCTATCTATCTATCTTCTATTATCTATCTATCCATATATCTATCTATTTGTCCATATATCTATTATCTATCTATTATCTATCTATTATCTATTTATCTATCATCTATTATTTATTTATATATTATCTATCTATCTATCTATTATCTATCTATTATCTACCTATTATTTATCTATCTATATCTATTTATCTGCTCTACGTCCACCATTAAGTAGACTTAAGCAGTGTCGGACCCTTACTTTATTTGCGGAGCCAATGATCTGTGATGGAGGAGTATAATGCTGCTGATGATGTGACGCGCTACCACAACTATTCCAAACTCTGCAGGAATTCAAATCTAAACTATATATTTGCATTGAATGTGACGCCTCCTCTTCATACAGGGAACATGTCTAGAAGCTTTTTTACATTATGTTCCTTTTATATACTATGTTGCACATTTCTTTTACATTTTGTCTTTAGACAAATCATGTTCGGCATCATCCTCTGTCATATTCAAATTGGCCACAAGGGGGGGCAAATGTTAAAGAATCCCTCAGTGTTTCAGCGGCTGCCGCCTCCACATTGTGGGTGAGCGGAGCAGAATATACAGTGTGAATGGTTAATCGCCTGACGTCTCCCTCGTTCGGGGTAACTCAGGTGATACCTGTGTACATAAGGAATATTCCATAGAAGATGTTAGGAATTCTCTCTGTATAACGAGCGCAGATCTCCATCTCTGTTGTATATTTGTTTTACAGACAGAAGTAAAGTTTTCATGTGCGACAATCAGGGACCTGTCACGAGCTGAGAATATTCATTCATCGTCTCCTGCGCTGCGTCACCTGCGAATCAACGAAATATTGCACTTTAATTTTTTACATTTTTATGTAAATTGAGATTAACACATTGTATAACATAGAGTTCTGTAACTTAAAAATGAAGATCCCTGCCTGCTGTCAGTGAATGGTAAGGCTCTTAAAGGTGTATTCCGCAGACTGGGTGCAGCAATGCATTGTATTAATTGAGAAAGATGGCTGTCATAGACTCGAATGGATCCGCGGGGTGCATGTGCGACCTGCAGCACCACACAACTCCATCTGGTCATGGTCTTGTGACCAGGAAAGAATAGGGGCACAGGTCCCTCGTTCTGGTGATCAGAGGGATCCATAACAATCTAACATCTTTAAAGGGTGCACTCCATATTTAATCTGGAATACCCCTTTAAATACTACCAGATTTTGAAGGGTTATTCCCAAAAACCTCATTTTTATAATGAATGAAGCTAAGGCCGCGCATGCGCACCTAATCTTTGTTCGAGATGGAGCTGCAGAGACCGGTTCTCTGCAATTCCAGAGACACCATCCTTTAAAAATACCTAAAACTTCTCACAACTGAGAATTTGCTACAATTGTATCCACCCGGTGAACTAAACACATCAGCATTGTGGATTGTTACAATGAATCAGCGCAGGTACAATGTACTAGTCTCCAGTTATACGAGTGCCACTATAGTAAAGTCTCCGCCGTGGGAACTAAGGGTTTTACAATTATCGACCTCAAGAAGAGATTTTCTTAATGGAGTGAAAATAATTTAGACACATTTTCTTTGATACAAAAAAAAAACAAAACCCTATACGAGGCCAAAATAAATAAGCTCTGCTGGATTTACAGGAGAGAAAACAGATTCTATCACAGCTGCTGCAGCCAGTAAATTAAGTGACACATTGCTGGAATCAGGGTCTCTGTCTCTACAACATGCTGCTGTCAGATTACATAGAATAAACCTCCTGTCAGATTCCCTTTAAAAAGCCTTGAATAACGGCATCAGAGGTGCTTGCCGACATGGACTAACACAGTGGGAGCTGACCATAAGAGAAGGAAGTTGAGGTCGGCGATGGAGCTGAGACATGTGAGTATTAGCTACATCGTTCCTGATTTGATAATTTGCTACATTGTAACAGCATAGGTAAAGTGTAGCAGTCTGGAATTCAGGCTATTTAGATTGAAAAGGGATTTCCAAACAGGATTCAATTGTAACAAACGCTCAGATGTGAGAATTCTACCTGCCTCTTTTACAGCGATGGACTGCAAGTGTGAAAGAAGGGTTCTCAGGAAAAGGTCTGGAATTAGTGATAACTCCAAATTGTTTATATGCTAGATCTATATAGTAAGGGTAAACTGTGGAGTAATACTGTCTGGAGGTCTATGTGAAGGCATGCGATGTCTGTGGAGCTAACAGTTAACTGAGGACCACAATTGGATGTTGAAATTGTGTTCTGAAACATCCAAGCAATAGCGACACCTAGAGTGAACTGTGACCACCAAACACTTGTGCCTTATGAGAGATCAGTAACCACCAAGCTCTTGTGCTCTGTATGATATCTATAACCACCAAGCTCTTGTGCTCTGTATGATATCTATAACCACAAAGCTCTTGTGCTCTGTATGACACCTGTAATCATCAAGCTCTTATATCCTATATGAGATTTGTAACCACTTAGCTGTCATGTCCTGTATGAGACCTGTAACCAACAAGCTCCTGTGCCCTGTATGAGACCTGTAACCACTACTCTCTTGTTCCCCTTATGAAATATGTAATCACCAAGCTCTTGTGCCATTTGTGAGATCTGTAACCACCAAGCTCTTGTGCCCTTTGTGAGATCTGTAACCACCAAGCTCTTGTGCCCTGTATGAGACTTGTAACCATGAAGCTACTGTGCCCTGTATGAGACCTGTAACCAACAAGCTTCTGTGCCCTGTATAAGACCTGTAAGCATCCATCTCTTGTTCTTCTTGTTAGATCTATAGCTACCGAGCTCTCGTATCCTGTATGAGACCTGTAACCACCAAGCCCTTGCTCCCTATATGAGATCTGTAACCACCAAGCTGTCATGTCCTGTATGACACCTGTAACCACCAATCTCTTGTATCCTGTCTGGGACCAGTAACCACCCATATCTTGTTCCCCTTATCAGATCTGTAACCACCAAGCTCTCATTCCCTGTATGAGATCTGTAACCACAAAGCTCCTGTGCCATGTATGAGACCTGTACCCACCAAGCTCCTGTTCTCTGTATGAGACCTGTAACCATCCATCTCTTGTTCCCCTTATGAGAGATGTAATCACCAAGCTCTTGTGCCCTTTGTGAGATCTGCAACCACCAAGTTTGTGTACCCTGTATGAGACCTATAACCACAAAGCTACTGTGCCCTGAATGAGACCTATAACCAACAAGCTCCTGTGCCCTGTATGAGACCTGTAACCATCCATCTCTTGTTTTTCTTATGAGATCTATGGCTACCGAGCTCTCATGTCCTGTATGAGACCTTTAATCACCAAGCTCTTGTGCCCTAATATCTGTAACCATCAAACTCTTCTTCCTTGTATGATTCCGGTAACAACTTGTTACACACACGCCCGGGCAGACTGGCGTGAGCGTGATTAGTGATCCCACTGGACCATGAACCGAGGAGTGCCTGGAGGGGCGTAACTAAGTATCAACCCGGTCCGACTAAGGTCGCATGGCAGCTCAGTCGACTTCGTGAACCAGGGAGGAACCGAGCAGAGGGACCAGGTGCTACTCCAGGTCAGACCCCGGCCACAGCTGTTGACCCACACCGGGGAATGCACGAACAGGCAGGTTAGACTGGCATATTGACAGGTGGGTACTGGCAGGCACGGCTGGTATGCAGACAGGTGGATATTGACAGGCACAGCTGGTATGCAGACAGGTGGGCACAGGCAGGCACGGCTGACATGCAGACAGGCGTGTACTGGCAGATAGGAACATAGGCAAGATAGGGACCAGTACAGACTGGGATACAGGAACGGAGCCGCAGGTGCGGTAGACAAGCAGAGCGGAGCAAAACCCGCTGGTGCGGTATACAAGCAGAGCAAAGCAAAATCCGCAAGTGTGGTAGACAAGCGGAGCAGAGCAAAACCCGCAGGTGCGGTGAACAAGCAGAGCAGAGCAAAGCCGCAGGTGCGGTAAACAAGCAGTGCAAAGCAAAACCCACAAATGCGGTGAACAAGCAGAGCAGAGCAAAACCGCAGGTGCGGTAAATAAGCAGAGCAGAGCAAAACCCGCAGATGCGGTGAACAAGCAGAGGAGAGCAAAACCGCAGATGTGGTGAACAAGCAGAGCAAAGCAAAACCCGCAGATGCAGTGAACAAGCACAGCAGAGCAAAACTGCAGGTGCGGTGAACAAGCAGAGCAAAGCAAAACCCGCAGATGCGGTGAACAAGCAGAGCAGAGCAAAACCGCAGGTGCGGTAAACAAGCAGAGCAAAGCAAAACCCGCAGATGCGGTTAACAAGCAGAGCAGAGCAAAACCGCAGGTGCGGTAAACAAGCAGAGCAAAGCAAAACCCACAGATGAGGTGAACAAGCAGAGCAAAACCGCTGGTGCAGTAAACAAGCAAAGCAGAGCATAACCCGCAGATGCAGTAGACAGGACAGGGCTCTGTTCACATAGAACAGACTGGAAAACACAAGAAGATAGCTGTAACACAGGAGTTAGATACAGAGGCAGGGAAACAGAACCAGCAGGACCAGATACACACAAGGTACTTGCAATGAAGTAGCGAGTGGACACAAAACTCACAAACAGAAGTATAGAGACAACGAGTTGGAGTTAGGTGCAGGTTCAGATACTGCAGGAAAAAGGGAAGATACAGACATAGAGACAAACAGGTAACGGACTAGGACACTGTTCAGACAGGATCTGAACCAGGAACAAGATACAGGAACGAGCCTGGGAACTCAGCCCCCAGGGTGGCGGAAACTGACTAGAAGTCACAGGTACAGGTAACAGGCCTGGGTATACAGCCCCCAGGGTGGCAGAAACAGACTAGATACAGGACAGGACCTGGTAGCTCAGTTGCAAGCTCAGTTGCAAAGAAAACACAGATGGAAAGTGTTGCTCAGGCACCTCCTACTGGGTGGAGGGGGTTTAAGTACCCAGTGACTCACAGCAATAGGCTGGGGACGCATTATGACTGCGCACACTGTAGCTTTAAGAATCAGGAAGCAACAGCGACGCCGCCCTAAGCCAGCAGACAAAAGACATACAAACAGCAGGTACTAGAGCAAAGTGTGCAGCCTGGCCTCATAGGTAAGATTGCGGTCTTGCATGGTGGGAGATGGTAAGCCATGCAAGCACGCCGCCAGGGACTAAGCTCTTGTGCCCTGTATGAGGTCTGTAACCACCAAGCTCACATGTCCTGTATGAACAACAACAAGATACTGTGACCTGTATGAGACCTGTAACCACCAACCTCTCATGCACCGCATGAGATCTGTAACCATGAGGCACTTGTGTCCTGTATATTTGTAACCTTCAAGCTCTTGTGCATTGTATAAGAACTGTAACCGTCAAGTGTGCTATGCTTCCACATGAGCATAAAGATAATGTAAGGTGCAACTGTTTTAACCAACATTGGCCTACAACTGTTTCTCTAAATGGAGTCCATTCAATCAGTCTCTTATATTGTATTGTGAGGTATGTATCAAGACCAAGAGGAGTGGGTGTTCCGGGCTTCTGTACCCATTTTGTATATTGATAGGTACTGCAGCAATTGTATTGAATTTTCTAATGTTCTTCATCATTTGGTGCATGTATTCAGAGAGCAGGTAGATTATGTATTTTGAGCTGTAGCAAAGGTATAACAAATCTCAGCTACTGCAGAACTTCTTTGTAAAGGGACAAAGCAAATTAGGGAGTCAATTATCCCACGCATAGGGAACACTGCTGTTCACCACAACATACCAAACCTTAATTTACGGGTCGATCTAATGAAGGAAGACAATAAAACCCTTACAGAACATTTTCCTTTCTTCCGGTGTCACTCGGCTCCTTCTACCTTTCATTATCCATATACGATAACCACATCACCTAATAAAATCATCACTTTTCGATCCGCTCCTCTTATATTTCAAATTTTTTACCTTTTCCTACTTTGTTCAGCCCAAATGGCAGCACATTGCAGCATTACCATATAATATACAATTCACCCAGATCCTCCTCCCATCCATAAAGCGGGGAGACTAAACTCTAATTAAATATATTTTATTTGGCAGGCTATAAAAAAAGATCTTCCGTAAAATTACAAATGGTGCCACCGCTGCGCCCGCCACGCAAGCGGAAAGTACGGCTTTATTGGATTCAATCTAATGTTGTCCAGCAGTTTGGGGCTATTAAACAGCGTGATACAGACATTGTTGTAGTAGTCACCGAATAAATAATCTATAATTATAGAGATCCATGCTCCAGCCGCATTCCGCTGGAATGTATTTTAATGCACCAGGCACTACCTGATGACAGCTACAATCAAGAGTGGCTGCAGGCAGCTGCTTAGCTCGGGGCCACATTCAATTATGTCGGACTGCATTAGTCCCTGGTGAAGCTGTCACCTTCCAGCCTGTGAAGTGATAGGAGGAAAAGTATCCTGAAGTCTCCGCAGTCATCAGCACAGTTAAGGGAACATGGGAAATAATGTGGAAAACAACATTAGCGCTGTTTTGCAGGACTCGTTTTGCTTACGAAAAAAAAAAGAACCATGAAGCCGAGCAGCTGAATCCACAAACTTTTCCAGCTCTTTGATAACCTGGAACATGTCAACGATGGGACTTCTTAAGGGAATAGCTGACACCGAGCTAATCAGTCTGCAAAGGTCAATCATTTGCATATGTAGATTAGAGAGGGGAGGGGCGTGATTAGGAAGTGGTATTATCAGAAGGTGATACACAGCATGTTATAGAGTTATATTTAATCTGATATAATGTTCAATGCAAAGTGATTGTAGAATTGAGTAAACCACCAGAGACATGAGTAGTGCAGAAGTAGATATTCCACCCAGGACCCAGCCAGCGCACATAGGACCTTAAAATCTCCTCTGCCACATAAGGAGAGACCAATATTTTAAATGTTTTCACATTTTGCTACTGGGGACCATGAATTTAATTTTACACCACTAGGGTCACCAAAAAATTAAACAGGTAAATAAAACATAGGTATTTGTTTCTCTGTAGGAAGTGGAAGCAGGCCTTTGGGTCTCGACAGAAAGTGGAACAGTTCTTGTTCTGCACAGGAAATGGGGTGGCTCTTGGTCTGTACAGGAAGTGGAAAGGGACTTGGTCTCTACAGGAAGTAGGTTAAGTCTTGGTATCTACAGGAAGTAGGTCAAGTCTTGGTATCTACAGGAAGTAGGTCAAGTCTTGGTCTCTACAGGAAGTGGGGTGGGCCTTGGTCTCCGGAGGAAGTGGGACAGGTCTTCATCTCTACAGGATGTAGGGCAAGTATTGGTCTCTACAGGAAGTGAGGTGTGTCTTAGTCTCTACAGGAAGTGGGGTGGGCCTTGTGCTCAACAGGAAGTGGGACGAGTCTTGGTCTCTACATGAAGTGGGGCACGTTTTTGTCTCTACAGGAAGTGGGGCGAGTCTTGGTCTCTACAGGAAGTGGGGCTGGTCTTGATCTCTACAGGGAGTAGGTCAAGTCTTGGTCTCTACAGTAAGTGGGGCCGGTCTTGGTCTCTACAGTAAGAGAGATGAGTCTTGGTCTCAACAGGAAGTGGGGTGGGCCTTGGTCTCAACAGGAAGTGGGATGAGTCTTGGTCTCTACATGAAGTGGGATGGGCCTTGATTTCTACAGGAAGCAGGGCGGGTCTTGGTTTCTCTACAGGAAATGAGGGCAGATCTCTGCCTCCCTACAGAAGTTGAGGGCCGGTCTTGGTTTCTCTAGAGATAGGGAGGCAGGTTTCTGTCTCTACAGGAAGTGGGGCGAGTCTTGGTCTCTACAGGAAGTGGGGCGGGTCTTGATCTCTACAGGGAGTAGGTCAAGTCTTGGTCTCTACAGTAAGTGGGGCAGGTCTTGGTCTCTAAAGTAAGTGAGATGAGTCTTGGTCTCAACAGGAAGTGGGGTGGGCCTTGGTCTCAACAGGAAGTGGGATGAGTCTTGGTCTCTACATGAAGTGGGATGGGCCTTAATTTCTACAGGAAGCAGGGCGGGTCTTGGTTTCTCTACAGGAAATGAGGGCAGATCTCTGCCTCCCTACAGAAGTTGAGGGCCGGTCTTGGTTTCTCTAGAGATAGTGAGGCAGGTTTCTGTCTCGACAGGAAGTAGGGGTGGGTCTCTGTCTCTCTAAAGACAGTGAGGGTGGGTCGTAATCTCTCTAGATATATTGGGGCAGATCTTTGTCTTTCTAAAGTAAGTGGGGGTGTGTCTTTGTCTCTACTGTAAGTGAAAGAGGGTCTTTGCTCTCTACTGTAAGGTCTTTTTCTCTTTTCAGTAAGTGGGGCGGGTCTCTGTTTCTCTACAGGAAGTAGGGTGGGTCTTGGTCTCTCTACTGTAAGTGGGGGAGGGTCTTTTTCTTTTTGCAGTAAGTGGGAGAGGGTCTTTTTCTCTTTGCAGTAAGTTGGTCTTGTCTCTGTTTCTCTACAGGAAGTCGGGTGGGACTTTGTTTTTCTACTGGAAATGTACACTGGTCTTTGTGTCATTCTCGTTATCTCCTGTCTGTCAAGCTGCATACAGGCATAATAGACTAGGGGGCTTTCAGTTCTGGGCAGGAAAGTCATTGGACAATGAAAGGTACAAAGTATTTTGGTAAGTGATAAAAAAGTAGTTCCGACAACTCTAGTGGCAGAGTGGATGGCAAGTCACAGGGCATGAGAATTGGGACAGTACCTGACCATATGACACCGATATGTGCACTAAGGCAGTTTTAACTTTTGGGGAAAAACTGAATTGAACTGATCAGTTATTGCTGAGCCTGCTGTGGCTGGATATCCACTATGTGTAAAGCCAATACAATGTGACTCTGTACTCCGAGTTTTGGCCATTTTATTTTACACTGCATCTCAGAATTGAAATAAATGGGAGCCGAGCTGCAGTACACAGCGTATAAAGTTGTGGTGTCTTAGTCCTGTCGACTATATACATATGGCTGCAGCCATATAGGTGGGGTTGCTGGGTGTCAGGGCCATATTTATCTGATTTTGATCACTTATCATAAGGGTAGGACATTAATGTACACGTCAAAAAATCTCATTTAAAGTGAAAAAACAAAAACTGACCAGGATCCCCTATCAGAATGAATCAAGTGTGAACAGGTGCAAGCTGCTGTGACTGTATTACACACAAATCGTAGAATACAGCAGCCTCTGTGTGCACCAGAATATGTACAAACACTGAATATATGAATTTTAAATGCCATTAATGTCAAACAGAACATTCTTACAAACTGAGGTTCTTAGCACACAAATTGTCCAATTCATAAGCTTTTGGCCCAGAAAAAGTTTGTCTGATAAAAAAGGTTTTAGGGTCAAATTAAAGAAAGGTAGCCTTGTCATGGCTGGGGAGCTCACATGAATTCAATGCTAAGTCCCCTTATTTTATAAATATAGTCGATTTAGCATTAATAATGTTTAAAATTCATATATTCAGTGCTGTCATATACCCTGGCAATCATAAGGGGACAATCATTAATAATGGTGTTGTACACGCAGGTATTAAATAGCAGGGGCACTAGAATATTATGCTACCTAATGAATTAAACTGGTGTGCGCCTCCGCCAGAAATGTACTCCAGTCAGCGACTGGAATACACTATGACAAAATTTGCACCATTAAAGTTCTGTAAATCTTAATGAATTAGATGGGGTGGGGGGGTTTAGCCACACCCCATCCCACCTATGCACCACCCATTTTGGCAAAGATGGCCGGGACTGAGAACGCTGAATGTCGAAAAAAGTTTGTGCAACTTCTGAATTATTCAAAAATGTTGCTAAAAGTGAAAGCGTTTTATGTCAGAAAACGGGTGTAAACACCTTCATGAATCTGACCTATAGTGTGCTGTCGCACTCTTTGGTTTGTAACCCCATTAGACTAGACAAACAAATGAGATGAAAGTTGGTAAAAGCTAACAATTTGGTAGGATCAGTCTACTAATAACTCTCTAATACTAACTCTATAACTCTCTTTCAATGGCAGATGCCAGAATAAGGATAGGACATGTTGCAGCTCAACGTGCATGATCCCTTGATCCCCAGAGCAGACTGGCCATACTGTAGCTTCTTCCCTTATGTCCACTTAACACTGGATCCATTTTTTCTCAGGGGAAATCTTTCAATTTTTTCAGGTGTTTTTACCTTAGGCCTCTATATAGGATTTGAAAACGTTCTAATAAAATGTTTTCTTTAGAAGGGGATCAAAATAAAAAAATACAAAAATGCCAATATTAAAAAAATAAATAGAGAGGAATAAAAAGAATTATACTTATCTCTGTGTTCACTGTTCATCTCTTCCTCTGGCTTGATTACTGATGATTGCTGTGGTATATGCAACATCTGACCACAGCAATGGGTCACAGCGATACGTGTGGCTATGGACATAAACAATTGCTCTCTGTGTATCCTACATGGCATATGGAAGAAGTGACTCTGGTCTGATGAGACCAAAGTATAACTTTTTGGGCTAAATGCACATGCTATGTGTGGGGGAAAACTAACAGTGCACATCACCCTGAAAATACCAACCCCACCGTCACACATGGTGGAGGATGCATCATGCTGTGGGGAGGCTTTTCTTCAGCAGGGACAGGGAAGTTGGTCAGAGTTAATGGTAAGATGGATGAAGCTAAATACAGGGATATCCTGCAGAAAAAACTGTTACAGGCTGCAAACGATTGAGACTGGGGAGCAGGTTCACCTTCCAGCAGGACAACGACCCTAAACATCCTGCCAGAGCTACAATGGTTTAGATCACAGCATATTCATGTGTGTGAACGGCACAGTCACAGTCCAGACCCAAATCCCAGAGAACCTGTGACAAGACGTGAAAACTGCTGATCATAGACGTCTCCATCCAATCTCACTAAGAGAGAGCGAGTGTGCAAAGAAGAAGGGGCAAAATGTCACCTCTAGATGAGAAAAGCTGGTAGAGACAGTCCCCAAAAGACTTGCAGCAGTAATTTCAGCGAACTGGGGTTATACAAAGTATTGACTCAGGGGTGGTTTAATATTAATGTGACGCGCCCCCTGGGCCATGTTTGGGGAATACCCGGAGCCGGATCTGTTGGGGGTGGTAGTCCTCGTGGCGGTGACCCGGTCCGTGCCCAGGGTGTCAAACTAAGTGGCGATGTTTTTAGTGGCAGATGTGATATTGTTCGACTACGCCACCCGTTGAATGCGGTTACGAAACCGCCGCTGCAGGGCAGACCGCTGAGGCCGGTGGTACAGTTGTGCAGCGTGGGTAGTATAACCCCCAATGGGAGGGGTATGGCCTCAGGGCAGCGGACGTGGATGATGGGGATGGTAGAATTGCATGCAGGCACCAGGAACCACTCAGAGACGGTGCGGTGTAGTTCAGGGTCTTTACTGGTGACAAAGATAGACCCTCCCGGGAGTCCTGGCTAGCGGTCGGGGTCTGGTCAGTCCGTGAGCAGACAGGATCTCCCCTGGCCAGGCGGAGTTGTAGGCCTCCCCAACTAACTGTACTCTTCTTGGCTACCTTGCTAGAAGTGGGTAAAAGTAGCCCACGTCCCTGAGTGTACCGTGTGGTGCTCACCCGTATGGCCGGTGACTCGGGGCCTTCTGGTAGCCTCCGCTCCACGACGGCGGTGCTGGTCCCTTGCGTGTGACCGTGCCTTCGGGTTTCTTGGCCAGAGGACCTGAAATCCCCTGCCGGTCGGTTTCTGCTGCTGGGTATGGAACAGTCCCCACAGCCTCGGACTCCGTGTCCGGTGAGATCTCTTCAGTCCGGACGAGCTCTACAGCTTCCAGTCCCGGACTCCTTTTATCACTGCTCCCACAGAGCTCCTGTTCTTATTTTCCCTGTAACTGATCCACACCAGACCAGACTGTGTCTCTGTCTCTGTCTGTGTTCTTCTTTTCTAACCCCACCTCAGCCCCAGTTTATATAGGGGAAGTTCTTCCCCTCCCAGGACTGGGCAGGAGGTGTGGCATGCTTAGGATTCCTGACCAGGAGACCTCCCACCTGCTCACAGACGTAATATTGCTATTACTGTGGTAACCAGACCCCTGGGGTTCCACATTCCCCCCTAGTAAAATTTAGTACTCCGGGACTAAACATATTTTTGAAAACATAACAGGGTATAAACAGGAACAATACAATAAAGAAAAACACGTTAAGGTGGTCACGGCGTGTCCGCAACCGGGTGCAATTTTTGAAGCAAAAAGGGTGTCCATTTCACCAAAGAACAGGGAGCCGTAACCAGGTAGGGGTCTGTTCTGCCCCGAGTCTTTAACAGTCTTTAGTCCGTTCCTGGGTTACGCTCCAAACATATATACAATAGAGTTCTAGTAAATCCACAAAAGATACCTATAAAATAACTGGAAAAACATAATTATTTACAAGCAACAGTAAACAGGTAAATATTAATAAAACAGTCTAAACACTTTAGATCCTCCAACGTACGGGCAACTGGCCTCTAGTGGCTCTAGTGGACCTACGGAGCTCACTAACTGGTCCTGCACTACAGGGTGTAGGAGCTGTTAAAGGTAAGCTGGGCAGCTGTCTACGGACTCTTTGGCTCACTAGGGGCACGGCAGGCTCACTATAAGCAGAGGGTCGATTCTCTTGGTCTGCTTGTGTGGGGTCTTCTGCCTCCTGGACCGGCTGCTCTTCCAGCTCTACCTGTTTTTCCGTAGGCACTTGGGATGCTGGCTGGAGGAAGGTGAGGACGGGTACCACAACAGCGCCATTTACTTGTGTCCAAGACCGAGGGAAGTTTCCGAGTACAGTACTGACCATCTCTTCCCTTTCCTCTGCGGGTCGAGGGTTTTCTTGATCTTCTTCAGGGTTTCGTAGCTGCTCAGGACACTTCTTCAGGTGATCTCGGGAGACAATGGCTGTGGTTTCTCCTCCATCCTTACTGATTGTGCAGATTTTTGGGTTTTCATGGCTTGATGGCAGTACGGTGTACGGGTCCTTCTCCCACTGGTCGTCCAACTTATGGAGCCGTCTTTTCCTCTTCAAGACCTGCTCTCCAGGTACCAGGGGAACAGCGGGAGCATGCTGGTTGTAAGTCTTCTCCTGTCTTTCTCTTGCTTGACAGAGACTTCGCTCAACGCTCTCCTGTACTTTCCGGTACTGCTGCTGCCTCTCTGTGTCCCAGTCTGCTTCTGGTGAAGTGTCCTCGGGTGTCAGGACTCCCATATCCAGATCAACAGGCAGCTTACCAGGTCTTGCTCTCATTAGGTAAGCCGGGGTACAGTTGGTAGAACCTACAGGGATGTGGTTGTATAGGTCCACCAGATCAGGCAGTTTCTCAGGCCACAGACTGCGTTCTTCCAGGGGCAATGTTTTCAGAAGGTCTATCACCACCTGGTTCATCTTCTCGCAGAGTCCATTGGTTTGCGGATGATAGGGTGTTGTTCTTATCTTCCGGCAGCCATACAGAGTGCAGAACTCCTGGAAGACTTCCGCTTCAAAGGCAGGTCCTTGGTCCGTCAGCACCTGCTCTGGGTATCCGTGTGGACGGCAGAAGTGCTGCTGGAAGGCTCTAGCTGCTGTTTGAGCCGTTAAGTCCTTGACGGGGACTACAACCAAGAACCGGGAGTAGTGATCCACGATGGTTAACGCATAGACGTAGCCACTTCTGCTGGGGGTCAGTTTTACATGGTCCAAGGCTACCAGTTCCAACGGCTGCCTAGTGACGATGGACTGCAGGGGAGTCTTCTGGCTGGCACGGTCCTTCCTTCTTAGGTTGCATGGGCCACAGTCTCTGCACCACCTCTCGATGGTTCCTCTCATGCCTACCCGGTGGAACCGCCCGCGCAGCAGGAACTCCAGCTTCTTCCATCCGAAGTGCCCAGCTCCGTCCTGGTATGCCTCCAGTACCATTGCCGCGTCTATTCTTGGCACCACTACTTGCCAGACCAGTTCATGCGTCCGGGAGTTAACCATTCTGCGGCACAACTTCCCCTTGTAAAGGAACAGTCGACTCTTCTCAGCCCACAGTTGCTTGGTCTCCTCCGGAGCGTCTGGGTCAAGGCGGGCATCTGGCTGAGTCAGCATCTCCTTCACCAGTCGGACGGCGGGGTCACTGTCTTGCGTTTCTGCTCAGTTGTAATGAGGTAAGGGGTTGAACGTAGCGGATTGCTTACCCCTTACACAGTGGGAATACTGGGTAGTCCCATGACGGTGAAACGCGGGGAGTTCAACTTCTTCCAGTTCCCCTGGATCTTCCCCTACGTCCGGTAGGTTTGGCATTCTGGACAAGACATCCGCGTTGGTATTGGAGCGTCCTGCCCGGTATTTAATCGTGAACTCATAGTTGGACAGGCGGGCCATCCATCTCTGCTCCAGGGCACCGAGTCTTGCAGTGTCCAGGTGTGTCAACGGGTTGTTATCCGTGTACACGGTGAACCGGGAAGAGGCGAGGTAGTGCTTAAAGCGTTCGGTGACTGCCCACACCACTGCCAGGAACTCTAGCTTGAATAAGCTGTAATTCTCAGGGTTTCTTTCGGTGGGTCGCAGTTTTCGGCTGGCGTAAGCAATTACCCGTTCTCTCCCCTGCTGGATCTGGGACAGTACGGCTCCTAGCCCGATGTTACTTGCGTCGGTGTAGAGGATAAAGGGCTGGCTGTAATCCGGGTACGCCAGGATTTCATCCCCCGTGAGGGCCATCTTCAGCTGGCGGAAGGACTCTTCTTCCAGCTTCTCCCATCTGAAGGGCGGCTTCTGGTTCTTGGCCTTCCTGGACTGGCCTATCAGGAGGTCCTGCATAGGAGCTGCCTTTTTGGTGAAACCGGGAATGAATCTTCGGTAGTAGCCTACCAACCCGAGGAACTGCCGCACTTCCTTTACGCTGGAGGGTCTTGGCCATTCCTTAATCGCGGTGATCTTATCAGGGTCGGGAGCCACTCCGTCAGCACTCACCACGTGTCCCAGGTACTGCACTTTTGGTTTTAGCAGGTGACACTTCGACGGTTTCACCTTCAGACCGTAGTTTGCCAGGGCTTCAAACACTTCCGCCAGGTGTTTCAGGTGGTCCTCGTAGGTTTTGGAATAAACTATAACATCGTCCAGGTACAGCAGGACCGTCTCAAAGTTCCGGTGTCCCAGACAGCATTCCATCAATCGTTGGAAGGTTCCTGGTGCGTTGCAGAGTCCGAACGGCATGCAGGTAAACTCGCTAAGTCCCATCGGGGTGGTGAATGCGGTCTTCTCCCGGTCCTGCTACAGGAACCTGCCAGTACCCGCTAGTGAGATCCAAAGTGGAGAAGAAGTTAGCAGATTTTAAAGCAGCCAAAGACTCCTCTATCCTTGGTAAGGGGTACGCATCTTTGTGTGTGATACGGTTGATTTTCCGGTAATCTACACACATTCTCATGGTGTTGTCTTTCTTTTTAACCAAGACTAGTGGAGCTGCCCAGGGGCTACAGCTATCCCTGATTACCCCAGCCTCCTTCATGTCTCTAAGCATCCCCTTGGCGTGTTGGTAGTGTGCAGGGGGTACGGGACGATACCTCTCCTTTATGGGAGGATGGTCTCCCGTGGGGATGTGATGTTCCACTCCCTTCACTCGCCCGAAGTCTAGCGGGTGTTTACTGAACACTCTCTCGTATTCCTGGATCACCTGGTAGACTCCCTGCTTTTGGTGAGCGGGTGTGGAGTCAGTACCCAAATGCAGTTGCTGACACCAGTCCTCCATTTGTTGCTTAGAGCCGTTACCTTCCTCTGGATGAGATGGAGGCAAGGGTTCCACGGACTGTACAGAATTTTGGTTAATGGTATACAATTTGGCTAGCGTAGCATACCGGGGCAGGTATACTTCCCTCTTCCCGATATTTATTATGCGAACGGGCACCCTCCCATGGCGTACATCAACCACCCCCCGTGCCGTCAAAATGGTGGGCCTACTATCTGAGTAGACTGGTTCTACCATTGCCTGGTAATCTCTACCTCTCAGACCAATAGCTGCCCGGCACCAAATCATCATTTCGCTTTTCGGGGGCATGGCAATAGGGAAAGGGTCACACATTCTCACGCTACCAATCTCACCACCGGAGAGTTCCACTTGTTGCCGTCGCATCAGTGCCCGGATCTCTTTTTGGAGCACTCGCTGCTGGCCGGAGCTGGCGTTCTTGGCAACCTGCTGTAAAATAAGAATCACCTCTGCAAGACAATTTTCAATCACATTAGTTCCTAGAGTTATCTTTGGGTGACTCTCGCGCTTGTCAATGTCCACAATGATCAGTCCCTGTGCTGCCAGTTCGACTTTACCGATTTTAATGGTCACCTCTTTAAATCCGATCTGTGGCACGGGCTGACCATTGCTGGCGATGATACTCAAGTCGTCGTCTGGGTAGCGGGTTATATCCGAGTCATTCCAGTACTGCTTGAAGAGCACGTACGGGATGGTGGTGACCTGTGACCCGGTGTCAAGTAGGGCACTCATAGGAATCCAGTACTACAGGCAAGACTGGACGTCCTCCCACGTATTTGTCACGCCAGTTCGATGGGCCTGGTGATCTTATTCCTAGGGGTTGGCCCTCTACCCCAGGTTGTGCCAGTTTAAAGGACAGTACCTTGCCATATGTCCGGGTTGATTGCAGCGGCGGCAGATGGGTTGTCCGTCCTCGTTGTATCGGTCGCTGGGTCTTCCTCTGGCCGGTGGGGTCCTCCTTGGTCGGCGCCACGGGATATCCTCCGGTCCGGATGCCAGCTGGATCTTCCCTGGAGTAGAAACCTGTAAAGACTGCACAGTTCGGGTTAGCGCGGCAACGCTTTTAGTTAGTTCTTGGACCTGATGGTGCAGGTCTGTAGCCGGGTCATTGTTTAAAGCCTGCGCATCAGCTCCCACAGGCCCTGCCGACAAGGGCGCCGTCTCCTGGTGGTAAATGGTAGCAGGGCGTTTGTGGGTCACAGCGCCACCTGGTGCCGGTTCTCGGAGCACCCGGATGGCTCTGTCCTTGAACTGTGCAAAGTCCAGATGAGGGTCCTGTAAGGCCATTGCTCGCAACTGGGTGGGCATTGAAATGTAGACCCTCTATAAACTGTTCAGTCAACAGCTTGTCTTCGTTTCCCACGCCGTCAGGGTCGGCCTGCTTAATGGCTCTCAGGACCTCTTGTAGGTTTAGTGCATAGTCCCTTATATTCTCATGTGCTCGCTGCTTGCACCCGTAGAATCTAAGCTTGATCTCGGCTGAGGTACGGGTATCAAAGGTGTCCTTCAGCCGGGCTAGTATCTCTGCGACAGTCCTCCTCCTCCCAAGTGGCCAGGACTTTACCTCCCTTTGGGCTGCCCCTGTTAATTGAGCCACCAGGATGCTCACTTTTTGCTCTTCTGTGAGGGGGTACACCTGGAAGAGGCTATCCAGCCTTTCTCTGAAGTCATTTAGGGTATGTGACTCCCCTGAGCACTGGGGTAGCCAGGCTGCCCCCGGGATATAGGGCATGGTGAATGGCATGACTGTTGCAGCGGTTGCGCTGGCGGTGGCTGTGGCAGTGGAGCTCCCCTCGGTATCCGGCATCCTCCTCCCCCCTAGTGGACCGTGGCCTACCTTGCGATGATCCTCTTCCGTAGGCCGCGGCTCCGCAGTGGATCGTCAGGGTTGAGGACCTTCCGTCGCGCTCCTGTGACGTCGGCGTCTGCTGGGCTCCTTCCAGGACCTTACGCAACGTCCGGACGTGAGGCGGGGCTTCAGTTCTCGCGCGCTTTCGGAGTCCACGCCCCTCTTCTTCCCGCGCGGCGTCCTCAAGATGGCGTCCAACGGCGGGAAAACTCCACAGATGGCGGGAAGAAGGCAAAAGATGGCGTCGGATGGCGGGAAAACTCCACGGATGGCGGGAATCTTCACCACAGGTAAGTTTAACAGTCTTTTTCAGGCACGCAGTACCCGGTGGTTGCGGGCACGGGATCCTGCCGACTACGCCAAAAGTTGACGCGCCCCCTGGGCCATGTTTGGGGAATACCCGGAGCCGGATCTGTTGGGGGTGGTAGTCCTCGTGGCGGTGACCCGGTCCGTGCCCAGGGTGTCAAACTAAGTGGCGATGTTTTTAGTGGCAGATGTGATATTGTTCGACTACGCCACCCGTTGAATGCGGTTACGCAGGGCAGACCGCTGAGGCCGGTGGTACAGTTGTGCAGCGTGGGTAGTATAACCCCCAACGGGAGGGGTATGGCCTCAGGGCAGCGGACGTGGATGATGGGGATGGTAGAATTGCACGCAGGCACCAGGAACCACTCAGAGACGGTGCGGTGTAGTTCAGGGTCTTTACTGGTGACAAAGATAGACCCTCCCGGGAGTACTGGCTAGCGGTCGGGGTCTGGTCAGTCCGTGAGCAGACAGGATCTCCCCTGGCCAGGCGGAGTTGTAGGCCTCCCCAACTAACTGTACTCTTCTTGGCTACCTTGCTAGAAGCGGGTAAAAGTAGCCCACGTCCCTGAGTGTACCGTGTGGTGCTCACCCGTATGGCCGGTGACTCGGGGCCTTCTGGTAGCCTCCGCTCCACGACGGCGGTGCTGGTCCCTTGCGTGTGACCGTGCCTTCGGGTTTCTTGGCCAGAGGACCTGAAATCCCCTGCCGGTCGGTTTCTGCTGCTGGGTATGGAACAGTCCCCACAGCCTCGGACTCCGTGTCCGGTGAGATCTCTTCAGTCCGGACGAGCTCTACAGCTTCCAGTCCCGGACTCCTTTTATCATTGCTCCCACAGAGCTCCTGTTCTTATTTTCCCTGTAACTGATCCACACCAGACCAGACTGTGTCTCTGTCTCTGTCTGTGTTCTTCTTTTCTAACCCCACCTCAGCCCCAGTTTATATAGGGGAAGTTCTTCCCCTCCCAGGACTGGGCAGGAGGTGTGGCATGTATAGGATTCCTGACCAGGAGACCTCCCACCTGCTCACAGACGTAATATTGCTATTACTGTGGTAACCAGACCCCTGGGGTTCCACAAATGCACATCACAATTTTCAGATTTATATTTTTAAAATAATTAGAAAACCAAGTATCATTTCCTTTACACTTCACAAACATTTGTTACTTTGTGTTAGTATCGCATAAAATCCGAATAAAATACATATAAGTTTGTGGGTGCAACGTAAAAAAAATTAACTTTTTCAGGGCACTGTACACAACCCATTGATATCAATAGGCACTGTTGTAACGCTTCATTTCACCTGTGATGGAGCTGCAGAGAAAATGGACACTTAGAGTAGATAACAAAGTTCAGGTGGCCCTTCTAACAAATAGGCTTTGTCCTTTGAACTGTTTCATGTCTTGCCTGGGGAAATCCGAGCATAACGGGGACTTCTTGGCCCCTAAGTGGTAGAGGGGCTAGTCTTACCCAAGGTGAAATCTGGAGTCATCATAAATAGTCTTCAGAGCGATAGCATTGCTGATTAAACTGTAGAGAGGGAGACAAATCATTCTGTTATTGGTAACAAGGACAGTATCAGAAGAGGGAGAAGGACAAGTGGCTGATCGTGGAAAGAACTTATTCTCCAGTGGCACAGAGTATTACAGGAGAGAACTTTGTTTCATTTTTTTTTAGGTCTCATGGACATTATGCGATTGTGAAAGGTGTGTCTGCTTAAAAGGAATCTGTCACCAGGTTTTTGATACCCCACCTGAGAGCAGCATACTATAGGGGCTGAGACCCTGATTCCAGTGCTACATAACTTAGTGATCTGCTTGCTGTATTTGGATATAATCACTGTTTTATCTGCAGCAGTCTCTGAATGCTGGGCTCTGTACAACCCCGCCCACACCACTGTGCATAGGCAGAAAGCTGCCAATCAGTGGTGGTGGGGAGGTGGTTATACAGAGCTCATGATTATGCTTGACTACCTGGCAGGAGATTTACTAGCCTTCTAGTGATAATCTCCTGCTGATAAATCATTGATTTTTATCAAAGCTATACCAAGCAGTTCAGTAAGTGATTTATCACTAGAGTCAGGGTCTCTGCTCCTACATCATGCTGCTCTCAGATTCCCTGTAAGGGATGGTATTTTAGCTTGATGGATTAGATTTGAGCTTGTAAAGTGTAATATGGCCCCCTTGCTGATGTGAGACTGTGTCAGAGCTTCTAGCATATCTCTGTAAGGCTGTCTACAGCAGATAGAAACTGAGTATATTTTGTAGCAAAAGGCTCTCTGCGCGAGGATTAAGGAGCAGATAGAGAGAGTCTTCCTGCATGCTGATCCTCGCAGGTGGAGAGTGGAGTTTCTCTGTATTGTAGAGATTGCAGCCATTAGAAAAAGGTTAGATCCTCAAAGCAGAGATCACCACTTAAAACCTGTTCTACATCGCATGGCTCCAACCAAAGATTTTAAGTATTGTTCCTCTTTGTGAGCAGCTCTGTGCTTGTTGTGTAAGGAGATGGACATTTTGCTCAACATTCCCCCTTGAAGAACAATTGTAATATTATGTTGTGTAATGTGAAATATCACTTGTGTTAATGATGTTAATGTTGTGTGCTGCCTGGCAGTAGGGGAAGCGAGAGTTAATGTTTGGGACTAGCCCATAAAGGGAGGGGCTAAGCTGAAGTGACAGAGACAGTTCCTGTCAGAATGTCAGAAAGGGCCCAGAATGTGTAGAAAGAAGACCTAAGGTCTGATGTGAGCAGTGCTACTTGATGTGAGTGTCCCTACCGAGAGAGGAGACAGAGACAAAAGATAGTGAGATCCTAGAGGAGAGCAAGAGAGAAAAGTGACCGAAAGTACAGAGTGATCGATCAGAGACCGGTCCTGGGTTAGGGCAACTAACTGTTCGGCCCAGAGTTTATAGCTCACAGAGGTAACGGGCCTAGCAGGGACAGAGTGCGTAAGATGAAGAGGGTGCCCCGGGTGGGAGTTCCAGAGCATCAGAGACAGAGAAGATAAGTACCGGTCATATTGGCCACATAGTTTCCTGGCACGGAACTATGGCAACCACTACATTTGCACCCCATCGATGAGTCCCAATTGTAAGAGTTTTTTTTTTTTATCTTTTCTGGTCCGGTATGCCATAATGGTTTGTATAAAGCCAACTTACCACTGATGAATTTGCCAAGTAGACATCCTTTGTTTTTGGCCAACTACAGCCATATATGCCATTCATGACTTCCATAGATTACTCCAGACCAGTTAACATAGCAAAAAACATTTCGAGCCATAAATATCCTTCATGCCAGTCCCAGTTCCCACCATGCCAGCCCCAGCACCTCTTAGGAGTTTTATCCACAATGACAACAGATTCCCCTATGCCAACCACAATGCTCCCGACTAAAGCCACTGCTGCCCTTATCTCACTTACTTGGCTCCATCCATCCATTCCCTATGACAGCCACAGATTTCTCATGCCCCATGATGTCATGATGCCCCTCAAAGCAACCACAAATATGTCTAAAGAGCTTATCCCATGTGCACCCCCTGCCCTGGGCATCCACTTAACAATTGCACATTAGATAGGAAGTGCACATTACAAGTACGTTGCGTTCCTGATATCTGATTTTCAATGGAAGTGGTGGCCATCAGAGGCACCAAGGCAAAAGATTGAGGACCTGGTCACACTAGAAGTAATGCTGTCCCTTCACCTGACCCTGAAGACAACCAGTGGCCTCAAGGGTGAAGTGACTGGATGTATGGGACCACCACTGACCATCACAGTGGTGGGACCGGACTCTGTAATTTTATAACAATGGCTTGTTTTTCTAAAACCCCTGGAAAAATCTTTTAAAGGATTATTTCCATGCTGCACCATTACTGCCTATCTATGGGCTAGAAATAGTTCCCATCTATTGGAACTGCATCTCCAGTATCTCAGGAACGAAATCCGCTGTCAGTGGATAATCATAAGAGTTCAAACATGTGCAGCATTCTCCATTGATTTGCATGGATGTTCCAAAAAGATGCAACATGGGAATAACATGGGAATTTAAGATCCAGCAGTGAACAAACTAAAAAGAAACTAAAACTTGGAATATCGAGGCAAAAAGTCATAGAGAAAAACATACTTTGTATACAACACTACAATATAAAAATAAGGTGGCACAAACTATTCTTACTAACAATTCTTCTTGCCGGAGGGAATATATTTGATAAAATTTTCAAACAGAATATTGAACATCACACGAGAAGCCTCTATTAACAATGCACAAGTGGTAGAACCGACATGGCAGGGGGGAGAAATCACCACCACGTCTCCCTATTAATTACCCATTTGTTGAAATGCAATTAGCTCCCCGCCAAGACGAGCGTGACACGTCCTGCAACAAGAAGCTTACTCAATGGAAATGGGATTTTGACAAAACTTAAAGGGATATCTCTTTTAAAAGCAGAAGTTTGCTCAGTCAGATCAACAGGCTGGATATCATACATTTATTTATTATGCTTGCTTATATAGTACTATTAAGTCCACAAGACTTTATAGACATCATCACTGTCCCCATTGTAATTTACAGTCTTCATTGCCTATCAGCATGTCTTTAGAGTGTGTGAGAAAACCCACGCAAACATGGGGAGAAGATACATACTCCTTGTAGATGTTGTCCTTGATGGGATTTGAACCCAGGTCCCCAATGCAAACGGGGCACAGAATTGCTTCATTGGAACCAAGTATCGTTTACAAATGTGCACTGCCGATCTATTCATTATCTATGGGATGGGCTGAGATAAGTGAATACAGCACTGTGCTATCTCAGAAAGTCCCCAAGAAGAATAAATGGAGCTGTCGTTCGCAGACATGGCCATCACTCCATTCAACCCCTTCATGTATATGGGTGTAGCTGAATGTCCTGTGCTGGGTGACAGACTGTAGTAAGGACTCAGGAGTTGAGCTCTCTTCAGCTGTATTACACAACCGGTACCTATCTCTAACAGCAGCAATTGGAGCTAAGCTCCAGTCTCTCCTCATAACCATTTAGCTGTAACTGCCAGTCTCTGGCAGCATCAATTAAATGAATTCATAGCTGGTGAACCAGCACACCGGCTTCCATCTGTCCCCCGTGGCACAATCACAGGGCACCAATAAGATACCATGTTAGCAGTAGGCCTGCTGAAGGTACTGCCATCTTGGTACTCATGTGAAGCTCAGCCTGTGGCTGAGCTTCATAGGAGAATTTTATTTTTACAATATACTGCAATACTTTGGTATTGCAGTAAATAGTGTAAGCAGTGGGACAATCACAGGTTCAAGTTCCCTAACTGGACTAAAATATAAAGTTATAAAGTTTTTAAAACTATAAAAAAAATTGAAAATTCTAATCGTTCCTTTTTCCCACATTAAAGATACCACCCCCCCCCAAAAAAACCCAAGCATATCTGGTATGGCCACGTCCATAAAAGTCAGGTCTATCAAAATAGCAAATTAATTAACCCCTATCTTAAACTCAATAAGGAGAAAAAAAATCACCTGACCTTCTTAAAAAAAAAATGTAGCAAAAAGCGATCAAATCGATGTATGCACCCCAGAATTATATCAATGAAAACGTGAGCTCAACAAGCAAAAAACAAGCTGTGAAGAATATTGGAGATATAATTCCATGTCAATCATTGTATCCTATTTAGCAGAGGATTATAAAGCCCCTTTAGGGTGCAGTAGTAACAGGACACCTAGCAGCTGCAGGAGGGGGGGTCAAAAGATCGTGAGTGACAAATATCAAACTTCTAGTCTGCTCAACTCAGGACAAAGGGCCTGATGCAATGTGGTCCCAAGCCATATGAGTTTCCTTTAGTTAGAAAGATAGCAATTCCATATTGAGTTATGGAAATACTATATGTCCTAGCTATACATCGAATAGATGTCTGAAATCCCGAGGACATGGTGAATGTCCGCCTGGGTCTTGACCCAGTCTAGCACATCGTGATAGGGAGATACACAGCATAGCCATTTGAAAATCCCTAGGGCCGCTGTGTTTAGTCTCAGCTGGATCCAGTTGCACCAGAACCGGCTCCCTAGGACCATCCATTAAGGAGTTATGACCCATCTTAGTTTCTGGAGTTTCTAACTGCTTGAGGCCATGGGTAGAGATTTTGGGTCCAACCCAGGAATCAGGAGCCGGGTGACCCAGAGAGGTTAAAAGCTTCTGCAGTTCTTTGCCTATTGCTTTTTCTCTGGGAGGTCGCCATGACACATTGTGTGGGAGAAGTAATGCAACAGAGGAAACCACAAGCCTCCCATGTGGCAGCCCTCCCCTGTAAGCCAGGCCTTTCATCTAACTGGTAACTGACTCTTAATATCTGCATACTTTTGTACCACTATTATTGTGTTTGCATCTCTGACCATTATGTATGTATAACCCTTATGTATATAGTGATTTGCTTAGTGTGCCCTTAAGGCGATTAAATATATGATTTAACCTTGGGCTGCTCTTTTGTCTCGATACATGAATCCACTTGTCCGTTGTTCGGTTCAACTCACATGCTACTAGGGGCGGGTTCCTGGCATGATATAATTCCCATTACGGACTGGGACTTATGTCTAACAGGAACTGGTGGCAGCTCTACTGGGCTGATAAGGTTCTTTTTCACTGGGGTCAGTGAGAGGGGCCTCTCAGCCTGTCAGGGGTGTGAGTGAGTGTGGTGCCACATCAGTGACTGGGTGGGCCACCTCTTCTCACTCCTGGTACCTGCCTGAGCCCATGAGGGTGTCTGTGTAGAACAGTACCAATCTGACCTTACGTGTCTCCGAGGGGGGGCGGAACTTCACATTGGTGCAAAGTGCGTATCCGTATCACATGATCTGATGTCAGTCGGGAGGCGCGGTGGAGATCTTTCACACAAGCCCTCAATTGATGGAAAAATAAAAACATTACGGGTTTTAGAAAATGGTGACACATACGATTTATTTTCTTTTCAAAACTCAGAATTTTTTTTAATATTGAAATAAAAACAATGCACAAGTTTGGTATTACTGTAATCATACTGACCTGGAGAACCAGGACTCTAGGTCATTTTCATGACTCAATTAACAACTTAAAAACAAAACTGAAAAGCAATAACAAAATTGCATTTTTCTCTACATTTCATCCTAATAGGATATTTTTTCTCTGTTATTCAGTATGGTAAAATTAATGGTTTTATTCAAACTATAACTCATCTCACAGAAAACAAGCCCTTATATTGATTTGTAAATTGTAAAATAAAAATGTTTTGGCTCTTGAAAGAAAAGGAGGAAAAAAACAAAAGAGTAAAAATAAAAAATTGTCCACTTTTGAAGGGGTTTAAAAAAGTTTAAAGTTCCATTCTTGGGATCAGTTGGAGTTTCAGTGATTGGACCCCAACTGATCAGAATGTTATCTTTTTTGTGGGTTGGTCAGAACTTCACAAGATGGGAATAACCCTTTAATGAATGATTTCAAACCATGCCTGGTGTCCTTCCGTTTGCATTTTCCCCAAAATAGCTAAAGTTGTCTGTGACTTCTCTATTGAGAGTGATCTTAGTAGTCACAAACCTGTTATTCTTCTCCTTTACCCTCTAGGACCAGCACTAAGAGCATCTTCAAATGAAGGGCACAAGGTATGTCGACGATGCATTTAATATCTTTAGCCATATTTTGATATGAACTGAATGTAAGTAATAAATTCTGGCTACCTGTTGCTACCACTAGTGGACACCTTGGAACTTACTGCATACTGTGTGCACACCCGAACTTAATAATGAATTAATGTGCAGTAAACTCTAAAGCTCTACTTAGTGAGGCCCTGAGCCAGAACTGGATAATTTAAATGGGGTTAACAAGGACTAGAATATTAGTTTAGCCTTAGGATTTATGAATGAGGGTCTGACTGATGGCAGCTGTGGAGACACAGGGGTCAGAAAGTGCTCTCGTCCGCTGGCCCGGCTGTCTTTAGAAAGAACACATGGATCAGCGTTCATCCCACTGAATGCCCACACTCCTTTCCCTTGGGCATAATACTACTCAGACAACACAGGGTGAGGGTAGAACAGTGTGCCAATACTTTATTGAACCACCAACAAACAATAACATGTAGAACAGTCACAGCAAATACACAAGATGATGCAGATTACAGAGTCTCACCCTTTTTCGCTGGCTTGCCGGGATTAGAGCAGCTTCGACTTGCAGGGCCGACTATCCCTACCAGTGGCACTGCACTTTTGATGGGCACTCACATAGAGGAGGTAACGACGAGCTTAGGAACCTGACAGTCCATTGAGGTTCATGGCCAGGTGACCTGATTGTCTCAACCTGGCTTCTCCGAACATCTCCATGGGACCAGGTGACCGGTTGGTGCCAACCTGGCTTCTCCAAACGTCTCCATGGGACCAAGTGACCAGATGGTCCAAACCTGGCTTCCTCGAACGTCTCCATGGGTACAGTGATGGTCAATGGAGCAGATCTGTATCCCTCCAGCAAGGCTGTGGTCCCTTAAGCTGGCATCCTGTAGAGTGTCAAATCTGTATTCCTTTTGATGGAGCCATGGTGCCTTGGCTGCTGTTCTGCAGACTCTCTCTGCAAAAGGGTAGAAGACCCTTTTTATACCCACAGCTGTCCTAGAGGCCATCATCCACAGGTCAAGGGGAAGGTGGCATCAGGTCAACGCTCATTGTTCGAGTATTCAATTAATCTGCATAGTTTGTACTTCATTGTCAATAAGCTATATAGACTTATACAATGGGTAATCAACATATTAGCAAACATCGATTGTTCAATTACCCTGCGTTCCTGTCCTCCAAAGATAGCAACACAATAAGCTGTAGGAGCTGATATAATAGGTAAACAGCAGCCATTCAACAATTTACAAACATCAAATCAAACTACAACAAAAGTTAACGTTCAGACTCATATGAACAATATCCTATGCTTCTTGACTTACTGGAAAATACGTCTGGCATAATTAGGCATAAATGTTGTATAATTACAGTCGCTGATTAAGGGGACTGTGGCACTTGACTGAGCACCACCTTTCCTGTATTGGTTACCAGGCAGAGTGGACAATGATAATATGTAAGACATTCTCCAGGTCTAAAAATACCTAGGCCAGGCTCCGATAAATATCATTGGTGGGTTAGCATTGCATCTTTTAATGCGTTAATGCACTGACTTTGCTTATGATACTGTATGGGACATACAGTATTATGTGACAGCCTTTTGTCAGCATTAGCATTATTGGGGAGTGGATAGAGTTTATAAAAGAAACAGAAAGCCTGCCAAATGGATGGATAAGCTGAGCAGTCCAGATATAGAGTAAGTGGGGATCAGTATCACTCATTACACATGTGAAGAAGGAGTCAAGTGAAGACTGATAACTGTGTGAGTGACTGAGACACAGTATCTGACTGAGTAGGCCACAAGAGTGCACACAATTCCAGATAAGTGCTACTGCTAGAGACTGCAACCAAGAGAGATGACTTGTAAGGAGAGAGCACGAGCAGCACTGAGTGAGTGTGTGACTGTGAGAGAAGCAGAGATTACGCCAGAGTGAAGAGGGAACTGATGAGATTTCCCTTACACAAGTAAAGTGTCACAAGTGTTACTGCTGTATACCAACTGTTCTCATCTGTTCAAGCCTGATGACTTATATGAGATACTGTAACCAACAAGCTCATTGCCTCCCTGTGCATAAAGTTTTTGTTGTTATTTAGGAGTGCTTGTTATTTGTGAGTTCAAGGATCTTCTCAAAAAGGAAAGTTGACCCTCTCACAGCTCTTCATTTTTTAATGAGTGTGTCATAAGGTGTTCTCTCTCTAGAGTGTAAGTTTACTTGCAAAAGAATGTATACCAAAAAAGCATTTGAAACACCTTAGGGTAGAGCCAGGGAGGTCAGCAAAGACAATGTCCAATGGGACCAAAGAGCAGCTGCTCTTAACTCATAAAATTTAGCTATGAAATTCTGGGCTAATGGAATTTTGCCTCTTTTTCTGGATGCTATCACATTGACCTTGTTAGTATGTGTTTTAATCTTATAGAAATGGCGGCATCCAATCGTATTTATCTGTTTAAAAATATATAAAAAATTCTAAGCAAAAATACTTGGGTGGACGTCCGAGTAAAATTCTGTATTGCTTTAAAGGATTAAATGTCATCCTTCTCATGTAAACACAGTGGAGACAATCCAGACCGGCACATTTTATGATTATAAGCAAATGAAAACAACAAAAAAGGAAGCGAAACCCTCCAGAAAAGTGCCCGCTGTTTAATATTATTATTTTTATTTATTTATTTCATTTCGGCATGTCACTGTAATAAAAGTTGGTTTTGACTCCAGGGAGATCTCTGTAAAGTACAGTGCCTTGGGCAAGAAGAGATGGAGCCCTCAATAACTGATATGAAAGGTCGTTAATTAAGCACTTAACATTTCAAGGCAGTTATCACGGCTAGCCCACAGACTGAGCTGCCGGTCCGTCATCACCGATAGGCCACCTAGATGACTAACGTGAGTTGAGTTGAGTCTTTTGTACTTCAGGCGAGGAGCCCCGAGGCAGAGGCTGATCTAGTGACCCTCCCAGATACAATCTCACAGCCATAAGGAACTGGATATCGGATGTGACAACACTGCAGACGGGAAAGGTTTTTTTTTCCTCCCCCTAAAGATCAAGCAGTAGGAGAGAGTACGAACGAGCCTGGCATTTTCTTGGCTATAGCAAAAATAAAAACCCAACGTAAACTACGATGACTATGACCAAGCTAAATGAGAACATGGGTAGACAGGAGTAATAAGTGGAAAGGGCATCCCCAGGAATAATATACATTCATTCTTATGTGGTTATGCAATCAGTGATCACCTGTTCACAGCAGCTTTAACCATTTCTTGTCCCTGTACTAGGGCATTTAAAGTGGCACTATATCTAAAATCTATCTTATCTTAATATGCCGTAGTTCAGTGCAGAGAAAAACTAAGTCATATAATTCCCTGGTTTTAGGCATCAGGACCTAATAAAAAACATCTGTTCCATAGAAGGTCTTAAAATTCAGTAATTACAACCTTTGATGACCAAAAACATGGCCGCATGATAACCCTGTTGATATGGTGGAGGAAGAGGGGGAGGACAAGAAAAAGAAGAAACCATGAGAACTGTATAACCTTTTTAGGGTGGGAAGGGGTGCATCGGAATACACCAGAAAAAAAGGAACATTTGAATTGTCTTTATGTTCCGCTGCTATCATCTGAAGGGGGTTGAGAAATATGGGCCAATCCAGGCCTTGATCATTTTGATAAGAGTCCATCTGTCAACATTTTCAGTTGATATGCGGATGCACCTATCAGTTATTATGCCCCCGGTGGCACTAAAAATCTGCTCTGACAAAGAGCTTTCGCCAGGGCTGGCTAGCACTTCAAAGGCGTAGAGGGACAGTTCATGCCCTGAGTCCAGCTTGGATATCCAATAGTTGTGCAGAACAAATGAATCACGGAGGATACTGATACAGTTGGCTAGGTACTCCTTCACCATCTTCCAAAACTTTTCCCTCCTTGTCAGACTATCCCACGCATCAGGGCCAGGGTGCTGGGAGGGTCTAATGAAACTGTCCCACCTTTGATAGTGTTCCCCTGCCTCTGTTGGACCTGGTGTGTGTCTCCTTCGTCTATCCTCCTTGGATGCCCAAGGAACTATGACCTCTGCCGCCAGTGTTGTCAGATGGGATTTTTTTTACTAATTGTTAGACTAGGGCCTTCTTGTATTGCACCTTCTTGGAGTGCACCATTTTACTAGCCCTCTCCACTGCAGGAAGGGGAGATGGAAAGTTCTCCTTGTAACGTGGGTCGAGAACCGCTAACAACCAGTAATCAGTGTTGGCCAAAATGCATATAATGCAGGAGTCACGGAAAGGCAGCGGGACTTAAAGTCAGCCATGTGTGCCAAACTCCCAACAAGCAAGAATTCCTTGTCTCTACCAGGAGGACGACTCTCCATCTCTTTGTCCCTCTCCTCCTCCTCTTCAGCCCATCCATGCTGAACAAACGGGATGAAACTGGTGTGTGTAGTACCCTCTGTAGTGAAGACAACCATCTACTCTTCCTCCTCCTCGCCCCCACATTTTCATCTAATCCGTGCTGAGAAGATGAGATGAGGCTGGGCTGGATAGTTCACCCTGTGTACTTTTTTCCACCATCTCCATGTGGTCCACATGCAAAGCTTCCTCTTTGTGAGCAGCGAGCATTTGAGTAGACACAGATGTGGGATGGCTATGCTGATTATGGCATCATCACTAGTGTTGAGCGAGCACTAAAATGCTCGGGTGCTCGAAGCTAGGGTCGAGCTCACCGTCATACTTGGGTGCTCGACACGAGCAATGAGCCCAATGTTAGTCTATGGGAGACCCGAGCATTTTTGCGGTGGCACCCCCGGCAGTCTGTAGAAAGCCTAAAAAGTGCCCAAAACGATAGTGATAGTGCTCAAATGACATGGGGACAGCATGGGGATCTCCCCAGGAAGCATTTCTGACCCCCAGGTCACTGCTGTCAACAACGTGGTCAGAGGTATTAAGCCACTTTTACTGCCTCACAATAAAACGTTCAAAAACGAAACTGAAACTGTTTTCCTGTGAAATATGTTAAGGAACTTCCTTTCCAGGGTAAAGACTTGTGTATAAGGTAAAATAAGGCTGTGTGCCCACGATGCGTTTTCTAAGCGTTTCCACAGCGGCAAAAACGCTGCAGAAACGCTTAAAAAACGCATGGTAGAAGGCCTGCCATGTTCCCCAATGATAATCCGCATGTGCTGTGCACATGCTGCGGAAATTTACGCTGCGGATTATCATTGTGGAAAAAAACGCAGCACTACCAATTATTTTGCGGAAGCGCTGTGTTTTCGCCGCCATTGACTTGCATTGGAATGCATGGCTTCCGCATCACTGTATATGTAGATGCGCATTCCATGCGTTCCAATGTGCGGATGGTACCCAGGTGTGGAGGAGAGGAGACTCTCCTCCGGACCCAGGTACCATAGAACCTGTGAAGAAAGGAATAAAATAAAAAATAAATGTTATACTTACCTTCTGATGGCCCCCGGTGTGCTCGTCCTCCCATGCCGGCAGCTAGTGATGGACTGAAGGACCTGTGCTGACGTCATAGTCATGTGACGGGTCACGCGATGCTGACGTTGGCAGGTCCTTCAGTGTACCGCGATCTGCCGTCAGCCAAGACGCAGCGAAGCAAGACTGCGGAGGCCATCGGAAGGTAAGTATAGATTTATTTTTTTTTATTTTTAACCATTCTTTAGGTCACACTATATAAATCCATGCCGCTTGATGCTAAAATCGCTTGGAAAGCGCTTGTCAACCTGCATGCGGAAATGCATGTGAAGAACGCTTCACATCCGCATGTCCCTAGCAGGAAAAACCCATGTACAATCCGCATGTACAATCCGCATGCATTTTTTCTGCCAGGGGAGATGCAGAAACGCTCAGGAAACATCTGGAGCATTTCTGCATCATGGGCACATAACCTAAATAACCAAAATCAAAAGTACTCCTCCACACCTTGGGCTATGTTCACAAGTAGCATTTTTTATGCGTTTTTGCACTTTTGTATTGCTTTCAACCGTGACAAATGCATTCACCGGGAAATGTCATTTTAACATTTTACAACCTTATCTGGCCATGTGCTGTGTGACACATGCATACAGTGCTGAAAAGACATGGGAACAGCATGGGGAAGACCCCTGGAAGTATCTCTGACACCCAGGTCACTGCATAAAAGTGTGCCCATTTGAAGTGATCCTTGCCGAGTCAGAAGATGCAGACTTGCAACTATCCCTGTGCAAGTCCTTGTCCCAGGGCAGTGTTGAATTGTACCTCCCCCATTCCTTGCAATGCAAGCGCAAATATGCAGCCAACCACTCACCCACCCGCAGGCTTGTGGAGGCTGACGCCGGCCACCATGTCATGGCTGCATCGGCGGCCTGGTATCCATACTCGGTCCCCAGCCGCCCCTGTTTGTCCCGGTGCGCCTTATACACAAGTGCGCATACCAAAACATTACCTGTGCCCTCCCCAGTGCATTTAGTAGGAAGGACAGTCTATTCCGCTGTAGTGTGTGCACGCCAACCCCCTGTTCATGGCACATGCGAAGATGCCTCCCGCCCTGCACCTGTCGTTGCAGACTTGCAACTATCCTCGTTCAAGTCCTTGTCCCAGGGCAGTGTTCAATTGTTCCTCCCCCATTTCTTGCAATGCAAGCTCAAGTATGCAGCCTGACACCCACCCACCCCCAGGCTGCAATACCATACTGCTTGCTTGCTTGCACTTGAAATTGGGCCTTTTAGGCATGTGGAGGCAGAATCTGGCCACCACATCATGGCTGCGTCGGCGGCCTGGTATCCATACTCAGTCCCCAGTCGCCCGGAGGCCGGGTGTCCACACTTGTTCCCCAGCCGCCAGGGGGCGGCCGGGTGTCCATACTCGGTCCCCAGCCGCCCCGCGGCCGGGTGCCCACGCGGGCCCCAGCTGCCTGGGGGCGGCCGGGTGTCCATAAACGGTCCCCAGCCACCCCTATTTGTCCCGATGTGCCTTATACACAAGCGCGCATACCAAAACATTACTTGTGCCCTCCCCAGTGCATTTAGTGGGAAGGACAGCCTAGCCACAAACACATGGACAAGTGAATGTGGTCAGGGATGGTCCATCTCACTGACGCTTTCACACTGGGTTAATATTGTGGAAGCCGGGACACAGTTGGACACTGGGATGCAACACGTCCTCCAGACATAGAGGATTGCGGGTCCTGGGTCAATCAGGCTTCAACACAAAGTTCAGAAGGTAGACAGCAGCAGTGGTCGGCCTCCTACACAACGAGTAAATTATTCATGATCATGAGGCCATCCATCTCCTTAGCTTTCTGTTCCGTGGAATGCAAGCGCATGTATGTAGTAGCGGCTAGGCCTGAGGTGGTCAGCGTTTTGGCGCATATCCTACCTCCTTCGAGGATTGCTGGATGTTTTCCTGCTACTATCCCAGTTCTATGACTCACGTTAAAACAAAGCTTCAGGTGATGAATGATGGATGAGGTGGTGTCAAAGGAGAAAGAGCAGGAGGAACAGGGACCATTCACATCAATATCAGGCCAGTCAACCACACATGTCTTGTAGGATATGTTTCTGTACCAAAAGGAGCGGTTCAGCTACACAGTTATAGGGCATACAGTGAGTGCAATGCCTAACAAAAATTTTGAGGCACTCCAATACCCCTTGGAAGTGACATGGAGGTCAGAGGGACTTAACTAAACCGTTTTTTCCATTTATAGCAACTGGGTCTCCTGTACACTGTTGGCCTAAGCAGTGAATGGAAGGCTTTCCAAAAATTATGAGGAACTGCAATGCCCCTTGAAACAGACGTGGATTACAGCGTACTAAAAACCTTCTACCCATTATTGGCGAGTGGGTCTCCCTTAGTGTTCGCCTATGCATTGAAAAGCAAAAGCTTACTAAAATTAGGAGGAAATGCAATGCCTGTTGGAAGAGTCATGGAGGTTAGAGGTAATTAAAAACAACATTTCAATGCCCCTTGGAAGAGCTGTGAAGTTCAGAGTGGTTTAACAAGACGGTTTTAATGCCCCTTGGAAGAGACGTGGAGGTCCCAGTGGAATAAAAAGACAATATCAATGCCCCTTGGAAGAGTGGTGGTGGTTACAGTGGAATAAAAAGACAATATAAATGCCCCATGGAAGAGTGGTGGAGGTCCCAGTGGAATAAAAAGACAATATCAATGACCCTTGGAAGAGACGTGGAGGTCACAGTAGCTTAACAAGATGATTTTAGTGCCCCTTGGAAGAGACGTGGAGTTCAGAGTGGTTTAACAAGACGGTTATAATGCCCCTTGGAAGAGACGTGGAGGTCACAGTAGTTTAACAAGACGGTTTTAATGCCCCTTGGAAGAGACGTGGAGGTCACAGTGGAATAAAAAGACAATATCAATGCCCCTTGGACGAGACGTGGAGGTCCCAGTGGAATAAAAAGACAATGTCAATGACCCTTGAAAGAGACGTGAAGGTCACAGTAGCTTAACAAGACGATATTAATGCCCCTTACAAGAGCCATGCAGTACAGCATATTAAAAACATTATTCCCATTATTGGGGAGTGGGTCTCCCATAGTCTTTGCCTATGCCTTCCAAGCAAAAGCTGCCAAAAATTAGGATGGAGGAACTTGCATTGCCCCTTACAAGAGCCATGCAGTACAGCATATTAAAAACATTATTCCCATTATTGGGGAGTGGGTCTCCCATAGTCTTTGCCTATGCCTTCCAAGCAAAAGCTGCCAAAAATTAGGACGGAGGAACATGCAATGCCCCTTACAAGAGCCATGCAGTACAGCATATTAAAAACATTATTCCCATTATTGGGGAGTGGGTCTCCCATAGTCTTTGCCTATGCCTACCAAGCAAAAGCTGCCAAAAATTAGGATGGAGGAACTTGCAATGCTGGCAACACGGACCACGGTCACCCTGGTGGTATAGTGGTGGTGGAGGCTGTGGATAAGGAGAAGAGCAAAAAACAGCCGAAATGAGGAAGCGTATACCCATGTGTGGGTGTGAAGCGGTGCATGGGAATACACCTCCCGAAATAACACAGTGGATTTGACTTTATGTTACTCTGCTGTCATTTGGTGGTGATGAGAAGTCTGGCCCAATCCAGCCCTTGTTCATTTTGATAAGGGTCAGCTTATCAGCATTGTCAGTTGACAGGCGAGTGCGCTTATTAGTTATAATTCCCCCAGCGGCACTAAAAACACGCTCCGATAACACGCTAGCGGCAGGGCAGGCCAGGACCTCCATGGTGTACAGAGCGAGTTCATTCCAAGTGGCCAGCTTGGATACCCAATAATTAAAAGGCACAGAGGAATCACGGAGGATGCTGGTACGGTCGGCAAGGTACTCCCTCACCATCTTTTGAAACTTTCCACTCCTTGTGAGAGTACCCCGCACCTCAGGGCCTATAAGCTGGACGGGTCTCAGAAAACTGTCCCAGAACATTGACAGTGTTCCCCTGCCTCTGCTGGATTGGAGTTGTGTCTCTCTCGCCTGTACGCCTTGGTTGGTCAACGAACTGTGACCTCTGCCGCTAGCGTGTTCAGATGGGAATTTTTTTAACAGTTCTGCAGCAAGGGCCTTCTGGTACTGTCCCATTTTTGTAGACCTCTCCACTTCAGGAATAAGAGACTGAAAGTTCTCCTTGTAGTGGGGGTCTAAAAGTGTCACCAACCAGTAATGACTGTCACCCAACATTTTGACAACGCGGGGGTGACGGTTAAGGCAGCGTAACATAAAGTCAGCCATGCGTGTCAGACTGGTAACGGGCAAGACTTCCGTGTCCTCACCAAGATGACGACTGACCATGCTCTCCTCCTCCTCCTCCCCCCTGTCCTCAGGCCACCCACGCTGAACCGACGGTATGACAGTTGTACAGGTACTACCGTCTACAGCGCATGATGACAGCTCCTGTTCTTCCTCCTCCTCCTCCTTCTCTCCCTCATTGTCCCCCAATGCACGTTGGGATGAGATGAGGCTGGGCTGTGTGTAATCGCTGGCTTCGGCTTCTTGATCCATCTCATCATACTCTGGCTGCAATGCCTCCTCTTTAATTCTCTGCAGAGAGCGTTGCAAAAGATAGACAAGTGGGATGCTGACGCTAATGATGGCGCATTGCCACTCACCATCTTGGTGGACTCCTCAAAGTTTGTGAGGATGGTACATATGTCAGACATCCAGGTCCACTCCTGAGGTCTTATGTGTGGAGTCTGACCTGAATATCGATGGCCTTGTTGCAGCTGGTACTCCACAACTGCTCTCTTCTGCTCACAAATCCTTTGCAACATGTGGAGGGTAGAGTTCCAACGTGTGGGGACATCACACACCAGTCGGTGTGCCGGAAGCTGTAAACACTGCAGCAACACAGCAAGGGCGGCGGAAGCTGTAGCTGACTTCCTAAAATGAGCTGATAGGCAGCGTACTTTGACGAGCAGATCTGGCAACTTGGGGTATGATTTAAGAAACTGCTGAACCACGAGGTTAAGCACATGAGCCAGGCATGGTACATGTGTGATCTCGCCTCTCCTCAGAGTCACCACCAGGTTACGGCCATTGTCACACACGACCATGCCTGGATATAGGTTCAGCGGTCTCAGCCACAGATCTGCCTGCTCTTTCACAGCTGTCCACAACTCACAAGCAGTGTGAGGTTTATCACCTAAGCTTATGAGTTTCAGCACAGCCTGTTGCTGCTTGGCTGAGGCAGTACTGCAGTGCTTCCAGCTTGTAACTGATGTGGTGATATCTGAGATGGAGACTGAACATGAGGAGGAGGAGGATGATGATGTCCAGGAGCTGTACACTGTGGGGGCAACTCTGACTGACATAGGGCCCGCAGTCCTCGATGTGAGGAGGATGTGTTCCGTCCCAAGGTCCGACTGGGTCCCAGCTTCCATTATGTTTACTGAGTGTGCCGTCAGGCAGATGTACCTGGCCACAAGCACTTGTCCACGTGTTCGTTGTCAGGTGGACTCTCCCAGTAACTGCGTTGTTGAGGGCACGGCAGATGTTTTGGGACACGTGCTTGTGTAGTGCGGGTATGGCGCACCGGGCAAAATAGGCTGGGGACCGAGTACCGAGGGACGGCCACCACCATAAGGTTGCGGAAGGATTCCGTCTCCACCAGCCTAAAAGGCAGCATTTCCAATGCAAGCAGTCGTGAAATGTGCGAATTTAGGACTGTGGCCTGTGGGGCGTTGGCTGAAAATTTGTGCTTTCGTTCAAAGGTCTGGGATATGGACAATTGAACCCTGCAGTGGGACGTGGACGTTGATGCTGTTTCTTGAGAAATTGCCATAACAAGTGAAGACTGAGAGGAGGGGGCATCTTTGCATGCAGTATGGACAGGGGATTGCCTTGCACGCACAACAGGGGGTTCTCTTACACGCACAACAGCCGAAGAAGCAGTGGTGACACCAGCTGACACTGGTCGTGGACCCTGGGGTTCGCCCCAAAAGTCGGTTGCTTTGCTGACATGTGCCTGATCATGCTGGTGGTGGTCAGGCTGGTAGTTTTGTCAGCCCTGCTGATGCTGGCCTGGCAGGTGGTACAAATGGCCTTTTTGGGCTTATCAGCAGTCTTTAAAAAAAATTCCAGACTCTGGAAGACCTACCGGTTGTACTGGCAACATCCCTCGTGTTGGTGTTACGGGGAACGGTTGCCCGCCTTCTGTCTACGGACACCACACTGCTTCTTCTTGCCTGCCTGTTGGGGTACTCTGCCTCCCTCCCCCTGTGTGCTGCTGGCCTCGATCTGCATGTCCTCCTGCCACGTTGGGTCAGTTACTAGATCATCCACCACCTCCTCCTCTTCCACTTCCGCACCACATTCCTCCTCCTCACTTTGTGGCAATTGTGTCTCGTCATCGTCCACCGCTTGTGACAAATTGCCAGCGTTGCCTTCCTGTGGCTGTTCAAATATTTGTCCATCGCTACATGGGATCTCCTCTTCCACCACTTCAAGCGGAGAAGACGAGGGGCCCAAATATGGAAATTGACCAGTGAACAGCTCTTCAGAGTGTCCAACTGTGGGATCAGTTGCTGTCTGATGACACTCGGCATGGTGGGAGGAAGGAGCATCAGGGTGAGGAGGAGCATGCGGTCGAGACTCATGGCTACTAAGACTTGACCATGTGAAGACAGACCGGAGGTGGTGGTGCCCAGGTGACTGGAAGTATTATCTTCTATCCAATTAATAACCTGTTCACGCTGATTAGTTGGCAATAGTGGTGTTGTTGTGTGCTTTCTTCGGTCAAGAACTGGAAGCGAGAAGATGTGGCTGTTGGTTGTGGCACATTTCCACCTTGGCCACGGCCCCGTCTTCTGCACGCACCATCACCACAACATCCGGTTCCACGTTCCTTGCCACGCGCCTCGCCCATTGTAAATGAAGTAAAATAGCTTACACACGCACTATCAATGGCAAAAGGGTAATAAAAAGGAGATTAGAACCGTGGAAGAGGAAAACCACAGTTCTATTTATCTGGCCTACACCAGAATCTTTTAAACAGATATATTTGTGTCTGAACAGTCAGCGCGACACTCAAACTGTTTTTTTTATGTAAAAAAGGCAAAAAGGTGGAGTACACCCAGATTTGAACCATGGAAGAGGAAAACCACAGTTCTAGCTCTCTGGCCTACACCAGAATCTTTTAAACAGATATATTTGTGTCTGAACAGTCAGCGAGACACTCAAACGTTTATTTTATGGAAAAAGGCGAAAAGGTGGATTACACCCAGATTTGAACCGTGGAAGAGGAAAACCACAGTTCTAGTTCTCTGGCCTACACCAGAATCTTTTAAACAGATATATTTGTGTCTGAACAGTCAGCGAGACACTCAATCTGTTTTTTTATGGAAAAAAGGCAAAAAAGTGGATAATACAGAGATTTGAACAGTGGAACTGCAAAACCACAGTTCTAGTTATCTGGCCGAAACCAGACTCTTTTAAACAGATATACTGTATTTGTGCCTGAACACTCACAGACGCACTAATTTTTTTTTTTTTTTGGGAAAAAAATACCAAAAGGTTAATAAGACGGGTATTTGTACAGTCTGACTGAGGAAAAAAAAAAGAAGAGGATTTAGATGAAAAAAAAGGACTTTTCATGGCCCCTGAGACTTGGGGCTAAGTCTAGCAATTTGAGCAGCAGCAGCACACAGGACTGTAATGCAGTGTTTGTTGGTATAACCCAGGGGTCTCAAACTCAGCTGGGCATATGGGTCGCACACGGAAAAACATTTAATTTGGGGGGCCGTATTATTTGCATGACAAAGTGACATTTTTAGTGATACCATTTTATTTTCTAAACACCTTATCTTGTAGACATGGTCTCCCCTCCAGGTCTCCCATATTGCAGATATGGTCTCCCCACCAGGTCCCACATATGGCAGACATGGTCTCCCATCCAGGTCCACCATATTGCTGACATGGTCCCCCATCCAGCAGACATGGTCTCCCATCCAGGTCCCCCATATTGCAGACATGGTCCCCCATATTGCAGACATGGTCCCCCATCCAGGTCCCCCATATTGCAGACATGGTCTTCATATTGCAGACATGGTCCCCATATTGCAGACAGAGACCGGCTCCCTGCACAGCAATACCAGTGTCAGCCGCTGGCCTATCAGAGGCCAGCAGCTGACATCTGCGCATGGTAGTGACGTCATACGCCGCTGCGCTGGGACGCAGAGTTCAGCTGCTGGCCTCTGATAGGCTGGCGGCTGACACTGGTACTGCTGTGCAGAGAGCCGGTCTCTGCGCGGCAATACACTGCATTACAGCGCTGATGTCAACGGCTGCTGGAGAGAGCTGCAATAGTTACGGGGTCTGTTCCTGCGGGCCGCAAGAAGCAGCCGGAGGGGCCCCATGTGGCCCACGGGCCGCGTGTTTGAGACCCCTGGTATAACCACTGTGTCTCCTATACAGCCTGCCTGCCTGATATCTGGGATGGATATTAGTCCTCAAAAGGACTGTTTGTTTGATTTTGCAGGCTTTAGAGACCCTACACTACCTATGTCACAGTATAAATCTCTCCCTAGCTCAGCAGCACTCTCCCTACACTGTCTGATCCGGAGCGACTGTGTCCAAGATGGCGGCGCCCGGTTTTAAATACTGGAGGTGACGCTGTGCGGCCAGCCAATCACTGTAATGCCCACAACCAACATGGCTGCTGCATTACAGTGACTGGCTGGCAATCCCTGCATGTTCATTGGCTCTGTAAAGAGCGCCAAACATGCAGGGCAGAGACCCAAGCTCCTGCCCGAGTAACCCGAAAATGCTCGGTGCTCGCCGAACATCCCGAGTAGTGAGATGCTCGCTCAACACTAGTCATCACCGCTCACCATCTTGGTTGATGCCTCAATGTTTTGTAGAATCTCACAGATGTCAGACATCTATGCCCACTCGTCGGTTGTTATGTGAGGAAGCTGACCAGAATAATGATGGGCATGTTGTAGCTGATACGTATGCAAGCTTGCTAAACTTCAGAGCTGCTACCAGGTTACGGCCATTATCACACACGACCATGACTGGATGTAGATTTTGCAGCGAGAGCCACAGATCTGTTTGGTCTGTTATACCTTTCCACAACTCTGCGGTGGTGTGCTGTTTGTTACCTAAACACATTTGTTTCAGCAGAGCCTGTTGCCACTTCACCCATGCAGTGCTGCAGTGCTTCCAGTTTGAGACTGATATGGACAATGTGCTACGAGATGACAATTTGCAGATGGAAGATGAGGAGGAGGAGGGGGTGCAGGAACTGTTATGGGAGGTGGGAGGTGGGGGAAACCCTGATGGAACTAGGGCCGGCAATTCTCAGTGTCAGTAGCACAATTGTCATCCCAGGATCTCACTCATTCTTGGCCTCAACAAGGTTCACGCAGTGTGCCTTCAGGGGACTGTAGCATCCCTGGCCACAAGCACTTGTCCACATGTCAGTCATTAAGTGGACTTTCCCTGTAACTGTGTTGGTGAGGGCATGGGTGATGTTATGGGATACGTGCTGGTGTAAGGTGGGCATGGCACACAAGTTAAAATAGTGGAGGCTGGGGACCGAATACCGAGGGACGGCCGTCGCCATGAGGTTGCAGAAAGCCTCAGTGTTCACAAGCCTAAATGGCAACATTTCCTGGGCTAGCAGTCTGAAAATGTGCCCTTTTAGTGTATGTTATGTTTGGTAGCTGGGCATTCGCGTTTGCTTTCCAAGGCCTGTGGTAGGGACAGCTGAACGCTGTACTGGGACAAAGAATTGGACTTGGTTGATGATGGTCCTTGCGAAAGTGCAACGACAGGTGCAGGGCGGGAGTCATCTGCACTTGCACAATGGAAAGGGGATTGGCAAGCAAATAGCACAGGCGAAGAGGCAGTGTTGTCACTGATTGTGGACCCATGTATTCGGCCCACCTAGTTGGGTGCTTTGATGACATGTGCCTGAGCATGCTGGAGGTGGTCAGGCTGGTAGTGGTCAGGCTCCTGCTGATCTTGGTACAGCACAGGTTGCAAATAACTGTTTTTTTATCGTCCGCACGTTCTTTAAAAAACACCAGACTGAGGAACACCTAACCCTTGGCCAGGGAACTTGCCATGTGTGGGTGCTCTGAGAAACAGTTTCCTGTTTTCTCCCTCTGTCCACCCCACTGCCTTTTCCTGCCTGTTGCAGTACTGTGGATTCCTCTTCCCCTCTGCACTGCTGTCCTCACTCCACATGGCACCTTCCCACGTTGGGTCAGTGACTTAATAGTCCGCTACCTCGTCTTCCACTTTCGCACTCTTGGCTAGTGAAACTGGACCGTGTGGGAGACAGGGTGGTGCTGGGAAACATACTGGAATCATTATCTGCCATTCAACTGACCACTGGTCGGAGGACAGTATATAGCCCAGAAAATAACTTTTGTTTTAATGGTGCTGCAGCGATATACAAGTACTGCAATAGCAATTAAACACTGCCTATATGCCTGTGTCACAAACCAGATCGGAGCCACGTGCCCCTGATCCTTCCTCACAACTTCCGTGAGTTCCGGGTTTAGGATAATGTGAAGCGAGCTTATGAATTTTATATATTTATTTACTCAAAAGAGCGATGCTAGGTACAATATATACAAGCGGTTACGAGATATATATATATATACAGTAGTCAGACAAATACAGTAAGGAAGCAGTAATACGATACATTAAAATAAAAAGGAATAAAAGTGAATATACCACACTTTCATCAAAAGGTCTCTGGACACGGCAGGAAGGGTGCTGTCATGGGTCCAGAGTGGTTCCTTGGTCTTTCGGCACATCTGTAGCGACAGGTGACCCTCAACAGAAGACTCCTTCTCTCTCTCAGAGGGACACATTTATTCATAACTTGGGCAGGGCAGAAAATAGGTGATTTACATGTAATCTCCTCTTCCCTTCTATCAGACATTTCATAATCCATTTCCCAGCAATATTCTCATTGTAAGGTGCGCATAGTAATTGATCTAACACAGGAGGTTCCCCTGACTTCAGAGGTATTCAATTAGCTATTCTTCATTGCCATGATTCAATTAGCTCCCCCATACTCTTGTCAGGAATAGGCGTTTGCACTTCAAAGGTATATATCCTAGCTGACCTGTATTCAATTCTCTCCTGGCTTGTCACCCTGGTGTGATGCATGGAAGGGAAACAAATGCTGATGTCAATACTTTGTCCTCTCGGGTCCTTTGAAGTCAGACAGACTAGCATTCCTGCTGAGACCTTCATAACTGGGAATATGAAAAAACTGGGAATATGAAATAACTGGGAATATGAAATAACTGGGAATATGAATTTCCAGTCCCTGGCCTCACCATAGCCTGCTCTGATCTAATCTCTCCTCCTAGATCTGACGCGCCCCCTGGGCCGCGTGGGGAACCCGGAACCGGGCCTTTTGTGGGACGCTGGGGGATGTAGTCACCGTTGCGATGACCCGGTCCCGTGGCTCAGGGTGGTCAAACCAGTGGCAGTCAATTGATATGGGGTTTTTATGGTTTAATGTCCGACTACGCCACCCGTGGATTGCGGTCAGGAGGAACCGCCGCTGCGAGGCAGACCGCTGAGGCTGGTGTTGTGTGCGCAGCAGAGAATGGGATAACTCCCCACGGGAGGAGTATAGTCTCAGGGCAGTAGGTGTAGATGATGGGAGTGATGGTGCACAGGCGTCCCAATACTAGTAGTGCTGACGCGGTGAGAAAGTACAGAGACAAGGTGTCGCAGTTCAGGTTCTTTACTCACAGTTCTCATCCAGGTCACTTGTGCACAGATAGGACCGCCTGAGCCATGCTGCGTCCACCAGGCAGGGGGCTCGATCAACCCCCAGGCAATTCCGGAGTGTGGCACAGGACTCCCTTCTATCCTTTCGTCAGCCGTGCCCCACCAGTGACACTACTTCTGTCCAGCTGCCTCGGGTCTTCTCCTGGGATGACTGGGTGTCCACTTCCCTGACCCTATGTGGTGTGCCTTTCTAGTAGGTGTAGTGAGGGGTCGCACCAGTAAATGGTCACGACCGCCGGTCCTTGGTTAAGGATTAGTCGCCTCCACCAACTTGGGATCCGGTACCCTGTTCTGCCAACCCGTCACCTGCAATCTCCTGGGTCCTTAGGGTTCCTTCCGCTTTCGTGTCTCTGGGCCCTTCTACACTTTGGGTACTTCTCTTTCTTTGCTGTTCCTTTCTGTTTCTGTTCCTTTCTGTTTCTGTTCCTTTCTGCTGGCTCTGGCCTTCCTCCTAGGCCTGCCTCGTGGAGCTGGGCCCAGACTGAGCCACAGCTCCCTGTCAGCCCTCTCTGGCTGAACTCCTCTTCTCTTCTCCTCCTGACTGAACTGACCAAGAACTAAGATGGTGCCCGCCTTATATACCTTCCCCTACTGTATGAGCCCAGGTGACTTGCAACCAATGGGCTCCTACCTATGCCCAGAAACCGTCCCCTCCTGCTCCTACATCACTGGGTTTTCCTCCCCCCTCCCCACTCCAGCCAGGGACATGTTCTGTCGTGCCTGCATTACTGTACTAATGGGAGCACCGTTGAGCTGTCCCCCGGAAATGGTGTGTGTGTGATGCATGCAGCTAACTGAGTGCCGGTCCACACACCATCCTTACCCGGGAGTGGGATATCACACCTCTGGTTGAGGTGCAATACCTCTGTAGCGACCGAACCCACGGGGCGCTACAGATCAACTCTCCCTGATCTGCTTACAGAGGATAGTGTGCCGAGCATCACGTCATCGGGTCTTATATAAGACCCAATGACACGATGCGGCCGGCCAATCACAGTAATGCCAGTAGATAAAATGGCTACTGCATTACTGTGTTTGGCAGGCAATCCCTACATGTTTCTTTGTTGTCTAACAGTGGCAAAATATATGTGCGGGGTGGGGACTCGAGGATGGCGCTCGAGCACCCGTGATGCTCAATTGAGTAATGAGTGTACCCAAGCACCCCGATGCTTGATCGAGTATCGAGTAGTGGCAAGCACAGGTTTGGGGAAAAAAATTACTGGAAGAGTTTTTTTACCCTAATATCTATACGATTAGTTTAATTTTTTAGGGGCTATGTTCCCTATTTAAATGTGTACTCAGATTGGCACTTTGGGTGTAAAAGACTATCTTTAAATTTGATCGTTCTCAGCAGCACATTGTCCTGTGTACATGTGCTGCTGAGAACAATGCTTTTCTATGTGCACAGGACAATCATGTTAAAAATTGTTCTGTGCACATGAAAGTGAGGCCACATCTTGTCTAGCCAGTCTATTAAGCTAATGCCGATCGACTTCATATAATAGATTAGTGGTCATTTAAAGGTTGTAACTGGCCAATGTAAATGCACCTTGTATCTATGTACCTGACTCCATAAAGTATTTTTACAGCCACATCTCGTCTCTGCAGACTTGGTGCCCTTAAAAATAAGTGTGTCATAATAATGCCTCCTGAATAATGATGGGCGAACCTGTGGATGTTCGGGTCCGGCGAGTTCGGCCGAACATCTGAAAAAAGTTGGATTGGTGTACCAGAACATCCAGTGTTTGCCACGCTGTCATTTGCATGACAGTGCAGCAAGCATGGACTCTGATCGGTGGTAAGATTGTTATTGCCAGTGTAGGGATTCGTACTCATTGGAGGTAGGCACAGGTTCACACAGTGATGCAGTCTCGCCCAGGGGGATATAGGGGACTCGGTACCCAGGTCTTTTACCTTGTTTAGGATGTCACAACAGTCGTCTCCCGGGCCCGTACTCTGGGGTCTCTCTTGAAAAAGGGGTTTTAGAGTACAGTTTGTCTTGTGACGCCATCTGGGGTTTCTGGTAATAATTACCAGCGCTGCTGCAGACCTCCGGGGGGTGATGGGATGGCAGCTGGGATGTTTCTGCTCCCCACAGGCGGAGCGGGCCCCCCGCGGCAGAGTTGATAGATGGAAAGCAGGGCATTGTGGTGTAGGAGAGATGATGGCGTGGCGGCAATAACCGACAGAGACAGTGAGTGCAGTCATCCGATTTTACTCACAGTTCTTTTTAGATTCCTCAGGTACACTGTACAGGTTACCGCTTCCCGCGTCGCGCTGCGTTCACCAAGCAGGGGTTCAGAAGTCCCTCCGGCAATTCGAGAGTACTTATCGGGACCCCCTTTCTATATGTTCCTTTCCTCAGCCGACTTTCCGCGCTGGGTCTCTCCCTCCTGCCCTGCGCCTCACAAAACTGAGCCCCAAGATGGCGTCCTCGGATCCTTCAGGGACACCTGGAGTTCCCTGGTCCTAAATGGCTACCTTTCTTGGCTGCTAGAATGTGAGTACGGCAACTGCACCATAAAAGTCAGAAGCCTCCGGTTTCCTAGCTGAGGCTTGAAGCGACACAACTAGCCCAGGGACCGGTTCCCTTCTTGCGGTCTGGTCCCTCTGACACTTGGCAGATTAGAGCGTACGGGTGGCTTCCTGCTCCTTCCGTACCCCTGGAACCCCTTCAGTTACCGGAGCCTTCCTCCTCTGCTCCCCTCCTCTTCTCTCCTCCGCTGGGCCTCATTTACCAGGCCCACTCTGGAGCAGAGCTCCTGAAGAGCACCTGCTCCTGTCACTAGACACAGACCTCCACTTCCTACTACTCATACTTTACACACTCTCTAACTAAGATGGATCCCCTATTTATACTCCTAACAAATGCTCCCCTAAACTCCTTCCTCCACCCACACACACTACTTGGTTCCCCCTCACTCTGGTTCCCCCCACTCCAGCCAGGGACAGGGCTCAGCAGAACACAGTGCATCTTGCCCTTCCAGCCGGCCTGGAGCAGTGTAGTGTTGGATGCAGGTGTTGGGGTCCCGGGCTGCACTCCTTTCCTTACCAGAGAGTGAGGCACCACGGATGCAGTACCTCTGTGGCGACCGAACCCTCAGGGGCGCCGCACTCCCCCTTGGTAAAACACAGCACGTCCGCAGGCTGGAATAGAGCAAAAACAGGGTGTTATAGACATACAAATTTTTTTAGAATGCATTCACATAAAAGACTATAAAACAAACTCATCCCTTTATGGGAGGCACATTTACTTAAATGTTACTGGTACTTTTTATCAAACATTATAAAACTAAAACATTTCTTTTATAAAACATTTTCAGCCGGCTATAGCGCGATCTGTAACCAGGTGTCCATTCTTTTCCAACAAGGTGCAAAATCAGCAGCATGAGGGACCCATCCGAAAACCCCCAACGTAGGCCCTGGGCGTGGCTGCAGGGCATAGACGATCCAGGTCCTTGACCTCGTCTTCGGCCACGCCAAACAGGTTTTTGTTCTTCTGAGGTCTGTGGTTGTGTATATAAAACCAATAAAGAGCACTTTAAGAAGCGCAAACTATTTACAGGTGCAAGTCTTTGGCTGCTCACAGTCCTCAGCTTGTCAGTCTCTGTACCCTTACGGGTAACTGGGTAACAAACACTAAGTCACTGCACCCTTCCGGGCAACTTATGTACAGTTCAAGTTCAGTTCAGTTCCATCTACTGCGCTCAGTAGTTGTATCCCCACTGGAGATCCCCACTCCTTAAGAGCACCTGCTCCTTTCACTAGACACAGACCTCCACTTCCTACTACTCCTACCTTACACACTGTCTAACTAAGATGGATCCCCTATTTATACTCCTAACAAATGCTCCCCTAAACTCCTTCCTCCACCCACACCCACTACTTGTTTCCCCCACACTCTGGTTCCCCCCACTCCAGCCAGGGACAGGGCTCAGCAGAACACAGTGCATCTTGCCCTTCCAGCAGGCCTGGAGCAGTGTAGTGTTGGATGCAGGTGTTGGGGTCCCGGGCTGCACTCCTTTCCTTACCAGAGAGTGAGGCACCACGGATGCAGTACCTCTGTGGCGACCGAACCCTCAGGGGCGCCACAATGCAGTCCGCGAGTTCAAACATACTGGTGGCTTATTAGTGTCCATACACCAGTGAGGAAACAAAAGTAACAGCCTTTTCCTGGCACAAAAAAGGAATAACAGAACAAAGCTCAAAATAACAAGTCCATGCAGCACGGCCTCAGCCGTTTAAACAAAGTGCCTTCCTCTGCCTCCTGCAGAGTCTAAGCAGCACATGCAAGGTCTGCTCACCTTGCCCAACACACACAGACAGACTGAGACAGGCGCAGCTGTCTTAAATCAGCCTTCCAAGACCTGGACTGGAGGTAAGTGAGCAGCTGTTCCCCCCCAGCTCTTTCATATGCTTGTAAAACCCGGCCCTGTAATCCGGGCCCATTAAATTCCTCTCAGCACTATGTGTGCTGGAGCCTGCTTCTCCGGGTCCTACATCACCGAAGCTTGGCACTTCGGGGACACATACCTCCCACCCACGATCTGTCCGGCAGCCACCTTACATACACCACCTTCTGCCCAAAGACGGGGGGCTTGGCACCTTCTGTCACCATACAATAAACCCTTGACAAGGCATCAGCATTCCCATGTTGTTTCCCAGGCCTGTGCTCTACTTGGAAACTAAAATCTTGTAGAGCCAGGAACCACCTAGTCACTCTGGCATTGTTCCCCTTCTTTTCTCGCATCCACCTCAGTGGGGCATGGTCTGACACTAACCTGAACCTTCTACCTAACCTGTCTAACGCCCACTTAATGGCCAAACATTCTTTTTCTACAATGGAATAGTTCTTCTCACAAGTGGAGAGCTTCCGACTGAGGTATATTACAGGGTGTTCTTCTCCGTTAATCTCCTGGGACAAGACTGCTCGCAGCCCGACATCCGATGCATCCTTCTCACTTCTTTTGAGATCACCTCTCTGCGGGCCTCGGGGATCCGGTATGGTTTTAGATTGACACGAACATGAGGCTCTGTGAGAACCTCATGCTCTATGACCTGAGTGAGTCCTGGCAACTCCGAAAACAAGTCTTTATTTTGCTGTAGCAACTCTTTGCACTGTCCCTTTTGGGCCATGTGACAGTGACTCTGCCACCTTGACCTCTTTCACATCGGCCTCAACCTCAGCCACTAAACGGAGCTGCTACGGGTTCTCTATCTTGCCATGGCTTAATCAAGTTAACTTCCTCTTCCCCGGTTGGTGGATTTTATTGTTGACTTCCCCCACTTTCTCTACCACCTCATAGGGGCCCTGCCACTTGGCCGTGTACTTTCTCTCCACTGTGGGCACTAACACCAGCACTCGATCTCCTGCGTTGAACGATCTCACCCTGGCCGACCTATTATACACCCTGGACTGTGCCTTGAAGATGTACTCCCTCACAATGGGCATCACGTGGGAAATACTCTCTTGCATCTGGGCAATGTGCTCCAGCACGCTCCTATAGGGAGTGGTCTCAGCTTCCCAGGACTCTTTCGCCACATCCAGGAGTCCTCGAGGGTGTCGTCCATAGAGTAGTTCAAACGGGGAGAAACCTGTGGAAGCTTGGGGAACTTCCCTGATTGCGAACAACTGACAGTCCCAGTCTCGGCCATCCTTTTCCACTGCTTTCCTCAACATTGCTTTCAAGGTTTTGTTAAACCTCTCGACCAGTCGGTCCATCTGTGGATGGAACACGGAGGTTCTCAGCTGTGCAATCTGCAATGTCTTGCACAATTCCCTCATGACCTTCGAAATAAATAGAGTTCCTTCGTCTGTTAGGATCTCCTTAGGCAACCCCGTTTTTGAAAACATGTGGACTAACTCCCGGGCTATACACCAGGCGGAGGAGTTTCATAGTGGTACGGCCTCCGGATACCGTGTAGCATAATCTAATACCACCAGGATATACTGATGCCCTCTGGTGGACTTGACCAGAGGCCCCACTAGATCCATTGCTATGCGTTCGAATGGAACCTCGATGACGGGTAGGGGCACTAGGGGACTGCGGAAGTGGGCCACTGGGGAGGTTATCTGGCATGTGGGGTAGGAACAACAATAACTCTTTATTTCTCTATAGCAACCTGGCCAGTAGAATCTCTGGAGGATCCATTCCTGAGTCTTGTCTGCACCCAGGTGACCACTCAACACATGAGAATGAGCCATGTCTAACACCCTGCGTCTATAGGGTCCTGGCACCAGCAACTGTTCTATTACCTCACCCCTTGGCTTGGTTACTCTGTACAGCAAATCCCCATTCACAGCAAAGTGAGGGAACCGAGTGTCAGCCCCCAGTTCCTGAGGCACCCCATTTAACACAGTAACATTTTCAAAGGCCCATTTCAGAGTTAAATCCCTGAGTTGGGCAGTTCCAAAGTTTCCCTCCGACACCTCCAGCTCAGGGATATTGGCCTCAGGAGATGTTGCCTCATCCTCATCGCCCACAAACACACACATGTGGAAACTCATCTACCATGTTCTGCGGGTAAGTTTCCTTAGGGGCAATCTGGCTCTCGTCCGAGCAACCAGGTGTCCCCACTTGCCCCCACATTTCCCAGAATAATGCAAAGTCACGTTCAATTATTATGGATGCAATAGGTCCTTAACAACCACCAGTTCATGAGATGTGGTGGCACAGTCCGTGTTTACATCCACCTGGGCCACAGTATAGTTCTTAGTGTCCCCATTGATACACCGATACACCGGACACCCACCACCTTCCCAGGAACCAATTGATGAGGGAGTGTGGCTCTTATCAGGGTCACCAAACTTCCTGAGTCCAATAGTCCAGAGACTTGTACCCCGTTTACTGACACTGAAAATGTCTGAGGGCCCTCGCTATGTTGAGGAACAGCGCTGCAGGCGGGGTAGGCAAAATAGGAGCAACGCCGGCCCATGTTGCAGTCCATTGGCTCAGAGTTTATGGGACACAGGCGGCAATATGGCCAGGGGTATGACATCTCCAACACACTATATTATGGGGTGGGACCTTGGGCAGACCCCTCCTGAACTCTAGGACGCCCCCCGGGTGTGGCTCTAGCTCCATTCTTTTGGGTGTCCGCCGCCTTTTGGGAACCCCAGTATTAAGAGGCTACAACCCCTTGTTTTCCCAACGAACTCTCAACCGCCTGGTATCTTTCCACCAACCCCACCAAGTCATCGGCATTATGGGGATCTCCCTGGGCAACCCAGGATTGCACCGACTTTGGAAGAGAGTGTATAAACCTGTCTATAACGACCTTCTCCACCATCTGTGCTGGGGAGGAAGATTCAGGTTGCAACCACTTTTGGACCAGGTGTAGGAGGACGAACATCTGGGACCGGGGAGGTTTGTCACTGCAATAGGCCCAGTGGTGCACCCGTTGTGCCCTGACAGTCAGAGTCACTCCCAAGCGTGCCAAAATCTCAGTTTTCAACTTAGTGTACTCTTTCGCATCCTGCAAGGCCAAGTCATAATAGGCCTTCTGCTTCTGGTGCTGCACTTGTTGCGCCTGCTCTGCTTGCAACAGATGTTTAAGCAGGTCCTCCATTTTGTCCAGCGACACTTGCTGGCTTATAGAAATAAGTTGATCGCACACTCTCTGGAATTTGCTTTTTTGGTGTAAATTTATTCACACAGGAAAAGAATATACAATGGTGACAATAAATGGTGACAGTAAGACGTTTCGGCCACCCAGGCCTTATTCATTAAGTCGCTATTGTATCTGGTTAAGATAATGGGACAAAGGAAGACACCAGAGTATACAGGTGGAGAGTCCAATTTGAAGCTTCACATTGGTACAAGGGTTCATCTGCCCATGGAGAGCTGTGGATCCTGTGTCATGGACGTCTCATAGGTGGGGTTCCCACGTGTGGTGGCTGCGGAGGGTGTATGAGCGGTGCACGCTAATTTTCTACCTACTTGCTGGCTTATGGCCGACTTCACCCAGGACATATACGTCTTCTTGTAGCAGTCACACTGCTGCTTGGGATCTGTGCCCGTGCTTCTAGCACCAATTGTAGGGATTTGTACTCACTGAGCCGCGTTGGAGGTAGGCACAGGTTCACACAGTGATGCAGTCCGTGGGTTCAAACAAACTGGTGGTTTAGTTAGTGTCCATACACCAGTGAGGAAACAAACGTAACAGCCTTTTCCTGGCACAAAAAAGGAATAACAGAACAAAGCTCAAAATAACAAGTCCATGTAGCACGGCCTCAGCCGTTTAAACAAAGTGCCTTCCTCTGCCTCCAGCAGAGTCTAAGCAGCACATGCAAGGTCTGCTCACCTTGCCCAACACACACAGACAGACTGAGACAGGCGCAGCTGTCAAATCAACCTTCCAAGACCTGGACTAGAGGTAAGTGAGCAGCTATTCCCCCCAGCTCTTTCAACTGCTTGTAAAACCCGGCCATGTAATCTGGGCCCATTAAATTCCTCTCAGCACTGTGTGCTGGAGCCTGCTTCTCCGGGCCCTACATCACCGAAGCTTGGCACTTCGGGGACACATACCTCCCATCCACGACCTGTCCGGCAGCCACCTTACACCAGTCAGAGTGCTGGTTCCCACTCTGTCATACAGAAGACAGCATGTGAGCCAGCATCTGTGACTGCCAATAATAAGGTTACTGTCGGTCACAGGCGTCGGCTGATGAGAGAGTACTATTCTCATCAGCCTACGCCTTCTGTCACTGATATCAGCGAGAGTAGGCGCCGCTGATGAGATTATTCATTAGCTGGCGCCAGTGCTATAAATAAATAAATAATAATAAAAAAACGATATGGGGTATGTTCAATTTTTGATAACCAGCGCAGGCAAAACCGACAGCTGTGGGCTGCAACCCACACTAAAAACATCAGCTCTCTCCACCCCAGAAATGGTGTATCAATAAGATGCGCCAAATATGGTACTTAGTTTCGCTCTTCCCACTTGCCCTGGTGCAGTTGCAAGTGAGGTAATAATTGTGGGGTTGATGTCAGCTTTGCATTGGCAGCTGACTTCAAGCCCAGAGGCTAGTAATGGAGGACGTCTATAAGACGCCCCCATTACTGACCCCATAGTAAATTTTGAAATAAACACACAACAAAAATAAAATCCTTTATTTGAAGAAAAAGTCAACACTTTCTTTTACACATTTATTAAAAAATAAAAAACACAGTTATACTCACCTTTTCTTTTAAAAGGATTTTATTTTTAATGTGTGTTTATTTCAAAACTTACTATGGAGTTAGTAATGGGGGCGTCTTATAGACGCCTCTTCATTACTAACCTGTGGGCTTTATGTCAGCAGCCATAAAACAGCTGACATCAACCCCACAACCATTTTCTCACTTGCCACCACACCAGGGCAAGCAGGAACAGCCATGCAGTGGGCTGCTATATTTAGGCTAGGGGGGGACCAATATCCATGGCTCCTTCTCAAGTTTAAAATACCAGCCCTCAGCAGTCTGCTTTAGCTTGGCTGTTTGTCAAAAATGGGGGGGGGGAACCATGTCGTTATTGTAAATTATATATTTAAATAATTAAAAAATACGGCGTGGGACCCCTGTATTCTTAATAACCAGCCAAGATAAAACTAACAACTGAGGGTTGCAGCTTGCAGCTGTTGGTTTTGGCTGTGCTGGTTATGAAAATTAGAACATACCCATGTCATTTTTAAAAAAAATGTATTTATTTATAGCACAGGCGCCGGCTCTTGCTTTTATCAGGGACAGAAAGCGTACGCTAATGTAGTACTCTCAACAGCCAACGCCTGTCAGAGCTGCAGGCTCATTTGCTGTCCTCTAAGAGTGTGGGAACTGTAGCTCTCTGACCAGCGGTAATGATGTTACCGCTGATCAGAGTTGTCAGTGTTTCTTGAGCTGTCACACAGCTTCCGGCTGCTGAACCTAAGCAGTAACACAGACTTTCTGGAGAAGTCCATGTTCGGGGTCCGCCCCCGAACACTAGGTGTTCAGTAGGGACCCTGAACTTTACTGTTCAAGTTCGCCCATCACTACTCCTGAATAGAGATGAGCGTTGTTCGACTCGAACTGTTCGCCAATCTCAAATTCGAGCTGTTTTGGGCGGTGTTCGAGCCATTCGGCGAACACGAACAATTTGAAAAAAATTCGGCTGTTCGAGGTTATGTTCGATAACTGTTCGTCTACCAAAATCATAACTGGATTTTTTCTCAGTAATGATGAAAATTAATGTTAATACGCAGTTTGAGTGTACAGCGGGGTGGGGGGAGGGGCAGGGGATGGATCTCTGCAGGAATAATGAAGATTTCCATTTTTTTTTCTCTTTCCCGCATTTACAGTGGGGAGGTGCAATCTGTCAGCCTATCAGCAGCGCACACACGGAGCGAAGTGCTTTTTTTCACACAAGCAAGGGCATGTGTCATTGGCAGTGTATGTCACATGTCCTTGCCCTATAAGACCCAGCCATTTTCCCCGTCGCCACCATTTTCTCACTGCTGCAGCTGCGTGTTAGACGGCACCGCTGTTGCTGTGTGCGCTATACCTTGTTAATTTAAAGCCAATTTTCGCACAAATCTACAGATAGCTTGGAGTAGGGAATAGTTGTGATTGCAGTCCTTTTGAGGACTAGGTTACAGCATTTCCTATGACTTTTATCAGGCAGGTCTGTGCTCTTAAATAGATAGGTTGGGAGTAAAGACTAATTGTAATTGGAGTCCTTTTCAGGACTAAGTTACATCAGTTCCTATCAGTTTTTGCCAGGCAGGTCTGTGCCAGTGCTGTGCAAGTTTTTTTCACAGCATTTGGCTGAATCTAGCAAAGCTAATCCTTTTTGGCCTATTGCAGAGTGTGTTAGTCAGTGGAGTAGCCTATCTGTGTTGCAAGATACACCACCTGTGTATAGAATAACAATTTTTTTACTGCACCTAGTGAAGTAAAACCTTTTGGGCATAGCATCATTCTATTAGTCCATCTATACTGACCTCTATAAGGTTGCAAATTGAATATAATTTTTTTCTGCATCTAGCTCTGAAAAAATATTTGGCCTTCTAGCAGTGTGTGGGACTTGGTCTATTAGTCCATCTATACTGACCTCCATCAGGTTGCAAATTAAAAATATTTTTTTCTTCATCTAGCTCTGAAAAAATATTTGGGCTTCTAGCAGTGTGTCGGACTTGTTCTATTAGTCCATCTATACTGACCTCCATCAGGTTGAAAATTGAATATAATTTTTTTCTGCATCTAGCTCTGAAAAAATATTTGGCCTTCTAGCAGTGTGTGGGACTTGGTCTATTAGTCCATCTATACTGACCTCCATCAGGTTGCAAATTAAAAATAATTTTTTCTTCATCTAGCTATGAAAAAATATTTGGGCTTCTAGCAGTGTGTGGGACTTGTTCTACTAGTCCATCTATACTGACCTTCATCAGGTTGCAAATTCAAAATAATTTTTATCTGCATCTAGCTCTGAAAAAATATTTGGGCTTCTAGCAATGTGTGGGACTTGGTCTATTAGTCCATCTATACTGACCTCCATCAGGTTGCAAATTGAATATAATTTTTTTCTGCATCTAGCTCTGAAAAAAAATTTGGGCTTCTAGCAGTGTGTGGGACTTGGTCTATTAGTCCATCTATACTGACCTCCATCAGGTTGCAAATTAAAAATAATTTTTTTCTGCATCTAGCTCTGAAAAAATATTTGGGCTTCTAGCAGTGTGTGGGACTTGGTCTATTAGTCCATCTATACTGACCTCCATCAGGTTGCAAATTTAATATAATTTTTTTCTGCATCTAGCTCTGAAAAAATATTTGGGCTTCTAGCAGTGTGTCGGACTTGGTCTATTAGTCCATCTATACTGACCTCCATCAGGTTGCAAATTAAAAATAATTTTTTTCTGCATCTAGCTCTGAAAAAATATTTGGCCTTCTAGCAGTGTGTGGGACTTGTTCTATTAGTCCATCTATACTGACCTCCATCAGGTTGCAAATTGAATATAATTTTTTTCTGCATCTAGCTCTGAAAAAATATTTGGGCTTCTAGCATTGTGTGGGACTTGGTCTATTAGTCCATCTATACTGACCTCCATCAGGTTGCAAATTGAATATAATTTTTTTCTGCATCTAACCCAGCCAATAGTTTTGGCCTAATACCACAGTTTGGCCACTCAGCTCTGCTCGGTTCCCATCCATTGTATTTTTGTGCAAACAACTCCAGAGTTGTGAATTAGTTAACCACTAAAATGAGTGGAAAAAGGCCTGCTGCTGGTGGAAAGGGGAATAGGCGTGTTGGGAAGGGGAAAAAAGTTTGTGTCCGTGGGGTAGGTGTTAAAGCAACAGTAACATCTGCAGAAGAAAGACCATCTTCCAGCCAAACTAAGATGTCTATTTCTTTTAGCGGACAATGTGATAAGATCCCTTTCTTACGGCCACGCCAATCGCTACAAATTTCAGATGAGGCACAAAAACAGCAGGTGCTTCAACGGATATCAAGTGCTCCATTAAGTGGGCTCTCCTCCACATCAACTTCAACATCACAAATACTCCAGTCCTCAAAGGTGTCACCCCAATCGCACTTGCTTCCTCACAGCTCCCAAATCTCCAGCTGCCCGTCTGAGTATGAGGTAGAACAGATGGTTGAGTCTGCAGAGCTGTTTACTCATACTATAGCCTGGGAATCAGAGGTCGACTCCAGCGCTTCTGTGAATCCAGACGAGGAAATGATCTGCACTGATGCCCAGAATCTTTATGAGTCAGATCCAGGACCAGACGCTGAAGGTTCTGACCATAATGTAGACCCTCATTCCCAAACTGTAACTCATGTTGGTGGAGACAATGAGGAAGACGATGATGAGACTCAAATACCTGATTGGAGCGACAACTTTAGTTTTTTGTCAGGGCAGGAACAGGTTGGCTCTGAGGACGACAGGTGTGATAACGCACAGGGTGATGATGATGAGATTGGAGATCCCACTTACTGTCAACCCACAGTCAGCCAAGAGATGAGGTCAGCAGAGGAGGTGGAGGAAGATGCTAGTGACGACGAGGTCAGGTTGCGCCTTACTGGACAGAGACGTAGTACTGGAAGCATGTCAACAACTGCATCCTCAAACACAACTCTGCCTCTCACCACAAGTCGTGGTGGCTCTTCAGGTCGCATGGGTGCTAAGCCTTACATAGCCTGGGCATTTTTTCAGATCGATAAAGATGACCCAACTCGTGTTATCTGTAACATTTGTCAGCAAAAGCTAAGTAGAGGCCAAAAAATACATAGTTTGAGTACTTCATGCATGAACCGGCACATGGACATGAAGCATAAGTTGCAGTGGGAAGCTCACTGTGCTACAATGCGGCCTAGCCGGCCGGGCCAACCACCGTCTGCCATATCTTGTGCATGCGCGGCCTCTTCATCCTCTGTGACTGGGGGGACAGCAGTCACACCTGTTTTGGGATGCAGACCTGCCACCTCTTTACCCGCAACAGCCAGCGTGATTGGCAGGTCATCATTTTCTTTGGAGGTGGTAACACCAGCTGTCCGACATCGATAGCACCACCTTTGGATCAAAGCAACCTAACATGTCCGCCTGCATCTTCCTCACAGACCGGCAGTTTGCCGGGGACACCCTTATCAACCCCGTCTAAGCACAATAGCCAGCCCTCGGTCCCTCAGATGTGGACAAGTAAAAGACCATTTCCTCCTAGCCATGAGAAAGCTAAGAGGTTGAATTTCACCATCTGCAAGCTCTTGGCTACAGAAATGCTGCCTTTCCGCCTGGTGGACACAGAGGATTTTCGAGACCTTATGTCCGTCGCAGTGCCCCAGTACCAGATGCCCAGTCGGCACTACTTCTCAAAGAAAGGTGTGCCTGCGCTCCACCAGCATGTCGCACACAACATCACCGCTTCTTTGAGAAACTCTGTGTGTGACAGGGTGCATTTCACCACAGACACTTGGACGAGTAGGCATGGACAGGGGCGTTACATGTCGCTGACTGGGCGCTGGGTAACTATGGTGACAGCAGGACAAGGGGCTGCTGTCCAAGTCTTGCCGTCCCCACGAGTTGTGTGTCAATCCTCTTTATCTCAAAGTTCCTCCACTGCCTCCTCTGCCTCCTCAACCTCCTCTCGGTCCTCCACCTGCACCCAAAGCCTGTCTGGTCATGCCACAAGCTTTCTAACTGCGCAGAAGGGATCCTGCACACCTCCTTACTATGCTGGCAGTAGGGTTCAACGTCATCAGGCGGTTTTTACTTTGAAATGTCTGGGAAATGTGAGTCACACAGCTGAGGAGTTGTGGTCAGCTCTGGAGAACCAATTTCATGAATGGTTGTCTCCACTGGACCTGAAACCAGGGAAGGCCGTGTGCGACAATGCTGCAAACCTGGGTGCGGCCCTTCGCCAGGGCAATGTCACACACGTGCCTTGTATGGCTCACGTGTTGAACCTGGTTGTCCAGCAATTTTTAGCCCACTATCCCGGACTAGATGGCCTTCTGCAGAGGGCACGGTCGCTGTGTGCTCACTTCCGCCGTTCGCATCCCACAGCTCAGCGACTTACATCTCTACAGAAGTCGTTGGGCCTGCCACTTCACCGGCTAAAATGCGATGTGCCTACCCGGTGGAATTCAACTCTGCACATGTTGCAGCGACTGTGGCAGCACCGACAAGCCCTGGTGCAATACGTTCTGACGTATAGCCTGGGCCAATGAGATCCAGAGGTGGGGCAAATCACGCTGGAGGAGTGGTCTCAGATCAGGGACCTATGCACCCTTCTGCACAGTTTTGAAATGGCGACGAAGATGTTTAGTGCTGACGATGCCATTATCAGCATGACTATTCCGGTGATTTACATGCTGGAGCACATGTTAAACAGAATTCGGAGTCAGGTGGTGGCACAAGAGGAGGTGGAGGATGAAGAGGAGGAGGAGTTGTATGCGGAAGGGCTAACATCTGCAAGGTCCAGATGGTTGGCAGCACCAAGGCGGCAGGCATGTGAGGGTGGGGGGAGATGGTTTTACCAGGGCACATGGTAGCAGCCAAACTAGTGAGGAAGCTGCAGGAGCCCAGGAAGAAGTGGAGGACGAACTGATGGAAGACTCATCAGATGAGGGAGACCTTGATCACATTTCTGTTGTGCGAGGTTGGGGGGAGAGGACAGAGGAAGGAAGCATGATTGTTACCTCGCCACCAACACAACAGGGACTTGGTGCTCCTGGATGCGCAAGACACATGAGTGCCTTCTTGCTGCACTACCTGCAACATGACCCTCGAATTGTGAGAATTAGAAATAATCCTGACTACTGGGTTGCCACACTGTTAGATCGCCGGTACAAAAGTAAATTTGCAGAAATTATTCCTGCCATAGAAAGGGATGCACGCATGGAGGAGTATCAGCAGAGACTGTTGCAGAATCTTACATGTGCTTTTCCACAAAACACCAGTGGTGCACGTAGTGAATCTCACAGTTCCAACTTGCCAACCGTGGGACCGTCGAGTGTTCAGCACTCAAACCGTAACAGAAACACCGTATCTGCTGGTAACATCAATTTTGCGGAATCATTTCACCACTTTTTTAGCCCATCCTTTGCAAGGCCACAGGAGACAAGAAGTCTGACACATAGTTAACGCCTAGAGACGATGGTACAGGAGTATCTCCAAGTAAACATTGAAGCCACGACTGTGTCACTGGACCCTTGCTCTTTTTGGGCTTCCAATCTGGATAAATGGCCGGAGCTAGCCACTTACGCCTTGGAGATCTTGTCATGCCCCACAGCCAGCGTTCTGTCTGAACGTGTGTTCAGCGCTGCTGGTGGTGTGCTGACAGATAAGCGCACACGGCTCTCCACTGATAATGTAGACAGACTCACGTTCATAAAGATGAACAAATCATGGATCCGAAACGACTTTTCTACCCCTATGTTATCCTGGGGAGAGTAAAAGCTTGATGATTGGTTAAAATCACCTCACCAACCATTTTAAGCTTTCAAATTACTAATCATGTTTATCTGTATCTTGGCTGGAAAATAATTTGGGCTTTGTAGCAGTGTGCAGTACTGATTCTATTAGGCCATCTATACTAAGCTCCACCAGATTTAAAATTACTAATCATGTTTATCTGTATCTTGGCTGGAAAATAATTTGGGCTTTGTAGCAGTGTGCAGCACTGATTCTAATAGGCCATCTATACTAAGCTCCACCAGATTTAAAATTACTAATCATGTTTATCTGTATCTTGGCTGGAAAATAATTTGGACTTTGTAGCAGTGTGCAGTACTGATTCTATTAGGCCATCTATACTAAGCTCCACCAGATTTAAAATTAATAATAATTTTTAGCTGCATCTAGCCCGGAAAATAATTTTGGGGCTCCGAGATGTGCAAGACACATAAGGGCCTTCTTGCTGCACTACCTGCAACATGACCCTCAGATTGTCAGAATTCAAACTAATCCTGACTACTGGGTTGCCACACTCTTAGATCCCCCACACTCTTCGATCAACCTTTTCATTTTAACCCCTTCGCAACCTTGGGTTTTGTCGTTTTTGCTTTTTCGTTTTTTGCTCCCCTTATTCCCAGAGCCATAGCGTTTTTATTTTTTGGACAATATGGCTATGTGAGGGCTTATTTTTTGAGGGACAAGTTGTACTTTTCAACCCCATTACTAGTTTTACCATATCGTGTACGGGAAAACGGGAAAAAAATTCCAAGTGCGGTAAAATTGCAAAAAAAGTGCAATACCACAGTTGTTTTTTATTTTTTTTACCCCATTCACTGAATGCTAAAACTGACCTGCCATTCTTATTCTCCAGGTCATTACGAGTTCGTAGACACCAAACCTGTATAGGTTATTTTATATTTAAGTGGTGAAAAAAAATTCCAAAATTTGGTAAAAAAAACTAAAAAAAAATAGCGCCATTTTCCGAGACCTGTAGCGTCTCCATTTTTTGTGATCTGGGGCTAAGTGAGGGCTTATTTTTTGCGCGCCGGGCTGACGTTTTTATTGATAACATTTTGGGGTAGATCCGATGTTTTGATCGCCCGTTATTGCATTTTATTGCAATTTTGCGGCGACTAAAAAACGTAATTCTGGCGTTTAGAATTTTTTTCTCGTTACACCGTTTACCGATCGGATTAATTCTTTTTTTATATTGATAGATCGGGCGATTCTGAACGCGGTGATACCAAATATGTGTATGTGGGTTTTTTTTTTTATATTTTATTTTGAATGGGGCGAAAGGGGGATGGTTTAAACTTTTATATTTTTTTTATATTTTTAAAAACATTTTTTTTTCACTTACTGCATGCTTTAATAGTTTCCATAGGAGACTAGAAGCAGCAGTTGTCTGATCGTCTCTGCTACATACAGGGGACGAGCAGATCCCCTGCATGCAGCAGAAATGGTCCTGTGCTATGAGCACCGACCACTAGGTGGCGCTCATAGTGACCAGATCATGACAACCACAGGCGTCTGCTGCAGACCCTGGGTTGTCATGCACGCCCATCGGCGACCCGCGATCACGTGACAGGGTCGCCGATGGGCGGGGCTTATGACGCGCAAGCCGGAAGCGCGCGTTAAATGTCGCTGTCGGAGATTGACAGCGGCATTTAACATGTTAACAGCCGCAGGTGGATCGCGATTCCACCCGCGGCTGTTGCGGGCACATGTCAGCTGTAAGAATCAGCTGACATGTGCTCGGTTCAGTGAGGGCTCAGCGCAGCAGCCCTCACTGAACTGGGGGTACGCAAATGTGCGTACTAAGACGTCATGGGTTGGAAAGGGGTTAATAAAGACCAAAAAAATGGTCATTTTTGAAATTATAAGCATTATCAGGTTATTAGAAACTGAAATCAAACAGTTTTCAACTCAAAACTTTATTCTAGGTGATGTTACATTTGCACATAGGACCCCTTGTTCGAAAGGAGCTTCTGAACTCTCTCGTCCATTGAATTTGTCAGGTTTTGGATGGTTTCTGCTTCAATTGTTTTGCATGAGGACAGAATACCCTCCCAGAGCTGTTGCTTAGATGTGAACTGCCTCCCGCCATCATAGACACTCCTTTTGATGATGCTCCAGAGGTTCTGAATGGGGTAGAGGTCAGGGGAGCATGGGGGTCACAGCATAAGTTTGTCCCCTTTTATGCCCATATCAGCCAGAGATGCAGATGTGTTATGTGCAGCATGAGACGGTGCATTATCATGCATAAAAATGATCTTGCTGTGGAATACACGGTTCTTCTTCTTGAACCATGGCAGGAAGTGCTGTTTGAGAAACTCCACATACATTATGGAGTTCATCTTTACCCCTTCAGGGATCCTAAAGGGGCCGACAATCTCTCTCCCCATGATTCCAGCCCAAAACATTACTCCACCTCCTCCTTGTTGGCACTGTAGCCGTGTTTGCGTGGGGTGTCCATCAACCAGCCATCCTCCACTCCATCCATCTGGACCATCGAGCGTTGCACGGCACTCATCCGTGAACAAAACAGTTTTGAAATCAGTCTTCATGTAATGTTTGGCCCACTGGAGCCGTTTCTGCTTGTGTGAAGTGGATAGAGGAGGTCGACAGGATGGCGTACGCACAGCTGCAAACCTCTGAAGGACCCTGCTTCTTGTTGTTCGGGGGACGTTGGAGGCACCAGCAGCTTCAAAACTTGTCTGCTGCTATGACTAGGCTTTTTTGCCGCTGCTCTTTTAACCTGACGTAATTGCCTGTAGGAAAGAGTCCTCAATTTGCCCTTATCAGCACGCACACGTGTGTACTGTGAATCAGCTACATACTTCTTGATTGCCAAGACACTTCATCCTGATCATCGCACAATGTTGATTGTAGTCATGCCTTGACCTAAACACTCCACAATTTGTTGCTTCTCAGCAGCCGACACATCCTTTTTCTTTCCCATTTTGGCAGAAAATGTAGGCTGCTTAATAATGTGGGACAGCCTTCTTAAGTAGTCTTGCCTTTCATTGGACACACCTGCCAAACTAATTAGCACAGGTGTCTGCAATTGCTTACAGTGATATAAAGAGCCCTGACACACATCACCATCAATGAGTTTAACTGACAAACAAACAAATTCTTCCCTTATCACTCCTAAACACTTTTTGCATAATAATTTGGAACACAGTGTACATGTGCTTTTCCACAAAACACCAGTGGTTCACGTAGTGAATCTTACAGTTCTAACTTGCCAACCGTGGTCTGTATGGAGTTGTTCAATAAAGGGCCCAAAATTAAGATAACATAGATGGGAGAGGTCTCTATGAATAGGATTTCCTAAGTATTTGATACCCTGTGAGGGCTAGGCAAAGGGAAAGTTGGACTGGATGGAATCCTGTATGGATTTTGGGAGGGAGACATCGATTGCCTCAGACTTCGCTGCATTGATTTTAAAATTTGACCATGTAACAAAGTGATCTATTTCAGCCATAACAGCAGGGATGGATATATGTGATTGAGTGATATATACTAGGACATTATCAGCAAATAGAGAGCACTTGTACTCGGTGCCTCCCACCTCAATCCACCTAATATTGGGGTTATGGCGAATTGATGAGAGCAGGTGCTCCGTCACTAGGATGTATAAGAGAGGGGACAGAGGACATCCCTGCCTTGTCCCATTGGTGATTATGAAAGGTGATGAAAATGTTCTGACGCGCCCCCTGGGCCTTGGGACACCCAGAGCCGGACCCTTTCTGGTGGATGCTGGTGGTTGTAGTCTCCGTGGCGGCGACCCGGTTCCGTGGCTCAGGGCGGTCAAACCAGTGGCGGAACTATTTATGTGGTTTTGATGTTTAAATGTCCGACTACGCCACCCGTGGATTGCGGTCAGAGTGAACCGCCGCTGCAGGGCAGACCGCTGAGGCTGGTGTTTTGGGTGCAGCAGAGCGTAGCATAACTCCCCACGGGAGGAGTATAGACTCAGGGCAGTGTATGCGGAGGATGGGGGTGATGGTGCAGGGCAGCAGCAGTAACGACACGGAGTCAGTGATGCAGTCCAGGGCCTTTACTCACAGTTCTTATTATCCAGACCACTTCTGCAGATAACGGCTGCCCACGTCGTACTGTGCTCACCAGGTGAGGGGCTCAGACAACTCCCAGATAACTTTGGAGCGCTTCACAGGACCCCCTTTGTGTGTCCTTTGTCTGGCCTTTCTTACCAACGCTTCTGTCCGGCTGCCTCGGGCCTCCTCTTGGTAAACTTGGCGCCAGTTTCCCTGACCCTATGTGGTGCCTTCCTAGCGGGTGTAGTGAGGGGCTGCGCTACATAAAATGTCACAGCCTCCAGTTTCTAGCTGAGGGTCGTTTCCCGCCTCCACTAGTTTCGGGGACCGGTCTCCCCCTTTGGCCTGACCCCTCCACGCAGGTGGATTCGGGCGGGCGGTGGCGACTCGCCCGTCCGCACCCCTGGGATCCCTTCGTTCCTCGTTCCTGGTGCCTTCTCCGCTCCTCTTCCTTCCTTCTCCCTCTTCCAGGCCTGGGCCTCTGTTACTAGGCCCGCCTCCGGAGCAGAGCTCATGCAGAGCCCCTGCTCCCTGTCACTTCTGCTCAGACTTCTCTGCACTGAACTAAGATGGTGCCCACCTTTTATACTTCCTTCTCAATGCACCCAGGAACTGCTTCCTCCCTGCTCCTGCACTACAGGGTTCCCCTTCCTCAGTGTTCCCTCCCCCCACTCCAGCCAGGGACAGGGACTGTCGTGCCCATCTCAGAGGCATATTGGTCGCCCTGCCCCTCGGCAATGTGGTGTAATGCATGCAGGTGTCGGGGTCCTGATCCACACTCCATCCTTACCTGATAGTGAGATATCACACCTCTGGGTGAGGTGCAATACCTCTGTAGCAACTAAGCCCTCGGGGTGCTACAGTTCCATTTATCTTCAGCCTAGGTGACGTATTGCGACACAGGGCCGTGATTTTGGCTATAAAAGGGTCCCCTAGACCCCTACCCCAAGCTTTTTAAGAGAATAATATATGGCGTGCCAGGAGACTCTATGGAATGCTTTCTCAGCATCCAACGAGAGTATCTAATTACAAATTTTTAACTGCATCTAGCCCAGGAAATACTTTGTGCCTAGTAGCAGTGTCTGCTAGTCAGCGGATTATCCCAGCTGTTAAGCAAGCTACACCACCTGTAGTTTGGACACTTAATTTTTTCAAAGGAAATGCTTCGGGACCCCGGGATACTCAGTGAAGAGCATCAGGAGGCACCCCAAGGCATAGGGGCTGGGACTGGCGGTAGGACGCCTTGCGGTGGACCGCCGAGCTCGATCCTTATAAAAGCTTTTTAACTGCAGCAGCTTTAGTGGACGCTACTGGAGCTGGAATTACCGAGGCTGCTGGCATGAGACTTGCCCTCCAATAGATCCTTGTAAAAGGATTTAAAGTGTATTCATTCAAATTAGAGAGACAATTTAAATTAAAAAGCTTAGACCTGCCTCCACCACAGGGGGCTCGCTCGACCCACCAGCGGACAGGCACCAGTATTGGGAGAGGGGGGCTGGCCGTCAGGGTCCACCGCGGCTCTGGCACAAACCCGGCGACACGGAGGTGGCACGGGCAGGAACGGACTAGCCATGTCGGCTTCTCACTTTTTGGATTTTAGAAGGGCATGACATGCCTATATCTGTGTCTCCCCCTCCTTTTACTCCTCCACCTCTTTTCTTTTCGCATGACTATATGTACTTGTCACTTTTCCATGTGTTAGTTATGTCTTCTGAGCAGTTTGTCAGCTTTTGGACACCTTTGAAGGTGTTTTCTATGTGTTTCTATGTGTTTTTGTTTGCCTGCCATTGGTTTTAACGGTGTTCGAAGGTGTTCGACGAACAGTTCGACGAACAGTTCGGCGAACACAAGGGTGTTCGACGAACCGAACCGAACTCTAACACTACGGGGGTGGCTCAACACTACTCCTGAATAAAAAAAATTATGCATACTGTGTCTTAAATAAGCCTACACTGTAATCCTAAATATATAGTTGATAAGGTTAGAATGCCGCTTCATGTTGGAGCAGGGAGATGAATGGGGCTCCTCTTTCGGAAGTGCCGGAAATTCTGGGTTCACGGGAATCTGTCACCCCCTGGGATTATCTAACCTACTAATATGGGTATACGAGTGATAGAAATGTAAATTTATTCCTATGTATATGCCTCATATTAGAGGTCTTATTGCTATGAAATTTATTTTTGTTTAATCAAGTTTCTGATGCCTTGCGGGCCCTGGGCCCAGAAGAAATCCCTGCCTCCTCTGTCAATTATAATGATTTCCCCCTCCCCTGCAAGTCACAGTGTCCTGTTATGTGCAGTTGCGGCGGCCAAATCCTGCGCCTGCACACTTCACTTTTTACTCAAGGCGCACTTCCTCCTCCTGTCTATGGTCATTGAACTGCCGGGATCTTGTGCGCAGGTGCTGGCGAGTCTCATTCATCAGAAACTTGTATGAATAAAAAGAAATTTCAAAGCAACAAGACCTTTAATATGAGGCATGCAGGTAGGAATAGATTTACATTTCTATCACCTGTATGCCCTGTGACAGAGTCACTGGTATGATATATGAGGGGAGGTATGTGTCACGCGGGTTGTTGGCCTGTGTGAACAGAAACCAATAGACTTTCTGCCAGCATGTTACATGCTGGGGGTTAACTCTTTTAAAGGGTGTGGTTTTATGGGAATGACATAGAGATGGGAGGGAAGTCATTCCCCATACCTCTGCCTCAGGGTGTGACTGAGCAAGGTTTAAATGCTCATTCACCATTTTTTTTCTGTTGTTGAGTTTGGAGTGGCAAAACTCCAGACTGAAAGGCCACAGCTCAGTAAGGAGCTGAAGGCTGGGACTGCAAAGTGTGTGGCGAATCCCACATTGCTATGGACTGTGCTAACGTTTATCTTTTATTTTGTTGTTTTGCCAGTAAGGATGTGTTTTTTTTTGCTGAAGCTACAAGGCTTTATGCCACATAATAAAGCCTGCAGAGAAAACACGGTTCCTGAGTCTAATTCCGGAAGCAGCCGAGTGAGGTGTCTTACCACAGTTGGTGTGAGAGTGTGAGCAAGATTCCAGGAACATGTGTGCCTGCTAAAAAAACAGTGGATGTCCTGGGTGCCAGAGAAGTCTGGCAGACAGCCAGGGAAGTCTGGCAGCATGGAGGATCTCATTAAACACCTGGTGCAGAGCCAACAACAGATGCACCAGCAGCAGTTGCAAAGCCAGCAGCAGCACCAGGAGACCAAACTATTGCTTCAACAGATCCAGTTGCAGCAAAAGGCGCAGCACCAGCAGGAGCAGCAACAGCAGATACAGCTTTTGGGGGATGCCATCCAGGGCAGGGCAACCGCCCCACCTCCAGGGCCGACTGATGACTCCCACGTCAGGAAGGCTGTAAGATGGGCCATGCAGAAGATGACCCCCAGGGATGATGTAGAAACATTTCTGACAGTCTTTGAGAGGGTGGCTGATCGGGAGAGACTTCCACCAGAACAGTGGGCAGAGGTTTTGGCACCATATTTGTCGGGTGAACCCCAAAAGGCTTATTATGAATTGGCACTGCAGGATGCCAAGGAATACGCCAAGCTAAAGACAGAGATCTTTTCACGCCTGGGAGTGAATATTACGGTGAGAGCCCAACGAGTCGACCACTGGGCGTATGCCAGCGACAAACCCCCTCGCTCGCTGATGTTAGACCTACTGCATCTGACGCACCCCTGGGCCTGTGTCGCGCAGCGTTGCGCATGCGGGAGCTTACCCGGAGCCGGATCTGTTGAGGGTTGTAGTCTCGTGGCGGTGACCCGGTCCGTGCCCAGGGAGTCAAACTGTGTGGCTGAGTATTAGCAGTAGATGTAGGACGACTACGCCACCCGTTGAATGCAGCTATGGAGCTGCCGCTGCAGGGCAGACCGCTGAGGCCGGTGGTAGGATAGTGCAGCGTAGATGGTATAACCCCCAACGGGAGGGGTATGGCCTCAGGGCAGCCGACGTGGATGATGGGGGTAGCAGGAACCACTCAGAGAGAATGCGGTGTAGTTCAGGGTCTTTACTGGTGACAAAGATAGACCCTCCCGGAGTACTGCTAGCGATTGGGGCCTGGTCAGTCCTTGAGCAGATGGGATCTCCCCTGGCCAGGCGGAGTTGTAGGCCTCCCAAACTAACTGTACTCTTCTGGCTACCTTGCTAGAAGTGGGTATAAGTAGCCCACGTCCCTGAGTGTACCGTGTGGTGCTCACCCGTATGGCCGGTGACTCGGGGCCTTCTAGTAGCTTCCGCTCCAGGACGGCGGTGCTGGTCCCATGCGTGTGACCGTGCCTTCGGGTTTCTTGGCCAGAGGACCTGAAATCCCCTGCCTGACGGATTCTGCTGCTGGGTAGGAGTTAGTCCCCACAGCCTCGGACTCCGGGTCCGGTAAGAAATCTTCTCAGTCAGGGCGAGCTCTGCAGCTGCCAGCCCCTGACTTCTTGTAACACTGCTCCCACAGAGCTCCTGATGTTTCTTCCCATAGCTGCTTCTCTTCTCTGTCTCTACTTCTGGCATGGGCCAGGAGCTGGGCCCAGCCGGAGCCACAGCTCCCTGTCAGCCCTCCTGGCTGCACTCTCCCTCTGAACTCTCTAACCCTGCCTCAGCCCCAGGTTTATATAGGGGAAGTTCTTCCCCTTCCAGGACTGGGCAGGAGGTGTGGCATGCATGGGATCCCTGACCAAGAGACCTCCCACCTGCTCTCAGACATAACATTGCCGTTACTGTGGAAACCAGACCCCTGGGGTGCCACACATCTCATTCAGAAGTGTTTGCAGCCAGAGTCCTCAACTCCGGCCCAAACGGTTGAGCGGGTGGTGATTGATAGATTCGTGAACTCCCTTCCCAAACCGGTACAGACTTGGGTTGCCCAGGGCGATTCCCAGAGGGCAGATGACTTAATCGGATTGGTAGAGAGGTACTAAGTGCCCACTCGGCCTGACCAAGGTCGCACGGCGGCTCAATCGACTCCGTGAACCAGGGAGGGACTGAGCAGGGGGACCAGATGCCATTCTGGGACCAACCTTGTGTGAGAGCAGGTGACTCCCACGGGTCAGATGGCAGGAACTGACCGGTACGGCGGATGAGCACGGCAGGAAGGCTGACGGGTGGTCTGGGTAGTTAAGCAGACTGGTTCAGAAGATAGCCAGACGGGTGCTCCGGGTAGGCAGGTTGGCGGGCACAACTATGAACAGACTGGCGGGCTTGACTGCAGACAGACTGGCGGGCAGGACTGTAGACAGAATGGCGGGCAGGACTGACAGGCAGCGGTACCTGAGGGCTGAAGCAAGTGTTAGCACACAGAACAACAACCTTGCACAGGCACATCCATGTTGGAGGTGGTGCTTTAAATAGGGGAAGTCCTCCGGCCATCGGCCGGGGACTTTTTAGGACGGCGCGCGGCCCCTTTAAGAGGGAGGGAGCACACACCCTAAGCACAGTGCCCAGGAAGCTGCGCGCAGTGCGCGCCACAGTAGCTTCAGGACGGGAGCTGGAAGACGCCGGACCAGGGCCGTGGCGGTGAGGGGAACAGGGTCTCTGCCCGGCAGGAGGCAGAGAAGCCGATGCTACACCAGGTACCTGTGGTAGCCCAGGAGACCGGTTGCCACAGTGGGATTGCCTCCCTCACAAGAGGTGATGCGATGACTGGAAGCAAGCAGGGGTCCCCTAGTCAGGTATACTAGCATGCAACACTTTCCTGGCTCCAGACCAGCAAGGGGAGCTCCTCTCCTTAGCAACTGGGATCTGGAGGCGGGGTTAGTTAGAGTTAGTGAGAGGAGTTGAAGACTGGTCAGCGAAGAGGAAAGACCTGGGGAGTGGAGCTGTGAATAAGCTCACCCCAGAGGAGAGGAGCACAGAAGAACCGGACACCAGAGTCCGAGGTTGTGGGGCACTGAAGGCTCAGCAGCAGAAACCGGAGGGCAGGAGACTGCAGGTCTCCTGGCCCCATCAGAACCTCTGAGGCTCAGCAGCACATAGGGCCCAGCACCGCCACGTGGGAGTGACACTCCAGGAAGGCCCGAGCTGCCTGCCATACGAGTGAGCACAAAGACGTTTTACTCAGGGACGAGTGCCACAGCACAGCTATAAACAGCAGGGCCAAAGAGATTAGCGCAAAGGGAAGGCCTCCAATTTCACCTGGCGAGGTGGATTCCCAACTAGCTTCCAGGCTGCCCGGACCTCTACTACCAGCTAGTACCAGTGCCCCGGTCTGCCTAACCACCGCAAGTAAAGATAAGAGGAAACTGCCATTAAGTTGTGGACTGGTTATTATCTGCGCCATCACCTGCATTATACTGCACAGCAACATCTATAACATCACCATTTCCTGCCCTGGAGCTTAGCTCTGCCTATGGAGAACTGTCCCAACTCTGCTGCGTCACCATCAGCTCCAGAGGATCTGCACCGCAGCGGCAGCTCCATATAGCCGCATACCACAGGTGGCGTCACGAACATTTATATAAAAACTATAATCCCCTTTCAATAATCCTCCTTTTATTGACTGCCCTGGGTCATGGACCGGGTCACTGCCACTGTGACATCCCCTGCACCAACCGGCCTGGCACCGAGTACCCCACGGCCCAGGGGGCGCGACAACTTGGCGTCACAAACAGGATTCATGAAGCCAGGTATAACCGGGTACTGTGAGCCATAGATTTTACTGAACTGTGTGATCACGTCATTTGCCGTCCGCCAAGGGGAAGCAAGAGGCCCAGATCCGGAACCGCCGGGTAAGCGATCCCTCCCGCCTGCAGAGCAGCATACTGGTACGTCAGCAGAAACTCTGGACCTGGCTGAGGTTCACTAGGGGGGAGGAAGATGCTCAACCTGGGAGAGGATTCAGCCGCAGGCTCGGCTGCCGCCACTGTAATGCCGTTATCAATGCGGTATATACCAGGGGCGGCGTGGTTGCTCCAGTACTCAGGGGAGTCGCACACACTGAGCGACTTTGAGGAAAGACTGCGCAGTTTGTTTAAAGTGTACCCCCCTGTCTGAGGAGCAAAAAGTCAGCATCCTCATAGGCCAGCTAATCGGTGCCGCCCAGAGAGAGGTGAAGTCCTGGCCGGGCAGGGACAAAGGCACTGTTAACAAATACTGGCCCGGTTGAAGGATACCTTTGACACCCGCACCGCAGCAGAAATTAAGATGAAGTTCTACGGGTGAAAACAAAGGGTGCAGGACAGTGTACGGGACTATGCTCTAAATCTGCAGGAGGTGCTGCGGGTCATTAAACAGGTAGACCCTGACAGTGTGCGAGACGAGGAAAGATTGCTAACTGAGCAGTTTTTTGAGGGACTCCTGTCTAACGCTCACCGGACACAGCTGCGCATTTTAGCTCTGCAAAACCCTGATCTGGGCTTTGGGCAATTTAAAGACCGAGCCATCCGGGTGCTACGAGAACCAACCCCAGGTAGCACTGCATCCCTCCGGCGCCCAGCTATCACCTACCACCAGGAGGTGGCGTCCTTTTCCCCAGCACCTGTGGGGGCTGACGCGCAGACCCTAGATAATGATCCGTACGCGGACCTACGCCTTCAGGTCCAGGAGCTGACCAAAAGTATGGCTGTGTTAACTAAAACCGAGCAGGCCATGCCAGTGTCTCCAAAGGAAAGGCTTCTAGCCCAGATGACGTCCCGTGGCGACGACAGAAAAGAATTCTACCGACCAGAGGGAGGAACAGCGATCGCTACGACCAGGATGTACAACCCATCTGCTGCCGCTGTCAAAAGGCAGGGCACTACGCAAGATTCTGCAATTTAAACGAGCAACCCCTGGGGCAGAGGGCCAACCCCCAGGAGTAAGACGACCAGGCCCACAAAGCTGGAGAGACAAGTACGTGGGAGGATGACCGGTCCTACCTGTCATGCTTGATGGCATCCCGATGAATGCAATGCTGGACCCTGCGTACCAGATGACAACAATGCCATATATCCTTTATAAGCAATACTGGACTGATTCAGACATTACCTGCCGACCAGATGAACATCTTAGCATCTATGCCAGCAATGGTCAGTCCTTGCCTCAGGTGGGGATTAAAGATGTGACCATAAAAGTTGGCCGAGTAGAATTGCCATCACAAGAAATGATTATTGTTGATATTGATCGCCGAGAAAGTCATCCTATGATAACTATAGGCACCAATGTGATAGAGAATTGTCTTGGGGAAATTATCCTTTTGTTGCAACAGGTCGCAGAGACTGCCAGTTCCAGTCAGCAGCAAGTTCTGCAGAAGGAAATCAGAGCCCTGATAAAAAGACAACAGGTAGAGCTGTCTGGAGGAGAAGTTGGCAGTGTCAGAATGAGTGATCCATTCCCCATTGCAATGCCCCCTAGGAGTGAAATGTTAATATGGTGTTGGGCAGCAATCGGTCTCAGGGGTCAAGATTATCAGGCCCTGGTAGAACCCGTGTACTCTGAAAGTAGGCCCACCATCTTGACAGCCAGGGGGATAGTCGATGTCCGCAAGGGGAGAGTACCGATACGCATCCTGAATTGTGGGGAGAAAGAGGTCGATTTACCCCAGTATGCTACCCTTGCTAAGCTATTCACTGTCAGTAACAACGCAATAAAGACAGTGGAACCCTTGCCTCCATCCAAACCGGCGGAGGATAATGGCTCCAAGGGGCAGATCGAGGATTGGAGTCAGAAGCTACAAGTGGGCACTGACTCCACCCCTTTGCACCAAAAGCATGGAGTATACCGGGTGGTCCAAGAATATGAGCGAGTCTTCAGCAAACACCCACTAGATTTTGGGCAGGTAAAAGGGGTCCAACATCATATCCCCATGGGAGATCATCCGCCTATTAAAGAGAGGTACAGACCTGTACCTCCAGCTCACTATCAATGTGCCAAAGGAATGTTGCGGGAGATGAAGGAGGCTGGGGTGGTCAGAGATAGTTGTAGCCTCTGGGCAGCTCCATTAGTTCTCGTCAGAAAGAAAGATGGTACAATGAGGATGTGTGTTGATTACAGGCAGATTAACCGCATTACACATAAGGATGCCTACCCATTACCCAGAATTGAGGAATCATTAGCAGCATTGAGATCAGCTAACTATTTCTCCACTTTGGATCTCACCAGTGGGTACTGGCAGGTTCCTGTGGCAGAGTCGGACTGAGAAAAGACCGCATTTACAACACCAATGAGCCTCAGCGAGTTCAACTGCATGCCATTCGTGCTCTGCAACGCCCCAGGAACCTTCCAGCAGTTACTGGAGTGTTGCCTAGGACACAAAAACTTCGAAACCGTCCTGCTGTACCTAGACGACATAATCGTCCACTCAAAGACATATGAAGACCACCTGGAGCACCTGGCTGAGGTGTTCGAGGCCCTATCTGGTTATGGCCTGAAAGTAAAGCCGTCCAAGTGCCACCTGTTAAAGCCCAAGGTGCAGTACCTAGGTCATGTGGTAAGCGCTGAAGATGTAGCACCAGACCCTGAAAAAGTCACTGTGATCAAGGACTGGCCAAGACCCTCCACTATCAAGGAAGTGCGGCAGTTCCTCGGGCTGGTAGGCTACTACAGGAGATTCATCAAGGGTTTCACCAAGATAGTGGCACCCATGCAGGACCTCTTAGTGGGCCAGTCCAAGAAGGCCAAGAACCCGAAACCTCCGTTCAAATGGGGTAAACCAGAAGACGAATCTTTCACTTTGACTGAAAATGGCTCTTGCTGGAGACGAAGTCCTGGCCTACCCCGACTATGACCAACCCTTTATACTCCATACGGATGCCAGCAACGTGGGATTGGGAGCGGTGCTGTCCCAGGTACAGCAGGGCAGAGAGAGAGTGATTGCCTATGCCAGCAGGAAGCTCCGTCCTACAGAAAGGAACCCTGACAACTATAGTTCCTTTAAGTTGGAGTTTTTAGCCATAGTCTGGGCTGTAACGGAGCACTTCAAACACTACCTCGCCTCCTCCAGATTTACAGTCTTCACATACAACAACCTGCTGACGCACCTGGAGACTGCGAAGCTTGGTGCCCTAGAACAACGGTGGATGGCCCGACTGTCTAACTACGAGTTTACCGTCAAGCATCGGGTGGGGCATAAAAACACCAATGCTGATGCACTGTCCAGGATGCCCAACTAGCCAGATGGGGGAGAAGACCAGGAAGATCTGGAGGAGATAGAGCTACCCTCTTTCCATAGTCACGGGGTGACCCAGTGCTCCCACTGTGTGAGGGACAAGCGCTCCACCAACATAGAGGCCACGTTCAACCCATTGCCCCACCATGGATGGGCAGAGACGCAGGATAGCGACCCGGCTGTCCACCTGGTAAAGGAGTTGCTGACACAAGCTGACTCGCACTCTGATGCAGATGCTCCACAGGAGGTCCAACAGTTGTGGAAGGAGAAGGGCAAGCTGTTCATCTACAAGGGAAAGCTGTGTCATAGAAGCATCAACTCCTGGACACACAAACTGGTCTGGCAGGTGGTAGTCCCGAGGCGGGATGCGCCAATGGTCTTAGAAGCGTACCACGATGGAGCAGGACACTTCGGGTGGAAGAAGTTGGAAGTCCTGCTACGTGAGCGATTCTACTGGGTTGGCATGAGGAAAGCAATCGAGAGATGGTGTTGAGAATGTGGTCCATGCAACCTGAGATGGAAAGACCGTGACAGCCAGAGGGCTCCCCTGCAGCCCATAATCACCAAACAACCACTTGAACTGGTAGCCTTGGATCACATGAAGCTAGCCCCAAGTCAGTCAGGCTACAGCTACGCTCTCACCATAGTAGACCACTACTCCAGGTTCTTGGTAGTAGTGCCAGTGAAAGATCAGATGACAGCCAAAGCGTTTCAACAACACTTTTGTCGCCCGCATGGTTACCCTGTACGAGTGCTGACCGACCAAGGTCTAGCCTTTGAAGCAGAAGTGTTCCAGGAATTCTGTAACTTGTACGGCTGCAAGAAAATAAGGACGACACTGTATCATCCCCAGACCAATGGGTTGTGCAAGAAAATGAACCAGGTGGTAATAGACCTGTTGAAGACATTGCCCCTTGAAGAACGTAGCCTGTGGCCAGAGAGGTTACCAGATTTGGTGGACCTATATAACCACATCCCGGAGAACTCTCCCAACTCTACACCCGCTTACCTGATGAGAGCAAGACCTGGCAAGTTACCCATTGACTTGGACATGGGAGTCTAAACACCAGAGACGACATCACCAGATGCAGATTGGGATACAGAGCGACAACAACAATACCGCAAGGTGCAAGAATGTGTGGAGAGAAGTTTATCCCAGGCGAGACAGAAGCAGGAGAAAACTTACAATCAGCATGCACCTGCAGTTCCCTTATCACCTGGAGAACATGTACTCAAGAGGAAGAGACGAGTCCATGAATTTGATGACCAGTGGGAGGTTGAGCCATACACCATTCTACCCTCGAATTACGATAACACTAAAGTGTGCCTCATCAGTAAAGATGGAGGGGAAACTTCAGCGGCAGTCTCAAGAGACCACCTGAAGATGTGCCCTGAACAGTTGAAACACAAAGAAGAAGACCAAGACAGCCCTCACCCCATAGAAAAAGTGGAGGAAACGGTCCAGACAGTCCTTGGAGCATTTCCCCGGTCTTGGACGCAGGTGAACAGAGCAATTGTGGTACCGGTCCTGACCTTTCTCCAAGCGGCCACACCGGAAGCTGCAGAGGCTCCAGAACAGCAAAGAGACCAATCGGCCCCAGAGACAGATGCTTCATCAGCAGCAGATCAAGAGAATCTACCCTCTGCTATCAGTGAACCTGCCATACCCAGGGTGAGCCAAAGAATTTGTAGATTACCCAGCCTACTGGTGTTACCTCAGACTACCCGTAGTGTAGTTCACGCTGAACCCACCACACCAGGGGTAGACACTAGGGACCAGGGTAGGTCAGTGACAACAAATGTACTTCATAGATCAAACCTGAAGTACTAAAGGTCAGCTCCCTGCCCGCTGGAGGAACTAAAGTGTATAGTTGTAGCCGATAAATAATCTTGGATATATATAGTTCTTAAATTTATGGACAATCGGACCACAGGACTAGGTGTGGTCAGGACAATATTGAAAATAGTTAATAAGTGGCCTTGAAAATAAACCGCAGGCGTGGCCGAAGACCAGGCCCAATGACAGCGTGCCCTGAAGCCACGCCCAGGTACGATACACAAAGTGGGTTGATGCGGTTCCCACCAGCCAAATTTCAATTATCCGGAAAAAGTCTATCCCCGGATTGTGGCGTAAAGACTAAGCGCCGCAGTGACTGCTATAAATTTTTGTTTGTTTTTTTTGTAATTTATGACTTTGTAAATTATTTGTAATGTGAATTGTTAATATTGTTGATTGTTAATTCAAAAAGGTATCCTCAGTCCGGGAGTACTGAATATAACTAGGGGGGAATGTGGCACCCCAGTGGTCCGGTTGCCACAGTGGCATTGCCTCCCTCACAAGAGGTGATGCCATGACTGGAAGCAAGCAGGGGTCCCCTTGTCAGGTATACTAGCACGCATACTTTCCTGGCTCCAGACCAGCAAGGGGAGCTCCTCCCCTGAGCAACTGGGATCTGGAGGCGGGGTTAGTTAGAGTTAGTGAGAGGAGTTGAAGACAGGACAGCGAAGAGGAAAGACCTGGGGGTGGAGCAGTGAATAAGCTGTAAGGTAGCGGTATTGATCATGTTGGGGGGGCACTCACTTCACCGGGTCAATTAAAGCACTAGCCACGTTTTCCAGTAAACTAAAGTCCAGCAGTTTATTACACGTCATAAACTGCTTATAACACAGTCCATCTCAGTGGCTCGCAGACATGTTACACATGTAATGTCCTAGAGCCTTTCCAGTGACAGATATGCCTGCTTGGCTTTAGATACAGACTTCAGCAAGGTACAACATCAATGTCCATATAAAGAACCATTTTTACCTTTGCTGGGTCTTAGCTGCTTCTCTCAGCTCTGTTCTGCCACAGCTGTGGCTTTAAGGCTTCCCAGCCGTGGTCTCCAAGCCACGTGCCTTCCAGGGCTACTGCGTCCCAAACACAGGGATTTAGCCTCTTGCCTCACCAGGCCTCACCAGGCCTCTCCAGGCCTCTCTCTTACAGCCTCTCCAGGCTAATGGTGTCTCACACATTCACACACAGGGATCAGGCCTCATGCCTTTCACACCTCTTTCAAAACTACCAAGGTTTATATATCAGTCTGTGCACATAGGACCTGTGATGATGTCACAGTCATGTGATCAGTCACCTGAGGGGAGCTACATGATCAGCCAGAACACACCCCCTGGACATTTTAGCAATGCAGTAAGGCGCTGCATTACATATCCCCTCCTCTGTTCAAACTTGTGGGGTTGAACACATAATATACACAATCACATTATAACCCACGGTTCACACTGAGACCATGTACTTGACAATTGCGCTGCTCAGCCCCTGGAACATTAGTCATCAACATTAGCCCATTCCTTAGGAACCTACCATCTGTCATTGTCACTAACTTCGTCAAGTCACATTTCCGAGTCGTAACTTTGTCAGACCTCCCCCGCTCCCAGTGGTCAGTCATAACCTTGTCAGACCTCCCCCGCTCCCAGCGGTCAATACAGCAGTGTGACTCACTTGCCCTTGTATCTAAGGTCCGGTCCGACTCCGTACGGTCTCGTACTCTATTGGGTCGTTTGTATGGGCCTCTAAGACCTGAGTTACTGGAGGTCTCACTACCTCTAAACCCACGCCCACTATCCTCAGGACATTTTGAAAGGTCCCCAACTTCAGCTGTAGCTGTTCTGTTATTTAGGGGGCCCTTTCTCTGTCTGGTCTCACAATTTCTAGACGGCTGCCACCTTCTGCCGCTCAGGCGATGCTGTCTTTCCACTCGCAGTCTGGCGAGATTCAACTGTTCTACCTCTCGCAGGTAGTTCACTCGGTACTCCATCAGCATGCGTATATATGCAAGATTTTCTTCGGTTCCTACAGCGGAGAATGACACCATGCCGTCTTCATCTGGTATCTAGTCCTGACGATCACGTGGACTGCTTACTTTCATCACACCAGACTTCTTTACCATCATTTGCATGGCTTGGCCATTTCTCCCAATGAGCTCTCTGACCAGAACTTGAGGCACCCGGATGACTTCTTCCCGCAGACTGTGAGCTTTTCTCATAAGCTCCAGTTGTCTAACGGCTTGTTCCGTCTTCAACCGGAGAAACCGCTTCGTGCGAATACATCGCCAGTGCATGTCACTTAGGATCGCCTCCCTCTTCACTGTGACTTCGGTCGTGGACAGGACTACAAGCTGTTTAGCTTCTGAGGTTGAGTACACCTTACAGGCTCCCACGGTCTTCTTAAACTCTTCATGCACTGACTCTCTGGTGCATTCTTCTCTCAAATCTTCGGGTACATCTATGAGGCACTTGTACCGAGAGGTTTCTGTCTCACCAGTGGTCTCCAAACGATCATTTGGCTCAGGTTTCAGGGGCTACTGACTTACAGCTTCTTCACCCTGTATGCTTCCCCTGAGCTGACTCACAGCTACAAATTCAAGAATTTTCATCTTGACCACTTCCATTTCAGACTTATCTTCTGTTAACACTCTCTTAGCTCTCCTCAGGTCCACCTTCTCATGGTATAAAGGAGTAAGTGCAACTTGTTCGGCCTTTTCCTTCTCCAAGGAGGCCTCGTTCACTGAGTGATACTTTCCCAGGCGACCTTTGAGCTTGAAACCTTCTTCCTCTAGCTCAGCTACTCGCCTCTCAGCAGCCCATCTCTGAAGCTCTTCCTGCTTCAACTGCTCCTTTAACAGTAGAGTTCTCTCAGACCTCTCTGTCTCCAATGCGCCCACTCGAACTTCTCTTGCTTCAAATGGGCTTGTAGCGTCTCCTTGAGCTCTTTGATCTCGGCTCTAACATCCACCGAATCATTCGAGCTCACCTTATTCATGGAGGTATTTGCTTCATACCTCCCATCTCCAGTGGCCAACTCCTGGCCCTGGTCTGTGGCTTCTCCGATAGACTCCTTCATCTTTTTCCGCTCAGCTTCCATCTTGCTGATTCTTTCCTTAAGGCACGTCTCTGCCCTCTGGAGATTATGACAGAACGTCTGCAGCTCCTTCACCTGAGCTTCCAGACCTAGGGTCTTTCTGCGGAGATCATCATTTACATCACGGGTGTCCTGCAGAGTGATCTCAATAACTTGGCGCCTGTGCTCTGCATCCGCCTTATCATCCTCTAGTTTTTCCTTAACCTTGAGGAGATCCTCATAGTCTCTCTTAGTTTGTTGCAGTTCCCTATTGAATTTTTCATGCCTCATTTCTGCCTCTTTCAGGGTGGATAGCTCCAGGTCTCGCTGGTACAGAGAGTCCACCAGCCGCTCCTTCTCCTGCATTAGCTCTAACTGTACCAGGGAGAAATGATCTTTCATCTCACAGAGCTCATCTTCAGACATCGCTTTGTCAAACTGCAACCTAACAACCTCCTCTTGGGTTCTGCGGAGGTCCTCTTTAATTTTCTGGAACATCCCTTTCCATTTGTTGATTTCCTCGTTGCTTTCCTCCAGTTTTTGCTGCCTATCACTCTGACACTGCTGCCTGATAGGCTCCAGCTCTTGATCATGACTGGCCACCTCCTCTTTCAGGGCTGTCAGATCCTGATCCTTCTGTCTCAGTACTGTACCGGAGGTTGCTACTGGCAACATTACCTCCTCTTCTGTCACTAAAGGAGAATCCACACTTGGAACAAAGGCACACTGCATTACATTTTCTTTATTTTCACTTTTAGCAAAGACTACAGGAGCAACCTTTTTGTGGCCCTTATGACGTCGACGACGAGAGGGGGACTTTCTCCCCTCACCTAGCCCCTCCTGACTGAACTCTCTTAATACTTTCGTAGCGTCACCGTCAGTTGTGGGGTCTGTGTCACTCCCCATGGTGTCGTGGACCAGCAAGTCACCTCCCACCTTGACGTCAACCCCTTCTAGTGGAGCTACCCCGTTATCAACGGTCAAATTGTCATTTTTAGGCCGTACCAACCCACAATCAGTAACAAATTTTGGTTTTCGATACTCCACGCTCTTTTGAAAATCCGCCCCCTTTTTAGACTCCGCCCCCTTTTGGACAACCACACCTAAAGGGGATACATTAACAAAAAAACCCGCAACAGTTTTAGGACCCAGTTCACAACATCTCTTACTACCTCCCTGGGCACTCTGGGATAGTACCGGCGCCACAGGAGAACTCAAGGAATGGTCCGCTGCCACCATTCAGTAAGGTGCCAACAGCTCCTGCCGTTCCTGCACCAAGTCCTGTTGTCATTTCTCAAATACCTGCTGTTGTTTCTCAAATACCTGCTGCAAGTCCTGTTTCGGTTCTGAAATATCTGCTGTTGTTTTTCAAATACCTGCTGCAGGCACTTTAATCGCTCAACAGTTTCAGTCTCATTTGCTGCTTCCTTCACAGCCATCTTTATCAGCTCCTGCATTTCTTCAGGATACTCTATTTTGTTGAAGAGCATTTGCAGCCGGTCATTTAACCCCTTCTCCATTCCGTCTGGGGATACTGCTCGCACCGCTCTCCCCGGAAAAATTTTCGTGACCCCACCAAGCCACAGCAAACCAGGTTTGAGTGCGACGACAATTTTCGTAACCCCGCCGAGTTACAGCCAGATGCTTTAATCTCCGTGGCCCCGCCGAGCCACAACAAACCAGGTTTGAGTGAGACGACAATTTTCGTAACCCCGCCAAGTTACAGCCAGATGCTTTAATCTTCGTGACCCCACCGAGCCACGTTCTTCGTCCTGTGCCGTTACCTCTAGCAACCAGGCTGCAGTTGCCCGCATTCTCCACCAATTGTAAGGTAGCGGTATTGATCATGTTGGGTGGGCACTCACTTCACCGGGTCAATTAAAGCACACAAGCCACGTTTTCCAGTAAACTAAAGTCCAGCAGTTTATTACACGTCATAAACGGCTTATAACACAGTCCATCTCAGTGGCTCGCAGGCATGTTACACATGTAATGTCCTAGAGCCTTTCCAGTGACAGATATGCCTTCTTGGCTTTAGATACAGACTTCAGCAAGGTACAACATCAATGTCCATATAAAGAACCATTTTTACCTTTGCTGGGTCTTAGCTGCTTCTCTCAGCTCTGTTCTGCCACAGCTGTGGCTTTAAGGCTTCCCAGCCATGGTCTCCAAGCCACGAGCCTTCCAGGGCTAACACAGGGATTTAGCCTCTTGCCTCACCAGGCCTCACCAGGCCTCTCCAGGCCTCTCTCTTCCAGCCTCTCCAGGCTAATGGTGTCCCACACACAGGGATCAGGCCTCATGCCTTTCACACGTGTTTCAAAACTACCAAGGTTTATATATCAGTCTGTGCACATAGGACCTGTGATGATGTCACAGTCATGTGATCAGTCACCTGAGGGGAGGTATATGGTCAGCCAGAACACACCCCCTGGACATTTTAGCAATGCAGTATGGCGCTGCATTACCAAGCTCACCCCAGAGGAGAGGAGCGCAGAAGAACCGGACACCAGAGTCCGAGGTTGTGGGGCACTGAAGGCCCAGCAGCAGAAACCGGAGGGCAGGAGTCTGCAGGTTTCCTGGCCCCATATGAACCCCGGAGGCTCTGCAGCACATAGGGCCCAGCACCGCCACGTGGGAGCGACACTCCAGGAAGGCCCAAGCTGCCTGCCATACGGGTGAGCACAAAGACGTTTTACTCAGGGACGAGTGCCACAGCTCAGCTATAAGCAGCAGGGTCAAAGAGATTAGCGCAAAGGGAAGGCCTCCAACTTCACCTGGCGAGGTGGATTCCCAACTAGCTTCCAGGCTGCCCGGACCTCTACTACCAGCTAGTACCAGTGCCCCGGTCTACCTAACCACCGCAAGTAAAGATAAGAGGAAACCGTCATTAAGTTGTGAACTGGTTATTATCTGCGCCATCCCCTGCATTACACTGCACAGCAACATCTATAACATCACCATTTCCTGCCCTGGAGCTTAGCTCTGCCTGTGGAGAGCTGTCCCAACTCTGCTGCGTCACCATCAGCTCCAGAGGATCTACACCGCAGCGGCGGCTCCATATAGCCGCATACCACAGGTGGCGTCACGAACATTTATATAAAAACTATAATCCCCTTTCAATAATCCTCCTTTTATTGACCGCCCTGGGTCACGGACCGGGTCACTGCCACTGTGACATCCCCTGCACTGACCGGCCTGGCACAGAGTACCCCACGGCCCAGGGGGCGTGTCATACCCACACTTCGCAGTTCAGGAGGAGTTATTGTATCGGGTGGCAAAACCAAGGTGTGATGAGATAGTGGATCAGCTATTAGTTCCAGGGCCATACCGACAGAGGGTATTAGATATGGTCCATTCACATGTTCTTGGGGGGCACTTGGGGGTCGAGAAGACTCAGGAGAGGCTATTGAGGAGGTTTTATTGGTCAGGGTGTTACTGGGAGATCTTGAACTATTGCAGGTCCTGCCCCACCTGCCAGATAACTGCCCCCTCTTCCCACTTCCATAGTCCTTTAATCCCCCTACCTGTGATAAAAATCCCCTTTGAGAGGATTGCATGGATCTGGTGGGGCCTTTAGTCAAATCAACCCGGGGCCAACAATACATCCTGGTGGTCATGGACTATGCGGCCCGGTACCTGGAAGCGGTATCACTGAGGACCTCGTCGAGTAGGAGCATAGCTCAGGAACTTGTCCATATATTTGCCAGGACCGGACTGCCGAAGGAGGTACTAACAGACCAAGGAACCCCATTCATGAGCAAAGTAATGAAGGAGCTATGTAAAGTACTTCAGATTACCCAGGGGCGAACCTCTGTCTACCATCCGCAGACAGACGGCCTGGTGGAGCGCTTTAATAAAACCTTAAAAGAAATGCTCAAAAAAGGTTGTAGAGATGGACTGTCATCACTGGGACTACCTGCTACTGTTCCTGCTCTTCTCGGTAAGAGAGGTCCAACAAGCCTCTACAGGTTTCTCTGCGTTTGAGCTACAGTATGGATGACATCTGCGAGGGCTCCTGGATATTGCCAAGGAAACTTGGGAAGCTGAGGTTACGCCCCACCGGAGCATCATAGAACATGTCGCCCAGATGCAGGAGACAATAGCAAAAGTGATGCCTATCGTGAAGGCTCATCTCCTCCAGGCACAAGAGGCCCAGGCAAGGGTCTATAACCGGTTAGCGAGGCTGAGACAGTTCCAGTATTGGGATCACATTCTGGTGCTTATTCCCACCGTCGAGAGCAAGTTCCTGTCCAAGTGGCAAGGCCCAAATGAGGTGGTGGAAAAACTCAGCTAAGTGAACTACAAAGTTCACCAGCCTGGCCAAAGAAAGCCGCACCAAGTGTACCATGTGAACTTGCTCAAGCCATGGCGAGATAGGGAAACGTTGGGGGCTTCTTGTTTGCTAGCCAGTCCGAAAGCCAAAGTCGAGGATGTCACGATAGCAGAGACTCTGTCTCCGACACAGAAGCAACAATGTAGAGAGCTGCTGCAATGGAACTGTGACCTGTTCTCGGAGTTGCCGGGGCGTACGCAGGTTGTCGAGCATGACGTGCTGATGAAAGCGCATGTTAGGGTAAACCTCAAACCCTATAGGATTCCTGAAGCCCGCCATGAGGTAATCTCAGCCGAGGTGAAGAGGATGCTGAACCTCGGCGTAATAGAGGAATCAAAGAGCGGATGGCCGAGTCCATTGTTCTCGTGTTAAAGCCCGAAGGGGAGTGGAGATTTTGTAACAACTACCGCAGGCTGAATGAGGTATCCAAGTGTGACGCATAGCCGATGCCCCGCGTCGATGAAGTTATAGAGAGGCTTTGACCTGCGAGATATATTACCACACTTGATTACTGGCAGATCCCCATGTCCCAGAGGGCCAAGGAGAAAACAGCTTTCTCAACACCTGATGGGTGCTTCCAGTACACCCGAAAGCCTTTTGGACTGCAGGGGGCACCAGCCACCTTCCAGAAGGCCATGGATCGGATCCTCGGTCCACATAAGAAGTATGCCGCAGCCTACCTTGATGACATTGTCGTCTTTAGCCCAGACTGAGTTAGTCATTTGCCAAAGGTACAGGCGATTCTGGATGCTCTAAGGAAGGCAGGATTTACGATAAATCTGAGAAAATGTGCCATTGGGAAGGAGGAGACCAAGTACTTAGGCTATGTCATCGGGAGAGGCGAAATTAAACCACAGGTCAATAAGATCGAGGCAATTCAGAACTGGCCGCAACCGCTCTCCAAGTAGCAGGTGAGAGCATTTCTTGGATTCGTGGGATATTACCGTCGGTTTATCCCAAATTTTGCCATGATTGCCGCACCACTGACGGACCTTCTGAAAGGCACAAAATCAATGATAGTGAAATGGACGGTTGAAACTGAGATGGCGTTCCAACAGCTGAAGCTGGCACTCTGTAAGCAGCAGGTCCTAGTCGCACCAGACTTTACTAAAGAGTTTGTGCTCTGGACAGATGCCTCAGAAGTTGACCTAGGAGCTGTGCTGTCGCAGGAGATAAATGGGGAAGAGCATCCCATCCTGTATATGAGCTGGAAGCTCTCGTCCTGCGAGAAAAACTACGCTATAGTAGAACAGGAGTGTTTAGCCATAAAATGGGCCATAGATAGGATACTAAGATACTACCTAATGGGCCGGAAGCTTAAGTTGGTGTCAGACCATGTCCCACTGAGATGGTTGAGGGAAAAGAGGGGTAAAAATGCCAGGGAAACTAGATGGTTCCAAGTTCTTCAGGACTTCAAATTTCACCTAGAGCATAGGCCCAGGAAGTTGCACGGGAACGCTGATACCCTTTCTAGAATTCCCTGTCTGGTATCGGAAGGTGCCCAAACCCCCGGCTTTGCGCAGAGGGGGATAATATGTGACAAAGTCACTGGTATGATATATGAGGGGAGGTATGTGTCACGCAGGTTTCTGGCCTGTGTGAACTGAAACCAATAGACTTTCTGCCAGCATGTTATATGCTGGGCGTTAACTCTTTTAAACGATGTGGTTTTATAGGAATGACATAGATATGGGAGTGAAGTCATTCCCCATACCTCCACCTCAGGGTATGGCTGAGCAAGGTTTAAATGCTCATTCACCATTTTTTTTTCTGTTGTTGAGTTTGGAGTGGCAAAGACTCCAAACTGAAAGGCAACAGCTCAGAGAGGATCTGAAGGCCTGGACTGCCACATGTGTGGTGAATCCCACATTGCTATGGACTGTGCTATCATTTATCTTTTGTTTTGTTGTTTTGCCAGTAAGGCTGTGTTTATTTTTGCTGGAGCTGCAAGGCTTTATGCCACATAATAAAGTCTGCAGAGAATACACGGTTCCTGAGTCTACTTCCGGAAGCAGCTGAGTGAGGTGTCTTACCACAGCCCTTATTAGAGGTCAGATAAGTCCCAAGGGACAACAGATGGACTTTAGATCAACTCCCCATGTCGGTGGTTTATTTGTATTCACGGCTTTAAGAAAAAAAATTAATGGAGACACACTCTCTGAAACAACTATTTAATTACGCTGTCTAACAGAGGGGAGGAAAGGTTAAAAAAATATATATATTTTTTTACCAATTATGTTGGTGTCTACAAGGAAAAACTGACCAGCTGGAGCCCTTTATAGCGACAGTCTAGATGTGTAGTTTGGAGCCCCATATAACATCAGTCTGGATGTGTAGTTTGGAGCCCCATATAACAATGGTCTGGATGTGTAGTCTGGAGCCCCCCATAACTGCAGTATGGATGTGTAGTTTGGAGGCCACTATAGCAGCAATCTGGATGTGTAGTCTGGAGCCCTCCTATAACATAGTGTGGATGAGTAGTCTGGAGCCCCCTATAACAGCAGTCTGGATGTGTTGTCTGGAGTCCCTATAACAGCAGTCTGGGAGTGTAGTCTGGAGCCCCCTATAAAAGACATCTGGACGTGTAGTTTTGAGACCCCTATGACAGCCGTCTAGATATGTAGTCTAGAAATCCCCCTTATACAATGGTCTGGATGTGTAGCCTGCAGCCCTCTATAACAGCAGTCTGGATGTGTAGTCTGGAGCCTCCCTATAACAGAAGTCTGGATGTGTAGTCTGGAGCCCCCCCGATAACAGCAGTCTGGATGGGTAGTCTAGAGCCCCCTTATAACAGCAGTTTGGATAAGTAGTCTGGAGCCCCCCTATAACGGCAGTCTGGATGTGTAGTTTGGAACCTCTCTATAACAGCAGTCTGGATGTGTAGTCGGGAGCCCCCTATAACAGCAGTCTGGATGAGTAGTCTGGAGCCCCCCTAAAACAGCAGATTGGATGTGTAGTCTGGAGCCTCCTATAACAGCAGTCTGGATGTGTAGTCAGGAGCCCCCCTATAACAGCAGTCTGGATGTGTAGTCTGGAGCCCCCCTATAACAGCAGTTTGGATGTGTAGTCTGGAGCCCCTTATAACAGCAGTCTGTATGTGAAGTCTACAGCCCCCCCTTATAAAAGCAGTCTGTATGTGAAGTCTAGAGCCACCCCTTATAACAACGGTCTGGATGTGTAGTCTGGAGCACCCTATAACAGCAGTCTGGATGTGTAGTCTGGAGCGCCCTATAACATCAGTCTGGATGTGTAGTCTGGAGCACCCTATAACAGCAGTCTGGATGTGTAGTCTAGAGTCCCCAATAACAGCAGTCTGGATGTGTAGTCTGGAGCCCCCTATAACAGCAGTCTGGATGTATAGTCTGGAACGCACCTATAACATCAGTCTGGATGTGTATTCTAGAGACCACTATAACATCAGTCTGGATGTGTAGTCTTGAGCCCCCTATAACAGCAGTCTGGATGTGTAGTCTGGAGCTCCCTATAACATCAGTCTGAATGTGTAGTCTGGAGCCCCCTATAACAGCAGTTTGGATGTGTAGTCTGGAGCCCACTATAACAGCAGTCTGGATGTGTAGTCTGGAGCCCCCCTATAACAGCAGTCTGGATGTGTATTCTGGAGCCCCCTATAACAGCAGTCTGGATGTGTAGCCTGGAGCCCACTATAATAGCAGTCTGGATGTTTAGTCTAGAGCCCCCTATAACAGCCGTCTGGATGTGTAGTCTGGAGCCTCCCATAACAACAGTCTGGATGTGGAGTCTGGAACCCCCCTATTACAGCAGTCTGGATGAGTATTCTGTAGCCCCCCTATAATAGCAGTCTGGATGTGTAGTCTGGAGCCCCCTATAACAGCAGTCTGGATGTGTGGTCTGGAACCCCATATAACAGCAGTCTGGATGTATATTCTGGAGCCCCCCTATAATAGCAGTCTGGATGTGTAGTCTGGAGCCCCCTATAACAGCAGTGTGGATGTGTAGTCTGGAGCCCCTTATAACAGCAGTCTGGATATGTAGTTTGGAGTCCCCTTTAACAGTAGTCTGGATGTGTAGTCTGGAGCCCCCCCTATAACGGCAGCAGTCTGGATGTGTGGTCTGGAACCGCCTATAACCGTAGTCTTGATGTGTAGTCTGAAGCCCCCTTACAACATCAGTCTGGATATGTAGTCTGAAGCCTCCCTATAACAGCAGTCTTGGATATGTAGTCTTGAGCCCCCCTATAACAACAGTCTGGATGTGTATTCTGGAGCCCCCTATAACAGCAGTCTGGATGTGTAGTGTGGAGCCCCCCTATAACAGTAGTCTGGATGCATAGTTTGGATCCCCCTATAACAGCACTCTGGAGCCCCATATAACAGCAGTCTGGATGTGTAGTCTAGAGCCCCCTATAACAGCAGTCTGGATGTGTAGTCTGGAGCCCCCCATAACAGCAGTCTGGATGTGGAGTCTGGATCCCCCTTTAACAGCAGTCTGGATGTGTAGTCTGGAACCCCCTATAACAGCAGTCTGGGTGTGTAGTTTGGAGCCCCCGTATAACAACAGTCTTCATGTGTAGTCTGTAGCCCCCTATAACAGCAGTCTGGATGTGTAGTCTGGAGCCCGCTATAACAGCAGTCTGGATGTGCAGTCTGGAGCCCCCTACAACAGCAGTCTGGATGTGTAGTCTAGAGTCCAAATTTAACAGCAGTCTGGATGTGTAGTCTGAAGCCCCCTATAACAGTAGTCTGGAGCCTCCCTATAACAGTAGTCTGGATGTGTAGTCTGGAGCCCCCTATAACAGCAGTCTGGATGTGTAGTCTGGAGCCCCCTATAACAGCAATCTGGATGTGCAGTGTGGAGCCCCCTATAACAGCAGTCTTGATGTGTAGTCTAGAGTCCAAATTTAACAGCAGTCTTGATGTGTAGTCTGAAGCCCCCTATAACAGCAGTCTGGATATGTAGTCTGAAGCCTCCCTATAACAGCAGTCTTGGATATGTAGTCTAGAGCCCCCCTCTAAGAGCAGTCTGGATGTGTATTCTGCAGCTCCTTACAACAGCATTCTGGATCTGTAGTGTGGAGTCCCCCTATAACAGCAGTCTGGATGCATGGTTTGGATCCCCCTATAACAGCAGTCTGGAGCCCCCTATAACAGCAGTCTGGATGTGTAGTCTAGAGCCCCCTATAACAGCCGTCTGGATGTGGAGTCTGGATCCCCCTATAACAGCAGTTTGGATGTGCAGTCTGGAGCCCCCTATAACAGAAGTCTTCATGTGTAGTCTGGAGCTTCCTGTAACAGCAATCTGGATGTGTAGTCTGGAGCCCACTATAACTGCAGTCTTGATGAGTTTTCTGGAGCCCCCTGTAACAGCAGTCTTCATGTGTAGTCTGGAGCTTCCTATAACAGCAGTCTGGATGTGTAGTCAGGAGCCCCTATAACAGCAGTCTGGATGTGTAGTCTGGAGCCTCCCATAACAGCAGTCTGGATGTGGAGTCTGGAACCCCCCTATTACAGCAGTCTGGATGAGTATTCTGTAGCCCCCCTATAATAGCAGTCTGGATGTGTAGTCTGGAGCCCCCTATAACAGCAGTCTGGATGTGTGGTCTGGAACCCCATATAACAGCAGTCTGGATGTGTATTCTGGAGCCCCCCTATAATAGCAGTCTGGATGTGTAGTCTGGAGCCCCCTATAACAGCAGTGTGGATGTGTAGTCTGGAGCCCCTTATAACAGCAGTCTGGATGTGTAGTTTGGAGTCCCCTTTAACAGTAGTCTGGATGTGTAGTCTGGAGCCCCCCCTATAACGGCAGCAGTCTGGATGTGTAGTCTGGAACCCCACTATAACAGCAGTCTGGATGTGTGGTCTGGAACCGCCTATAACCGTAGTCTTGATGTGTAGTCTGAAGCCCCCTTATAACATCAGTCTGGATATGTAGTCTGAAGCCTCCCTATAACAGCAGTCTTGGATATGTAGTCTTGAGCCCCCCTATAACAACAGTCTGGATGTGTATTCTGGAGCCCCCTATAACAGCAGTCTGGATGTGTAGTGTGGAGCCCCCCTATAACAGTAGTCTGGATGCATAGTTTGGATCCCCCTATAACAGCAGTCTGGAGCCCCATATAACAGCAGTCTGGATGTGTAGTCTAGAGCCCCCTATAACAGCAGTCTGGATGTGTAGTCTGGAGCCCCCCATAACAGCAGTCTGGATGTGGAGTCTGGATCTCCCTTTAACAGCAGTCTGGATGTGTAGTCTGGAGCCCCGTATAACAACAGTCTTCATGTGTAGTCTGGAGCCCCCTATAACAGCAGTCTGGATGTGTAGTCTGGAGCCCGCTATAACAGCAGTCTGGATGTGCAGTCTGGAACCCCCTACAATAGCAGTCTGGATGTGTAGTCTAGAGTCCAAATTTAACAGCAGTCTGGATGTGTAGTCTGAAGCCCCCTATAACAGTAGTCTGGAGCCTCCCTATAACAGTAGTCTGGATGTGTAGTCTGGAGCCCCCTATAACAGCAGTCTGGATGTGTAGTCTGGAGCCCCCTATAACAGCAATCTGGATGTGCAGTGTGGAGCCCCCTATAACAGCAGTCTTGATGTGTAGTCTAGAGTCCAAATTTAACAGCAGTCTTGATGTGTAGTCTGAAGCCCCCTATAACAGCAGTCTGGATGTGTAGTCTGAAGCCTCCCTATAACAGCAGTCTTGGATATGTAGTCTAGAGCCCCCCTCTAAGAGCAGTCTGGATGTGTATTCTGGAGCTCCTTACAACAGCATTCTGGATCTGTAGTGTGGAGCCCCCCTATAACAGCAGTCTGGATGCATGGTTTGGATCCCCCTATAACAGCAGTCTGGAGCCCCCTATAACAGCAGTCTGGATGTGTAGTCTAGAGCCCCCTATAACAGCCGTCTGGATGTGGAGTCTGGATCCCCTTATAACAGCAGTTTGGATGTGCAGTCTGGAGCCCCCTATAACAGAAGTCTTCATGTGTAGTCTGGAGCTTCCTGTAACAGCAATCTGGATGTGTAGTCTGGAGCCCACTATAACTGCAGTCTTGATGAGTTTTCTGGAGCCCCCTGTAACAGCAGTCTTCATGTGTAGTCTGGAGCTTCCTATAACAGCAGTCTGGATGTGTAGTCAGGAGCCCCTATAACAGCAGTCTGGATGTGTAGTCTGGAGCCCCCCTATAACAGCAGTCTGGATGTGTAGTCTTGAGCCCGAAATAGCATTCTGGATGTGTAGTCTGACGCCCCCCTATAACAGCAGTCTGGGTGTGTAATCTGGAGCCCGATATAACAGTAGTTTGGATGTGTAGTCGGGAGTCCCCCTATAACAGCAGTCTGGAGGTGTTTTCTGGATCCCCCAATAACAGCGGTCTGGATGTATAGTCTAGAGGCCAAATTTAACAGCAGTCTGGATGTGTAGTCTGGAGCCCGATATAAGAGCAGTCTGGATGTGTAGTCTGGAGACCCCTTATGACAGCAGTCTGGATGAATAGTCTAGAGCCCAAATTTAACAGCAGTCTGGATGTGTAGTCTGGAACCCCCCCCCCTATAACAGAAGTCTGGATGTGTAGTCTGGAGCCCCCGTATAACAGCAGTCTAGATGTGTAGACTGGAGCCCCCTATAACAGCAGTCTGGATGTGTAGTCTGGAGCCCCCCTATAACAGCGGACTGGATGTGTAGTCTGGAGCCACCTATAACAGCAGTTTGGATGTGTAGTCTGGAGCCCCCTATAACAGCAGTCTGGATGTGTAGTCTGGAGCCCCCTATAACAGCAGTTTGGATGTGCAGTCTGGAGCCCCCTACAACAGCAGTCTGGATGTGTAGCTTGGAGTCCCCTATAACAGAAGTCTGGATGTGTAGTCTGAAGCCCCCCTATAACAGCAGTCTGGATGTGTAGTCTGGAACCCACCTATTACAGCAGTCTGGATGTGTAGTCTGGAACCCCCTAAAACAGCATTCTGGATGTGTAGTCTGGAGCGCCCTATAACAGTAGTTTGGAGCCCCCTATAACAGCAGTCTGAATGTGTAGTCTTGAGCCCCCTATAACAGCAGTCTGGATGTGTAGTCTGGAGCCCCCTATAACAGCAGTCTGGATGTGTAGGCTGGAGCCCCCTATAACAGCAGTCTAGATGTGTAGTCTGGATCCCCCTATAACAGCAGTCTGGATGTGTAGTCTGGAGCCGCCAATAACAGCAGTCTGGATATGTAGTCTGGAACCCCCCTATTACAGCAGTCTGGATGTGTAGTCTGGAGCTCCCTATTACAGCAGTCTGGATGTGTAGTCTGGAGCCCCCTATAACAGCAGTCTGGATGTGTAGTCTGGAGCCCCCTATAACAGCAGTCTGGATGTGTAGTCTGGAGTCCCCTATAACAGCAGTCTGGATGTGTAGTCTGAAGCCCCCCTATAACAGCAGTCTGGATGTGTAGTCTGGAACCCACCTATTACAGCAGTCTGGATGTGTAGTCTGGAGCCCCCCATAACAGCAGTCTGGATGTGTAGTCTGGAGCCCCCTATAACAGTAGTCTGGAGACCCCTATAACAGCAGTCTGGATGTGTAGTCTGGAGCCCCCTATAACAGCAGTCTGGATGTGTAGTCTGGAGCCCACTATAACAGCAGTCTGGATGTGTAGTCTGGATCCCCCTATAACAGCAGTCTGGATGTGTAGTCTGGAGCCCCCTATAACAGCAGTCTAGATGTGTAGTCTGGAGCCCCCTATAACCGCAGTCTGGATGTGTAGTCTGGATAATCCCTATAACAGCAGTCTGGCTTTGTAGTCTGGAACCCTCCTATTACAGCAGTCTGGATGTGTAGTCTGGAGCCCCCCTATAACAGCAGTCTGGATGTGTAGTCTTTAAGCCCCCTATTACAGCAGTCTGGATGTGTAGTGTGGAGCCCCCCTATAACAGCAGTCTGGATGCATGGTTTGGATCCCCCTATAACAGCAGTCTGGAGCCCCCTATAACAGCAGTCTGGATGTGTAGTCTAGAGCCCCCTATAACAGCCGTCTGGATGTGGAGTCTGGATCCCCTTATAACAGCAGTTTGGATGTGCAGTCTGGAGCCCCCTATAACAGAAGTCTTCATGTGTAGTCTGGAGCTTCCTGTAACAGCAATCTGGATGTGTATTCTGGAGCCCACTATAACTGCAGTCTTGATGAGTTTTCTGGAGCCCCCTGTAACAGCAGTCTTCATGTGTAGTCTGGAGCTTCCTATAACAGCAGTCTGGATGTGTAGTCAGGAGCCCCTATAACAGCAGTCTGGATGTGTAGTCTGGAGCCCCCCTATAACAGCAGTCTGGATGTGTAGTCTTGAGCCCGAAATAACAGCATTCTGGATGTGTAGTCTGACGCCCCCCTATAACAGCAGTCTGGATGTGTAGTCTGGATACCCCCTACAACAGCAGTCTGGATGTGTAGTCTGGAGCCCCCTATAACAGCAGTCTAGATGTGTAGTCTGGAGCCCCCTATAACAGCAGTCTGGATGTGTAGTCTGGATACCCCCTACAACAGCAGTCTGGCTTTGTAGTCTGGAACCCTCCTATTACAGCAGTCTGGATGTGTAGTCTGGAGCCCCCCTATAACAGCAGTCTGGATGTGTAGTCTTTAAGCCCCCTATTACAGCAGTCTGGATGTGTAGTGTGGAGCCCCCCTATAACAGCAGTCTGGATATGTAGTCTGGAGCCACCTATAACAGTAGTCTGGAGCCCCATATAACAGCAGTCTGGATGTGTAGACTAGAGCCCCCTATAACAGCAGTCTGGATGTGTAGTCTGGAGCCCCCCTATTACAGCAGTCTGGATGTGTAGTCTGGAGCCCCCTATTACAGCAGTCTGGATGTGTAGTCTGGAGCCCCCTATAACAGCAGTCTGGATGTGTAGTCTGGAGCCCCCTACAACAGCAGTCTGGATGTGTAGTTTGGAGTCCCCTATAACAGCAGTCTGGATGTGTAGCCTGGAGCACCCTATAACAGCAGTCTGGATGTATAGTCTGGAGCCCCCTATAACAGTAGTTTGGATGTGTAGTCTGGAGCCCCCCTATAACAGCATTCTGGATGTGCAGTGTGGAACCCCCCTATAACAGCTGTCTGGATGCATGGTTTGTGTCTCCCTATAACAGCAGCCTGGAGCCCCCTATAACAGCAGTCTGGATGTGTAGTCTAGAGCCCCCTATAACAGCAGTCTGGATGTGGAGTCTGGAGCCCCCTATAACAGCAGTCTACATGTGTAGTGTGGAGCTTCCTATAACAGCAGTCTGGATATGTAGTCTGGAGCCCCCCTATAACAGCAGTCTGGATGTGTAGTCTTTAAGCCCCCTATTACAGCAGTCTGGATATATAGTCTGGAGCCACCTATAACAGTAGTCTGGATGTGTAGACTAGAGCCCCCTATAACAGCAGTCTGGATGTGTAGTCTGGAGCCCCCCTATTACAGCAGTCTGGATGTGTAGTCTGGAGCCCCCTATTACAGCAGTCTGGATGTGTAGTCTGGAGCCCCCTATAACAGCAGTCTGGATTTGTAGTCTGGAGCCCCCTACAACAGCAGTCTGGATGTGTAGTTTGGAGTCCCCTATAACAGCAGTCTGGATGTGCAGTCTGAAGCCCCCTATAACAGCAGTCTGGATGTGTAGCCTGGAGCACCCTATAACAGCAGTCTGGATGTATAGTCTGGAGCCCCCTATAACAGTAGTTTGGATGTGTAGTCTGGAGCCCCCCTATAACAGCATTCTGGATGTGCAGTGTGGAACCCCCCTATAACAGCTGTCTGGATGCATGGTTTGTGTCTCCCTATAACAGCAGCCTGGAGCCCCCTATAACAGCAGTCTGGATGTGTAGTCTAGAGCCCCCTATAACAGCAGTCTGGATGTGGAGTCTGGAGCCCCCTATAACAGCAGTCTACATGTGTAGTGTGGAGCTTCCTATAACAGCAGTCTGGATATATAGTCTGGAGCCACCTATAACAGTAGTCTGGAGCCCCCTATAACAGCAGTCTGGATGTGTAGACTAGAGCCCCCTATAACAGCAGTCTGGATGTGTAGTCTGGAGCCCCCCTATTACAGCAGTCTGGATGTGTAGTCTGGAGCCCCCTATAACAGCAGTCTGGATTTGTAGTCTGGAGCCCCCTACAACAGCAGTCTGGATGTGTAGTTTGGAGTCCCCTATAACAGCAGTCTGGATGTGCAGTCTGAAGCCCCCTATAACAGCAGTCTGGATGTGTAGCCTGGAGCACCCTATAACAGCAGTCTGGATGTGTAGTCTGGAGCCCCCTATAACAGCAGTCTGGATTTGTAGTCTGGAGCCCCCTACAACAGCAGTCTGGATGTGTAGTTTGGAGTCCCCTATAACAGCAGTCTGGATGTGCAGTCTGAAGCCCCCTATAACAGCAGTCTGGATGTGTAGCCTGGAGCACCCTATAACAGCAGTCTGGATGTATAGTCTGGAGCCCCCTATAACAGTAGTTTGGATGTGTAGTCTGGAGCCCCCCTATAACAGCATTCTAGATGTGCAGTGTGGAACCCCCCTATAACAGCTGTCTGGATGCATGGTTTGTGTCTCCGTATAACAGCAGCCTGGAGCCCCCTATAACAGCAGTCTGGATGTGTAGTCTAGAGCCCCCTATAACAGCAGTCTGGATGTGGAGTCTGGAGCCCCCTATAACAGCAGTCTACATGTGTAGTGTGGAGCTTCCTATAACAGCAGTCTGGATATGTAGTCTGGAGCCCCCCTATAACAGCAGTCTGGATGTGCAGTCTGGAGCCCCCTATAACAGTAGTCTGGATGTGTTGTCTGGAGCCCCCCTATAACAGTAGTCTTGATGTGTAGTCTGGAGCCCCCCTATAACATAAGTATGGATGTGTAGTCTGGAGTCCCCTATAAGAGCAGTCTGGATGTGTAATCTATAGTTCCCTATAAAAGCAGTCTGGATGTGGAGTCTGGAGCCCCCTATAACAGCAGTCTGGATGTGTAGTCTGGAGGTGATATAACAGCTGTCTGGATGTGTAGTCTGGAGCCCCCTATAACAGCAGTCTGGATGTGTAGTCTGGAGCCCCCCTATAACAGCAGTCTGGATGTGTAGTCTGGAGGTGATATAACAGCTGTCTGGATGTGTAGTCTGGAGCCCCCTATAACAGCAGTCTGGATGTGTAGTATGGATCCCCCCTAAAACAGCAGTCTGGATGTGTAGTCTAGAGTCCAAATTTAACAGCAGTCTGGATGTGTAGTCTGAAGCCCCCCTATGACAGTAGTCTGGGTGTGTAGTCTGGAGCCCGATATAAGAGCTGTCTGGATGTGTAGTCTGGAGCCCCCCTATAACAGCAGTCTGGGTGTGTAGTCTGGAGCCCAATATAACAGCAGTCTGGATGTGTAGACTAGAGCCCCCTATAACAGCAGTCTGGATGTGTAGTCTGGAGCCCCCCTATTACAGCAGTCTGGATGTGTAGTCTGGAGCCCCCTATTACAGCAGTCTGGATGTGTAGTCTGGAGCCCCCTATAACATCAGTCTGGATTTGTAGTCTGGAGCCCCCTACAACAGCAGTCTGGATGTGTAGTTTGGAGTCCCCTATAACAGCAGTCTGGATGTGCAGTCTGAAGCCCCCTATAACAGCAGTCTGGATGTGTAGCCTGGAGCACCCTATAACAGCAGTCTGGATGTATAGTCTGGAGCCCCCTATAACAGTAGTTTGGATGTGTAGTCTGGAGCCCCCCTATAACAGCATTCTGGATGTGCAGTGTGGAACCCCCCTATAACAGCTGTCTGGATGCATGGTTTGTGTCTCCCTATAACAGCAGCCTGGAGCCCCCTATAACAGCAGTCTGGATGTGTAGTCTAGAGCCCCCTATAACAGCAGTCTGGATGTGGAGTCTGGAGCCCCCTATAACAGCAGTCTACATGTGTAGTGTGGAGCTTCCTATAACAGCAGTCTGGATATGTAGTCTGGAGCCCCCCTATAACAGCAGTCTGGATGTGCAGTCTGGAGCCCCCTATAACAGTAGTCTGGATGTGTTGTCTGGAGCCCCCCTATAACAGTAGTCTTGATGTGTAGTCTGGAGCCCCCCTATAACATAAGTATGGATGTGTAGTCTGGAGTCCCCTATAAGAGCAGTCTGGATGTGTAATCTATAGTCCCCTATAAAAGCAGTCTGGATGTGGAGTCTGGAGCCCCCTATAACAGCAGTCTTAATGTGTAGTCTGGAGCTTCCTATAACAGCAGTCTGGATGTGTAGTCTGGAGCCCCCCTATAACAGCAGTCTGGATGTGTAGTCTGGAGGTGATATAACAGCTGTCTGGATGTGTAGTCTGGAGCCCCCTATAACAGCAGTCTGGATGTGTAGTATGGATCCCCCATAAAACAGCAGTCTGGATGTGTAGTCTAGAGTCCAAATTTAACAGCAGTCTGGATGTGTAGTCTGAAGCCCCCCTATGACAGTAGTCTGGGTGTGTAGTCTGGAGCCCGATATAAGAGCTGTCTGGATGTGTAGTCTGGAGCCCCCCTATAACAGCAGTCTGGGTGTGTAGTCTGGAGCCCAATATAACAGCAGTCTGGATGTGTAGTACGGAGTCCCCCTATAACAGCAGTCTGAAGGAGTTTTCTGGAGCTACGTATATCAGCAGTCTGGATGTGTAGTCTAGAGCCCAAATTTAACAGCAGTCTGGATGTGTAGTCTGGAGCCCGATATAACAGCAGTCTGGATGTGTAGTCTGGAGCCCCCTTATAACAGCAGTCTGGATGAATAGTCTAGAGCCCAAATTTAACAGCAGTCTGGATGTGTAGTCTGGAGCCCCCCTATTACATCAGTCTAGATGTATAGTCTGGAGCCCACCCCTATAACAGCAGTATGGATGTGTAGTCTGGAGCCCCCCTATAACAGCCATCTAGATGTGAAGTCTGGAGCCCCTTATAACAGCAGTCTGGATGTTTGGTCTGGAGCCCACCTCTAACAGCAGTCTAGGTGTGGGGTCTGGAGCCCCCTTTAAGTGCAGTCTGCATGTGTAGTCTGGAGCCCCTATATCACATCAGTCTGGATGTGTAGTCTGGAGCCCCCCTATAACATCAGTCTGGATGTGTAGTCTGGAGCCCCCTATAACAGCAGTCTGGAGGTGTAGTCTTGATCCCCCCTATAACAGCAGTCTGGATGTTTAGTCTGGAACCCCCCTATTACAGCAGTCTGGATGTGTAGTCTGTAACCCCCCTATTACAGCAGTCTGGATGTGTAGTCCGGAGCCCCCCTATAACAGCAGTCTGGATATATCGTCTGGAGCCCCCTATAACAGTAGTCTGGAGCCCCCTATAACAGAAGTCTGGATGTGTAGTCTGGAGCCCCCTATAACAGCAATCTGGATGTGTAGTCTGGAGCCCCCTATAATAGCAGTCTGGATGTGTAGTTTGGAGTCCCCTATAACACCAGTCTGGATCTGTAGTGTGGAGTCCCTTATAACACCAGTCTGGATCTGTAGTCTAGAGCCCCCTTATAACAGCAGTCTGGATGTGTAGTCTGAACCCCCCTATAACAGCAGTCTGGATGTGTAGTCTGGATCCTACCAATTACAGCAGTCTGGATGTGTAGTCTGGAGCCCCCCTATAACAGCAGTCTGGATGTGTAGTGTGGAGCCCCCTATAACAGTAGTCTGGAGCCCCCTATAACAGCAGTCTGGATGTGTAGTCTGGAGCCCCTATAATAGCAGTCTGGATGAGTTGTCTGGAGCCCCTATAACAGCAGTCTGGATGTTTAGTCTGGAGCTCCCTATAACAGCAGTCTGGAGCCCCCCTATAACAGCAGTCTGGATGTGTAGTCTGGAGCCCCCTATAACAGCAGTCTGGATGAGTTGTCTGGAGCCCCCTATAACAGCAGTCTTCATATGTAGTCTGGAGCTTCCTATAACAGCAGTCTGGATGTGTAGTCTGGAGCCCCCTATAACAGCAGTCTGGATGTGTAGTCTGGAGCCCCCTGCAACAGCAGTCTGGATGTGTAGTTTGGAGTCCCCTATAACAGAAGTCTGGATGTGTAGTCTGAAGCTCCCCTATAACAGCAGTCTGGATGTGTAGTCTGGAACCCACCTATTACAGCAGTCTGGATGTGTAGTCTGGAACCCCCCTAAAACAGCATTCTGGATGTGTAGTCTGGAGCCCCCTATAACAGTAGTTTGGAGCCCCCTATAACAGCAGTCTGGATGTGTAGTCTGGAGCCCCCTATAACAGCAGTCTGGATGTGTAGTCTGGAGCCCCCTATAACAGCAGTCTGGATGTGTAGGCTGGAGCCCCCTATAACAGCAGTCTAGATGTGTAGTCTGGATCCCCCTATAACAGCAGTTTGGATGTGTAGTCTGGAGCCGCCAATAACAGCAGTCTGGATATGGAGTCTGGAACCCCCCTATTACAGCAGTCTGGATGTGTAGTCTGGAGCCCCCTATTACAGCAGTCTGAATGTGTAGTCTGGAGCCCCCTATTACAGCAGTCTGGATGTGTAGTCTGGAACCCCCCTATTACAGCAGTCTGGATGTGTAGTCCGGAGCCCCCCTATAACAGCAGTCTGGATATATCGTCTGGAGCCCCCTATAACAGTAGTCTGGAGCCCCCTATAACAGAAGTCTGGATGTGTAGTCTGGAGCCCCCTATAACAGCAATCTGGATGTGTAGTCTGGAGCCCCCTATAACAGCAGTCTGGATGTGTAGTTTGGAGTCCCCTATAACACCAGTCTGGATCTGTAGTGTGGAGTCCCCTATAACAGCAGTCTGGATATGTAGTCTGGAACCCCCCTATTACTGCAGTCTGTATGTGTAGTCTGGAGCCCCCTATAACAGGAGTCTGAATGTGTAGTCTGGAGCCCCCCTATAACAGTAGTCTTGATGTGTAGTCTGGAACCCCCTTTAACAGCAGTCTGGATGTGGAGTCTAGAGCCCCCCTATAACAGCAGTCTGGATGTGTAGTCTGAACCCCCCTATAACAGCAGTCTGGATGTGTAGTCTGGAACCTACCAATTACAGCAGTCTGGATGTGTAGTCTGGAGCCCCCCTATAACAGCAGTCTGGATGTGTAGTCTGGAGCCCCCTATAACAGTAGTCTGGAGCCCCCTATAACAGCAGTCTGGATGTGTAGTCTGGAGCCCCTATAATAGCAGTCTGGATGAGTTGTCTGGAGCCCCTATAACAGCAGTCTGGATGTTTAGTCTGGAACTCCCTATAACAGCAGTCTGGAGCCCCCCTATAACAGCAGTCTGGATGTGTAGTCTGGAGCCCCCTATAACAGCAGTCTGGATGAGTTGTCTGGAGCCCCCTATAACAGCAGTCTTCATATGTAGTCTGGAGCTTCCTATAACAGCAGTCTGGATGTGTAGTCTGGAGCCCCCTATAACAGCAGTCTGGATGTGTAGTCTGGAGCCCCCTGCAACAGCAGTCTGGATGTGTAGTTTGGAGTCCCCTATAACAGAAGTCTGGATGTGTAGTCTGAAGCCCCCTATAACAGTAGTTTGGAGCCCCCTATAACAGCAGTCTGGATGTGAAGTCTGGAGCCCCCTATAACAGCAGTCTGGATGTGTAGTCTGGAGCCCCCTATAACAGCAGTCTGGATGTGTAGGCTGGAGCCCCCTATAACAGCAGTCTAGATGTGTAGTCTGGAGCCCCCTATAACAGCAGTCTGGATGTGTAGTCTGGAGCCGCCAATAACAGCAGTCTGGATATGGAGTCTGGAACCCCCCTATTACAGCAGTCTGGATGTGTAGTCTGGAGCCCCCTATTACAGCAGTCTGGATGTGTAGTCTGGAGCCCCCTATAACAGCAGTCTGGATGTGTAGTCTGGAGCCCCCTATAACATCAGTCTGGATGTGTAGTCTGGAGTCCCCTATAACAGCAGTCTGGATGTGTAGTCTGAAGCCCCCCTATAACAGCAGTCTGGATGTGTAGTCTGGAACCCACCTATTACAGCAGTCTGGATGTGTAGTCTGGAGCCCCCCCATAACAGCAGTCTGGATGTGTAGTCTGGAGCCCCCTATAACAGTAGTCTGGAGACCCCTATAACAGCAGTCTGGATGTGTAGTCTGGAACCCCCCTATTACAGCAGTCTGGATGTGTAGTCTGGAGCCCCCTATAACAGTAGTCTGGATGTGTAGTCTAGAGCCCCCCTATAACAGTAGTCTTGATGTGTAGTCTGGAGTCCCCTATAACAGCAGTCTGGATGTGTAGTCTGAAGCCTCCCTATAACAGCAGTCTTGGATATGTAGTCTAGAGCCCCCCTATAAGAGCAGTCTGGATGTGTATTCTGGAGCTCCTTACAACAACATTCTGCATCTGTAGTGTGGAGCCCCCCTATAACAGCAGTCTGGATGCATGGTTTGGATCCCCCTATAACAGCAGTCTGGAGCCCCCTATAACAGCAGTCTGGATGTGTAGTCTAGAGCCCCCTATAACAGCCGTCTGGATGTGGAGTCTGGATCCCCTATAACAGCAGTTTGGATATGCAGTCTGGAGCCCCCTATAACAGAAGTCTTCATGTGTAGTCTGGATCTTCCTGTAACAGCAATCTGGATGTGTGGTCTGGAGCCCACTATAATTGCAGTCTTGATGAGTTTTCTGGAGCCCCCTGTAACAGCAGTCTTCATGTGTAGTCTGGAGCTTCCTATAACAGCAGTCTGGATGTGTAGTCAGGAGCCCCTATAACAGCAGTCTGGATGTGTAGTCTGGAGCCCCCCTATAACAGCAGTCTGGATGTGTAGTCTTGAGCCCGAAATAACAGCATTCTGGATGTGTAGTCTGACGCCCCCCTATAACAGCAGTCTGGATGTGTAATCTGGAGCCCGATATAACAGTAGTTTGGATGTGTAGTCCGGAGTCCCCCTATAACAGCAGTCTGGAGGTGTTTTCTGGATCCTCCAATAACATCGGTCTGGATGTATAGTCTAGAGGCCAAATTTAACAGCAGTCTGGATGTGTAGTCTGGAGCCTGATATAACAGCAGTCTGGATGTGTAATTCTGGAGACCCCTTATAACAGCAGTCTGGATGAATAGTCTGGAGCCCCCCTATTACAGCAGTCTGTATGTATAGTCTGGAACCCCCCCCCTATAACAGAAGTCTGGATGTGTAGTCTGGAGCGCCCGTATAACAGCAGTCTAGATGTGTAGACTGGAGCCCCCTATAACAGCAGTCTGGATGTGTAGTCTGGAGCCCCCCTATAACAGCAGTCTGGATGTGTAGTCTGGATCCCCCTATAACAGCAGTCTGGATGTGTAGTCTGGAGCCACCTATAACAGCGGTCTGGATGTGTAGTCTGGAACCTTCCTATTACGGCAGTCTGGATGTGTAGTCTGGAGCCCCCTATTACAGCAGTTTGGATGTGTAGTCTGGAGCCCCCTATAACAGCAGTCTGGATGTGTAGTCTGGAGCCCCCTATAACAGCAGTCTGGATGTGCAGTCTGGAGCCCCCTACAACAGCAGTCTGGATGTGTAGTTTGGAGTCCCCTATAACAGAAGTCTGGATGTGTAGTCTGAAGCCCCCCTATAACAGCAGTCTGGATGTGTAGTCTGGAACCCACCTATTACAGCAGTCTGGATTTGTAGTGTGGAACCCCTAAAACAGCATTCTGGATGTGTAGTCTGGAGCCCCCTATAACAGTAGTTTGGAGCCCCCTATAACAGCAGTCTGGATGTGTAGTCTTGAGCCCCCTATAACAGCAGTCTGGATGTGTAGTCTGGAGCCCCCTATAACAGCAGTCTGGATGTGCAGTCTGGAGCCCCCTATAACAGCAGTCTGGATGTGTAGTCTGGAGTCCCCTATAACAGCAGTCTGGATGTGTAGTCTGAAGCCCCCCTATAACAGCAGTCTGGATGTGTAGTCTGGAACCCACCTATTACAGCAGTCTGGATGTGTAGTCTGGAGCCCCCCATAACAGCAGTCTGGATGTGTAGTCTGGAGCCCCCTATAACAGTAGTCTGGAGACCCCTATAACAGCAGTCTGGATGTGTAGTCTGGAGCCCCCTATAACAGTAGTCTAGATGTGTAGTCTGGAGCCCCCTATAACAGCAGTCTGGATGTGTAGTCTGGATACCCCCTATAACAGCAGTCTGGCTTTGTAGTCTGGAACCCTCCTATTACAGCAGTCTGGATGTGTAGTCTGGAGCCCCCCTATAACAGCAGTCTGGATGTGTAGTCTTTAACCCCCCTATTACAGCAGTCTGGATGTGTAGTGTGGAGCCCCCCTATAACAGCAGTCTGGATGTGTAGTCTTTAACCCCCCTATTACAGCAGTCTGGATGTGTAGTCTGGAGCCCCCCTATAACAGCAGTCTGGATGTGTAGTCTTTAACCCTCCTATTACAGCAGTCTGGATGTGTAGTCTGGAGCCCCCCTATAACAGCAGTCTGGATGTGTAGTCTTTAACCCCCCTATTACAGCAGTCTGGATGTGTAGTCTGGAGCCACCTATAACAGTAGTCTGGAGCCCCCTATAACAGCAGTCTGGATGTGTAGACTATAGCCCCCTATAACAGCAGTCTGGATGTGTAGTCTGGAACCCCCCTATTACAGCAGTCTGGATGTGTAGTCTGGAGCCCCCTATAACAGCAGTCTGGATGTGTAGTCTGGAGCCCCCTACAACAGCAGTCTGGATGTGTAGTTTGGAGTCCCCTATAACAGCAGTCTGGATGTGTAGTCTGAAGCCCCTATAACAGCAGTCTGGATGTATAGTCTGGAGCCCCCTATAACAGTAGTTTGGATGTGTAGTCTGGAGCCCCCCTATAACAGCAGTCTTGGATATGTAGTCTAGAGTCCCTCTGTGCAGTGTGGAAGCCCCCTATAACAGCTGTCTGGATGCATGGTTTGTGTCTCCCTATATCAGCAGCCTGGAGCCCCCTATAACAGCAGTCTGGATGTGTAGTCTAGAGCCCCCTATAACAGCAGTCTGAATGTGGAGTCTGGAGCCCCCTATAACAGCAGTCTACATGTGTAGTGTGGAGCTTCCTATAACAATAGTCTGGATGTGTAGTCTGAACCCCCCTTATAACAGCAGTCTGGATGTGTAGTCTGGAACCCACCAATTACAGCAGTCTGGATGTGTAGTCTGGAGCCCCCCTATAACAGCAGTCTGGATGTGTAGTCTGGAGCCCCCTATAACAGTAGTCTGGAGCCCCCTATAACAGCAGTCTGGATGTGTAGTCTGGAGCCCGATATAACAGCAGTCTGGATGTGTAGTGTAACATACCTGGCGGCGTCCTTGCATGGTGGTCCATCTCCCACTGTGCAAGAGCGCGCACTTGATCTCCAGTCCAGAATGTCTTTCTGGCTTCCCTCCATGCTGTCTGTTTGTGTCTGTTTCTGCTGCTTAAAGGCGGCGCCCGATCACTTCCTGCTTTTTGTACCTGCTGTGGGTCACACCCCTTGTGCGTCCTCAGCCTATTGCTGTCTGTCACCTGGTATATAGCTCAGCTGCTCCCATCTATCCCTGCCTGAGCATAGTGTTTCATTCAGTGTGTGCTTGCACTCTGAAGGTGCCAGGTCCCGTTCTTTGTCTCCTGTCTTGCGGTATCAGTTCCCGTGTCTGAACTGAGTCCTGTCTATGTCTCCTGCCTTGCGGTATCAGTTCCCATGTCTGAGCTGAGTCCTGTCTTTGTCTCCTGCCTTGCGGTATCAGTTCCCGTGTCTGAACTGAGTCCTGTCTGTGTACTCTTGCCTGCTGCCTTTCCTGGAGGCTGTATTTCCAGGCCTGTCTGAACACGCTCCTTGCCTGTTCCTCCCGCCTTCTAGGGGCCGATTACCTAGATCCGTTCCTGTATCTTGTCTGTCCTCTCTGAACACGCTCCTTGCCTGTTCGTCCCGCCTCTCTGGGGGCCGATTACCCAGACCTGCTCCTGTATCTTGTCTGTCCTGTCTGAACACGCTCCTTGCCTGTTCGTCCCGCCTCTCTGGGGGCCGTATTCCCAGACCCGCTCCTGTGTCCCGCTGCAGTGTCGGTCTCGTCCGTACACTCAGTTCCAGTCTGTACTCTCTCCTATCTTTCATCTGTCTTTTCTCTATGTCCGTTCCTTTCCTTTTTCTGCAGAGTCTGAACTCGTACCTAATTCCTGCCTGTTGTCTCTGTACTCCCGTTTGAGTTTGCGGTCCACTCACTACTTCACTGCAAGTACCCTGTGGGTGTCTGGCTCTGCCTTTCCCTTCCTGTCTGTTCCGTGTGAACAGAGCCCTGTCCCCCCTACTCAGCCTTGCCTGCTCTGACTCCTTTGCTCACTGCTCTGGCGGTTCTAGCCTGCTCTGACTCCTTTGCTCACCGCTCCGGCGGTTCTAGCCTGCTCTGACTCCTTTGCTCACCGCTCTGGCGGTTCTAGTCTGCTCTGACTCCTTTGCTTACTGCTCCGGCGGTTCTAGCCTGCTCTGACTCCTTTGCTCGCTGCTCCGGCAGCCTTGCTCCGCTCTGACCCTTTTGCTCGCTGCTCCGGCAGTCTCGCTCAGCTCTGATCCTTTGTTCACCGCTCCTGGCGGCCTTGTCCTGCTCTACTCTTGCTCACCGCTCCAGGCGGTCTTGTCCTGCCCTGTTCTCGCTCACCTCTCTGGGCGGCCTCACTCTGCTGTGTTTGTCCGCCACATCTGTGGTTCTGTTCCTGAGTCCCAGTGTGTACTGGGTCCTATCTTGCCAGTGTCCCTACCTGCTAGTGCCTCCCTGTCTGCACTCTAGCTGTGCTTGCCTGTACCCCTCTGCCTGTATTGTTCCTGAGTCCCAGTGTGTACTGGGTCCTATCCCGCCTGTGTTCCTACCTGCTAGTGCCTCCCTGTCTGCACTCTAGCTGTGCTTGCCTGTACCCCCCTGCCTGCATACCCGCCTGCCTGCATACCAGTCGTGCCTGCCTATACCCACCAGTCTGTGTGCCAGCCTACCAGTCTGTTCCTGTATTCCCCTGTGTGGGTCAACAGCTGTGTCCGGGGTCTGTCCTGGAGTAGCACCTGGTCCCTCTGCTCGGTTCCTCCTTGGTGCACTGGCGTCGTATGCCGTCGTGCGACCCTGGTCGGATCGGGTGAATACCTAGTTAAGCCCCTCCAGGCATTCACTCTCCGGCACGGTCCAGTGGAATCACTACAATCACACGCACACGCCACTCAGCCCGGGCGTGTGCATTACAGCATGCTCAGGCCATGGTTCCCGTTGAGCCCCACGGCCTTCGCTCTCTGAGAAGTTTTCCAGCGAATACATGCATTAAAATAAATAAATAAAAATTTTTTTTTTTCCTTAGCTGAGTTCCAGGCGAATTACGAACCGTCCAGATGGATCTATCAGCTCTCATTCCTGCGGATCCGCCACGTTACTATGGGGATCCAAGACAGTGTCGTGCATTTGTGGAGCAATGCATGCTACACTTTAAGGCCTACCCTCTCTATTTTCCTTCCGATTGGGCTAAAGTGGCCTTTATGATTGACTACCTAGCGGGTGATGCCTTGAAATGGGTCACCCCCCTATGGGAAGCATGGGATCCTGTCGTCCTTGACCTGCAGGCCTTCCTGGTGGCCTTTCGTATGGTCTTCGAGGACCCTAACCCTGAAGCCCCTGCTGAAGCTTCACTTCCCAATATCCCGGAGCAGCCCCGACGTGTAATGTGTGTGGGTAGCGCAATAGTCCTCCAGCCCAATGAGACTACTGCCCACCCAGAATCCTCACAGGGTGACTACGCTTTCCGGAATACTTCTCCCAACCTCAAGAGGCAGTCCAGACGTGCTAGACGTAGAGGCAAGCTGTCACGCCAGGGTCTGTCCTCCCTGAGACCTCCTGACCCCAACCTTGAAGTCCCTACTGAAGCTTCATCTCCCTGTATCCCGGAGAAGCCCCAACGGGTAATGTGCGTGGGTAGTGCACCAGTTCTCCTGCCCGAAGAGACTTCTGCCCATCCAGACTCCACACAGGAGAACTTCCTGCACCCGGCATCAGATGCTTCACCCACTTTAACCGGTGTGCATGTCCAAGGATGCTCCAAAGCTGTGGTTACCTCAGAGTCTGTGCACCTCTACTACCTGGTGGAGGACCCCCTGTTGCCTCCTGAATCCTCCGGGATACCACTCGATGACAAATGGAGAGAGACTTCTCTACACCCGGTACTCGATACTTTGTCCGCTTCATCCTGTGAGCCTGACAATGGGTACCCCAAAGTGGTAGTTACCCCCGAGTCTCTACACCCCTCCGACCAGGCGGAGGACCTCCAGTTGTCTCCTGAACCCTTCGGGGTGCTACCTGGTAGCGAAAGGACAGAGACTCTCCTATACTCTGTACCTGATACCTCGCTCGCTTCGTCCAGTGAGTCCAACCTAGTGTACTCCGAAGCAGAGGTTACTCCCGAGTCTCTACACCCCTCCGACCAGGCGGAGGACCTCCAGTTGTCTCCAGAACCCTTCGGGGTGCTACCTGGTGGTGAATGGACAGAGACTTTCCTATATCCTAGATCTGATACCTCGCTTGCTTCGTCCAGTGAGTCCGACCTAGTGTACTCTGAAGCAGAGGTTACCCGTGAGTCTCTACACCCCTCTGACCAGGCGGAGGACCGCCAGTTGTCTCCAGAACCCTTCGGGGTGCCACCTGGTGGTGAATGGACAGAGACTTTCCTATACTCGGTACCCGATACCTCGCCTGCTTCGTCCAGTGAGTCCGACCTAGTGTACTCTGAAGCAGATGTTTTCTCTGAGCCTCTGCAATCTTCTGACCCGGCGGAGGACCTCCAGTTGTTTCCTGAATCCTCCGGGGTACCACCAGATAACAAAGAGACAGTGACTTTTCCTCATTATGTACCTGATAACCCGTCTATTTCTTCCTGTGAGCTTGACAAGATGTACCTCGAAGCAGAGATTACCCCCAAGTCTCTGTCCCCCTCCAACCCGGTGAAGGACTTCCAGTTGTCTCCTGTACCCTCTGGGGTGCCACCTGAAAATATGTGGAGAGAGACTTCCTTGTCTGCTGTTCCTGGTACTCCACCCGTTTCGTCTGTTGCTGAGGATGGCTGGATAGGAGGTAGCATCCTAGCTAACCAGATGAGATCAGTTTTTCCTGTGGACAGTGGAAGTGATCTCCTTGAAGTGAACGACTGGTCCTCGAATTCCCTGCGGAAGATTCTGGCAGGCCTGCAGAAGAGGGGGCGTAAGGGGGGGGGTACTGTAACATACCTGGCGGCGTCCTTGCATGGTGGTCCATCTCCCACTGTGCAAGAGCGCGCACTTGATCTCCAGTCCAGAATGTCTCTCTGGCTTCCCTCCATGCTGTCTGTTTGTGTCTGTTTCTGCTGCTTAAGGGCGGCGCCCGATCACTTCCTGCTTTTTGTACCTGCTGTGGGTCACACCCCTTGTGCGTCCTCAGCCTATTGCTGTCTGTCACCTGGTATATAGCTCAGCTGCTCCCATCTATCCCTGCCTGAGCATAGTGTTTCATTCAGTGTGTGCTTGCACTCTGAAGGTGCCAGGTCCCGTTCTTTGTCTCCTGTCTTGCGGTATCAGTTCCCGTGTCTGAACTGAGTCCTGTCTATGTCTCCTGCCTTGCGGTATCAGTTCCCATGTCTGAGCTGAGTCCTGTCTTTGTCTCCTGCCTTGCGGTATCAGTTCCCGTGTCTGAACTGAGTCCTGTCTGTGTACTCTTGCCTGCTGCCTTTCCTGGAGGCTGTATTTCCAGGCCTGTCTGAACACGCTCCTTGCCTGTTCCTCCCGCCTTCTAGGGGCCGATTACCTAGATCCGTTCCTGTATCTTGTCTGTCCTCTCTGAACACGCTCCTTGCCTGTTCGTCCCGCCTCTCTGGGGGCCGATTACCCAGACCTGCTCCTGTATCTTGTCTGTCCTGTCTGAACACGCTCCTTGCCTGTTCGTCCCGCCTCTCTGGGGGCCGTATTCCCAGACCCGCTCCTGTGTCCCGCTGCAGTGTCGGTCTCGTCCGTACACTCAGTTCCAGTCTGTACTCTCTCCTATCTTTCATCTGTCTTTTCTCTATGTCCGTTCCTTTCCTTTTTCTGCAGAGTCTGAACTCGTACCTAATTCCTGCCTGTTGTCTCTGTACTCCCGTTTGTGAGTTTGTGGTCCACTCGCTACTTCACTGCAAGTACCCTGTGGGTGTCTGGCTCTGCCTTTCCCTTCCTGTCTGTTCCGTGTGAACAGAGCCCTGTCCCCCCTACTCAGCCTTGCCTGCTCTGACTCCTTTGCTCACTGCTCCGGCGGTTCTAGCCTGCTCTGACTCCTTTGCTCACCGCTCCGGCGGTTCTAGCCTGCTCTGACTCCTTTGCTCACCGCTCTGGCAGTTCTAGTCTGCTCTGACTCCTTTGCTTACCGCTCCGGCGGTTCTAGCCTGCTCTGACTCCTTTGCTCGCTGCTCCGGCAGCCTTGCTCCGCTCTGACCCTTTTGCTCGCTGCTCCGGCAGTCTCGCTCCACTCTTGCTCACCGCTCCAGGCGGCCTCGTCCTGCTTTACTCTTGCTCACTGCTCCGGCAGTCTCGCTCAGCTCTGATCCTTTGTTCACCGCTCCTGGCGGCCTTGTCCTGCTCTACTCTTGCTCACCGCTCCAGGCGGTCTTGTCCTGCCCTGTTCTCGCTCACCTCTCTGGGCGGCCTCACTCTGCTGTGTTTGTCCGCCACATCTGTGGTTCTGTTCCTGAGTCCCAGTGTGTACTGTGTCCTATCCCGCCAGTGTCCCTACCTGCTAGTGCCTCCCTGTCTGCACTCTAGCTGTGCTTGCCTGTACCCCTCTGCCTGTATTGTTCCTGAGTCCCAGAGTGTACTGGGTCCTATCCCGCCTGTGTTCCTACCTGCTAGTGCCTCCCTGTCTGCACTCTAGCTGTGCTTGCCTGTACCCCCCTGCCTGCATACCCGCCTGCCTGCATACCAGTCGTGCCTGCCTATACCCACCAGTCTGTGTGCCAGCCTACCAGTCTGTTCCTGTATTCCCCTGTGTGGGTCAACAGCTGTGTCCGGGGTCTGTCCTGGAGTAGCACCTGGTCCCTCTGCTCGGTTCCTCCTTGGTGCACTGGCGTCGTATGCCGTCGTGTGACCCTGGTCGGATCGGGTGAATACCTAGTTAAGCCCCTCCAGGCATTCACTCTCCGGCAAGGTCAAGTGGAATCACTACAATCACACGCACACGCCACTCAGCCCGGGCGTGTGCATTACATGTAGTCTGGAGCCCCCTTATAACAGCAGTCTGGATGAATAGTCTAGAGCCCAAATTTAACAGCAGTCTGGATGTGTAGTCTGGAGCCCCCCTATTATATCAGTCTGGATGTATAGTCTGGAGCCCCCCCCTATAACAGCAGTATGGATGTGTAGTCTGGAGCCCCCCTATAACATCCATCTAGATGTGAAGTCTGGAGCCCCTTATAACAGCAGTCTGGATGTTTGGTCTGGAGCCCACCTCTAACAGCAGTCTGGGTGTGGGGTTTGGAGCCCCCTTTAAGTGCAGTCTGCATGTGTATTCTGGAGCCCCTCTATAACATCAGTCTGGATGTGTAGTCTGGAGCCCCCCTATAACATCAGTCTGGAGGTGTAGTCTTGATCCCCCCTATAACAGCAGTCTGGATGTGTAGTCTGGAACCCCCCTATTACAGCAGTCTGGATGTGTAGTCTGGAACCCCCCTATAACAGAAGTCTGGATGTGTAGTCCGGAGTCCCCCTATAACAGCAGTCTGGATGTATCGTCTGGAGCCCCCTATAACAGTAGTCTGGAGCCCCCTATAACAGAAGTCTGGATGTGTAGTCTGGAGCCCCCTATAACAGCAATCTGGATGTGTAGACTGGAGCCCCCCTATAACAGCAGTCTGGATGAGTTGTCTGGAGCCCCCTATAACAGCAGTCTTCATGTGAAGTCTGGATCTTCCTATAACAGCACTCTGGATGTGTAGACTGGAGCCCCCCTATAACAGCAGTCTGGATGAGTTGTCTGGAGCCCCCTATAACAGCAGTCTTCATGTGAAGTCTGGATCTTCCTATAACAGCAATCTGGATGTGTAGACTGGAGCCCCCCTATAACAGCAGTCTGGATGAGTTGTCTGGAGCCCCCTATAACAGCAGTCTTCATGTGAAGTCTGGATCTTCCTATAACAGCACTCTGGATGTGTTTGTCTGGAGCCCCCTATAACAGCAGTCTGGATGTGTAGTCTGGAGACCCCTATAACAGCAGTCTGGTGAGTTGTCTGGAGCCCCCTATAACAGTAGTCTGGATGTGTAGTCTGGAGCCCCCTATAACAGCAGTCTGGATGTGTAGTGTGGAGCCCCCTATAACAGCAGTCTGGATGTGTAGTCTGGAGCCCCCTATAACAGCAGTCTGGATGTGTAGTCTGGAGCCCCCTATAACAGTAGTCTGGATGTGTAGTCTGGAGCCCCCCTATAATAGTAGTCTTGATGTGTAGTCTGGAACCCCTTATAACAGCAGTCTGGATGTGTAGTCTGAACCCCCCCTATAACAGCAGTCTGGATGTGTAGTCTGGAACCCACCAATTACAGCAGTCTGGATGTGTAGTCTGGAGCCCCCCTATAACAGCAGTCTGGATGTGTAGTCTGGAGCCCCCTATAACAGTAGTCTGGAGCCCCCTATAACAGCAGTCTGGATGTGTAGTCTGGAGCCCCTATAACAGCAGTCTGGATGTGTAGTCTGGAGCTCCCTATAACAGCACTCTGGATGTGTTTGTCTGGAGCCCCCTATAACAGCAGTCTTCATGTGTAGTCTGGAGCTTCCTATAACAGCACTCTGGATGTATAGTCTGGAGCCCCCCTATAACAGCAGTCTGGATGTGTAGTCTAGAGTCCAAATTTAACAGTATTCTGGATGTGTAGTCTGAAGCCCCCCTATAGCAGCAGTCTGGGTGTGTAGTCTGGAGCCCGATATAACAGCAGTCTGGATGTGCAGTCCGGAGCACCCCTATAACAGCAGTCTGGAGGTGTTTTCTGGAGCCCCCTATAAAAGCAGGCTGGATGTATAGTCTAGAGGTCAAATTTAACAGCAGTGTGGATGTGTAGTTAGGAGCCCGATATAACAGCAGTCTTGATGTGTAGTCTGGAGCCCCCCTATTACAGCAGTCTGGATGAATAGTCTGGAGCAACCTCCTATAACAGAAGTCTGGATGTGTAGTCTGGAGCCCCCCTATAACAGCAGTCTAGATGTGAAGTCTGTAGCCCCCTATAACAGCAGTCTGGATGTGTGGTCTGGAGCCCCCCTCTAACAGCAGTCTGGGAGTGTGGTCTGATGCCCCCTATGACTGCAGTCTGCATGTGTAGTCTGGAGCCCCCCTATAACGTCAGTCTAGATGTGTAGTCTGCAGCCCCCCTATAACATCAGTCTGGATGTGTAGTCTGGAGTCCCCTATTACAGCAGTCTGGATGTGTATTCTGGAACTCCCCTATTACAGCAGTCTGGATGTGTAGTCTGGAGCCCCCCTATAACAGCAGTCTGGATGTGTTGTCCGGAGCCCCCTAGAACAGTAGTCTGGAGCCCCCTATAACAGCATTCTGGATGTATAGTCTGGAGCCCCCTATAACAGCAGTCTGGATGTGTAGTTTGGAGTCCCCTATAACAGCAGTCTGGATGTGAAGTCTGAAGCCCCCCTATAACAGCAGTCTGGATGTGTAGTCTGGAACCCCCCTATTACAGCAGTCTGGATGTGTAGTCTGGAGCCCCCTATAACATCAGTCTGGATGTGTAGTCTGGAGTCCCCTATTACAGCAGTCTGGATGTGTATTCTGAAGCCTCCCTATAACAGCAGTCTTGGATATGTAGTCTAGAGCCCCCCTATAACAGCAGTCTGGATGTGTATTCTGGAGCCCCTTAAAACAGCATTCTGGATATGTAGTGTGGAGCCCCCCTATAACAGCAGTCTGGATGTGTAGTCTGGAGCAAGAAATAACAGCAGTCTGGATGTGTAGTCTAGAGTCAAAATTTAACAGCATTCTGGATGTGTAGTCTGAAGCCCCCCTATAACAGCAGTCTGGGTGTGTAGTCTGGAGCTTGATATAACAGCAGTCTGGATGTGCAGTCCGGAGTCCCCCTATAACAGCAGTCTGGATGTGCAGTCCGGAGTCCCCCTATAACAGCAGTCTGGAGGTGTTTTCTGGATCCCCCTAAAACAGCGGTCTGGATGTATAGTCTAGAGGCCAAATTTAACAGCAGTCTGGATGTGTAGTGTGGAGACCCCTTATAACAGCAGTCTGGATGAATAGTCTAGAGCCCAAATTTAACAGCAGTCTGGATGTGTGGTCTTGAGCCCCCCTATTACAGCAGTCTGGATGTATAGTCTGGAACCCCACCCCCTATAACAGAAGTCTGGATGTGTAGTCTGGAGCCCCCATATAACAACAGTCTAGATGTGTAGACTGGAGCCCCCTATAACAGCAGTCTGGATGTGTAGTCTGGAGCCCCCCTATAACAGCAGTCTGGATGTGTAGTCTGGAGCCCCCTATAACAGCAGTCTGGATGTGTAGTCTGGAGCCCCCTATAACAGCAATCTGGATGTGTAGTCTGGAGCCTCCCTATAACAGCAGTCTGGATGTGGAGTCTGGAGCCCCCCTATAACAGCAGTCTGGATGTGTATTCTGGAGTCCCCCTATTACAGCAGTCTGGATGTGTAGTCTGGAGCCCCCTATTACAGCAGTCTGGATGTGTAGTCTGGAGCCCCCTATAACAGCAGTCTGGATATGTAGTCTGGAGCCCCCTATAATAGCAGTCTGGATGTGTAGTCTGGAGCCCCCTACAACAGCAGTCTGGATGTGTAGTCTGAAGCCCTCCTATAACAGCAGTCTGGATGTGTAGTCTGGAACCCACCTATTACAGCAGTCTGGATGTGTAGTCTGGAGCCCCCTATAACAGTAGTCTAGAGCCCCCTATAACAGCAGTCTGGATGTGCAGTCTGGAGCCCCCTATAACAGCAGTCTGGATGTGTAGTCTGGAGCCCCCTATAACAGCAGTCTGGATGTGTAGTCTGGAGCCCCCTATAACAGCAGTCTAGATGTGTAGTCTGGATCCCCCTATAACAGCAGTCTGGATGTGTAGTCTGGAGCCGCCTATAACAGCAGTCTGGATATGTAGTCTGGAACCCCCCTATTACAGCAGTCTGGATGTGTAGTCTGGAGCCCCCTATTACAGCAGTCTGGATGTGTAGTCTGGAGCCCCCTATAACAGCAGTCTGGATGTGTAGTCTGGATCCCCCTATAACAGCAGTCTGGATGTGTAGTCTGAAGCCCCCCCTATAACAGCAGTCTGGATGTGTAGTCTGGAACCCACCTATTACAGCAGTCTGGATGTGTAGTCTGGAGCCCCCCTATAACAGCAATCTGGATGTGTAGTCTGGAGTCCCCTATAACAGTTGTCTGGAGCCCCCTATAACAGCAGTCTGGATGTGTAGTCTGGAGCCCCCTATAACAGCAGTCTGGATGTGTAGTCTGGAGCCCCCTATAGTAGCAGTCTGGATGTGTAGTCAGGATCCCCCTATAACAGCAGTCTGAATGTGTAGTCTGGAGCCCCCTATAACAGCAGTTTAGATGTGTAGTCTGGAGCCCCCTATAACAGCAGTCTGGATGTGTAGTCTGGATAACCCTATAACAGCAGTCTGGATGTGTAGTCTGGAACCCTCCTATTACTGCAGTCTGGATGTGTAGTCTGGAGCCCCCCTATAACAGCAGTCTGGATGTGTAGTCTTTAACCCCCCCTATTACAGCAGTCTGGATGTGTAGTCTGGAGCCCCCCTATAACAGCAGTCTGCATGTGTAGTCTGGAGCCACCCCCTATAACAGAAGTCTGGATGTGTAGTCTGGAACCCCCCTATTACAGCAGTCTGGATGTGTAGACTCGAGCCCCCTATTACAGCAGTCTGGATGTGTAGTCTGGAACCCCCGTATTACAGCAGTCTGGATGTGTAGTCTGGAGCCCCCTATAACAGCAGTCTGGATGTGTAGTCTGGAGCCCCCTATAACAGCAGTCTGAATGTGTAGTCTGGAGCCCCCTACAACAGCAGTCTGGATGTGTAGTTTGGAGTCCCCTATAACAGCAGTCTGGATGTGTAGTCTGAAGACCCCCTATATCAGCAGTCTGGATGTGTAGCCTGGAGCCCCCTATAACAGCAGTCTGGATGTATAGTCTGGAGCCCCCTATAGCAGTAGTTTGGATGTGTAGTCTGGAGCCCCCCTATAACAGTAGTCTGGATGTGTAGTCTGGAGGCCCCTAAAACAGCAGTCTGGATGTGTAGTTTGGAGTCCCCTATAACAGCAGTCTGGATGTGTAGTCTGAAGCCCCCCTATAACAGCAGTCTGGATGTGTAGTCTGGAGCCCCCCTATAACAGCAATCTGGATGTGTAGTCTGGAGCCCCCTATAACAGTAGTCTGGAGCCCCCTATAACAGCAGTCTGGATGTGTAGTCTGGAGCCCCCTTTAACAGCAGTCTGGATGTGTAGTCTGGAGCCCCCTATAACAGCAGTCTGGATGTCTAGTCAGGATCCCCCTATAACAGCAGTCTGAATGTGTAGTCTGGAGCCCCCTATAACAGCAGTCTAGATGTGTTGTCTTTAACCCCCCTATTACAGCAGTCTGGATGTGTAGTCTGGAGCCCCCCTATAACAGCAGTCTGCATGTGTAGTCTGGAGCCACCCCCTAAACAGAAGTCTGGATGTGTAGCCTGGAACCCCCCTATTACAGCAGTCTGGATGTGTAGTCTCGAGCCCCCTATTACAGCAGTCTGGATGTGTAGTCTGGAGCCCCCTATAACAGCAGTCTGGATGTGTAGTCTGGAACCCCCGTATTACAGCAGTCTGGATGTGCAGTGTGGAACCCCCCTATAACAGCTGCCTGGATGCATGGTTTGGGTCTCCCTATAACAGCAGCCTGGAGCCCCCTATAACAGCCGTCTGGATGTGTAGTCTAGAGCCCCCTATAACAGCAGTCTGGATGTGTAGTCTGGAGCCCCCTATAACAGCAGTCTGGATGTGTAGTCTGGAGCCCCCTATAACAGCAGTCTGGATGTGTAGTCAGGATCCCCCTATAACAGCAGTCTGAATTTGTAGTCTGGAGCCCCCTATAACAGCAGTCTAGATGTGTAGTCTGGAGCCCCCTATAACAGCAGTCTGGATGTGTAGTCTGGATACCCCCTATAACAGCAGTGTGGATGTGTAGTCTGGAAACTTCCTATTACAGCAGTCTGGATGTGTAGTCTGGAGCCCCCCTATAACAGCAGTCTGGATGTGTAGTTTTTAACCCCCCATTACAGCAGTTTGGGTGTGTAGACTGGAGCCCCCCTATAACAGTAGTCTGCATGTGTAGTCTGGAGCCACCCCCTATAACAGAAGTCTGGATGTGTAGTCTGGAACCCCCCTATTACAGCAGTCTGGATGTGTAGTCTCGAGCCCCCTATTACAGCAGTCTGGATGTGTAGTCTGGAGCCCCCTATAACAGCAGTCTGGATGTGTAGTCTAGAGCCCCCTGTAACAGCAGTCTGGATGTGGAGTCTGGAAACCCCTATAACAGCAGTCTGGATATGTAGTCTGGAGCCCGCCTATAACAGCAGTCTGGATGTGCAGTCTGGAGCCCCCTATAACAGAAGTCTGGATGTGTAGTCTGGAGCCCCCATATAGCAGTAGTCTTGATGTGTAGTCTGGAGCCCCCCTATAACATAGGTCTGGATGTGTAGTCTGGAGCCCCCCTATAAGAGCAGTCTGGATGTGTAGTTTGGAGTCCCCTATAACAGCAGTCTTGATGTGTAGTCTGAAGCCCCCCTATATCAGCAGTCTGGATGTGTAGCCTGGAGCCCCCTATAACAGCAGTCTGGATGTATAGTCTGGAGCCTACTATAACAGTAGTTTGGATGTGTAGTCTGGAGCCCCCCTATAACAGTAGTCTGGATGTGTAGTCTGGAGGCCCCTAAAACAGCAGTCTGGATGTGTAGTTTGGAGTCCCCTATAACAGCAGTCCGGATGTGTAGTGTGAAGCCCCCCTATAACAGCCGTCTGAATGTGTAGTTTGGAGCCCCCCTATAACAGCAATCTGGATGTGTAGTCTGGAGCCCCCTATAACAGTAGTCTGGAGCCCCCTATAACAGCAGTCTGGATGTGTAGTCTGGAGCCCCCTATAACAGCAGTCTGGATGTCTAGTCAGGATCCCCCTATAACAGCAGTCTGAATGTGTAGTCTGGAGCCCCCTATAACAGCAGTCTAGATGTGTAGTCTGGAGCCCCCTATAACAGCAGTCTGGATGTGTAGTCTGGATACCCCCTATAACAGCAGTCTGGATGTGTAGTCTGGAACCCTCCTATTACAGCAGACTGGATGTGTAGTCTGGAGCCCCTCTATAACAGCAGTCTGGATGTGTAGTCTTTAACCCCCCTATTACAGCAGTCTGGATGTGTAGTCTGGAGCCCCCCTATAACAGCAGTCTGCATGTGTAGTCTGGAGCCACCCCCTAAACAGAAGTCTGGATGTGTAGTCTGGAACCCCCCTATTACAGCAGTCTGGATGTGTAGTCTCGAGCCCCCTATTACAGCAGTCTGGATGTGTAGTCTGGAGCCCCCTATAACAGCAGTCTGGATGTGTAGTCTGGAGCCCCCTATAACAGCAGTCTGGATGTGTAGTCTGGAGCCCCCTACAACAGCAGTCTGGATGTGTAGTTTGAAGTCCCCTATAACAGCAGTCTGGATGTGTAGTCTGAAGCCCCCCTATATCAGCAGTCTGGATGTGTAGCCTGGAGCCCCCTATAACAGCAGTCTGGATGTATAGTCTGGAGCCCCCTATAACAGTAGTTTGGATGTGCAGTCTGGAGCCCCCCTATAACAGTATTCTCTATGTGTAGTCGGGAGCCCCCCTATAACATCAGTCTGGATGTGTAGTCTGGAGTCCCCTATAACAGCCGTCTGGATGTATACTCTGGAGCCCCCCTATCACAGCAGTCTTGGATATGTAGTCCAGAGCCACCCTTTAACAGCAGTCTGGATGTGTATTCTGGAGCCCCCTATAACAGCATTCTGGATGTGCAGTGTGGAACCCCCCTATAACAGCTGCCTGGATGCATGGTTTGGGTCTCCCTAAACAGCAGCCTGGAGCCCCCTATAACAGCCGTCTGGATGTGTAGTCTAGAGCCCCCTATAACAGCAGTCTGTATGTGGAGTCTGGAGCCCCCTATAACAGCAGTCTTCATGTGTAGTGTGGAGCTTCCTATAACAGCAGTCTGGATATGTAGTCTGGAGCCCCCCTACAACAGCAGTCTGGATGTGCAGCCTGGAGCCCCCTATAACAGCATTCTGGATGTGCAGTGTGGAACCACCCCTATAACAGCTGCCTGGATGCATGATTTGGGTCTCCCTATAACAGCAGCCTGGAGCCCCCTATAACAGCCGTCTGGATGTGTAGTCTAGAGCCCCCTATAACAGCAGTCTGTATGTGGAGTCTGGAGCCACCTATAACAGCAGTCTTCATGTGTAGTGTGGAGCTTCCTATAACAGCAGTCTGGATATGTAGTCTGGAGCCCCCCTACAACAGTAGTCTTGATGTGTAGTCTGGAGCCCCCCTATAACAGCAGTCTGGATATGTAGTCTGGAGCCCGCCTATAACAGCAGTCTGGATGTGCAGTCTGGAGCCCCCTATAACAGAAGTCTGGATGTGTAGTCTGGAGCCCCCATATAGCAGTAGTCTTGATGTGTAGTCTGGAGCCCCCCTATAACATAGGTCTGGATGTGTAGTCTGGAGCCCCCCTATAAGAGCAGTCTGGATGTGTAGTCTGGAGTCCCCCTATAACAGCAGTCTGGATGTGTAATCTATAGCCCCCTATAACAGCAGTCTGGATATGGAGTCTGGAGCCCCCTATAACAGCAGTCTTCATGTGTAGTCTGGAGCCCCCTATAACAGCAGCCTGGATGTGTAGTCTGGATCCCCCTATAACAGCAGTCTGGATGTGTAGTCTGGAGGCCTCCTATAACAGCAGTCTAGATGTGTAGTCTGGAGCCCCCTATAACAGCAGTCTGGATGTGTGGTCTGCAGCCCCCTTCTAACAGTAGTCTAGATGTATAGTCTGGAGCCCCCCTCTAACAGCAGTTTGGGTGTGTGGTGTGTAGCCCCCTATAACTGCTGTCTGGATGTGTAGTCTGGAGCCCCCCTATAAGAGCAGTCTGGATGTGTAGTCTGGAGCCCCCTATAACAGCAGTCTGGATGTGTATTATGGATCCCCCCTAAAACAGCAGTCTGGATGTGTAGTCTAGAGTCCAAATTTAACAGCAGTCTGGATGTGTAGTCTGAAGCTCCCCTATAACAGCAGTCTGGATGTGCAGTCTGGAGCCCGATATAACAGCAGTCTGGATGTGTAGTCTGGAGCCCCCCTATAACAGCAGTCTGGGTGTGTAGTCTGGAGCCCGATATAACCGCAGTCTGGATGTGTAGTCTGGAGTCCCCCTATAACAGCAGTCTGGATGTGTAGTTTGGAACCTCCCTATAACAGCAGTCTGGATGTGTAGTCTGGAACCCCCCCTGTAACAGCAGTCTGGATGTGTAGTCTGGAGCCCCCTATAACAGCAGTCTGGATGTGTAGTCTGGAACCCCCTTATAACAGCAGTCTGGATGTGTAGTCTGGAGCCCCCCTATAACAGCAGTCTGGATGTGTAGTCTGGGGCCCACCTATAACAGCAGTCTGGATGTGTAGTCTGGAGCCCCTCTATAACAGCAGTCTGGATGTGTAGTCTGGAGGCCCCCCTATAACAGCAGTCTGGATGTGTAGTCTGGAGCCCACCTATAACAGCAGTCTGGATGTGTAGTCTGGAGCCCCTCTATAACAGCAGTCTGGATGTGTAGTCTGGAACCCCCCCTGTAACAGCAGTTTGGATGTGTAGTCTGGAGCCCCCTATAACAGAAGTCTGGATGTGTAGTCTAGAGCCCCCTATAACAGCAGTCTGGATGTGTAGTCTGGAGCCCCCCTATAACAGCAGTCTGGATGTGTAGTCTGGAGCCCCCTATAACAGCAGTCTGGACGTGTAGTCTGGAACACCCCCTAAAACAGCAGTCTGGATGTGTAGTCTAGAGTCCAAATTTAACAGCAGTTCGGATGTGTAGTATGAAGCCCCCCTAAAACAGCAGTCTGGATGTGTAGTCTGGAGCCCGATATAACAGCAGTCTGGATGTGTAGTCTGGAGCCCCCCTATAACAGCAGTCTGGGTGTGTAGTCTTGAGCCCGATATAACAGCAGTCTGGATGTGTAGTCCGGAGTCCCCCTATAAAAGCAGTCTTAATGTGTAGTTTGGAACCCCCCTATAACAGCAGTCAGGATGTGTAGTCTGGAACCCCCCCTGTAACAGCAGTCTGGATGTGTAGTTTGGAGCCCCCTATAACAGCAGTCTGGATGTGTAGTCTGGAACCTCCCTATAACAGCAGTCTGGATGTGTAGTCTGGAGCCCCCCTATAACAGCAGTCTGGATGTGTAGTCTGGAGCCCCCCTATAACAGCAGTCTGGATGTGTAGTCTGGAGCCCCCTATAACAGCAGTCTGGATGTGTAGTCTGGAGCCCCCCTATAACAGCAGTCTGGATGTGTAGTCTGGAGCCCCCCTATAACAGCAGTCTGGATGTGTAGTCTTGAGCCCCCTATAACAGCAGTCTGGATGTGTAGTCTGGAGTTCCCTATAACAGCAGTTTGGATGTGTAGTCTGGAGCCCACTATAACAGCAGTCTGGATGTGTAGTCTAGAGCCCCCTATAACAGCAGTCTGGATGTGTAGTCTGGAGCCCCCCTATAACAGCAGTCTGGATGTGTAGTCTGGAGCCCCCTATAACAGCAGTCTGGATGTGTAGTCTGGAGCCCCCCTATAACAGCAGTCTGGATGTGTAGTCTGGAGCCCCCTATAACAGCAGTCTGAATGTGTAGTCTGGAGCCCCTCTATAACAGCAGTCTGGATGTGTAGTCTGGAGCTCCCCCTATATCAGCAGTCTGGATGTGTAGTCTGGAACACCCCCTGTAACAGCAGTCTGGATGTGTAGTCTGGAGCCCCCTATAACAGCAGTCTGGATGTGTAGTCTGGAGCCCCCCTATCACAGCAGTCTGGATGTGTAGTCTGGATCCCCCTATAACAGCAGTCTGGATGTGTAGTCTGGAGCCCCCCTATAACAGCAGTCTGGATGTGTAGTCTGGAACACACCCTGTAACAGCAGTCTGGATGTGTAGTCTGGAGCCCCCTATAACAGTGGTCTGGATGTGTAGTCTGGAGCCCCCGTATCACAGCAGTCTGGATGTGTAGTCTGGAGCCCCCCTATAACAGCAGTCTGGATGTGTAGTCTGGAACACCCCCTGTAACAGCAGTCTGGATGTGTAGTCTGGAACCCCCCCTGTAACAGCAGTCTGGATGTGTAGTCTGGAGCCCCCTATAACAGCAGTCTGGATGTGTAGTCTGGAACCCCCTTATAACAGCAGTCTGGATGTGTAGTCTGGAGCCCCCCTATAACAGCAGTCTGGATGTGTAGTCTGGGGCCCACCTATAACAGCAGTCTGGATGTGTAGTCTGGAGCCCCTCTATAACAGCAGTCTGGATGTGTAGTCTGGAGCCCCCCCTATAACAGCAGTCTGGATGTGTAGTCTGGAGCCCGATATAACAGCAGTCTGGATGTGTAGTCTGGAGCCCCCCTATAACAGCAGTCTGGGTGTGTAGTCTGGAGCCCGATATAACCGCAGTCTGGATGTGTAGTCTGGAGTCCCCCTATAACAGCAGTCTGGATGTGTAGTTTGGAACCCCCCTATAACAGCAGTCTGGATGTGTAGTCTGGAACCCCCCCTGTAACAGCAGTCTGGATGTGTAGTCTGGAGCCCCCTATAACAGCAGTCTGGATGTGTAGTCTGGAACCCCCTTATAACAGCAGTCTGGATGTGTAGTCTGGAGCCCCCCTATAACAGCAGTCTGGATGTGTAGTCTGGGGCCCACCTATAACAGCAGTCTGGATGTGTAGTCTGGAGCCCCTCTATAACAGCAGTCTGGATGTGTAGTCTGGAGCCCCCCCTATAACAGCAGTCTGGATGTGTAGTCTGGAGCCCACCTATAACAGCAGTCTGGATGTGTAGTCTAGAGCCCCCTATAACAGCAGTCTGGATGTGTAGTCTGGAGCCCCCCTATAACAGCAGTCTGGATGTGTAGTCTGGAGCCCCCTATAACAGCAGTCTGGATGTGTAGTCTGGAACACCCCCTAAAACAGCAGTCTGGATGTGTAGTCTAGAGTCCAAATTTAACAGCAGTCTGGATGTGTAGTCTGAAGCCCCCCTAAAACAGCAGTCTGGATGTGTAGTCTGGAGCCCGATATAACAGCAGTCTGGATGTGTAGTCTGGAGCCCCCCTATAACAGCAGTCTGGGTGTGTAGTCTTGAGCCCGATATAACAGCAGTCTGGATGTGTAGTCCGGAGTCCCCCTATAAAAGCAGTCTTAATGTGTAGTTTGGAACCCCCCTATAACAGCAGTCAGGATGTGTAGTCTGGAACCCCCCCTGTAACAGCAGTCTGGATGTGTAGTTTGGAGCCCCCTATAACAGCAGTCTGGATGTGTAGTCTGGAACCTCCCTATAACAGCAGTCTGGATGTGTAGTCTGGAGCCCCCCTATAACAGCAGTCTGGATGTGTAGTCTGGAGCCCCCCTATAACAGCAGTCTGGATGTGTAGTCTGGAGCCCCCTATAACAGCAGTCTGGATGTGTAGTCTGGAGCCCCCCTATAGCAGCAGTCTGGATGTGTAGTCTGGAGCCCCCCTATAACAGCAGTCTGGATGTGTAGTCTTGAGCCCCCTATAACAGCAGTCTGGATGTGTAGTCTGGAGTTCCCTATAACAGCAGTTTGGATGTGTAGTCTGGAGCCCACTATAACAGCAGTCTGGATGTGTAGTCTAGAGCCCCCTATAACAGCAGTCTGGATGTGTAGTTTGGAGCCCCCTATAACAGCAGTCTGGATGTGTAGTCTGGAGCTCCCCCTATAACAGCAGTCTGGATGTGTAGTCTGGAACACCCCCTGTAACAGCAGTCTGGATGTGTAGTCTGGAGCCCCCTATAACAGCAGTCTGGATGTGTAGTCTGGAGCCCCCCTATCACAGCAGTCTGGATGTGTAGTCTGGATCCCCCTATAACAGCAGTCTGGATGTGTAGTCTGGAGCCCCCCTATAACAGCAGTCTGGATGTGTAGTCTGGAACACACCCTGTAACAGCAGTCTGGATGTGTAGTCTGGAGCCCCCTATAACAGTGGTCTGGATGTGTAGTCTGGAGCCCCCGTATCACAGCAGTCTGGATGTGTAGTCTGGAGCCCCCCTATAACAGCAGTCTGGATGTGTAGTCTGGAACACCCCCTGTAACAGCAGTCTGGATGTGTAGTCTGGAGTCCCCCTATAACAGCAGTCTTAATGTGTAGTCTGGAGCCCCCTATAACAGCAGTCTGGATGTGTAGTCTGGAGCCCCCTATAACAGTAGTCTGGAGCCCCCTATAACAGCAGTCTGGATGTGTAGTCTTGAGCCCGATATAACAGCAGTCTGGATGTGTAGTCCGGAGTCCCCCTATAACAGCAGTCTTAATGTGTAGTTTGGAACCCCCCTACAACAGCAGTCTGGATGTGTAGTCTGGAACCCCCCCTGTAACAGCAGTCTGGATGTGTAGTTTGGAGCCCCCTATAACAGCAGCCTGGATGTGTAGTCTGTAACCCCCCTATAACAGCAGTCTGGATGTGTAGTCTGGAGCCCCCCTATAACAGCAGTCTGGATGTGTAGTCTGGAGCTCCCCTATAACAGCAGTCTGGATGTGTAGTCTGGAGCCCCCTATAACAGCAGTCTGGATGTGTAGTCTGGAGCCCCCTATAACTGCAGTCTGGATGTGTAGTCTGGAGCCCCCTTACAACAGCAGTCTGGATGTGTAGTCTGTAGCCCCCTATAACAGCAGTCTGGATGTGTAGTCTGGAACACCCCCTGTAACAGCAGTCTGGATGTGTAGTCTGGAGCCCACCTATAACAGCAGTCTGGATGTGTAGTCTGGAGCCCCCTATAACAGCAGTCTGGATGTGTAGTCTGGAGCCCCCCTATCACAGCAGTCTGGATGTGTAGTCTGGAGCCCCCTATAACAGCAGTCTGGATGTGTAGTCTGGAGCCCCCCTATAACAGCAGTCTGGATGTGTAGTCTGGAACACCCCCTGTAACAGCAGTCTGGATGTGTAGTCTGGAGCCCCCTATAACAGCGGTCTGGATGTGTAGTCTGGAGCCCCCCTATCACAGCAGTCTGGATGTGTAGTCTGGAGCCCCCCTATAACAGCAGTCTGGATGTGTAGTCTGGAACACCCCCTGTAACAGCAGTCTGGATGTGTAGTCTGGAGTCCCCCTATAACAGCAGTCTTAATGTGTAGTCTGGAGCCCCCTATAACAGCAGTCTGGATGTGTAGTCTGGAACACCCCCTGTAACAGCAGTCTGGATGTGTAGTCTGGAGCCCCCTATAACAGCAGTCTGGATGTGTAGTCTGGAGCCCCCTATAACAGCAGTCTGGATGTGTAGTCTGGAGCCCCCCTATAACAGCAGTCTGGATGTGTAGTCTGGAGCCCCCTATAACAGCAGTCTGGATGTGTAGTCTGGAACACCCCCTGTAACAGCAGTCTGGATGTGTAGTCTGGAGCCCCCTATAACAGCAGTCTGGATGTGTAGTCTGGAGTACCCTATAACAGCGGTCTGGATGTGTAGTCTGCAGCCCCCCTATAGCAGCAGTTTGGATGTGTAGTCTGGAGCCCCCCTATAACAGCAGTCTGAATGTGTAGTCTGGAGCCCCCTATAACAGTAGTTTGGATGTGTAGTCTGGAGCCCCCCTATAACAGCATTCTGGATGTGTAGTCTGGAGTCCCCTATAACAGCAGTTTGGATGTGTAGTCTGGAGCCCCCCTATAACAGCATTCTGGATGTGTAGTCTGGAGCCCCCTATAACAGCAGTTTGGATGTGTAGTCTGGAGCCCCCCTATCACAGCAGTCTGGATGTGTAGTCTGGAACACCCCCTGTAACAGCAGTCTGGATGTGTAGTCTGTAGCCCCCTATAACAGCAGTCTGGATGTGTAGTCTGGAACCCCCCCTGTAACAGCAGTCTGTATGTGTAGTCTGGAGCCCCCTATAACAGCAGTCTGGATGTGTAGTCTGGAGCCCCCTGTAACAGCAGTCTGGATGTGTAGTCTGGAGCCCCCCTATAACAGCGGTCTGGATGTGTAGTCTGGAGCCCCCTATAACAGCAGTCTGGATGTGTAGTCTGGAGCCCCCCTATCACAGCAGTCTGGATGTGTAGTCTGGAGCCCCCTATAACAGCAGTCTGGATGTGTAGTCTGGAGCCCCCCTATAACAGCAGTCTGGATGTGTAGTCTGGAGCCCCCCTATCACAGCAGTCTGGATGTGTAGTCTGGAGCCCACTATAACAGCAGTCTGGATGTGTAGTCTAGAGCCCCCTATAACAGCAGTCTGGATGTGTAGTCTGGAGCCCCCCTATAACAGCAGTCTGGATGTGTAGTCTGGAGCCCCCTATAACAGCAGTCTGGATGTGTAGTCTGGAGCCCCCCTATAACAGCAGTCTGGATGTGTAGTCTGGAGCCCCCTATAACAGCAGTCTGGATGTGTAGTCTGGAGCCCCCCTATAACAGCAGTCTGGATGTTTAGTCTGGAGCCCCCCTATAACAGCAGTCTGGATGTTTAGTCTGGAGCCCCCCTATAACAGCAGTCTGGATGTGTAGTCTGGAGCCCCCTATAACAGCGGTCTGGATGTGTAGTCTGGAGCCCCCTATAACAGCAGTCTGGATGTGTAGTCTGGAGCCCCCCTATAACAGCAGTCTGGATGTGTAGTCTGGAGCCCCCTATAACAGCAGTCTGGATTTGTAGTCTGTAGCCCCCTATAACAGCAGTCTGGATGTGTAGTCTGGAACACCCCATGTAACAGCAGTCTGGATGTGTAGTCTGGAGCCCACCTATAACAGCAGTCTGGATGTGTAGTCTGGAGCCCCCTATAACAGCAGTCTGGATGTGTAGTCTGGAGCCCCCCTATCACAGCAGTCTGGATGTGTAGTCTGGAGCCCCCTATAACAGCAGTCTGGATGTGTAGTCTGGAGCCCCCCTATAACAGCAGTCTGGATGTGTAGTCTGGAACACCCCCTGTAACAGCAGTCTGGATGTGTAGTCTGGAGCCCCCTATAACAGCGGTCTGGATGTGTAGTCTGGAGCCCCCCTATCACAGCAGTCTGGATGTGTAGTCTGGAGCCCCCCTATAACAGCAGTCTGGATGTGTAGTCTGGAACACCCCCTGTAACAGCAGTCTGGATGTGTAGTCTGGAGTCCCCCTATAACAGCAGTCTTAATGTGTAGTCTGGAGCCCCCTATAACAGCAGTCTGGATGTGTAGTCTGGAGCCCCCTATAACAGCAGTCTGGATGTGTAGTCTGGAGCCCCCTATAACAGCGGTCTGGATGTGTAGTCTGCAGCCCCCCTATAGCAGCAGTTTGGATGTGTAGTCTGGAGCCCCCCTATAACAGTAGTCTGGATGTGTAGTCTGGAGCCCCCCTATCACAGCAGTCTGGATGTGTAGTCTGGAGCCCCCTATAACAGTAGTTTGGATGTGTAGTCTGAAGCCCCCCTATAACAGCATTCTGGATGTGTAGTCTGGAGCCCCCTATAACAGCAGTTTGGATGTGTAGTCTGGAGCCCCCCTATCACAGCAGTCTGGATGTGTAGTCTGGAGCCCCCTATAACAGCGGTCTGGATGTGTAGTCTGGAGCCCCCTATAACAGCGGTCTGGATGTGTAGTCTGGAGCCCCCCTATCACAGCAGTCTGGATGTGTAGTCTGGAGCCCCCTATAAATGCAGTTTGGATGTGTAGTCTGGAGCCCCCTATAACAGCGGTCTGGATGTGTAATCTGGAGCCCCCCTATCACAGCAGTCTGGATGTGTAGTCTGGAGCCCCCTATAAATGCAGTTTGGATGTGTAGTTTTAGAACCACTTAGAATATTTTTTCATTTTTTTATATTTTTGCTTCTTTATCAGATTATTTATATGATTTATTATCTCTTTATTCAAAGTCCTTTGGAAAGTAAACCTAAAGAAGAAAACTCTAGAAAAAAAATGACTACTTTGATGCACATATCACCACGTCTGCCTTGTCGAGTCGCTGACTGCCGATGGTCGAAAGAGTTAACAGAATGAACCACACAGACTAAATTGTATAGCAATCAAAGAAAACCAAAGTGTTTATAGCAGAGAACCATCTTCTGGTATTTGGGTCTGTGTCAAGCCACGGAAGTGGAAAATTAGAGCCATATTGAAGAAAGAAATGAACCATATCTAATATATCTCCGGCAATAAAATGGTTTCACTAGGACTGTAAAGCTCAGGCTTATATTAGAAGAAAGAAAATCAGCCTATATGTCAATTCCACATCATAGGACATGAAGTGTCCGCAAAAATTTATATTACTATTTAAAAGTGTTTCATTCTCCTGTTTTATTGTGATTGGATGTGCCCTTTTCTGTAGCTTTTGACTGGTATGAAAATGATTTGAACTTGTTTTTTTAGCATTTATTTTACATCTATTACCTGTTCTATTACTTTTTATTATTTTATTGTGCTTGTGTAGAGGATTTTTGCACAGTTTTCATTATAATGTTACATTAAGCCAATTTATTTGTGTATTATAGCCTGCATAATTGCACCTTTCCCCGGAACAATTTACTTTTCATTATCTAACAAATCAACGGCGCTCTATCCCGAAAAAATAAATAAAATAAAAAAAATATATATATATAAAATGTTGGTAAATGAGAAAGCATGTGGAAAGTTTTCCGGATCAAGGTCGCTGGCTAATTAATATAGGATTAAAATGGTTTGCGTGGTATTGTCATGTTGTGTCTATTCGGTTTGCACTTGTTAAGGACTAACCAGCAGTCTCATAATCTAAATTGAGGGAATACTTTTACGATATTCCATGAATGTCCAATTGGTCAGGGTCCGGTAGCCGATACATCATTGGTGATTAGAACAAAGAAGCATCAGGCTATTTTGGCTCAGCAATGGTTTCATGCTTTGTTCATAATTATAGTTGGCTGCTCAAAAATGACGAGCAGAGGAGAAAAAAAATGCAAACTTGCAGAATACTTTCCAAGCACAACTGCAATTTTTTAGTGGTGGGACCGGAAATGATCTTTAATGAGACTGTTACACACCTGTCAATGACATCATCTTCTAAAACCTATTTCAGGCCCATTCACACACACACCAGTGTCTTGGCAGTTAGACTCTGTCAGGACGACACCGGCAGGATCATACAATATCCCACCGCTGCCACCAATTTGTCAGGGATTCATACACCTGCACGATCCCGATTACTCACTACTAGTTACTGGCAGTGAGCAGTGAGCATATGGCGTACACACCTCCAAATTCCAATGCATGGAATATGTGTATAGGCCCCTGTACGATCACTGCCAGCTTCACAATAACCCAATTAAAATTATTCGCTGTCACCACCGATCAGTTTTAAAATATAATACAGACCTGATAGGATGCCTGCTTTCTGGTAGCATATGGCTTTGGGGGAGGGACGGGTACAGAGCACAAGAAACCGAACTATTACATTTTATATTTAATCCAAAAGGTAGGCAGTGTTTATGAAAAATTTACAAAGGTTTTACAAAGGGGGAAAATACAATACAGAACATACAGTTACACAAAATAAAAGGGATTAACAGAAGAAACTTACTAGAGAGATCGCAGAGACGATTCAGTTTAGCTGGAGGGGAGACGCTCCAATGGACTGTTGCTTACAAAATATTTATCTCCTGGCATGAGTGTAGATTCAGGCTCAGCTGGATCTTTTATGCTGAAGGGGGACCCTGCCCACATACTCCCCTGTGAAGACCTCACGTGGGAAGGTCTCCGCCCTTCATCGTTTTTATTAAATCTCTAACTTCTGCGATAACTTCTCGCTGGTTGATTGCAGAAGTCAGCAAGCGACGCCATATTATGTGTCCCATCGCAATCGGAAGTATAGAACTTCCAATATTCCATATTTCATTTCTGTGCCTACGAGACTACAGATCGCACACATGTGCAAATGAGAATGTCCTGGCTATTGTGGAGAGTGAGATGGATTTCCTTTGAGGCTTAACAAGTGGTTTCCTCTTTAGCCATGTGTCTAATCATCACAGGTCTCTGCTACTATGAGCTATATTCGTATGGTAATTAGCCTGGACAATTGAGTTTGCCACCTCTCCTGTGTACTTTGTAGTGCGGCAGTGTTCACACTGTGCTTTAATGAGACAGTGACCCAGAAAAGTTCAACTCAAATGTCTTTTATTTTCCAAAAACTCACAAAGGTGAAGGAAAATGGTATCCTCCAGATTGCAGACGGGGCATCAAACAGTTCGTCTCCAAAACCTGTTGCCATGGGCGACTGCACAGCCGTGTCGCACTGAGGTGCGTCAAGAGATTTGCTTTCCTTTGCAGCTTGCAAACTCAAAACTGACACACCCAAACTTTTGCTGCAGGTTTTTAAATGAAAACTCTAGACATGAGCCACATGCAAGACCCGGGCTGGAGGGTGTGGACCGCCCCACTGCAATCCTGTAGTCCACTCCAAGAATAAAAGCCCATGCCGGGTTTTACTAAATCTGCCTTGGTCAAATAGCTTGACCAAGTCCAAACTTACTTTTATTGTGCACTGCAACCACAATTATGTCTGTGATTGCAGTGCATTCCAGCTGGTTCAATATGCTTCTTTGCGCATTCTGGGGAATACATAACATCCATCGCATATAATTCCCCTCACTGCCTCACAAGTGCGATTTGCATAGAGACAGCTCCATAGATTGCAAGCTCTTCTCGTTGCGAGTAAGATAGGGGAGGGGGGATGAATGGTTTGGAGGAAGAGAGAGATATTCAGCATTTTCTATGACATCTTCACCCCTTAAGCCTACCTGGCGGTCCACCTTTCCTGGATCCCATAATACCCTCTCTTTCAGGGGTTCGGAGATGGCCTTCTCCAGGGGATAACCACCCTTTCTGCTAATCTGACAAGCTGTGGACCCAACTCCCCACCACCCTGACCAACTGGGGATCCAGCTCTCCGATCACCCTAACCAGTTTGGGGTTCATTTTTCCCACCCCTCTGACAGGCTATGGGTACCTTCCTTCCATACTCCTGACAGACAGTGGGACACACATTTCCCTCACCCTGCCCAGTTGTGGGACCTACCTTACCACCTCTCATTGCTACCTGGGGAGCCGGGCTAACTATGGGGCAGCTACAACCGGCCATGTCACAGTCCATTGTGACATTGGTCGGCCGCACGGGACCACTTTCCTTATTCTCCCCGTGTTTCTCCCCATCCTTTCCCGTTACCTCTGGAGCCGTGCTAGTCATGGGGCAGCTACCACCAACCATGTCACCATCTTGCGTGACACTGGTCCGCTGCATGGGATGACCTGCTTCCTGGTGTCCGTGCCTCTTCCCATTGCCCATAGAACTTATGCTGGCTCCTTTTAGGGGATTCTCAGCAGCATCACCTCACGGCATGATGTGGCTGAGTTCCCCTTTACCACAACACACATTTTTATTTTGCATTACATCGACATTGACAGTTGCATCACATGACATATCAGATCTGGGAGGGTTGTCAGGAATGTATCGGGCAACCAACCGTCCCAGATCAGTTCCCAATAGCACATTAGTTGGGAAATTCTCAGACACCCCCGCTTCCCGTAACCCCCTCCCCGCACCCCAGTCCAGGAAAACTCAGGCCATCGGTATGGGACAGCGAACACCCCCAAACCAGGTGACCATCAGGGTCTTCCCAGGGATGAGTTCTTCTGGTAACACGAACTCAGGGCGGATGAGGGTATGTTCTGTGCCAGTGTCCTTAAGCCCAACAGTGATGGTGTTGCCCACAGCGTCCAGTTGTAAGTTCTCATGGGCCTGGCCAACCATCCCACCCACAAAAAGAATGGCTGCACTAGGCACTCGGGTCTCAGGTGTGGGGTTCATCTTCTGCCTCTCTGGGCAGACAAGGCTGATGTGACCCGTTTGGTCACAAATATAACACTTCTGGGAGTTAAATGCAGGCCAGGTGCTAGAAGATGGGGCAGGACCCGCTGAGGACCGGCTGTCTGGAACACTGGGGGTGTTTGTCGGCATTCCCCCTTTCCAGCTGGTGACGGCTGACTTCCTGATCTCCAGTGTGTGGTTGGCCTCATACGCATCTGCGATCTGGGCTGCTTTGGCGGCTTCCTTTGGCTCCCGGTCCAGCACAAACTGTCGCACTTCCACAGGGGAAAGATGAAGAAACTGGCCCTTCACCATCAGATCCTTCAGGTCCTAGAAGATGGTGACTAACAGTCCTGAGCCCATCCACCACATCACTGTAGCTCTCATGTGGTCCACGCTGGAGGGCTCTGAACTTTTTCCGGTAAACCTCCAGAGTCAGCTGGTACTTTTTTATCAGGGCCTGCTTAATGGACTCGTAGTCTCCATCTTGGTGTCGAGGAAGAGAAGCAAACACTTCCAGAGCTTTTCCTCTGAGTCCTGGAGATAAATATCTGGCCCACTAGTTCTCAGGCAGCTGGTACTGTCTGCAGGCTTTTTCAAATCCTCGCAGAAATGTGTCAAAGTCTCCGTCCTTTTCCATTACAGGAAAATACTCAGGACAGGGTTTAAAGCTGTTGGCACTGTTGGACTCACCAGTCTGTGTGGGGGATGGCTCCTTCTGAATCCGGTCTAGCTCCAGCTAGTACAGACGCTCGTCTTGGGACTGTCGCTCGGCTTTCTCAGCCTCTCGCTCAGCAGCCTCTCGGTCAGCTTGGGCCTGTTCCTCTCCTCGCTCCTGGAATTTCAGGATCAGCTGCAGTCGTCCGTCACGATCGTCTGCCGTGAGCTGCCCCAAGGCCATCTAAAGGTGGGAGTCCACACTACCCTGGTTGAGGATATGGCTGGCAATCACAGGTGGGACACCTGCAGCAGCGCCGTCCGGGCCTTGGCTGGCTATCCCATCTTCAGGGCTCTGTTGTCAGACTGGCTCTGTGTCACCTTGCAACAGTTCAGAAATCATTTGGGCCTTGGTTTTGCCCATGGGGTCAATTTGTCCTAGCTCACAGAGGGCAGTGATAGTGTCCTTTGACTGCTTGTGATACCATGGCTCTCCACGTGCAGCCATCATTACCAAACAAAAGATAGGACAGAGAAACAAGACAACTGCAACTGCTACACGTACAGTAATGTCCGAGATAAAAAAACATTAAAAAACTGTCTGGCTCCTTAAAACTTTGCACAGAAATCTTGCAAGAACCATGCAAGTTTTCAGTGAAAGGAATGATTGCTCAATCCAGCTACTGATGTTCTGTATATCTCACCGCTTGCCACCAATTTGTCAGGACGACACCGGCAGGATCATACAATATCCCACCGCTGCCACCAATTTGTCAGGGATTCATATACCCGCACGATCCCGATTACTCACTACATAGTTACTGGCAGCGAGCAGTGAGCATATGGTGTACACACCTCTGAATTCCACTGCATGGAATATGTGTATAGGCCCCTGTACGATTACTGCCAGCTTCACAATAACCCAATTAAGATTATTCGCTGCCACCACCGATCAGTTTTAAAATATAATACAGGCCTGATCAAACACCTGGTTTCTGGTAGAGTATGGCTTCGGGGGAGGGACGGGTACAGAGCACAAGAAACAGAACTATTAAATTGTATATTTAATCCAAAAGGGAGGCAGTGTTTATGAAAAATATACAAAGGGGGACAATACAATACAGAATATACAGTTACACAAAATAAAAAGGGATTAACAGAATAAACAAGACAGATCGTAGAGATGATTCAGTTTAGCTGGAGCGGAGGCGCTCCAATGGACAGTTATCGAATGGGACCCATGCTTACAAAATATGTATCTCCAGATATGAGTGTAGATTCAGGCTCAGCTGGATCTTTTATGCCGAAGGGGATCCCTGCCCACACACTCCCCTGTGATGACCTCACGTGGGCAGGTCTCCGCCCTTCATGGTTTTTATTAAATCTCTAACTTCTACGATAACTTCTCGCTGGTTGATCGCAGAAGTTAGCAAGCGATGTAATCTTTTTCATTGTGAATTTACCTTTCCCTAGAGACCAGACATGACCTGGCTGCTGTCCGTTATTTTGGTACTTTTGCGTGATAGCTCACCGGCAGGGCGTACAGATACGAAAAATTATGCGTATTGTTCCTTAGCTAACCTTGCCGCACTAAAAATATGTGTCCCATCACAATCGGAAGTATAGAACTTCCGATATTCCATATTCCATGTCAGTGCCTACGAGACTGCAGATCGCACACATGTGCAAATGAGAATGTCCTGGCTATTGTGGAGAGTGAGATGTATTTCCTGAGTCTTAATGAGCGGTTTCCTCTTTAGCCATGTGTCTACTCTTCTCAGGTCTCTGCTAGTATGAGCTACATTCGTATGGTAATTAGCCTGGACAATTGAGTTTGCCACCTCTCCTGTGTACTGCGATTTGCATAGAGACAGCTCTGTAGATTGCAAGCTCTTCTCCTTGCAAGTAAGATACGGGAGGAGGGATGAGTGGTTTGGAGGAAGAGAGAGATCTTCAGAATTTTCTATGACAGACTCCTATTCCTTGCCTGGGGATTTAGACTCCAAGCCTCATGTGAGGTGGGCTCCACCATCTGTCCTCTTTGTGTTTGGAGTCTGGCTGATCATGAGATTCCTGGTGAACCTTTAAAGTTGTCGCTGCTGATGTGCCTTCCTTCTTGCTGCATCAATGACCACGGTATGTGTGTCGACTCTGACCTAGGCCTTAGAGGAACCACCTCACCTTTTGAGCCTTAACAGAGTCGACCCCTTTATTCAGCAATCTATCCCCCATTGTTCATCATCCTTACTTTTGAGTTAGCATAGTTTTGGTGAGTGGTGCTGCAAATCAATACGTGCAACCAGTCTCAGAGTATCTGTTCAATCTGAGTCATTGTCATAGTGGTCTCCAACTTTTGGTTCTCCATCTGGTTCACTAAGGTTCACAACATTCCGGGTCTATCAAGGCTTTAGCTAGAGAGACTGGAAATACCCAGTGATTTGTAGGATCCACGCACATGTAAAAGAGTAGAGGTCATGTGGTACCCCCACACGTTAAGCTAGATGCTTCCAGTGTAGAATACATCTGTAAATAATGAATCTGATGGTGCTTACTACTTTTTGTGACTCTGAGTCACTTCACATGGGGAGTTGGAGAAGTCAAGGAGTCCGAGGTCAAGAGCCAGGAGGGTACATCATAAAAAGAGGAAAAAGACAGAGGCGTAGTCAGTTAATGGTCTGAAGTCAGAATATCGGGCAGAGAGCAGATCTCAGCATATGGGCTAGGCAAATGGATGGGAAGAACGAGGTGTAAGGTCTGGCAACAAAAGATCTAAGCAAGGCACAGAGCAACTAACAACATTGATCTGAAGCTACGACTGACGTCCAAGTTAAGTAGCTGAGTAATAATTAGGAACATGACACATCTGACGGAAGCTCAGCACCTCCCGGTCTCAGATTGGATAGCCAAGCTATAAATCAAAACACAGACAGCTCAGCACATCCCGGCAGCAGACTGGATGACGGAGCTGTCAGTCAGTGCGTCCAAGACACACTGCAGGGTGGAATTGTGACACTTTTCTTTTTGTTTCTGATATGTTCAGATTCCAACAGAACATTAGTCTGCATACCTTTATATGAAAGGCACGAGGGCATATCTTGCCAAATTCTCAAACATTTTCATCTTTTTTCTTTACCGCTGTCCTCCTCAACATTACTGGTAATATGTCCTGCAGTGAGTGGCTTCAAAACCATCAGTCAGTTTCCTTCTCACTTCTTATAACTCTAGACACTGTCCCTGGTAATTTATTTTTTCATGATCGAGTTCATAGTAAGTTCACAATTGGTGTTCTTCCCCCTCTGCCAGCCCCCATTAAGTTCATTAGTAAGTCTCCTTCCCCCTCTGGCAGGCATTATTGTCTCCAGTTAACTCCCTTACAGATAGATAATAATTACACCAGATAACATAATATTTGATCAATAGTCAATACTTAAAGTAGTCCCCTCAGCTTGCCTGCATACTGCTGTGCTACTGCACAGGGTCCGGTCCTTTCCTGACAAGCAAACTAGAAGCAATAGGTGTCGGCTGCTGTTTTTTGAATGGAGGATTACAATACCCAAGATAGGAATAAGGATCCAACAGTGAGCAGTGACTGAATATGTCGCCAGTCCAGAACTGGCTATGCACATTGACCTCATACTATGTAAGGTATTGGAATAACTCTTCATAGGATCATTTCATTTATTATTAAGTAAGGCAAATATTGACAATTTGTAATGATCTTTTAAATAAACATAACAATATTACTTATTGGAGAACCCATTTAATTTTCATCATCTAATTAAGGGGTTGTCTCCTACAAGGGCGGTGAGAGAAATAAAAAAAAGTTGATACTTACCTCTCGGACCAGTCTCACTCCTCTATAGTCAATGCTTTATCCACCAGCCCTTCTGCTGGTATAAACAGGGGTATTACGTGATCACTGCAGCTAATCAGCACTGATCAGCTGCAGTGTTCAAAGTTTATAAGAAACACTGTTGAATGAGAATAAGAATTATTCCATTAGTACAGACTTTAACATGAAATGACAGGAATCATACATCATCTTCCTATCTCTCTACATCTACACCAGGGATGTAAAACTCAAACACACAGAGGGCCAAAATGAAAAACTTGAAAAACAATATACAGTATAATGGGCCCCACATAGTCCTCCATACAGAATAATGGGCCCCACATAGTCCTCCATACAGAATAATGCGCCCCACATAGTCCTCCATACAGAATAATGGGCCCCGCATAGTCCTCCATACAGTATAATGGGCCTCACATAGTCCTCCATACAGAATAATGGACCCCGCATAGTCCTCCATACAGTATAATGAGAACCACATAGTCCTCCATACAGAATAATGGGCCCCACATAGTCCTCCATACAGTATAATAGGCCCAGCATAGTCCTCCCTACAGTATAATGGGAACCACATAGCCCTCCATACAGTATAATGGCCCCACATAGTCATCCATAGAGTATTATGGGCCCCACATAGTCCTCCATACAGAATAATGGGCCCTGCATAGTCCTCCAAACAGAATAATGGGCCCCACATAGTCCTCCATACAGAATAATGGGCCCCACATAGTCCTCCATACAGAATAATGGACCCCGCATAGTCCTCCATACAGTATAATGGGCCTCACATAGTCCTCCATACAGAATAATGGACCCCGCATAGTCCTCCATACAGTATAATGGGAACCACATAGTCCTCCATACAGTATAATGGGCCCCACATAGTCCTCCATACAGTATAATAGGCCCAGCATAGTCCTCCCTACAGTATAATGGGAACCACATAGCCCTCCATACAGTATAATGGCCCCACATAGTCATCCATAGAGTATTATGGACCCCACATAGTCCTCCATACAGAATAATGGGCCCTGCATAGTCCTCTATACAGTATAATGGGCCCCACATAGTCCTCCATACATAAAAATGGGCCCCGCATAGTCCTCCATACAGTACAATGGGAACCACATAGTCCTCCATACAGAATAATGGGCCCCACATTGTCCTCCCTACAGTATAATAGGCCCTGCATAGTCCTCCCTACAGTATAATGGGAACCACATAGCCCTCCATACAGTATAATGGCCCACATGGTCATCCATACAGTATTATGGGCACTACATAGTGCTCCACACAGTATAACAGCCCCATATAGTTCTCCATACAGTATAATGGAACACACATAGTTCTCCATACAGAATAATTGTCCCACATAGTCCTCCATACAGTATAATGGACCCCGCATAGTCCTCCATACAGAATAATGGGCCCCACATAGTCCTCCATACAGTATTATGGGCACCACATAGTCCTACATACAGAATAATGGGCCCCACATAGTCCTACATACAGAATAATGGGCCCCACATAGTCCTCCATACAGAATAATGGGTCCCACATAGTCCTCCTTTCAGTATTATGGGCACCATATAGTCCTCCATACAAAATAATGGGCCCCATATAGTCCTCCATACAGTGTAATGGGCCCCACATAGTCCTCCATACAGAATAATAGGCCCCACACAGTTCTCCATACAGTACAGTAGGCCCCGCATAGTCTTCCCTACAGTATAATGGGAACCACATAGCCCTCCAAACAGTATAATGGCCCCATATAGTCATCCATACAGTATTATGGGCACTACATAGTGCTCCACACAGTATAACAGCCCCATATAGTTCTCCATACAGTATAATGGAACCCACATAGTTCTCCATACAGAATAATGGGCCCCACACATAGTTCTCCATACAGAATGATGGGCCCCACATAGTCCTCCATACAGTATAATGGGCCCTACATAGACCTCCATACAGAATAATGGGCCCCGCATAGTCCTCCATACAGTATAATGGGAACCACATAGTCCTCCATACAGAATAATGGGCCTCGCATAGTCCTCCATACAGAATAATGGGCCCCGCATAGTCCTCCATACAGAATAATAGGCCCCACATAGTCCTTCATACAGTATAATAGGCCTTGCATAGTCCTCCCTAAAGTATAATGGGAACCACATAGCCCCCCATACAGTATAATGGCCCCACATAGTCATCCACACAGTATTATGGACACTACATAGTGCTCCACACAGTATAACAGCCCCATATAGTTCTCTATACAGTATAATGGAACCCACATAGTTCTCCATACAAAATAATGGGCCCCACACATAGTTCTCCATACAGAATAATGGGCCCCACATAGTCCTCCATACAGTATAATGGGCCCCACGTAGTCCTCCATACAGAATAATGCGCCCCGCATAGTCCTCCATACAGTATAATAGGCCCCGCATAGTCCTCCATACAGTATAATGGCCCCACATAGCCCTCTATACAGTATAATGGGCCCCACATAGTCCTCCATACAGAATAATGGGCCCCGCATAGTCCTCCATACAGTATAATAGGCCCCGCATAGTCCTCCCTACAGTATAATGGGAACCACATAGCCCTCCATACAGTATAATGGGCCCCACATAGTCATCCATACAGTATTATGGGCACTACATAGTGCTCCACACAGTATAACAGCCCAATATAGTTCTCCATACAGTATAATGGAACCCACATAGTTCTCCATACAGAATAATGGGCCCCACACATAGTTCTCCATACAGTATAATGGGCCCCACATAGTCCTCCATACAGAATAATGGGCCCCTCATAGTCCTCCATACAGTATAATGGGAACTACATAGTCCTCCATACAGAATAATGGACCCAACATAGTCCTCCATACAGTATAATAGGCCCCGCATAGTCCACCCTACAGTATAATGGGAACCACATAGCCCTGCATACAGTATAATGGCCCCATATAGTCATCCATACAGTATTATGGGCACTACATAGTGCTCCACACAGTATAACAGCCCCATATAGTTCTCCATACAGTATAATGGAACCCACATAGTTCTCCATACAGAATAATGGGCCCCACACATAGTTCTCCTTACAGAATGATGGGCCCCACATAGTCCTCCATACAGTATAATGGGCCCTACATAGTCCTCCATACAGAATAATGGGCCCCGCATAGTCCTCCATACAGTATAATGGGAACCACATAGTCCTCCATACAGAATAATGGGCCCCGCATAGTCCTCCATACAGAATAATGGGCCCCGCATAGTCCTTCATACAGAATAATGGGCCCCACATAGTCCTCCATACAGTATAATAGGCCCCGCATAGTCCTCCCTAAAGTATAATGGGAACCACATAGCCCCCCATACAGTATAATGGCCCCACATAGTCATCCACACAGTATTATGGACACTACATAGTGCTCCACACAGTATAACAGCCCCATATAGTTCTCTATACAGTATAATGGAACCCACATAGTTCTCCATACAAAATAATGGGCCCCACACATAGTTCTCCATACAGAATAATGGGCCCCACATAGTCCTCCATACAGTATAATGGGCCCCACATAGTCCTCCATACAGAATAATGCGCCCCGCATAGTCCTCCATACAGTATAATAGGCCCCGCATAGTCCTCCATACAGTATAATGGCCCCACATAGCCCTCTATACAGTATAATGGGCCCCACATAGTCCTCCATACAGAATAATGGGCCCCGCATAGTCCTCCATACAGTATAATAGGCCCCGCATAGTCCTCCCTACAGTATAATGGGAACCACATAGCCCTCCATACAGTATAATGGGCCCCACATAGTCATCCATACAGTATTATGGGCACTACATAGTGCTCCACACAGTATAACAGCCCAATATAGTTCTCCATACAGTATAATGGAACCCACATAGTTCTCCATACAGAATAATGGGCCCCACACATAGTTCTCCATACAGTATAATGGGCCCCACATAGTCCTCCATACAGAATAATGGGCCCCTCATAGTCCTCCATACTGTATAATGGGAACTACATAGTCCTCCATACAGAATAATGGACCCCACATAGTCCTCCATACAGTATAATGGGAACCACATAGCCCTCCATACAGTATAATGGCCCCACATAGTCATCCATACAGTATTATGGGCACTACATAGTGCTCCACACAGTTTAACAGCCCCATATAGTTCTCCATACAGTATAATGGAACCCACATAGTTCTCCATACAGAATAATGGGCCCCACACATAGTTCTCCATACAGTATAATGGGCCCCACATAGTCCTCCATACAGTATAATGGCCCCACATAGCCCTATATAGAGTATAATGGGCCCCACATAGTCCTCCATACAGAATAATGGGCCCGCATAGTCCGCCATACAGTATAATAGGCCCCGCATAGTCCTCCATACAGTATAATGGGCCCCACATAGTCCTCCATACAGTATAATGGCCCCACATAGCCCTATATAGAGTATAATGGGTACCACATAGTCCTCCCTACAGTATAATGGGAACCACATAGCCCTCCATACAGTATAATGGCCCCACATAGTCATCCATACAGTATTATGGGCACTACATAGTGCTCCACACAGTATAACAGCCCCATATAGTTCTCCATACAGTATAATGGAACCCACATAGTTCTCCTTACAGAATAATGGGCCCCACACATAGTTCTCCATACAGTATAATGGGCCCCACATAGTCCTCCATACATAATAATGGGCCCCGCATAGTCCTCCATACAGTACAATGGGAACCACATAGTCCTCCATACAGAATAATGGGCCCCACATTGTCCTCCCTACAGTATAATAGGCCCTGCATAGTCCTCCCTACAGTATAATGGGAACCACATAACCCTCCATACAGTATAATGGCCCCACATGGTCATCCATACAGTATTATGGGCACTACATAGTGCTCCACACAGTATAACAGCCCCATATAGTTCTCCATACAGTATAATGGAACACACATAGTTCTCCATACAGAATAATTGTCCCACATAGTCCTCCATACAGTATAATGGACCCCGCATAGTCCTCCATACAGAATAATGGGCCCCACATAGTCCTCCATACAGTATTATGGGCACCACATAGTCCTACATACAGAATAATGGGCCCCACATAGTCCTACATACAGAATAATGGGCCCCACATAGTCCTCCCTACAGAATAATGGGTCCCACATAGTCTTCCATACAGTATTATGGGCACCACATAGTCCTACATACAGAATAATGGGCCCCACATAGTCCTCCATACAGTATAATATGCCCCACAAAGTCCTCCTTACAGAATAATGGACCCCGCATAGTCCTCCTTTCAGTATTATGGGCACCATATAGTCCTCCATACAGAATAATGGGCCCCACATAGTCCTCCATGCAGTGTAATGGGCCCCACAAAGTCCTCCATACAGAATAATGGGCCCCGCATAGTCCTCCATTCAGTATTATGGCCTTTGTTTGACCGTGGCTGCTCAAATATTTGGGCATCGCTACATGGGATCTCGTCTTGCCCCGCTTCAAGTGGACCGGGCGAAAAGCCCTAATCTATAAATGGAAAAGTGAACAGCTCTTCAGAGTGTCCAAGTGTGGGATCAGTTGTCTCCAGGCACTTGGCATGGTGGGAGGAAGGAGAATCAGGGTGAGGAATATGCGGCCCAGACTCATGGCTACTGAGACTTGACCGTGTGGAAGACAGGGTGGTGGCTAAGTGACTGGAAGCATTATTCGCTATCCAACCAATAACCCTTCGACACTGCTCTGGGTTCAATAGTGGTGTGCTGCGGTCCCCTAGGAATTGGGACAGGAAAGTCAGGCGAGAAGATGTGGGTGTTTGTTGTGGCACAATATCAGCTTGCCCACGTCCTTAACCTCGGCCTCTGCATGCACCATTACCATCACGTCCAGTTCCCCGTCCCTTGCCACGTGCCTTGCCCATTTTAAATGGAGGACAATATCTTCCACGCTCACTACAAATGTCTGAATTTGGAGCGAAGTTATATGTGATCGTGTGATGGAGAAACCACAGTTTTAAATACCTGGCCTGTAAGTAACTATTTTGAACAGCAAACCGCTGTCAAAAACTTTGCTGACACACTGAAAACAATTTTGAATGGAGGCCAAAAATGGCAGTAATTTCAGCGCAATTATACAGTGCATTGTGAAAGTATTTGGCCCCCTTGAACTTTTCTACCTTTTGCCACATTTCTGGCTTCAAACAAAGATATAAAATTCTAATTTTTTGGGGAAGAATCAACAAGTGGGACACAATTGTGAAGTGGAAAGAAATTTATTGAATATTTTAAACTTTTTTAACAAATTAAAAACTGAAAAGTGGGGCGTGCAATATTATTTGGCCCCCTTGAGTTAATACTTTGTAGCGCCCCCCTTTGCTGCGATTACAGATGCAATTCGCTTGGGGTATGTCTCTATCAGTTTTGCACATCGAGAGGCTGAAATTCTTGCCGATTTTTCACGGCAAAACAGCTCAAGCTCATTGAGGTTGGATGGAGGACGTTTGTTAACAGCAGTTTTCCGCTCTTTCCACAGATTCTCGATTGGATTCAGGTCTGGACTTTGACTTGGCCATTCTAACACCTGGATATGTTTATTTTTTAACCATTCCATTGTAGATTTTGCTTTATGTTTGGGATCATTTTCTTGTTGGAAGATAAATCTCCATCACAGTCTCAGGTCTTTTGCAGACTCCAACAGGTTTTCTTCCAGAATGGTCCTGTATTTGGCTCCGTCCATCTTCCCATCAATTTTAACCATCTTTCCTGTCCCTGCTGAAGAAAAGCAGGCCCAAACCATGATGCTGCCACCACAATGTTTGACAGTGGGGATAGTGTCTTGATGGTGATGAGCTGTGTTGCTTTTACGATAATCATATCGTTATGCATTGTGGCCAAAAAGTTCGATTTTGGTTTCATCTGACCAGAGCACCTTATTCCACATGTTTGGTGTGTCTCCCAGGTGGCTTGTGGCAAACAGACTTTTTATGGATATCTTTGAGAAATGGCTTTCTTCTTGCCACTCTTCCATAAAGACCAGATTTGTGCAGTGCACGACTGATTGTTGTCCTATGGACAGACTCTCCCACCTCAGCTGTAGATCTCTGCAGTTCATCCAGAGTGATCATGGGCCTTTTGGCTGCATCTCTGATCAGTCTTCTCCTTGTTCGAGATGAAAGTTTAGAGGGACAGCCGGGTCTTGGTAGATTTGCAGTGGTCTGATACTCCTTCCATATCAATATGATCGCTTGCACAGTGCTCCTTGGGATGTTTACAACTTGGGAAATCTTTTTGTATCCAAATCCAGCTTTAAACTTCGCCACAACAGTATCTCGGACCTGCCTGGTGTGTTCCTCGGTCTTCATGATGCTCTCTGCACTGGAAACAGAACCCTGAGACAATCACAGAGCAGGTGCATTTATACGGAGACTTGATTATGTGGCGCCCCTGAGGGTTCAGTTGCCACAGAGGTACTGCACCTCACCCAGAGGTGTGGTGTCTCCTTCTCTCAGGTAAGGAGGGAGTGCTGCCTGGAACCCCAACACCCACATTCAACACTACACTGCTCCAGGCCAGCTGGAAGGGCAAGATGCATGTGCACAGTGCTGAGCCCTGTCCCTGGCTGGAGTGGGGGGAACCCAAAGGTAGGGGGAACCAGTAGTGGGTGTGGGTGGAGGAAGCAGTTTAGGGGAGCACCATAGTAGTAGGTATATAAAGGGACGCCATCTTAGGGTGGCAGATGAGTGAGAGAGGACAGTCAGTCAGGGAGCAGAGTCTTGTCAGGAGCTCTGCTCCACAAGTAGGGCCTAGTGCTAGAGGCCCGGGAGGGGAGCAGAGGAGGAAGGCTCCGTTCTATAGAAGGGATCCCAGGGGGTACAGTGAGTGCAGGACGGCACCCGTATGCCCCGAATCTGTCAGAAGACAGAGGGATCAGACCGCAAGAAGGGGACCGGCCCCTGGACCAGCCGTGTTACTCCAGGTCTCGGCTGGAAAAACCGGAGGCTTCTGACTTTTATAGTGCAGTTGCCACAGCCTCATCTTAGTCACCGTGAGGGTCAAGCAGGTCGGGGAACTCCAGTTTGACAGGAGAGTCTTCAGAGCACCCGAGCGGGACTGTGAGTGGGGAAGCGCAGGGCAGGAGGGAAAAGACCCAGCGTGAAGTTGGTCTAGAGAGAGGAACACAAGAAAAGCGGGGTTCCGTCAGGTGCTCCTAACCTACATGAGGAAGAACTGAACCCCCAGTCTGGTGAGCGCAGTGCGACGTGGGAGGCTGGCACCCGCGCAGTGTATCAGTGGAACGTACATGAGAACTGTGAGTAAAGACTCGGATGACTGCACCACACTGCCTCCGTCCATTATTTCAGCTGCGCCATCTTTTACCCTGCACTACAATGCCCAGCGCAACCAACAACCCCTACCCTGCCCTGGAGCTAGCTCTTCCTGTGGAGAGCCATACCATCCCTGCTGCAGTAACATCAGCTTCAGAGGACTTCTCCGCAGCGGCGGCTCCCTTTAGTCGCATTCCACAGGTGGCGTCACGAACACTTCCTAAAACTACAAACCCCTTACAAATAACAATCCCCTTTTTTGTTGACCGCCCTGGGCCACGGACCGGGCCAGCTGCCGTGATATCCCCCACCAGCATCCATGGGCCCGGCTGCCGAGTACCCCACGGCTCTGGGGGCGCGTCAATTACACACAGTTGGATTCTATTTATCATCATTACCAGTCATTTAGGACAACATTAGATCATTCAGAGATCCTCACTGAACTTCTGGAGTGAGTTTGCTGCACTGAAAGTAAAGGTGCTGAATAATATTGCACGCCCCACTTTTCAGTTTTTAATTTGTTAAAAAAGGTTAAAATATCCAATAAATATCATTCCACTTCGCGATTCTGTCCCACTTGTTGTTGCTTCTTCCCCAAAAAATTAGAATTTTATGTCTTTATGTTTGAAGCCAGAAATGTGGCAAAAGGTAGAAAAGTTCAAGGGGGCCAAATACTTTCACAATGCACTGTATGTGATCCGTGTGACGGACAAACCACAGTTTTAAATAGCTGGATTTTTAGAACTGTAATATGGAAAGGACCTGGCTGTATTTTGCAGTGCCAACAAGCAAATGGCGCAGAAAAACTGTGTTCTCTGGATTGCTTTTTAAGCAAATAATGAGGATTAAGATCCAAAAAAATTATTCCTGGCCCCTGAGACCTGGGCCTTTGTCTAGAAATGTCTAACAGCCGCAGAAGTTAGAACTGGAATGGAGCTGTGGCGCCCTGCTGCGCATTGGTGCCACAGAACCCAGAAGGGTGCATGGATGGACTTCTCCACAAGAGGCCCTCACTACATTCACACACCTCCACCCTACCACCTCAGACAAGCAGAGGGAGCCCTGATAGGGATATATATAGGGAGGGTGGAGGCTGGCAGCTCAGTTTTGAGAGAGTTAGTCTGAAGTGAGTTTAGTTCAGACAGAGCTCAGAGTTGAGCTGAGATTGTGCTGACGCTCAGAGAGCAGCGAAGAGGCATTACGCTGGCTGCTGTGCTTAGGCGAGCCAAGGCCTAGTGAGGGCCTTGAGTGGGCCGAAGGCGAGAGGAGAAGGAAGAAGTAGCGAGGGGGCAGAGGAGCATACCAGGCTCACCCCAATATATATACCGGACACCGGGTCCGCGCCTACAGGGACCCTTTACACCCAGTAGGAATCAGCGGAACCCCTGGAGGACTACAGGTCCCAGGTTCACCAAACACTGATTACAGTACCAGGGCTAGGAGTCACGGAGGCCCCAGCATCCAGGGAGAGTGATCTCCAAGAGAAAGCCCTACCACCAGGTCAGCAGGTGCAAAGAGAGACAGTAACCAAGCTAGGCCTAGCTCCAGGCAGGTCAGAAGCTTAGCGAGGAAAGCAAGGGATCAGGAGGCCCTATACCCGCTTACTGGGGAGAGTCCAAAAGTGCGCCCTTCGTCCGGAGTACCCTGGACCGTGCCTGCACCATCACCAGTAAAGGTACTGAAGCTTACCCCCGTTTGAGTGTCCGTCTTTCCTCCGGGACCGTCCTGCCATCTCTCCCATGCACCACCATCCATTACACCCCATGCTGCCCTGGAGCTAGCTCTACCTGTGGAGAGCCACACCATCCCTGCCGCCATAACACCAGCTCCAGAGGACTGCTCCGCAGTGGCGGCACCCTTTAGCCGCAATCCACAGGTGGCATCGCGAACACTTTCCCAAATCCCCTATAAACTATTCCCCCTTTTACTGACCGCCCTGGGTCACGGACCGGGCCAGCTACCATGATATCCCCCAGCAACCAGAGGCCCGGCTGCCGAGTACCCCACGGCCCAGGGGGCGCGCCAGAGCCTCTTGTGCTGTATGCACTGCAGTCTGCTATATACCCTGCCTGCCTATATGCACTGCCTACCTGATATCTCTGTAGATGGATTAGCACTCAGAAGGACTGTTTTGTTGAGATGGATATGTGTAATGCAGTTGTTTTCTCACTACACTACCTAATACACAAGCAAATCTCTCCCTAGCTCAGCAGCACCTCTCCCTACACTGCCTGATTGCGGAGTAGACTGACGAGCACAGCGGCGCCAGGTCTGATATAGACCTGATGACACTGTGCGGCCAGTCAATCACTGTAATGCCACAACCACCATGGCTTCGGCATTACAATGAGTGGAGGGCAATCCCTGCATGTTGACTGGCGCACTAAAGAGCGCCAAACATGCAGGGAAGGGACCCGAGCATCCGCTCGGGCGAGTACCGAGTACTTGTGAGTATGCTCGCTCATCACTAGTAGTCATGACTTGGTGGAGTCATGTCTGCTAGACACAACTTTGGATGTATAGTTGCCTGTCTAATACACGGCTGAGCTGCTGATATTGAAGCTTTGCAACGAAAACAGAAGAGAAAACACAACAGTCCTCAATGTCACTGGTCAGTCCTTTAAGACCTGAAGAAAGGGTACTAACCCGAAAAGCATTGTTCTGTGGACTTGGATCTGTTAACCCACAAAATGTCCTTTTATGTCTCACATGGAAGAGCTGGGGCCTTGAATTTTTACTAAAACTTTTCTTTATAGAATATATAGTAGTTGATTCTGAAGAATGAAACAATGAGGGTTGTGGACTTTCATGGAATTTCTTCAAAGCTTTTTTGAACTGATCTTTGCAAAAACTTCCAAAGAACCACATCTACATCCAACCAGAAGTTGACAGGGAACGCTAAATATTAACACAGGTTTTTATCAATTTCAGGCCTTTAGGATATCTGGAAAACTAGGTGAAATAGGAAACATTGTACTTAATGTTGATCAATGTGAATCAAGTAATGTATGCCAGTCATATTGATTAATGGGTCAGGTGCAAAAAGAAGGTCAAAACTCTAAGGGTGACTGGGTGACAATTTTCGACAAAGGAAGTTCAATAGTTGGGATCACACAGCTACTTCCTGTCCATGAAACTGAAGGAAGAAGAAGACCAGAACACAATCAGCAGAAGGATAAACTGTTACTATGCAAACGTCAGTAATAAGTAAAGATTTCAGTTTGCTATAACCTGTTGGGTCACATGGATGTCATAGAACGAGCCATCTTCAATAACCAGTTAACCAGATGGAGGAACGGCTAACAAAAAAAATGTTTGCTCAGCCTATCCAAAGGAAGTTACTTTTAGAAATGAGCGAATATATTTGAGTTGAATTCAGCTCTATTTTTATAGAAATCTGCATTTGCCAAAATTCCGATTTTTTTGTAATTCACTACCTCACCGATTCAACAAAATAGAACAGTAAAAGGCCATCAGTAGTGTAAAAAAAAGCTCATAATACAAATTTTTACCTGTCCAGTCCTCATCACATCTCCTGATCACCATCCCTAGGCCCCTCATGCTAGGCCAAACCTTTCGGCACTGATAAGGCCAGTTCTGGCAAAGAGAACGCAAGTTTGCGGCACACGACGTGACAACATGACATTGTGATGTTTTGCACGCTTGTGCACAAAGCTCCGGGGTCAATATCTGACATGGTACTGTATACCACATTTTGTCAGTAATGACAGAGTAAAAGTGGAGAAGTTGTCTGAACACCCTCTCTGAAGACCCCTGATTGTAGTTAATGCGACCTGTGGTTTTATGCGTTTTACATTTATGTAGGCTGCAGTTTTCCTGTGTACAGTGGTCTACAGGGTTAACTGTAGTTCCGGCCCATAGTTTGGGGAGGAGTAAGTGGGCACTAGGAGTTAGTTCCTGCTTTTATAGTTGTTCTAAATAAAGAGAAGAAAGGACACCATCAGTTGGTTCTAGCCATAATTGGGTGTGTGCGAAGAGCAGACCTGCATGGTAACATGTTTTCAGCATTTAAGAAATAGTGGCGGCAGTTTCTCTTTATATCAGGCAAGTTGGGGCATCTACTGAAAGTGAATAAAGCAAGTCCCAGAGTTAGCCAGACTTGGAGATTTTTGTGAAGAAATATGGAATCAGCCAGGCTGGGGCACATCCGTAAGGTTTTATTAGCTGGGAGACCTCCCTTACGTAGTCCACATGTGTAGCATTGGGTATACTGGTCACAGCGCAACACATCGACCCGTGTGGCCCTGTACTGGGAAGATGGAGCCTGTTGTTCGTTTGCAACATTCTACACCAGTAATGTGCCACTGTCCACAACCGTCAAGTGAGAACCTCTGTCATACTTTACAGATGAAAAACTTCAACCTTATTCCTGCTTCCCATTGTACATATGTTCCAGTAAATGGGAGTTTAATTTTGTAAACCTATCAGTTTTCTTCATCGCAGAGATAAAGTGTCTCAGTGTCTCACAGATACGTGGCAGAACATAGTCTGAAAGTGTCTCCAGTTGAATCAGAAATACGTGCACATACTCAGGGACACCTATACAGAGTGTTTAGGGGCTCCGAAATATACGTTGACCAAGGAGAACCCTTACAACAACTCAGTAGAAATATATGTCTACCAGCATTATCCCGGTGACCACTGGGGATTTCAGAAGCTGGACAGGTGTCATTCAGCTGAATGGGGATTGTCTTGGTACAGGGTTGTGTTGGTGTATAGGACCTGTGCAGAAAAATAAAACTTTCTCTGAAACCAACTAAGGTCCAGTCTAATCTAGGTCTAGTAGCAAAGTTGTAGAAGTAACTTTTTTAGGGCATTCCTTCTTTTAAAATGGACCCTTCCCCCTTTAACTCCCCCCATGCCATTGTCGTTTTAGTGCATGTTCATGTCTACATTCAATTTTCAGATACTTTCAGACGTCCTCTATCATGAACTTATAAAATTTCCTTTTTTTTTTATTATGATCCGAGGGGAAAAGATGAGATGGTGTTTGGGTGATGCTGTGTAAATGAAGTTAAGCAAGGCTGGGGAAAACACAAGGCAGCGTTAGTGAAGTAGGTTTTACTAAAGCAATGTGAAGTTTATAGCCAAGCTTCCACGTATATGACTTCTCTCCGGTGAGGAAGATAGAAGCTGACATCTCAGTGCAAGGCTTTGTCAAAAATATACATCTGCATGAGGAGAGTAGAGTTAAAAATTTAATCTGCAAAGCTATTTAGAGAGTGTATAGGCCTTGACAGGCCTCCCAAATGTATTAAGAGAACAAGAACAGGAGCATAAAGAAAAAAATGCTTCTGCAGCAAGCAGAATGAAACTAAGCTCTCCTGACAGAATCAGTTTGCCAAATGACTTTAAGATTGCACTTTGTCTTGCAGGATTTCTTAAATAGACTTCTTCTTAAATGTCTAAGAGCAAATAAAAAAGTTGTGTGATTCTTGTTGTGCCCTGAAACGAACAAAAAAAAAACTGGCGGGTGACAACAAGCGGCCGCTCCACCTTTTGAAGTCAGTGGTGGGTGAAGTATCTGAGATGAGGTCATGTCTGTAGTTGATTACAGAAAATAACACAAGAGCTGTTGTAGCTTCTGTCTTCTGTTCTGCAGGGCTGGAGAACTGGAGAAGGTTTCCACGAATACTGTCGAGATGGGTATTACTACATTTTAACTTTAAAGGAACATTCTTAATGATGTAGTTTCATGCAAATTGGAATATACGTATTAAATACTCAATACTCAAGATTTCATATACTGCATCATATGCACAAGCAAATAACTGCTATAATATAAAGCTTCCTCTGATGTTCAAGAATATAGATATTATAATACTCCACCATAGGAGTGGAGATAATTACTATAATGCTATGTATGTATACCTAAGTACAAGAATATAACTACTATAATAATGCCCCCTATGTACAATAATATAACTACTATAATACTGCCCCCTATGTACAAGAATATAACTACTATAATACTGCCCACTATGTACAAGAATATAACTACTATAATACTGCCCCCTATGTACAAGAATATAACTACTATAATACTGCTCCTATATACAAGAATATAACTACTATAATACTGCCCCTATGTACAAGAATTTAACTACTATAATACTACCCCCTATGTACAAGAATATAACTACTATAATACTGCTATGTACAAAAATATAACTACTATAATACTGCTCCTATGTACAAGAATATAACTACTATAATACTGCTCCTATGTACAAGAATATAACTACTATAATACTGCTCCTATATACAAGAATATAACTACTATAATACTGCCCCTATGTACAAGAATTTAACTACTATAATACTACTTCCTATGTACAAGAATATAACTACTATAATACTGCCTCTATCTACAAGAATATAACTACTATAATACTGCTCCTATGTACAAAAAATATAACTACTATAATACTGCCCCCTATGTACAAGAATATAACTACTATAATACTGCTCCTATGTACATGAATGTAACTACTATAATACTGCTCCTATGTACAAGAATATAACTACTATAATACTGCCCGTATGTACAAGAATATAACTACCATAATACTTCTCCTAGGTACAAGAATATAACTACTATAATACTGCTCCTATGTACATGAATGTAACTACTATAATACTGCTCCTATGTACAAGAATATAACTACTATAATACTGCCCCTATGTACAAGAATATAACTACTATAATACTGCTCCTATGTACAGGAATATAACTACTATACTACTGCCCTTTATATACATGAATATAACTACTATAATACTGCTTCATATGTACGAGAATATAACTACTATAATACTGCTAATATGTACAAGATTATAACTACTATAATACTGCTCCTATGTACATGAATGTAACTCCTATAATACTGCTCCTATGTACAAGAATATAACTTCTATAATACTGCCCGTATGTACAAGAATATAACTACTATAATACTTCCCCTAGATACAAGAATATAACTACTATAATACTGCTCCTATGTACAGGAATATAACTACTATAATACTGCCCTTTATATACATGAATATAACTACTATAATACTGCTTCATATGTACAAGAATATAACTACTATAATACTGCTAATATGTACAAGAATATAACTACTATAATACTGTCCCCTATGTACAAGAATATAACTACTATAATACTGCCCCCTATGTACAAGAATATAACTACTATAATAGTGCTAATAAGTACAGGAATATAACTACTATAATACTGTCCCTATGTACAAGAATATAACTACTATAATACTTCCCCTAGGTACAAGAATATAACTACTATAATACTGCTTCTATGTACAAGAATATACCTACTATAATACTGCCACCTATGTACAAGAATATAACTACTATTATACTGTCACTTATGTACAAGAATATAACTACTATAATACTGCTAATATGTACAAGAATAAAGATATTATAATACTACCCCCTATGTACAAGAACATAACTACTGTAATACTGCTCCTTTGTACAAGAATATAACTACTATAATACTGCTCCTATGTACAAGAATATAACTACTATAATACTGCCCACTATGTACAAGAATATAACTACTATAATAATGCCTCTATGTACAAGAATATAACTACTATAATACTGCCCACTATGTACAAGAATATAACTACTATAATACTGCCTCTATGTACAAGAATATAACTACTATTATACTGCCCCTATGTACAAGAATATAACTATTATAATACTGCTCCTATGTACAAGAATTTAACTACTATAATAATGTTCCTATGTACAAGAATATAACTACTATAATACTGCTCCTATGGACAAGAATATAACTACTATAATACTGCTCCTATGTAGAAGAATATAACTGCTATGATACTGCCCCTATGGACAAGAATATAACTACTATAATACTGCTCCTATGTTCAAGAATATAACTACTATAATACTGCCCCTATGGACAAGAATATAACTACTATAATACTGCTCCTATGTACAAGAATATAACTACTATAATACTGCTCCTATGTACAAGAATATAACTACTATAATACTGCTCATATTACGAGAATATAACTACTATAATACTACCCCTATGTACAAGAATATAACTACTATAATACTGCCTCCTATGTACAAGAATATAACTACTATAATACTGCTCCTATTACGAGAATATAACTACTATAATACTGCCCCTATGTACAAGAATATAACTACTATAATACTGCTCCTATGTACAAGAATATAACTACTATAATACTGCTCCTATTACGAGAATATAACTACTATAACTCCTTTAGGACCTATGACGGTGCGGGAGGGTGCGGGCTCCGGCACTGTGACCACATCTCTTCCGGCACATCATAACTGATTTCATCAGCTGACATGTTCCCTAACAGCCACACGTGGAATGGCGATCCACCCGCGGCTGTTAAAATGTTAAATGCCGCTGTCAATGTCAGACAGCGGCATTTAACTTGTGTTTATCGGAAGCGCGTCACAAACCCCGCCCATCGGCATCCCTGTCACATGATCGCGGGGAGCCGATGGGTAGGTTGGCATGACAGCTTGCGGTCTGCAGAAGATCCCCCGTGCTTGTCATTGCAGATCTTCTATGTACGCCAGCCCGTGGCCGGCGTTCATAGGAGATGTTCATTTCTGCTACACATAGCAGGGCTAAAGCCCTGCTATGTGTAGCACATGCGATCAGATGATCGTAGCTTCAAGTTTCCTAAGGAGACTATTGAAGCATGTAAAAAGTAGAAAAAAAAAGTTTTTAAAAATATAATTTTTTAAAAAATATATATATAAAAGTTTCAATCACCCCCCTTTTGCACCATTCAAAATAAAGCAATAAAAAATACACATATTTGGTGTCGCTGTGTTCAGAAACACCCAATCCATCAAAATATAAAAATAATTAATCTGATCGGTAAACAGCGGAACGAGAAAAAAAATCAAAACCCAGAATTCCTTTTTTTTTCTCTCCGAAATGTTGCAATAAAATGCCATAACAGGCATTCAAAACATTGTATCTACCCCAAAATGGTATCAATAAAAAGTTCAGCTCAGCGCGCGAAAAAATAAGCCCTCATGGAGACGCTATGGGTCTCAGATAATGGCTCCATTTTTTTTTATACAGATTGTGAATTTTTTTCACCACTTAAATAATAAAAGAAGCTATACATGTTTGGTATCTGCTAACTCATAATGACCCGGAGAATCATAATGGCTGGTCAGTTTTACCATATAATGAACATGAAAAAAAAAAAAAATAATTGTGCAATTGCACTTTCTTTTTGCAATTTGCACTTTTTCCCCCGTTTTCCAGTACACGATATGGTAAAATCAATTATGTCATTTTAAAGTACAACAAAAATCAAGCCCTAATATGGCCACATTGACGGAAAAATTAATAATACTTTGTTTCCTATTTGTTCCTGAATTTCTTTGGAACACAGCATGATGTCTAGCTTTTGAAGATCTTTTGGTCTACTTCACTTTGTTAGGCAGGTCCTAATTAAGTGATTTCTTGATTGAGTACAGGTGTGGCAGTAATCAGGCCTGTGTGTGGCTGGGGAAATTGAACTCAGCTTCCCAAAGATGTGATAACCCACAGTTAATTTATGTTTTAAGTGGGGGGGCAATCACTTTTTCACACAGGCCCCTGTGGGTTTGGATTTCTTTTTCCCTTAATAATAAAGACCTTCATTTAAAAACTGTATTTTGTGGTTACTTGTGTTATCTTTGTCTAATATTTACATTTGTTTTGTGATCTGAATTCCTTCATGTCATTGTCAGTCATCCATTTATGTGGCCAATGAATATGTATCCGGACATCCATTTGTGAAGAAACTCTATTCAGACCTGTCCAATTTCCCACAGTTTCTGCTGTACCTCATGGCTTGTACTGCCTTTACCTCCTCCATATTCTCCTCTGTGGAGATTTTGCTGTCCCCACCAGCAACATAGAAGAACGTTGTATTAAATTTTACAATGGATGGCCCCCTGTCTAGCTGGGGAAATTGGCAACTGCAATGGCAATAACATCGCGGCTGCCATGCGTGTGGGTAAAGCAACCTGGGCTCGCTGCATGTTGCACGTCCTCAATTTGTGCAATATTTTTTTAAACAAATATACTTCCTTGATCAAGGTGGCGCTCATGGCCGGGAGAGTGTGTGAGCACATGCAATCGTTCTTACGAGGCGAAAAATGGCCTTCAGGAATTGAATTGATAGAATGGTATTACTGAGATCCACCTGGTTTACGACATTGCAACATGATGTTTGCAATATCTGTGTGATTCCCCACCTGTTCCCTGACAAGTGGGTGGCAGTGAGGGGATATCTCCGTGATTCCCTGGCTGTTCCCTGACAAATTGGTGGCAGCGATGGGATATCTGCGTGCTTTCCCGGCTGTTCCCTGACACCTGCAAATAGATTTTTTGGTTGAAATTTGGTGAAGAAAACAACACTTTGAATTTCAAAGGTTTCTCTAACAAGAGTATAACTATTATAAACCTACAGAAGTTGTTTTTAAATATACAGAAGAAACAATTTGTCCCCCTACATGTTAAATATTGGTTTAAAAAAAGCAGGACAAACTGGTAATCCAACTTCATTGTGCTGTAGCAAAGCAGTGAAGTGTCGCACTATTAAGATGGACAGACATTTTAAGGACAGACCTGATGATATTGCATGACGCGCTCCCTGGGCTGTGGGGTACTCGGTAGCCAGGCCGGTCGATGCTGGGGGATGTCACGGTGGCAGTGACCCGGTCCGTGACCCAGGGTGGTCAATTAAAGGAAAAGGTAAAAGGGGAATAAAGGTTTTATAGATAATGTTCGTGACGCCACCTGTGGTATGCGGCTATAGGGGGCTGCCGCTGTGGTGAAGATCCTCTGGAGCTGATGGTGACGCAGACGAGTTGGTTCAGCTCTCCAGAGGCAGAGCTTAGCCCCAGGGCAGGATCTAGTGATACTATTGTGAAGCCCAGCTGCGCTTGGTATCACAAATCCTAGAAGGGTGTATTGATGGATTCCTAGACAAGAGGCCCCCATAACCATTCACACATCTCCACCTTCCACCTCAGACCAGCAGAGGGAGCCCGTTAGGGTTATAAAGAAGGGAAGGTGGAGCCAGGCAGTCAGTTCCTGCAGAGTGAGACACAGAAACAGGTCAGTCTGCAGTGGAGCTCAGTGACTCAGCAATTCCTCTGGAGAGTTCAGTTAGTGCAAGCCTGAATACAGAGTTGAGCCCGGTTGAGTCGTAGCTCAGAATAGTGAGCTTAAGGTGTGCCGGCGCAATAAGATCGGTGAAGCACGGCAAGCTGCCGTTAGTGTGAGTAGCCTAGTGAGGTCCCGAGTAGGCCAAAGGCGAGAGAAGAGTTAGTACATAGGGGGCAGAGGAGCTTAACTAGCTCACCCCGAAGAAGAAGCAGTTACCGGACACCGGGTCCGAAGCTTACCGGGATCTCCACGACCCAGTAAGATAAACTGGAATCCCTGGAGAACTACGAGTCCCAGGATCGCTAAAGTGCTGATACATAACAGAGCCAAGAGACACATAGGCCGCAGCTAAGGTGCGTGTACTCCAAGAGAAGGCCCTACCACAAGGTCAGCCAGCGCAAGACAGAGACAAAGTTAGGCCTAGCTCCAGGCAGGTCAAAAACTTACTACGCAGTGGCAAGAAACAGGAGGCCCAAAACCCGCTCATTGGGGAGGATCTGGACATACACCCTTCACCCTACAGTGCTCCGGGGAGTGCCTGAATTTCCATCAGTAAAAGGTACTGAAGTGACTGTCGTGTCTGTCCCTGTTCTTGCTCAGACCCGGCTGAGTCTCGCTTGTCCTGCATCCCCCGTCCTACACTGCCCTGAGGCCTAGCTCCACCTCTGGGGAGCTATATCATCTAGCTGCCTTATCATTGGCCTCAGTGGACTGCGCAGCGCTGGTGATTCTCACCAGAAGCCACAGGTGGCGTCACAAACTTTGTTTTATAAAATCAACCACTAATTAACCCCTTTTTATTAGGAGCGACCCCAGGGTACGGGCCCGGGAGCCGACCACCACGACATCCCTAAAGGCTAAAGGCCCGGGTACTGAGTCATCCCCCCCCTTCCCATGGGCGAGTCATCTCCAACTTGGCGTCACGAACAGGATCACGTGCCCTCTGCAACGACAGTGTGTTATTCCCGTTCTGAACTGTGTACGTAAAGTTGTGGTGAAGGTTGCCACCATTGTTGGGTCGCCGAGCGAGAAGAAGGGCGTAACCGCGGGAAAATTAGGGGCGCACCTGCAAAAGAGCGCGAAGCCCCGGACACGCCCCACGCCTCGACGTCAAAGCGGGAAGCGCCAGGTCCTGTAAGGAGTATCGCTGAACGCTCTGACGTAGGACGCAAGCGACGCAAGGTCCTGAAGACAACTGTCACCTGCGGAGCTGCGGCCTGCTGGAAGAAAAACCAGAAGGTAGGCCACGGTTAACTAGAGGGGCGCTAAGATGTCCGACGAACAGCAGAACGCCGACCTGCCGGTCAACGTCTCTGAAGTTCAGCCCGCGCCCGATGATGAGCAGGCCGAAGCCGCCGCCCCACCAGCAGCGCGTGTAACACCCGTTATTCCTATGACTTTACCGTACATTCCTGGAGCAAAGTGGCTCCCCCAGTACAACGGCAAAGCAGATACCCTGTCTGGATTCAAACGGAAGATATGTGGTATCTTGGACATGTACTCCATGACAGGCAAACAAAGAGCTGCTGTTGTATTAGGACAGCTGACCGGTGCTGCGGAGCGGGAAGTGGAAACATGGTCGGCCGCAGACCAGGAGTCAGTGTCCGCAATATTCCAAAAATTACAGACTGTCTTTGAGGACCTTACTGAGGCGGACCTCCGGATGAGGTTCTACAGCTGCTCCCAACAGCCAGAGGACAATGTTTGGGACTACGCCTGGCGGCTTCAAGGGGCCCTGCGGGCTCTGAACCAGGTTAGTCCAACCAGCGTTGAGAATGAGAACAAGATGCTGAAGGAACAGTTTGTCCGTGGACTGAGGTCTCCAGAGGAGAGCAGGACTGCGCGTTGGTGGTCCCTGGATCACCCAGGTGCCACCTTTGACAACCTTAAGGACATGGCTATAAAAGGACTGCAGCCCCTGAAAACAAATGCCATCCAACGTTACCAGGGTGGGGCAACCCCAGTGCCTGCTACACCCACCTTTTCCCCAGTGGCTGCTGAAGCTAAGGTTCCAGCAACGTCCCCTAAAGAACTGGACAGTTTGCGCTCTGAGGTGCGTCAGTTGAGTAAAACCCTGACCACTGTGCTGAGTGCTCTGCAGCTGCGGACGGAGCCTGAGGAAGGAGGGAAGATCCTGTTAGCCGATAGCCCTGAGGATGTCCCCTGGATGCGAAGGAGGAGGAGGCCAACACCACCCTCGCCGAGGACCAGATGAAGTGGAGGATAATGACCCTGCAACCCAGGTGGAGGATTGATGTCAACAGCTCCATGTTGGGACAGACACCACTCCTGCCCATCAAAAACAGGGTGTACACCGGGTGGTTCAAGAATACTCGCAGGTGTTCAGTAAACATCCACTTGACTTTGGGAGGGTTAAGGGGGTTCAACATCATATCTCCACAGGCAACCATTCCCCAATCAAAGAACGTTATAGGCCTATACCCCCAGCTCACTACCAGAAGGCAAAAGAAATGCTGCATGACATGAGGAAGGCGGGAGTAATAAGGGATAGTTGTAGTCCCTGGGCAGCTCCCCTAGTGCTGGTTAGGAAAAAGGATGGGGGCATGAGAATGTGTGTAGATTACCATCAAGTAAATCGCATTACACATAAAGATGCTTACCCTTTACCACGCATAGAAGAGTCCCTAGCTGCCTTAAAGTCTGCAAATTACTTTTCCACCCTTGACCTCACCAGTGGGTACTGGCAAGTAGCTGTGGCTGAGGAGGATCGGGAGAAGACGGCCTTCACTACCCCGATGGGACTCTGTGAGTTCAACAGTATGCCGTTTGGACTCTGCAACGCCCCCGGAACGTTCCAGAGATTGATGGAGTGCTGCCTGGGACACCGCAACTTCGAGACTGTGTTACTCTACCTGGACGATGTAATAGTGTACTCCAGAACGCACGAGGACCACTTGAAACACCTGGCAGAGGTATTTGAGTCACTGTCCCGGTACGGGATGAAGTTGAAGCCCTCAAAGTGCCACCTGCTCAAGAGAAAGGTACAGTACCTGGGGCACATTGTTAGTCCAGAAGGGGTTGCAATAGACCCGGAGAAAGTCACAGCCATCCAGAAGTGGCCGGAGCCGAAGAACCTCAAGGAGGTGCGTCAGTTCTTGGGACTAGTAGGATACTACCGGAGGTTCGTAAAGGACTACACCAAGAAAGCAGCTCCTCTGAAAGACCTCCTGGTAGGGCAGTCCCCCAAAGACAGAAATCCCCCATTCCACTGGGGTAAGGAGCAAACTGAGTCATTTCAGGAGATGAAGGAGATCCTGACAGGTGATGAGATCCTAGCCTATCCTGACTACAGCCAACCGTTCCTGCTGTATACAGATGCCTGCAACGAAGGTCAGGGAGCTGTTCTAAGTCAGAAGCAGAATGGCCAAGAGAAAGTGATCGCATACGCAAGCAGGAAGCTCCGCCCGACTGAAAGGAACCCAGAGAACTATAGCAGCTTCAAGTTGGAGTTCCTGGCCCTGGTCTGGGCCATCACTGAAAGGTTCAAGCACTACCTGGCCTCCAGCAAGTTCACTGCCTTTACTGATAACAACCCCTTGACCCATCTTGAAACAGCTAAGTTGGGGGCACTGGAACAACGATGGATGGCTCGGCTGTCAAACTACCAATTTACAATCAAATACCGGGCGGGCCGCAAGAACGCCAATGCCGATGCCCTGTCTAGGATGCCTCACCAGTCAGACACAGAAGAAGAAGTGGATGTCGTGGAAGAGATTGAGCTACCTGCCTTTCACCGGAGTGGGATGATCCATGAGCAACGAGCCTCCAGAAAGCAGCGTGGAAAGACGTTAAACCCCCTGCCTCACCACAGCTGGAAAGAGACCCAGGACAGCGACCCGGTTGTAAGCCGCATCAAACAGCTGATAACCCAAGAAGGTGCCTCCCTGGAGAAGGATGTGACGCGCCCCCTGGGCCATATTCGTTAGTGGGAATATCCGGAGCCGGATCAGATGGGAGTTGTAGTCTTCCGAGTGGCTGTGACCCGGCCCGGGCCCAGGGTGTCAAACTCAGTTGTATGTGGCAGTCCTACAGATGTTATAAGTTCTTTATTGTCGACTACGCCACCCGTTGTGTTGCGGTCACTATGGCCGCCGCTGCAGCAGGGTCCGCTGAGGCTGATGGTGTAGGTGCAGCTTGTGATGGTATAACCCCCAACGGGTGGGGTATAGCCTCAGGGGGTCAGGTGCAGAGGATGGGGGTTGTGGTGGTGCAGCATAGGTGTTAAAGGAAGACAGAGTCGGGTTGTGCAGTTTTAGGGTATTTACTCACTGCTGATGTTCCGGTCACTCCAGCTTCAAGTGACCTCCCGAGCCGTGCTGCGTCCACCAGGTTCTGGATCCAGCCAACCCCCAAGCGAGTCCGGAGCGTGACCCTGAGCTCTCCTTCTGTCCTTTCTCTGGCCGTCCCCACTATTGATCCACCCAGGTCCAGCTCCCTCGGGCCTTCTGTTGGGTGACCCTTGGCCTTGGGTTCCCTGACCCTCCACGTGGTATGCCTTCGTGGTGGATGTGGTGGGTGGCCGTGGCAGACGCTGCCCACGGCCTCCGGTCTCTGGCTGGGGTGTGTTTTTGCCCCCACCAGCTTGGGTTCCGGTACCCTGATGCCGACTCTTCACCCGTGGATTGGATTTGGGGTCTTAGAGTCCTCTCTTCTGCTTCCCCCTCTGGGTCTCTCCTTCTTTCTCCTCTCTCTCTCTCTGGGGCTTCTCTGCTCCTCTTCCTCTGCTCTGCTCTGACAGACTGACTGACCCTGTTCTTTGATGGTGCCCACCTTATATACACCCTCTATGTGTGAGCTCAGGTGACCAGCACCCAATGAGCTCCTATCTTTACCCAGGCTGCTCCCCCTATCTGCCCCTACACTACTTGGGATGTACCACCCCCCTCCCACTCCAGCCAGGAACAGACTCGGTCGTACCTGCACATTTCTAAGTGGGAGTACCGTCGGCCTGTTCCTCGGAAATGGGATGTATGTAGTGCATGCAGCCTACCGAGCTCAGTTCCACACTCCATCCTTACCCGGGAGTGGAATATCACACCTCTGGGTTGAGGTGCAATACCCCTGTAGCAGCCGAATCCTCAGGGTGCTACATTCCCCCCTGGTAAATCACAGCACGTCCTCGGGCTGTAAGACATAACATCCACAAACATACATTTTTTTTTAAACATATAAAACATATTAAACAACATATCTTAGCAGATAAAACATTCTCGTCGCCTCAGGCTCCTCCTCCGGTCACTGTGCACGTGTGACCGGGTAAAGTGCGACAGTCTCTCTGGAAAACTGGTTTTCCCTATAAAACCGGTAGGGGGCGCTTTAGGACGCGCAACTATATACAGGGGATAGTGGCCGCTCTCAGTCCTCGGCCAGGTATTGGGGAGGAATGACCGCTCTCAGTCCTCGGTCAGTGGGATTTAGGGAAATACGGGTAACAGTTCACACTTGCTGGTCCCAACGGGGACTATATTAGCAGCAGTAACAGTTTCAGTTTCAGTTTCAATTCACTGTGCCCCGACGGGCAACTATATACAGCTCCTGCTTCGCTGTACTTAGCGACGGCGTCCTCCTGCTCTTTCTTTATTGTTACCTTTGGCTCTAGTTTCAGACCCGTCCGGGTCCTCTTGTTCTTCCTCCTCACACCGCAGCTCTTCCTCCGTCAGACGATGCACATGGAGGGCGTAGGGTCCTTTGGCACACTTGTGCCGGGTGAAGGTGACCTCGTCCCCGATGTAAAGGTCACGACCTCTGTGTCCCTCCGGTAGGTGGGACTCAACGTCTCTCCTGGTCACGAAGACGTCGCCTAGGGTGCGGTGGTCTCGGATGAAGCCCCACCCATGCTGCATATTAAACTTTATCACAGTCCCGGTGGTGCGGGGACTATGCGCTGCACGGGGGTCTCTCCTGGCCCGGCTCTTCTGCTCCGCGCTCCTTACTTGAGCTTGCTGTTCCCGGACCCGCCTCTCTCTCCGCTCCCTCTCAAAGTCCTCGAGCTGTTGGCGGCAGCACTCAGCACGCTCCGCTGCAGCTGCCCGAGTCTCCTGAGTGAACCCCATGAGATCTTCTCCGGTGGGGTCCCACTCGAACTGCGCTTCTGCTAGCGGGGGCGAGATCCTCTTTACGGGCTTTGGAGCCGGGATCAGGGGTTCATCCAGGGGTCTCTCTCTCCGGAGTCGGGGATGGTGGAACTCCGGTGGCCATATAAATGGCTGCCCATCCGGGCACGTATGCTGGGCGTACAGGTCCTCTCCCAGATGCGGCACTCTTGGTCTTATGGGCGCGGTGGTGTTAGCGCCCGGGTTGCCCGGGCCTTGCGGCCAGGCCTTGGGTATCTGGAAGGTGAAGGGCACCGTAAGGACGGCGGCGCCCTGGGCTACTTGGCCCTGCGACCAGGCCGGGGGCTCCGCGGAGGTAGGGGGCGCTGTTGGTATTGCGGCGCCCGGGGGTACTAGGCCTTGCGACCAGGCTGGTGGTACTTCCTGCTTGGTCACGCCCGGGGTCGAGGCGTGTGACGTCACAGGGGTCGCGGCTCCCGTTTGAGGCCTAGTCTGCGGCGGTGACGTTGCAGCGACGGGCACGGCAGGATAGACTTCGGGCTCTGCGACGGGGAGCTGGGGCAGGTTCGCGGTTTCCCGGTTTGGGGTATAGACGTCCCCTTTACCTGCCTCCACTCGTTCGGCTCCCTTCTCGGCGCCGTCTCCGGCCTTCAGTCCTCCCGCGCCATCCTCAGAGGCGGTCGGTCTCCTCGTCTTGGGTGGCGTGCTCCGCTGACAGGTCTCGGTCTGCTGGGCCATCTCACGGCTCCACTCCGCCAACGTCTCTCGCTGCACCCGGGCCATCCTCCTTGCGAGGCCCTCCAGAGCGGTCTGCGCACACTCCCGGTCTCGGGGGAGCTGTGCTAGGACCTCCACTAGGCCTAGTGGGGTCGTTGTTTCCAGCAGGCTCCTGACCAACGGGTCGGTGCTGCTCTGCTCTCCTCCTGTTGTTTCCAGCAGGCTCCTGGCCAGCGGGCCGGTGCTGCTCTGCTCTCCCTCCTCTGTTTCTAGCAGGCTCCTGACCAACGGGCCGGTGCTGCTCTGCTTTCTCGCCATCTCCGGGTAAGCTCCTCCGATACTCTTCTCCAGGCTTCTTGCCTCCGGGTGCGCTCGCTCCAGACTGCTCCAGGCGGCACCCATCTTTGTTCTCTCCTTTCGTCTCCTCCCCCTTCGAGGGCGGTCCCGGGGCCACTTGGTGACTGTCAGCTCCTGGGGCTGTTCTTTCACGCTGACAGACACCTCCAGCATCACAGTCTCTGTTGGTGGGGGCGGTTTCCACTTTTGGCGCCATTTTCGGTCCTGGCCCACGATGGGAGGTGGCCTCTTGCCACCCTCTGGCACGCCCATAATGGCGTCCGCTCTTCCAAGGCGGGAAACCTTTGGAAATGGCGGGAATCGCTTCCCAGTGGCGGGAAACTCTGCAGATGGCGGGAAAACGCTGTTAATGGCGGACAACCGGCGGGAATCGACTGGTGATGGGGTCCGATGGCGGGGACCCTCCGGAACCGGCAGGAGACTTCTTTTTGAGGTAAACTCGTTCTTTTCTTCAGGCACGCAGTACCCGGGTGTTGCGGGCACGTAATCCTGCCGACTACGCCAAAGTTGACGCGCCCCCTGGGCCATATTCGTTAGTGGGAATATCCGGAGCCGGATCAGATGGGAGTTGTAGTCTTCCGAGTGGCTGTGACCCGGCCCGGGCCCAGGGTGTCAAACTCAGTTGTATGTGGCAGTCCTACAGATGTTATAAGTTCTTTATTGTCGACTACGCCACCCGTTGTGTTGCGGTCACTATGGCCGCCGCTGCAGCAGGGTCCGCTGAGGCTGATGGTGTAGGTGCAGCTTGTGATGGTATAACCCCCAACGGGTGGGGTATAGCCTCAGGGGGTCAGGTGCAGAGGATGGGGGTTGTGGTGGTGCAGCATAGGTGTTAAAGGAAGACAGAGTCGGGTTGTGCAGTTTTAGGGTATTTACTCACTGCTGATGTTCCGGTCACTCCAGCTTCAAGTGACCTCCCGAGCCGTGCTGCGTCCACCAGGTTCTGGATCCAGCCAACCCCCAAGCGAGTCCGGAGCGTGACCCTGAGCTCTCCTTCTGTCCTTTCTCTGGCCGTCCCCACTATTGATCCACCCAGGTCCAGCTCCCTCGGGCCTTCTGTTGGGTGACCCTTGGCCTTGGGTTCCCTGACCCTCCACGTGGTATGCCTTCGTGGTGGATGTGGTGGGTGGCCGTGGCAGACGCTGCCCACGGCCTCCGGTCTCTGGCTGGGGTGTGTTTTTGCCCCCACCAGCTTGGGTTCCGGTACCCTGATGCCGACTCTTCACCCGTGGATTGGATTTGGGGTCTTAGAGTCCTCTCTTCTGCTTCCCCCTCTGGGTCTCTCCTTCTTTCTCCTCTCTCTCTCTCTGGGGCTTCTCTGCTCCTCTTCCTCTGCTCTGCTCTGACAGACTGACTGACCCTGTTCTTTGATGGTGCCCACCTTATATACACCCTCTATGTGTGAGCTCAGGTGACCAGCACCCAATGAGCTCCTATCTTTACCCAGGCTGCTCCCCCTATCTGCCCCTACACTACTTGGGATGTACCACCCCCCTCCCACTCCAGCCAGGAACAGACTCGGTCGTACCTGCACATTTCTAAGTGGGAGTACCGTCGGCCTGTTCCTCGGAAATGGGATGTATGTAGTGCATGCAGCCTACCGAGCTCAGTTCCACACTCCATCCTTACCCGGGAGTGGAATATCACACCTCTGGGTTGAGGTGCAATACCCCTGTAGCAGCCGAATCCTCAGGGTGCTACAGATGCGTCTCTCCAAGCAAAGCAGCTGTGGAACGAGAGAAGCCGGCTGTTTATCTACCTTGAGAAGCTGTGCCGGAGGTACGTCAATCTGAAAACCCATGAGAGAGACCCCTGGAGATCGTGGCCCTGGACCATGTCAAGCTGTCCCCCAGCAGGTCAGGGTACTCCTATGCTTTGACCATGGTGGATCACTACTCACGTTTCCTGGTGGTCGCCCCCGTCAAAGACCTGACGGCAGAGACAGCAGCAAAAACATTCCAAGCGTATTTTTGTAGACCCCATGGTTATCCTGAGCAAGTGCTGACGGACCAAGGCCCGTCCTTTGAGGCTGAGTTGTTCAAGGAGTTCTGCCATCTGTACGGTTGTAAGAAGATAAGGACTACACCGTACCACCCACAAACCAACGGTCTCTGCGAAAAGATGAACAACATCATCATCGACATGCTAAAGACCATACCACTTGAGGAGAGAAACCAGTGGCCAGACCTACTACCTGACCTAGTGGATCTGTATAATCATATACCAGTGAGTTCCACCAATTGCACTCTGGCATATCTCATGCGGGCAAGGCCAAGAAAGCTGCCCATGGATTTGGAGCTTGGTGTTGTTGAACCTGAAGCTGATATGACCACTGAGGACTGAGACCAGACAAGAGCAGTACAGAAGAGTAAAAGCTTGTGTCAAGGACATTCTTACTCGGGTGAGAGAAAAGCAGGAAGTACAATACAACAAAAACGCACCAGCAGAACCTTTCACACCTGGTGAAACAGTACTAAAAAGGAAAAGACGTAACCACAAACTTGATGACCAGTGGGAAAAAGACCCCTACACTGTGTTACCGTCATGGTTTGACAATAAGAGGACATGCATAATCAGTCGAGATGGAGGAAAAACATCTACTACAGTGTCCAGGGACCACTTAAAGTTGTGTCAAGAATTACTGAAATCCCAAGAAAAAGTGCCTCTCACAATCCAGGAAGACCCTAAAGAAGCGGTGATAAACACTGACCTAGGAGACTTCCGAGCGGATTGGTCTCAAATAGGAGGTGCAGTAATCAATCCAGTACTCCAATTCTATGAACAGCCAGAAAACCCTCCACAGCAAGTTGAACCTGTAAGTGCTGCAGAAGAGCCAGCTCAAGAAGTATCCCCGGATGACCCATCCCCGGTAGGAACAGAGCAAGAGGGCCCAGCCAATGGTAGACTTGCCAGTCCAAGAAAGAGGTTAAGGCAGTTTTATAACATGGTCACCCGTAGAACTGGTAGAGTAACTGAGAGTACAGACACTGATACCCCACAGACCACCGCACTACGCAAATCAACACGTAGCACGAGAGGTAAACCCCCTGTGAGGTACACCCAGTAAATAGTTAACTTTCTGAAAGTGTAGATAGTTATCCCTGGGGTATCAAATTGTATTACCTTGTGTATTAATTTGTAATGCACTGAATTAATTGTGTATTTTCATGCCTGTTTATTAATTTGTGCTTAACTTCCTTCATTCTTTTGTTGCATACCTAAGGACTTCGTGGCTGAGGACTGTGTGCAGCCCAAAAACTGCTTTTGTATATAATTGCGCTCCCTGGAGTGCCCCTTTCAGGTGACCTCAGAAGAAAAACCTGTCTGGAGTGGCTCTATGGGAGGTCCAACACGGGATCTTCATGCCCTGCAGCCACCCCAGGGCCTACTTAGAGGGTTTAGGACAGGTCCCTCAAAACCACCAAGTACTCCACCTTGTGAGATGGACATCCTTTCTGGGAACCTCACCAAAGGAGACTTGGATTCTGAGGACACTCTGCATTTGTTATTGTTATGTAACGTTTAAGATTCATGCCTCCCATAAAGGGAAGATTCTTCTAGTATTGTTTATGTTTCCTATTGTTATGGTTTTATAAAATGTACATCATCCCGGGAGTGCTGAGTTTAACTAGGGGGGAATGTGAAGCCCAGCTGTGCTTGGTATCACAAATCCTAGAAGGGTGTATTGATGGATTCCTCCACAAGAGGCCCCCATAACCATTCACACATCTCCACTTTCCACCTCAGACCAGCAGAGGGAGCCCGTTAGGGATATAAAGAAGGGAAGGTGGAGCCAGGCAGTCAGTTCCTGCAGAGTGAGACACAGAAACAGGTCAGTCTGCAGTGGAGCTCAGTGACTCAGCAATTCCTCTGGAGAGTTCAGTTAGTGCAAGCCTGAATACAGAGTTGAGCCCGGTTGAGTCGTAGCTCAGAATAGTGAGCTTAAGGTGTGCCGGAGCCATAAGATCGGTGAAACACGGCAAGCTGCCGTTAGTTGTGAGTAGCCTAGTAAGGGCCCGAGTAGGCCGAAGGCGAGAGAAGTGTTAGTACATAGGGGGCAGAGGAGCTTAACTAGCTCACCCCGAAGAAGAAGCAGTTACCGGACACAGGGTCCGAAGCTTACCGGGATCTCCACGACCCAGTAAGATAAACCGGAATCCCTGGAGAACTACAAGTCCCAGGTTCGCTAAAGTGCTGATACGTAACAGAGCCAGGAGACACATAGGCCGCAGCTAAGGTGCGTGTACTCCAAGAGAAGGCCCTACTACAAGGTCAGCCAGCGCAAGACAGAGACAAAGTTAGGCCTAGCTCCAGGCAGGTCAAAAACTTACTACGCAGAGGCAAGAAACAGGAGGCCCAAAACCCGCTCATTGGGGAGGATCTGGACATACACCCTTCACCCTACAGTGCTCTGGGGAGTGCCTGAATTTCCATCAGTAAAAGGTACTGAAGTGACTATCGTGTCTGTCCCTGTTCTTGCTCAGACCCGGCTGAGTCTCGCTTGTCTTGCATCCCCCGTCCTACACTGCCCTGAGGCCTAGCTCCACCTGTGGGGAGCTATATCATCTAGCTGCCTTATCATTGGCCTCAGTGGACTGTGCAGCGCTGGTGATTCTCACCAGAAGCCACAGGTGGCGTCACAAACTCTTTCTTTTATAAAATCAACCACTGATTAACCCCTTTTTATTAGGAGCGACCCAAGGGTACGGGCCCGGGAGCCGACCACCATGACATCCCTAAAGGCTAAAGGCCCGGGTACTGAGTCATCCCCCCCTTCCCCTGGGCGAGTCATCTCCAACTTGGCGTCACGAACAGGATCACGTGCCCGCTGCAACGACAGTGTGTTATTCCCGTTGCCACCGGGTACTGTGCGCCTTTATTCTGAACTGTGTACGTAAAATTGTGGTGAAGGTTGCCGCCATTGTTGGGTCGCCGAGCGAGAAGAAGGGCGTAGCCGCGGGAAAATTAGGGGCGCACCTGCAAAAGAGCGCGAAGCCCCGGACACGCCCCACGCCTCGACGTCAAAGCGGGAAGCGCCAGGTCCTGTAAGGAGCATCGCTGAACGCTCTGACGTAGGACGCAAGCGACGCAAGGTCCTGAAGACAACCGTCACCTGCGGAGCTGTGGCCTGCTTTAAGAAAAACCAGAAGGTAAGCCACGGTTAACTAGAGGGGCGCTAAGATGTCCGACGAACAGCAGAACGCCGACCTGCCGGTCAACGTCTCTGAAGTTCAGCCCGCGCCCGATGATGAGCAGGCCGAAGCCGCCGCCCCACCAGCAGCGCGTGTAACACCCGTTATTCCTATGACTTTACCGTACATTCCTGGAGCAAAGTGACTCCCCCAGTACAACGGCAAAGCAGATACCCTGTCTGGATTCAAACGGAAGATATGTGGTATCTTGGACATGTACTCAATGACAGGCAAACAAAGAGCTGCTGTTGTATTAGGACAGCTGACCGGTGCTGCGGAGCGGGAAGTGGAAACATGGTCGGCCGCAGACCAGGAGTCAGTGTCTGCAATATTCCAAAAATTACAGACTGTCTTTGAGGACCTTACTGAGGCCGACCTCCGGATGAGGTTCTACAGCTGTTCCCAACAACCAGAGGACAATGTTTGGGACTACGCCTGGTGGCTTCAAGGGGCCCTGCGGGCTCTGAACCAGGTTAGTCCAACCAGCGTTGAGAATGTGAGCAAGATGCTGAAGGAACAGTTTGTCCGTGGACTGAGGTCTCCAGAGGAGAGCAGGACTGTGCGTTGGTGGTCCCTGGATCACCCAGATGCCACCTTTCATAGAATCATAGAATCATAGAATCATAGAATGGTAGAGTTGGAAGGGACCTCCTGGGTCATCTGGTCCAACCCCCTGCTCAAAGCAGGATTCACTAGATCATCTCAGACAGATGTCTGTCCAGCCTCTGTTTGAAGACGTCCATTGAAGGGGAACTCACCACCTCTCGTGGCAGCCTGTTCCACTCATTAATCACCCTAACTGTCAAAAAGTTTTTTCTAATATCTAATCTGTGTCTCCTCCCATTTAGTTTCATCCCATTGCTTCTAGTCTTTCCTTGTGCAAATGAGAATAAAGATGATCCTTCTACAATGTGACAGCCCTTGACATATTTGTAGACAGCTATTAAGTCTCCTCTCAGTCTTCTTTTTTGCAAGCTAAACATTCCCAAATCCTGCAACCGTTCCTCATAGGACATGGTTTGCAGACCAGTCACCATTCTGGTCGCTCTTCTCTGAACTTGCTCCAGTTTGTCTATGTCTTTTTTAAAATGTGGTGCCCAAAACTGTACACAGTATTCCAGATGAGGTCTGACCAAAGAGGAGTAAAGACCGATAATGACTTCACGTGATCTAGACTGTATGCTTCTGTTAATACATCCCAGAATTGTATTTGCCTTTTTTGCTGCTGCATCACACTGTTGACTCATGTTCAGTCTATGATCTATTAGTATACCTAAGTCTTTTTCACATGTACTGTTGCTTAGCTCTATTCCTCCCATTCTGTATATGCTTTTTTCATTTTTATTGCCCAGATGTAGTACTTTGCATTTTTCCCTGTTAAAAACCATTCTGTTGGTTGCTGCCCACTGCTCCAGTTTATTTAGGTCTTTTTGAATCCTCTCTCTCTTCTCTAGTATTAGCTATCCCTCCTAGCTTTGTGTCATCAGCAAATTTAATCAGTTTACCCTCAATTCCTTCATCTAAATCATTGATAAAGATGTTGAACAATACAGGTCCCAGGACGGAGCCCTGTGGTACCCCACTTGAGACATTCATCCAGCTGGATGTGAAGCCATTTACAACCACCCTTTGAGTCCGATCACTAAGCCAGTTATGAATCCACCTAACAGTTGCCTGGTCCATTGCATACTTGGTAATTTTTTCAATAAGGATGATGTGAGATACTTTGTCAAATGCTTTGCTGAAGTCAAGATATACTATATCTACAGCATTTCCCTGATCCACCCAGTCAGTGATTCTGTCATAGAAGGAAATTAAGTTAGTCTGACATGACTTGTTAGTTACAAACCCATGCTGACTCTGGTTAATCACTTCATTCTTATCCATGTACTTACATACATGTTGTTTAATAATTTGTTCAAAGATCTTTCCTGGTATAGAAGTCAGACTCACTGGCCTATAGTTCCCTGGGTCCACCTTCTTCCCCTTTTTGAAGATAGGAACAACATTTGCTCTTCTCCAGTCTTCTGGGACTTCTCCTGTTCTCCAAGAATTTTCAAAGATTATGGAGAGTGGTTCTAAAATTTCTTCTACAATCTCCTTCAGTACTCTGGGGTGTAATTCATCTGGACCTGGAGACTTGAACTCATTTATGTTAGCTAAATATCCCCTCACAATCTTTCTGTTTACTGATAACTTGGATTCCTCTATTCCTTTAAAAGGACAGTGAAGATCAGTTGATGTTACATTTTCTTTCTGAGAGAAAACAGATGCAAAATAGGAATTAAAAAGTTCGGCCTTCTCAACATCCTCTCTTACCATTTCTCCATTTTCATCCTGTAAAAATCCTATAGCATCTTTGACTTTTCTTTTACTTTTGACATACCCCCAAAATCCTTTTTTATTGCTTTTGACATCTCTTGCAAGCCTTAATTCATTGTCAGCTTTAGCTAACCTGTTACGTGCCCTGCAGGATCTGCAGACTGCATTATAATCTTCTTTAGATATGCCTCCCTCTTTCCATTTAATAAACATTTCTTTCTTTCTTTTTAGCATGTGTTTAAGTTCTGTGTTCATCTTTCCTGGTTTCCTTAAATGCTTCCCATTCTTCCTACTTTTCGGGATTGTTAACGATTGTGCTTTGAGAATCTCATTTTTAAAAATTTCCCATCCTTCCTGGACATTTTTGTCCTTAAGGACATCCAGCCATTGGATCCCTCCTATTCTCTTTCTGAGTCTCTTAAAATCTGCCTTTCTAAAATCTAACCTTGAAGTTTGAGTCTTCACATGTCTTCCTCCTCTAGTTATCCAAAATTCTATAATAGCATGATCGCTGCCTCCTAGGGTCCCAGCCACCTTTACCTCCTCAACCATTTCCTCCCTGTTTATAAGAATTAGATCCAAAGTAGCAGATCCCCTTGTTTTCTCCCCTACCTTTTGGAAGATAAAGTTGTCAGCAAGAGAGGATAAGAATTTGCTTGACCTGTTAGTTTTACTTGAGAGAGATTCCCAACAAATGTCTGGATAGTTGAAATCTCCCATGACCACTACGTCATATTTTTTGGAGAACTTGGTCATTTGATACATAAAGAGTTCATCCATATCTTCAGCTTGCCCAGGTGGCCTGTAGTAAATGCCTACAATGGTGTCCTTTCCGTTGTTCTCTCCTTGTATTCTTACCCAAACAGTTTCCACAGAACTCCCAGTCTCTGAAGCTTCAATCTCTGTGCAGATATACGCTTTTCTAACATACAATGCAACACCTCCTCCTCGTTTATCAAGTCTGTTTCTTGCAAATAAGTTGTATCCTTTTAGCCTTTTATTCCAATCATGTGTATCGTCCCACCAAGTTTCAGTGATTCCAATGACATCATATTTCTTTTCCTGCGTTAGTACTTCCAATTCTCCTTGTTTGTTGCCCATGCTTTGTGCATTTGTATAAAAACATTTTGACAACCTTAAGAACATGGCTATAAAAGGACTGCAGCCCCTGGAAACAAATGCCATCCAACGTTACCAGGGTGGGGCAACCCCAGTGCCTGCTACACCCACCTTTTCCCCAGTGGCTGCTGAAGCTAAGGTTCCAGGAACGTCCCCTAAAGAACTGGGCAGTTTGCGCTCTGAGGTGCGTCAGTTGAGTAAAACCCTGACCACTGTGCTGAGTGCTCTGCAGCTGCGGACGGAGCCTGAGGAAGGAGGGAAGATCCTGTTAGCCGATAGCCCTGAGGATGTCCCCTGGATGCGAAGGAGGAGGAGGCCAACACCACCCTCGCCGAGGACCAGATGAAGTGGAGGATAATGACCCTGCAACCCAGGTGGAGGATTGATGTCAACAGCTCCATGTTGGGACAGACACCACTCCTGCCCATCAAAAACAGGGTGTACACCGGGTGGTTCAAGAATACTCGCAGGTGTTCAGTAAACATCCACTTGACTTTGGGAGGTTTAAGGGGGTTCAACATCATATCTCCACAGGCAACCATTCCCCAATCAAAGAAAGTTATAGGCCTATACCCCCAGCTCATTACCAGAAGGCAAAAGAAATGCTGCATGACATGAGGAAGGCGGGAGTAATAAGGGATAGTTGTAGTCCCTGGGCAGCTCCCCTAGTGCTGGTTAGGAAAAAGGATGGGGGCATGAGAATGCGTGTAGATTACCATCAAGTAAATCGCATTACACATAAAGATGCTTACCCTTTACCACGCATAGAAGAGTCCCTAGCTGCCTTAAAGTCTGCAAATTACTTTTCCACCCTTGACCTCACCAGTGGGTACTGGCAAGTAGCTGTGGCTGAGGAGGATCGGGAGAAGACGGCCTTCACTACCCCGATGGGACTCTGTGAGTTCAACAGTATGCCGTTTGGACTCTGCAGCGCCCCCGGAACGTTCCAGAGATTGATGGAGTGCTGCCTGGGACACTGCAACTTCAAGACTGTGTTACTCTATCTGGACGATGTAATAGTGTACTCCAGAACGCACGAGGACCACTTGAAACACCTGGCAGAGGTATTTGAGTCACTGTCCCGGTACGGGATGAAGTTGAAGCCCTCAAAGTGCCACCTGCTCAAGAGAAAGGTACAGTACCTGGGGCACATTGTTAGTCCAGAAGGGGTAGCACCAGACCCGGAGAAAGTCACAGCCATCCAGAAGTGGCCGGAGCCGAAGAACCTCAAGGAGGTGCGTCAGTTCTTGGGACTAGTAGGATACTACCGGAGGTTCGTAAAGGACTACACCAACAAAGCAGCTCCTCTGCAAGACCTCCTGGTAGGGCAGTCCCCCAAAGGCAGAAATCCCCCATTCCACTGGGGTAAGGAGCAAACCGAGTCATTTCAGGAGATGAAGGAGATCCTGACAGGTGATGAGATCCTAGCCTATCCTGACTACAGCCAACCGTTCCTGCTGTATACAGATGCCTGCAACGAAGGTCTGGGAGCTGTTCTAAGTCAGAAGCAGAATGGCCAAGAGAAAGTGATCGCATACGCAAGCAGGAAGCTCCGCCCGACTGAGAGAAACCCAGAGAACTATAGCAGCTTCAAGTTGGAGTTCCTGGCCCTGGTCTGGGCCATCACTGAAAGGTTCAAGCACTACCTGGCCTCCAGCAAGTTCACTGCCTTTACTGATAACAACCCCTTGACCCATCTTGAAACAGCTAAGTTGGGGGCACTGGAACAACGATGGATGGCTCGGCTGTCAAACTACCAATTTACAATCAAATACCGGGCGGGCCGCAAGAACGCCAATGCCGATGCCCTGTCTAGAATGCCTCACCAGTCAGACACAGAAGAAGAAGTGGATGACCTGAAAGAGATTGAGCTACCTGCCTTTCACCGGAGTGGGATGATCCATGAGCAACGAGCCTCCAGGAAGCAGCGTGGAAAGACGTTAAACCCCCTGCCTCACCACAGCTGGAAAGAGACCCAGGACAGCGACCCGGTTGTCAGCCGCATCAAACAGCTGATAACCCAAGAAGGTGCCTCCCTGGAGAAGGATGCATCTCTCCAAGCAAAGCAGCTGTGGAACGAGAGAAGCCGGCTGTTTATCTACCTTGAGAAGCTGTGCCGGAGGTACGTCGATCTGAAAACCCATGAGATGGTATGGCAGATAGTGGTCCCGAAGACAGACATCCAGATGGTATTAGAAGCTTACCACGATCAGGCAGGGCACTTCGGCTGGAAAAAGCTAGAGACCCTGCTGAAGTGTGGATTCTACTGGGTAGGGATGCGCAGCTCCATTGAGAGGTGGTGCCGGGATTGTGGACCCTGTGGCCTAAGAAGTAAAGACTTTGGTAGCCAGAAGGCACCCCTGCAACCCATCAAGATGTCTCGACCCATGGAGATCGTGGCCCTGGACCAGGTCAAGCTGTCCCCCAGCAGGTCAGGGTACTCCTATGCTTTGACCATGGTGGATCACTACTCACGTTTCCTGGTGGTCGCCCCCGTCAAAGACCTGACGGCAGAGACAGCAGCAAAAACGTTCCAAGCGTATTTTTGTAGACCCCATGGTTATCCTGAGCAAGTGCTGACGGACCAAGGCCCGTCCTTTGAGGCTGAGTTGTTCAAGGAGTTCTGCCATCTGTACGGTTGTAAGAAGATAAGGACTACACCGTACCACCCACAAACCAACGGTCTCTGCGAAAAGATGAACAACATCATCATCGACCTGCTAAAGACCATGCCACTTGAGGAGAGAAACCAGTGGCCAGACCTACTACCTGACCTAGTGGATCTGTATAATCATATACCAGTGAGTTCCACCAATTGCACTCCGGCATATCTCATGCGGGCAAGGCCAAGAAAGCTGCCCATGGATTTGGAGCTTGGTGTTGTTGAACCTGAAGCTGATATGACCACTGAGGACTGAGACCAGACAAGAGCAGTACAGAAGAGTACAAGCTTGTGTCAAGAACAGTCTTACTCGGGTGAGAGAAAAGCAGGAAGTACAATACAACAAAAACGCACCAGCAGAACCTTTCACACCTGGTGAAACAGTACTAAAAAGGAAAAGACGTAACCACAAACTTGATGACCAGTGGGAAAAAGACCCATACACTGTGTTACCGTCATGGTTTGACAATAAGAGGACATGCATAATCAGTCGAGATGGAGGAAAAACATCTTCTACAGTGTCCAGGGACCACTTAAAGTTGTGTCAAGAATTACTGAAATCCCAAGAAAAAGTGCCTCTCACAATCCAGGAAGAACCTGAAGAAGCGGTGATACACACTGACCTAGGAGACTTCCGAGCGGATTGGCCTCAGATAGGAGGTGCAGTAATCATTCCAGTACTCCAATTCTATGAACAGCCAGAAAACCCTCCACAGCAAGTTGAACCTGTAAGTGCTGCAAAAGAGCCAGCTCAAGAAGTATCCCCGGATGAACCATCCCCGGTAGGAGCAGAACAAGAGGGCCCAGCCAATGGTAGACTTGCCAGTCCAAGAAAGAGGTTAAGGCAGTTTTATAACATGGTCACCCATAGAACTGGTAGAGTAACTGAGAGTACAGACACTGATACCCCACAGACCACAGCACTACGCATATCAACACGTAGCACGAGAGGTAAACCCCCTGTGAGGTACACCCAGTAAATAGTTAACTTTCTGAAAGTGTAGATAGTTATCCCTGGGGTATCAAATTGTATTACCTTGTGTATTAATTTGTAATGCACTGAATTAATTGTGTATTTTCATGCAGGTTTATTAATTTGTGCTTAACTTCCTTCATTCTTTTGTTGCATACCTAAGGACTTCGTGGCTGAGGACTGTGTGCAGCCCAAAAACTGCTTTTGTATATAATTGCGCTCCCTGGAGTGCCCCTTTTAGGTGACCTCAGAAGAAAAACCTGTCTGGAGTGGCTCTATGGGAGGTCCAACACGGGATCTTCATGCCCTGCAGCCACCCCAGGGCCTACGTAGAGGGTTTAGGACAGGTCCCTCAAAACCACCAAGTACTCCACCTAGTGAGATGGACATCCTTTCTGGGAACCTCACCAAAGGAGACTTGGATTCTGAGGACACTCTGCATTTGTTATTGTTATGTAACGTTTAAGATTCGTGCCTCCCATAAAGGGAAGATTGTTCTAGTATTGTTTATGTTTCCTATTGTTATGGTTTTATAAAATGTACTTCATCCCGGGAGTGCTGAGTTTAACTAGGGGGGAATGTGAAGCCCAGCTGTGCTTGGTATCACAAATCCTAGAAGGGTGTATTGATGGATTCCTCCACAAGAGGCCCCCATAACCATTCACACATCTCCACTTTCCACCTCAGACCAGCAGAGGGAGCCCGTTAGGGATATAAAGAAAGGAAGGTGGAGCCAGGCAGTCAGTTCCTGCAGAGTGAGACATAGAAACAGGTCAGTCTGCAGTGGAGCTCAGTGACTCAGCAATTCCTCTGGAGAGTTCAGTTAGTGCAAGCCTGAATACAGAGTTGAGCCCGGTTGAGTCGTAGCTCAGAATAGTGAGCTTAAGGTGTGCCGGCGCCATAAGATCGGTGAAGCACGGCAAGCTGCCATTAGTGTGAGTAGCCTAGTGAGGGCCCGAGTAGGCCTAAGGCGAGAGAAGAGTTAGTACATAGGGGGCAAAGGAGCTTAACTAGCTCACCCCGAAGAAGAAGCAGTTACCGGACACCGGGTCCGAAGCTTACCGGGATCTCCACGACCCAGTAAGATAAACCGGTATCCCTGGAGAACTACAAGTTCCAGGATCGCTAAAGTGCTGATACGTAACAGAGCCAGGAGACACATAGGCCCGCAGCTAAGGTGCGTGTACTCCAAGAGAAGGCCCTACCACAAGGTCAGCCAGCGCAGGACAGAGACAAAGTTAGGCTTAGCTCCAGGCAGGTCAAAAATTTACTACACAGAGGCAAGAAACAGGAGGCCCAAAACCCGCTCATTGGGGAGGATCCTGACATACACCATTCACCCTACAGTGCTCCGGGGAGTGCCTGAATTTCCATCAGTAAAAGGTACTGAAGTGACTATCGTGTCTGTCCCTGCTCTTGCTCAGACCCGGCTGAGTCTCGCCTGTCCTGCATCCCCCGACCTACACTGCCCTGAGGCCTAGCTCCACCTGTGGGGAGCTATATCATCTAGCTGCCTTATCATCGGCCTCAGTGGACTGCGCAGCGCTGGTGATTCTCACGAGAAGCCACAGGTGGCATCACAAACTCTTTCTTTTATAAAATCAACCACTAATTAACCCCTTTTTATAAGGAACAACCCCAGGGTACGGGCCCGGGAGCCGACCACCGTGACATCCCTAAAGGCTAAAGGCCCGGGTGCCGAGTCATCCCCCCCTTTCCCCTGGGCGAGTCACTATGAGGTAGATGTTGTTGGTGCTGTGTAGTGCAGGTGACGGCGCAGATAATGAACAGTCCACAGCTTAATGGCGGCTTCCTCTTATCTTTACTTGCGGTTGTTAAGCAGACCGGGGCACGGGTACTAGCTGGTAGTAGAGGTCCGGGCGGCCTGGCAGCAAGTTGGGAATCCACCTCGCCAGGTAAAGTTGTAGGCCTTCCCTCTGCGCTAATCTCTTTGGCCCTACTGCTTGTAGCTATTCTGAAGCCCTCGTCCCTGAGTAAAATGTCTTTTCCTCACCCGTATGGCAGTCAGCTCGGGCCTTCCGTAAGTGTCGCTCCCACGTGGCGGTGCTGGGCCCTATGTGCTGCTGAGCCTCCGGGCCTCTTGTGGGGCCAGGAGACCGCAGTCTACTGATGTCCGGTTTCTGCTGCTGGGCCTTCAGTGCCCCACAACCACAGACTCCGGTGTCCGGTTCCTTTGCGCTTCTCTCCTCTGGGGCGACCTTTTACACAGCTCCCTTCCCCAGGTCCTTCCTCGTCGCTGTACTGTCTTCAACTCCTCTCAACTACTCTTACTAACCCCACCTCCAGATTCCAGTTGCTAAGGGGAGGAGCTCCCCTTTCTGGTCTGGAGCCAGGAAAGTGTTGTATGCTGGTACACCTGGTTAGGGGACCCCACCTTGCTTTCAGGCATGACATCACCCGTTGTGAGGTAGGCAATGCCACTGTGGCAACCGGACCCCTGGGGTGCCACATTCCCCCCCAGTTAAATTCAGTACTCCCGGACTGAGGATACCTTTTTGAATTAACAATTAACAACACTAACAATTCTCATTACCAACAATTTACAAAGTCTCAAAAAGCAAAAATCCCGAAAAACCAACAAAAATTGGTAGCAGTCACTGTGGCACTTAGTCTTTACGCCACAATTCGGGAATTGTCTTTTTCCAGATACCTGAAGTTTGGTTGGTGGGAACCGCCTCAACCAACTTCGCGTATCGTCCCTGGGCGTGGCTTCAGGGCACTCTGTAGGTGGGCCTGGTTTTCGGCCATGCCTGCGGTTTATTTTCAAGGCCAACAATTAACTTTGTCCAACATTGTCCTGACATCACCTAGTCCTGTGGTCCATTTATTCATGAACATAATAACTAGATCTTAACGGTTGCAACTATATACTATACACTTTTATTTTATTACACTTTAGTTATTATAACGGGCAGGGAGCTGACCTATGGTACTACGGGTTGATCTACCCAGTACATTTGTTGTCAATGACCTACCCGGGTCTCTAGTGTCTACCGCTGGTGTGGTGGGCTCAGTGTGGACTACACTACGGTTAGTCTGAGGTAACACCGGTAGGCTTGGTAGTCTTCTACGACTTCTTTGACTCACCATGGGTATGACAGATTCACCGCTAGCAGGAGGTGGATTCACTTCTTGCACTGCTGATGAAGCATCTGCTTCTGGGGCCGACTGGTCTCTTTGCTGTTCTAGAGTCTCTGTGGCTCCCAGTAAGGCTACTTGGGGAAAGGTCAAGACAGGTACAACGATTGCTTGGTTCACCTGCATCCAAGACCGGGGAAATTCTCCAAGGATGGTTTGAACCATCTCTTCCACCTTTTCTGTGTGCTGGGGGCTGTTTTGGTGTTCCCCTTGGTGTCTCAATTGATCAGGGCATTTCTTCAGGTGGTCTCTTGAGACTGTCTCTGAAGTCTCCCCTCCATGTTTACTGATGAGACATACCTTGGTGTTGTCGAAATTCGAAGGTAAGACGGTTTATGGCTCTGACTCGCCCAGGGGGGATATGGGGGCGACTCGGTACCCGGGCCTTTACCTTCTTTGTAGGATGTCACGGCAGTCGGCTCCCGGGCCCGTCCTCTGGGGTCACTCTTTAAAAGTGGGTTTTTGTTAACAGTTTGTCTCGTGACGCCACCTTTGGTTTCCGGTAATGAGTACCGGCGCTGCTGCAGACCTCCAGGGATAATCGGATGGCAGCTGGGATGTTTCTGCTCCCAACAGGCGGAGCGGGCCCCCGGGGCAGGGTTGATGGAAGGGATGCAGGTGAGAGATGGCCCGGTCGGGTCAGGGGGAATGACGGACATGCACACAGGGGATTCGCTTCAGTACCTTTACTGGTGTAACGGCAGGTAGGGTCCAGGGTACTTAATAGGAAGGGTGCACTTCTGAACTCTCCCCAGTGAGCAGGTTGTAGGCCTCCTGGTCCATGTCTTCCTCTCTCTAAGCTTCTGGCCAGCCTGGAACTATGTTGTTTTGCTCTCTCACCTGACTGCTTGGTAGTAGGACTTTTCTCTGGCAACCACTATCCCTCGATGCCGGGGCCTTCGTGGTTCCTAGTCCTGTAATTGATGGTAGCTTCAGGGTGACCAGGGGTCTGGAAGCCTCCTGGTATGCCGGTTGTCCCTACTGGGTGTAGAGAACCCTGTAGGCGCGGACCCGAGGCGAGCTTCAGATGCTCCTCTGCCCCCTTAACTCCTCTCTTCTCTATACTTTCCTCGGCCACACTTGGGGCCCTCAGTACAGCAGCAGACGTACTGCATCTTCACTGCTCTCAGTGTCAGCACACTCTATTCAGACTACTCTCTGACTGACTGACTAACTAACTAACTCCACCCTCCAGTTTATATATCCCTAACAGGGCTCCCTCTGGTGGCCTGAGGTGGAAGGGTGGAGGTGTCTGTTTGTAGTGAGGGCCTCTTGTGGAGAAGTCCATCCATGCACCCTTTTGGGTCCTGTAGTACCTGTAGTAGCAGGATGCCACAGCTCAACCTCCCACTGATCATCTAATTTGTGAACTCGTCTCTTCCTTTTGAGTACTTGTTCTCCAGGTGACAAGGGAACTGCAGGTGTGTGCTGATTATAAGTTCTTTCCTGCCTCTGTCTCGACTGGGACAAACTTCTCTCCACACATTCTTGTACCTTGCGGTATTGTTGCTGCTGCTCCGTATCCCAATCTGCATCTGGTGATGTCATCTCTGGTGTTAAAACTCCCATGTCTAAGTCAATGGGTAGCTTACCAAGTCTTGCTCTCATCAGGTAAGTGGGTGTACAGTTGGTGGAGTTCACTGGGATGTGGTGACATACATCCACCAAATCTGGTAACTTCTCTGGCCACAGGCTACGTTCTTCAAGGGGCAATGTCTTCAACAGGTCTATTACCACCTGGTTCATCTTCTCGCACAACCCCTTGGTCTGGGGATGATATGGCGTCGTCCTTATTTTCTTGCAGCCGCACAAGTTACAGAATTCTTGAAACACTTCTGCTTCAAAGGCTGGGCCTTGGTCGGTTAGCACTCGTTCAGGGTAACCGTGCGGGCAACAAAAGTGTTGTTGGAACGCTTTGGCTTCGGTCTGAGCCGTCTGATCTTTCACTGGCACTACTAAAAGAAATCTGGAGTAGTGGTCTACTATGGTGAGAGCGTAGACATAGACTGACCGGCTTAGGGCTAGCTTCACGTGGTCCAAGACTACCAGTTCAAGTGGTTGGTTGGTGATTATGGGCTGCAGGGGAGCCCTCTGGCTGTCACGGTCTTTCCGTCTCAGGTTTCATGGACCACATTCTCGACACCATCTCTTGATTGCTTTCCTCATGCCAGCCCAGTAGAATCGCTCACATAGCAGGACTTTCAACTTCTTCCACCCGAAGTGTCCTGCTCCATCGTGGTACGCTTCTAAGACCATTGGCGCATCCCGCCTCGGGACTACCACCTGCCAGACCAGTTTGTGTGTCCGGGAGTTGATGCTTCTTCGACACAGCTTTCCCTCGTAGATGAACTTCTCCTTCCACAACTGTTGGGTCTTCTGTGGAGCATCTGGATCAGGGTGCGAGTCAGCTTGTGTCAGCAACTCCTTTACTAGGTGGACAGCCGGGTCACTATCCTGCGTCTCTGCCCATCCATGGTGGGGCAATGGGTTAAACATAGCCTCTCTGTTGGCGGAGCACTTGTGCCTCACACGAAGCACTGGGTCACCCTGTGACGATGGAAAGCTGGTATCTCTATCTCTTCCAGCTCTTCCGGGTCTTCTCCCCCATCTAGCAAGTTGGGCACCCTGGACAGCGCATCAGAATTAGTGTTTTTACGCCCCTCCCGATACTTGATGGTAAACTCGTAGTTGGACAGTCGGGCCATCTATCGCTTCTCCTGGGCACCAAGCTTCGCAGTCTCCAGGTGCATTAGCGGGTTGTTGTCGGGGTTCCTTTATGTGGAATGGAGCTTTCTGCTGGCGTAGGCAATCACTCTCTCTCTGTTCTGCTGTACCTGGGACAGCACCGCTCCCAATCCCACGTTGCTTGCATCCGTATAGAGTACAAAGGGCTGGCCATAGTCGGGGTAAGCCAGGACTTCATCTCCCGTAAGAGCCACTTTCAGTCAAGTGAAGGATTCTTCTTCTGTTTTACTCCAATTGAACGGAGAATTCGGGTTCTTGGCCTTCTTGGACTGGCCCACTAGGAGGTCCTGCATGGGTGCCGCTATCTTGGTGAAACCCTTGATGAATCTTCTGTAGTAGCCTACCAACCCGAGGAACTGCCGCAATTCCTTGATAGTGGAGGGTCTTGGCCAGTACTTGATCACGGTGACTTTTTCAGGGTCTGGTGCTATACCTTCAGCGCTTACCACATGACAAGGTACTGCAACTTGGGCTTCAACAGGTTGCACTTGGACGGCTTTACTTTCAGCCCATAACCAGATTTGGCTTCAAAAACCTCGGCCAGGTGCTCTAGGTGGTCTTCATATGTCTTTGAGTACATGATTATGTCGTCTAGGTACAGAAGAACGGTTTTGAAGTTTTTGTGTCCTAGGTAGTGTTGAGCCACCCCCGTAGTGTTCGAGTTCGGTTCGTCGAACACCCGTGTGTTCGCCGAACTGTTCGTCGAACTGTTCGTCGAACACCTTCGAACACCGTTAAAACCAATGGCAGGCAAACAAAAACACATAGAAACACATAGAAAACACCTTCAAAGGTGTCCAAAAGCTGACAAACTGCTCAGAAGACACAACTAACACATGGAAAAGTGACAAGTACATATAGTCATGCGAAAAGAAAAGAGGTGGAGGAGTAAAAGGAGGGGGAGACACAGATATAGGCATGTCATGCCCTTCTAAAATCCAAAAAGTGAGAAGCCGACACGGCCAGTCCGTTCCTGCCTGTGCCACCTCTGTGTCGCCGGGTTTGTGCCAGAGCCGCGGTGGACCCTGACGGCCAGCCCCCCTATCCCAATACTGGTGCCTGTCCGCCGGTGGGTCGAGGCCCCCCACGGTGGGGGGGGGGAGTAACATCTGCAGAAGAAAGACCATCTTCCAGCCAAACTAAGATGTCGACTTCTTTTCGTGGACAATGTGATACGATCCCATTCTTACGGACACGCCCATCGCTACAAATTCTAGATGAGGCACAAAAACAGCAGGTGCTTCAACGGATATCAAGTGCTCCTTCAAGTGGGCTCTCCATCACCTCAATTTCAACATCACAAATACTCCAGTCCTCAGAGGTGTCACCCCAATCGCACTTGCTTCCTCACAGCTCCCAAGTCTCCAGCTGCCCGTCTGAGTATGGGGTAACACAGATGGCTGAGTCTGCCCAGCTGTTTACTCATACTATAGCCTGGGAAACGGAGGTCTGCTCCAGAGCTTCTGTTAATCCAGATGAGGAAATGATCTGATCCGATGCCCAGAATCTTTATAAGTTGGATCCAGGACCAGATGAAGAAGGTTCTGAGCATAATGTAGACCCTTGTTCCCAAACTGTAACTCCTGTTGGTGGAGACAATGATGAAGACGATGATGAGACTCAAATACCTGATTGGAGCGACAACTTGACTTTTCGGTCAGGGCAGGAAGAGGTTGGCTCTGAGGGCGACGGGTGTGATAACACACAGGGTGATGATGACGAGGTTGGAGATCCCACTTACTGTCAACCCACAGTCAGACAGTCGATGAGGTCAGCAGAGGAGGTGGAGGAGGATGTGACTAGCCCTGGGGATGGGGATGACTCGGTACCCGGGCATTTGCCTGGCCTTGGGGATGTCGCGGTGGTCGGCTCCCTGGCCCGTACCCTGGGGTCTCTCTTTAAAAGGGTGGATAATTGTTAATTTTATAAGAGTTCATGACGCCACCTGTGGTATCTGGTGACAAGCACCAGCGCTGCAGCAGTCCACTGAGGCTGGTGATAAGGCAGCTCGATGGTATAGCTCCCCACAGGTGGAGCTAGGTCTCAGGGCAGCGTATGCAGGGGGAATGCAGGACAGGCGAGACCCAGCTGGGTCAGAGCAAGAACGGGAACGGACACGGTAGTCACTTCAGTACCTTTTACTGGTGGAAATTCAGGCACATCCTGGAGCACTGTAGGGTGAAGGGTGCATATCAGGATCCTCCCCAATGAGCGGGTGTAGGGCCTCCTGTTTCTTGCCTCTGCGTAGTAAGTTTCTGACCTGCCTGGAGCTAGGCCTAACTTTGTCTCTGTCCTGCGCTGGCTGACCTTGTGGTAGGGCCTTCTCTTGGAGTTCACGCTCCCAGTATGCGGGGCCTAAGCGTCTCCTGGCTCTGTTACATATCAGCACCTTAGCGATCCTGGGACTTGTAGTTCTCCAGGGATTCCGGTTATGCCTTACTGGGTCATAGAGATACCGGTAAGCTCGGATCCTGTGTCCGGTAAATGCTTCGGGGTGAGCTGGTTAAGCTCCTCTGCCCCTTATGTACTAACTCGCCACTCGCCTTCGGCCTACTCGGGCCCTCACTAGGCTATACACACTAACGGCAGCTTGCCGCGCTTCACTGATCTTACGGCACCGGCACACCTTAAGCTCTATCTGGGCTCCCTGAATCTAGCAAGCAGGAGCCTCGTGCTCCACTGCTGAACTATTAACTGCGTTCTCTAGACTAGACTGAGCTCCACTGCAGACTGACCTCTCTTAGGCTTCTCTACTGCAGGAACTCTTCAGAGGAACTGAACTGCCTAGCTCCACCTTCCCTATTTATATCCCTAACGGGCTCCCTCTGCTGGTCTGAGGTGGAAGGTGGAGATGTGTGAATGTTTATGGGGGCCTCTTGTGGAGGATTCCATCAATGCACTCTTGTAGGATCTGTGATACCAAGCGCAGCGGGGCATCACAGATGCTATTGACGACGAGGTTAGGTTGCGCCTTCCTGAACAGAGACGGAGTACTGGAAACACGTCAACAACTGCATCCTCAACCACAACTCTGCCTCTGACCACAAGTCATAGTGGCTCTTCAGGTCACATGGGCTCTAAGCCTTGCATAGCCTGGGCATTTATTCAGATCGATAAGGATGACCCAACTCGTGTTATCTGTAATATTTGTCAGCAAAAGCTAAGTAGAGGCCAAAAAATACATAGTTTGAGTACTTCATGCATGTACCGTCACATGGATATGAAGCATAAGTTGCAGTGGGAAGCTCACTGTGCTACAATGCGGCCTAGCCGGCTGGGCCAACCACCGTCTGCCCCATCTTGTGCATCCGCAGCCTCTTCATCCTCTGTGACTGGGGGGACAGCAGTCACACATGTTTTTGGACGCAGACCTGCCACCTCTTTACCCGCAACAGCCAGTGTGATTGGCAGGTTGTCAGTTCATTGGGAAGTGGAAACACCTGCTAGTGTTGAGCGCTCTCCGACATCGAGAGCACCACCTTTGGATCAAGGCAACCTAACATGTCCGCCTGCATCTTCCTCACAGACCGGCAGTTGCCGGGGACACCCTACTCAACACCGTCTAAGCACAACAGCCAGCCCTCGGTCCCTCAGATGTGGAAAAGTAAAAGACCATTTCCTCCTAGCCATGAGAAAGCTAAGAGGTTGAATTTCACCATCTGCAAGCTGTTGGCTACAGAAATGCTGCCTTTCCACCTGGAGGACACAGAGGATTTTCAAGACCTTATGTCCGTCACAGTGCCCCAGTACCAGATGCCCAGTCGGCACTACTTCTCAAAGAAAGGTGTGCCTGCGCTCCACTAGCATGTCGCACACAACATCACCGCTTCTTTGAGAAACTCTGTGTGTGACAGGGTGCACTTCACCACAGACACTTGGACGAGAAGGCATGGACAGGGGCGTTACATGTCGCTGACTGGGCACTGGGTAACTATGGTGACAGCAGGACAAGGGGCTGCTGTCCAAGTCTTACCGTCCCCAAGTTGTGTGTTAATCCTCTTTATCTCGAACTTCCTCCACTGCTTCTGCCTCCTCAACCTCCTCTCGGTCCTCCACCTGCACCCAAAGCCTGTCTGGTAATGCCACCTGCTTTCTAACTGCGCAGAAGGAATCCTGCACACCTCCTTACTATGCTGGCAGCAGGGCTCAACGCATCAGTGTTTACTTTGAAATGTCTGGGAAATGTGAGTCACACAGCTGAGGAGTTTTGGTCAGCTCTGGAGACCCAGTTTCATGAAAGGTTGTCTCCACTGGACCTGCAACCAGGGAAGGCCATGTGCGACAATGCTGCAAACTTGGGTGCGGCACTTCGCCGGGGCAATGTCATACACGTGCCTTGTATGGCTCACGTGTTGAACCTGGTTGTCCAGCAATTTTTAGCCCACTATCCCGGACTAGATGGCCTTCTGCAGAGTGCACGGTCGCTGTGTGCTCACTTCCGCCGTTTGCATCCCGCAGTTCAACGACTTACATCTCTACAGAAGTCGTTGGGCCTGCCAGTTCACCGGCTGAAATGCGATGTGCCGACACGGTGGAATTCAACTCTGCACATGTTGCAGCGACTGTGGCAGCACCGACAAGCCCTGGTGCAATACGTTCTGACGTATAGCCTGGGCCAACGAGATCCAGAGGTGGGGCAAATCACGCTGGAGGAGTGGTCTCAGATCAGGGACCTATGCACCCTTCTGCACAGTCTTGAAATGGCGACGAAGATGTTTAGTGCTGACGATGCCATTATCAGCATGACTATTACGGTGATTTACATGCTGGAGCACATGTTAAACAGAATTCGGAGTCAGGTGGTGGGACAAGAGGAGGTGGAGGAAGTAGAGGAGGAGTCGTATGCGGAAGGGATAACATCTCCAAGGTCCAGACGGTTGGCAGCACCAAGGCGGCAGGCATGGGAGGGTGGGGGAGAGGGATTAACCAGGGCGCATGGTAGCAGCCAAACTGTTGAGGAAGGTGCAGGAGCCGAGGAAGAAGTGGAGGACGAACTGGCAATGGGCATGGAAGACTCATCAGATGAGGGAGACCTTGATCACATTTCTGTTGTGCGAGGTTGGAGGGAGAGGGCAGAGGAAGGAAGCATGATTCTTACCTCGCTACCAACACAACAAGGACTTGGTCCTTCTGGATGCGCAAGACACATGAGTGCCTTCTTGCTGCACTACCTGCAACATGACCCCCGGATTGTCAGAATTCGAACTAATCCCGACTACTGGGTTGCCACACTCTTAGATCCCCGGTACAAAAGTATATTTGCCAAAATAATTCCTGCCATAAAAAGGTATTGACGAATGCAGGAGTATCTGTTGCAGAATCTTACATGTGCTTTTCCACAAAACACCAGTGGTGCACGTAGTGAATCTCACAGTTCTAACTTGCCAACGGTGGGACTGTCGAGTCTTCATCACTCAAACAGTAACAGTAACACAGTATCTGCTGGTAACAGCAATTTTGTGGAATCGTTTCACCACTTTTTTAGACCATCCTTTGCAAGGCCACAGGAGACAAGAAGTCTGACACATAGTCAATGCCTAGAGAGGATGGTACAGGAGAATCTCCAAGTGAACATCGAAGCCATGACTGTGTCACTGGACCCTTGCTCATTTTGGTATTCCAATCTTGAAAAATCGCCGGAGCTCGCCACTCACGCCTTGGAGATCTTGTCATGCCATGCAGCCAGCGTTCTCTCTGAACGTGTGTTCAGCGCTGCTGGTGGTGTGCTGACAGATAAGCGCACGCGGCTGTCCACTGAGAATGTAGACAGGCTCACGTTCATAAAGATGATCAAATCATGGATTCGCAAGGACATTTCTACCCCTGTGTCATCCTTGGGAGACTAAAAGCTTGGGGATTTGGTAAAATCACCTCACCAACCGTTTTAAGCAACAGTGGGGCAATTGATGCCACTTAACCCTAGAACGCATGACCATAAAAATCTACACTTTCACATACCTGGGGCCCTTTAGGCCCGTGTGCAAATAACATGGAATAACTCAAACTCAAATGACAAAAAACTATATACATGAAGAATACCTAGAGTTTCAAAATTCTAACTAAAGCAATCTTGCAGAAAATAGAAAACAATTAACTGGGCGGGCCTGCAAGGCCACAGGTATGCGTTCTAGGGTTAAGTGGTGTCTGTGCCACAATTTTGGGAGTCCCCTTGCTGTGTCTTACGTGACGTTGGCATCGTCAATTCCAGGTGGGTTGGGTCGCACCCCCCCCTTTTAACTGTAAGAAACTACATACACTATGGCTTGGGGTAACACAGATGGTTGAGTCTGAAGAGCTGTTCACTCAGAGGTCTGCTCCAAATCTTCAGTGTCTGCTAGTCAGCGTAGAATTTTTAACTGCATCTAGCCTAGGCAATACTTTGGGCGTAGTAGCCCAGCTGCGAAGCAAGCTGCACCGCCTGTGTATCTAATAAGAATTTTTAAATTAATCTAGCCTAGGCAGACTGTGGGGACCCCCAGCCAAACCCAGATGCTCAGCCCCCCTACCGCCCCCCTTTCATGGACAACCCAATAATGTAACTCTTACAACTGGATGGGTGAGGATCGGTCACATCTTTATTAACTCTTTATACTCATTCCATTAGAAAGGCATTTTATTTCTAAAATAATTCAGCTTGTTGCAGCATGCCCTGGGTCCCCACTCCGGCAAGTTGGCCAACAAGTGTAACTCTCCAACATGTCCTTTCTATTTCCAGGCCACGGAGGATCCAGCGTACTCGTATGCAGGACTCTGACCCCCACCCATCACTCTTAACGCTTGTTCCACTCCGTCCTGGAGTCCTGACAGGAATATGTCCAGTCCAATATCTATTAAGTGAACACCGTCGGGCCGTATGAGGCCTGCTTTATCTCCTTCCAGTTGTCGGTGTCGTATCACTACACCGCCTCTGTCTCTTCTAAATTTTGCCATCCGAATATTTATTACCCGCCTTGTCCATTCGATGGCCGTGATGTCTCGCGCACCTTGCCATACCGCTATCGGCACAATCTCTGACCATACTATAGCTAATTTTGTGAAAAATTCTCTGAAGCGCTCAGTGTCTAGTTTCATTATTGCCATTAGTTATGCGCTCTTGTGATGACCTAGGTTGTTTCCCCCGGCCTGTATAACTAAGATGACCGGACCTCTTGCCTCTCTCCCTACCTTGACTACCTCCATTAGTACCTGTGGCCATAGCAGGCCTCTAATACCTCTCCAGTTGAAATATGTGTTATGAAACTCTAATTTCCTCCCGCCTGGGCGGACTTTCGCCCTTTTTTGTGCCCAATATATATACGAGTGGCCTATCACTCACACTGTTGGCTTAGCGTCACCTGTAAAAGAAACAAACCACGTTAGGATAACAAGTCCGGTCTTATGTATCTCGCCAAACACGTGGATCGCCATCTCCCTATCCTCTGAACTTCCGTTTCTGACAGTCCTGCTCTTGCTGCTTCCGTGGCCGCACCTATGCGGAATGAGTGTGTCCCGTAATCTTTGGGGTGGTTCCCTGCCGATGTTATGCATTTATTAAATATAGCTTGGAACAGGTATCTTGATAATGGCGTTCCATCAATGTGTGATACGAAGAAATTACTTTGTGATCTGATGGTTAGATATGTTTTTACTATTGTTACCCGACTCAGTGTACCGTTTGTGGGTTGTAGAAGTACCCAAGTACCCCTGCCCGCTGGAACCGTTTTCGATTGGTGTATGCGTACACGTATTGCATTATTGGCTATGACTACTTCCTGGTGTAATAAGCGTCCACTGGTGGTAATTTTGGATTGAGGGACTAATTCGCTTATACATAGCGCCCCGAAGAAGGCGATCACAAATGCAGTAGACATTAGTGTTGCTTCAAATTGTGAGTGTCATGTTAATGGTGTTAGGGATAAGATGTGAGAAATCAGTTTTAGTGACACGGGACGGGACGTCTACATTCCTGACTTGGCTGACCCCTTTTCCACCCTTTTATGGATTGTCTGATGATGAATCTTTGTCACATCTCCCCAATTCAGTAGTTGGAAGTGAAATGCTACTCCGGTCAGACACCGCTGCGCTGACGCCCCTGATATGCCCCTCATCATTAGCTGGTGGAGAAATTCTATGGTGACTTGTGATCTGGCTTGTTCACATTGGTCAACCCGTCTGCCTGCTACTAGTCGTGTCCACTCTTCCCATGCCTTACTGTATGCTTGCCACGTTGACGGGGCAACTGACGCTCTGATTAATGGCATCAACTATTCGCCACTAGATCCCATAGGGAGGGTGGGCAACTGTTGCCCGATGGGTGGGCGTTGTGGAAGAGCTCTGTGAAAATCTGCCAATTGAATTGTTATAAAGCGTTAGCAGCAGCTTTATACCCCTCAGCATAGTGGCTAGCGCGGACCCATACATTGTGTTTTAGGCACAGGAATACTAGCCTGCGTAGTAGGCCTAGCACTGGGAGAGACGATGATGCCATCTTATTAATGCAGTGCGCTAGGCTGGTGTTTTGTGTTATGAAGCGTATATTTTTGTTAGCCAGGCGCGCGCCCCATATTTCTATTGCTACCACTATTGGGAAAAATTATTTTCAGGGCTAGATGCAGCTAAAAATTATTATTAATTTCAAAGCTGGTGGAGCTTGGTATAGATGGCCTAATACAATGAGTCCCACACACTGCTAGAAGCCCAAATATTTTTTCAGAGGTAGATGCAGATAAAAATTATTTTTAATTTGCAACCTGATGGAGGTCAGTATAGATGGACTAATAGAGAAAGTCCCACACACTGCTAGAAGGCCAAATATTTTTTCAGAGCTAGATGCAGATAAAAATTATATTCAATTTGCAACCTGATGGAGGTCAGTATAGATGGACTAATAGAGAAAGTCCCACACACTGCAAGAAGGCCAAATATTTTTTCAGAGCTAGATGCAGATGAAAATTATATTCAATTTGCAACCTGATGGAGGTCAGTACAGATGGACTAATAGAACAAGTCCCACACACTGCTAGAAGCCCAAATATTTTTTCAGAGGTACTGTAGATGCAGATAAAAATTATTTTTAATTTGCAACCTGATGGAGGTCAGTATAGATGGACTAATACAACAAGTCCCACACACAGCTAGAAGCCCAATATTTTTTCAGAGACGCAGACAAAAAATTATTTTGAATTTGCAACCTGATGGAGGTCAGTATAGATGGACTAATAGAGAAAGTCCCACACACTGCTAGAAGGCCCAATATTTTTTCAGAGGTAGATGCAGAAAAAAATATATTCAGTTTGCAACCTGATGGAGGTCAGTATAGATGGACTAATACAACAAGTCCCACACACAGCTAGAAGCCCAATATTTTTTCAGAGGTAGATGCAGAAAAAAATATATTCAGTTTGCAACCTGATGGAGGTCTGTATAGATGGATTAATAGAACAAGTCCCACACACAGCTAGAAGCCCAATATTTTTTCACAGGTAGATGCAGAAAAAAATATATTCAGTTTGCAACCTGATGGAGGTCTGTATAGATGGATTAATAGAACAAGTCCCACACACAGCTAGAAGCCCAATATTTTTTCAGAGGTAGATGCAGAAAAAAATATATTCAGTTTGCAACCTGATGGAGGTCTGTATAGATGGATTAATAGAACAAGTCCCACACACAGCTAGAAGCCCAATATTTTTTCAGAGGTAGATGCAGAAAAAAATATATTCAGTTTGCAACCTGATGGAGGTCTGTATAGATGGATTAATAGAACAAGTCCCACACACAGCTAGAAGCCCAATATTTTTTCAGAGGTAGATGCAGAAAAAAATATACTCAGTTTGCAACCTGATGGAGGTCAGTATAGATGGACTAATACAACAAGTCCCACACACAGCTAGAAGCCCAATATTTTTTCAGAGCTAGATGCAGACAAAAAATTATTTTGAATTTGCAACCTGATGGAGGTCAGTATAGATGGACTAATAGAGAAAGTCCCACACACTGCTAGAAGGCCACATATTTTTTCAGAGGTAGATGCAGAAAAAAATATATTCAGTTTGCAACCTGATGGAGGTCTGTATAGATGGATGAATAGAACAAGTCCCACACACAGCTAGAAGCCCAATATTTTTTCAGAGGTAGATGCAGAAAAAAATATATTCAGTTTGCAACCTGATGGAGGTCAGTATAGATGGACTAATACAACAAGTCCCACACACAGCTAGAAGCCCAATATTTTTTCAGAGGTAGATGCAGAAAAAAATATATTCAGTTTGCAACCTGATGGAGGTCTGTATAGATGGATTAATAGAACAAGTCCCACACACAGCTAGAAGCCCAAATATTTTTTCAGAGGTAGATGCAGATAAAAATTATTTTTAATTTGCAACCTGATGGAGGTCAGTATAGATGGACTAATAGAGAAAGTCCCACACACTGCTAGAAGGCCAAATATTTTTTCAGAGCTAGATGCAGATAAAAATTATATTCAATTTGCAACCTGATGGAGGTCAGTATAGATGGACTAATAGAACAAGTCCCACACACAGCTAGAAGCCCAAATATTTTTTCAGAGGTACAGTAGATGCAGATAAAAATTATTTTTAATTTGCAACCTGATGGAGGTCAGTATAGATGGACTAATACAACAAGTCCCACACACAGCTAGAAGCCCAATATTTTTTCAGAGCTAGATGCAGACAAAAAATTATTTTGAATTTGCAACCTGATGGAGGTCAGTATAGATGGACTAATAGAGAAAGTCCCACACACTGCTAGAACGCCAAATATTTTTTCAGAGCTAGATGCAGAAAAAAATTATATTCAATTTGCAACCTGATGGAGGTCAGTATAGATGGACTAATAGAATGATGCTATGCCCAAAAGATTTTACTTCACTAGGTGCAGTAAAAAAATTGGTATTCTATACACAGGTGGTATATCTTGCAACACAGATAGGCTACTCCACTGACTAACACACTCTGCAATAGGCCAAAAAGGATTAGCTTTGCTAGATTCAGCCAAATGCTGTGAAAAAAACTTGCACAGCACTGGCACAGACCTGCCTGGCAAAAACTGATAGGAACTGATGTAACCTAGTCCTGAAAAGGACTCCAATTACAATTAGTCTTTACTCCCACAACCTATCTATTTAAGAGCACAGACCTGCCTGATAAAAGTCATAGGAAATGCTGTAACCTAGTCCTTAAAAGGACTGCAATCACAACTATTCCCTACTCCCAAGCTATCTGTAGATTTGTGCGAAAATTGGCTTGAAATTAACAAGGTATAGCGCACACAGCAACAGCGGTGCCGTCTAACACGCAGCTGCAGCAGTGAGAAAATGGTGGCGACGGGGAAAATGGCTTGGTCTTATAGGGCAAGGACATGTGACATACACTGCCAATGACACATGCCCTTGCTTGTGTGAAAAAAAGCACTTCGCTCCGTGTGTGCGCTGCTGATAGGCTGACAGATTGCACCTCCCCACTGTAAATGCGGGAAAGAGAAAAAAAAAATGGAGATCTTCATTGTTCCTGCAGAGATCCATCCCCTGCCCCTCCCCCCACCCCGCTGTACACTCAAACTGCATATTAACATTAATTTTCATCATTACTGAGAAAAAATCCAGTTATGATTTTGGTGCACGAACAGTTATCGAACATAACCTCGAACAGCCGAATTTTTCTCAAATTGTTCGTGTTCGCCGAACGGCTCGAACACCGCCCAAAACAGCTCGAATTTGAGATTGGCGAACAGTTCGAGTAGAACAACGCTCATCTCTAGTCCTAGGCAACACTCCATTAACCTCCTTAAGGTTCCTGGGGCGTTGGAAAGCCCGAATGGCATGCAGTTGATCTCGCAGATGCCCATTGGTGTTGTATAAGCGGTCTTTTCTCTGTCCGCCTCTGCCACGGGAACCTGCCAATACCCACAGTTGAGATTCAAAGTGGAGAAATAATTAGCGGATCTTAGTGCAGCTAATGATTCCTCAATTCTGGGTAATGGGTGAGCGTCCTTATGTGTGATGCGGTTAATCTGCCTGTAATCAACACACATCCTCATTGTACCATCTTTCTTTCTATCGAGGACTAATGGAGCTGCCCAGGGGATACAACTAACTCTGTTCACCCCAGCCTCCTTCATCTCCCGTAACATTCCTTTGGCACCTTGATAGTGAGCTGGAGGTACAGGCCGGTACCTCTCTTTAATGGGCGGATGATCTCCAGTGGGGATATGATGTTGGACCCCTTTTACCTGCCCAAAGTCTAGTGGGTGTTTGCTGAAGACTCGCTCATATTCTTGGACCACCCGGTATACTCCATGCTTTTGGTGCAAAGGGGTGGAGTCAGTGCCTACTTGTAGCTTCTGACACCAATCCTCCTTCTGCCCCTTGGAGCCATTAACCTCCGCCAGTTTGGACGGAAGCAAGGATTCCACTGCCTTTATTGCATTGTTACTGACAGTGAACAGCTTAGCAAGGGTAGCATACCTGGGTAAATGGACCTCTTTCTCCCCACAAGTCAGGATGCGTATTGGTACTCTCCCCTTGCGGACATCAACTACAGCCCTGGCTGTCAAGATGGTGGGCCTACTATCAGAGTACACGGGTTCTACCAGGGCCTGATAATCTTGACCCCTGAGACCGATTGCTGCCCGACACCATATTAACATTTCACTCCTAGGGGGCATAGCAATGGGGAATGGATCACTCATTCTAACACTGCTGACTTCTCCTCCAGACAGCACTACCTGTTGTCTTTGCATCAGGGCTCTGATCTCCTTCTGCAGAACTCGCTGCTGACTGGAACTGGCAGTCTCTGCTACCTGTTGCAACAAAACAATAATTTCTCCAAGACAATTCTCTATCACATTGGTGCCTACAGTTATTATAGGATGACTTTCTCAGCGATCAATATCAGCAATAATCATTCCTTATGATGGCAATTCTACTCGGCCAACTTTTAAGGTCACATCTTTATACCCCACCTGAGGCAAGGGCTGACCATTGCTGGCATAGATGTTAAGATGTTCATCCGGACTGCGGGTAATGTCTGAATCAGTCCAGTATTGTTTGAAAAGTATATACGGCATCGTTGTCACCTGGGAACCAGTGTCCAGCAATGCGTTCATCGGGATGCCATCAAGCACGACAGGTAGGACCGGTCGTCCTCCCACATACTTGTCTCACCAGCTTTGTGGGACTGGTCGTCTTACTCCTGGGGGTTGGCCCTCTGCCCCAGGGGTTGCTCATTTAAATTACAGAATTTTGCGGCAGATGGGTTGTCTGTCCTAGTCGTAGCGATCGCTGTTCCTCCCTCTGGTCGGTGGAATTCTTCTCTGCCATCGCCACGGGACGTCATCTGGACTGTAAGCCAGCTGGATTCTTTGCTTTGGGGACACCTGCATGGCCTGCACGGTTTTGGTTAGTGTAGCCGCACTTTTGGTCAGCTCCTGGACTGTTGGCATATACAACAGATTAGGACTTATTATAAGTGAAAGGAGGACTTTATACTAACCAGACAGCAGATGGCGATAGTGTGTAAAGTTATATGCTTGCTGTAATGGGGGAGGAAAGCTCTCAATTGTTGGTTGTTTTTACTTCCTGTGTTTTTCTTTTTTTCCTGAATGTGTTATGTAAGCAGCATACGGACTGTGAGACACTGAATTGTATCTCATGTTTAACCAGTATGAAGTACATACTGTTTACTCAAGATATCTTGCTGATTAAAGCTCTCGTAAGTACAGTGGTGACTGTAAGAAGATGCACTCTGCGACAGGTTATGGGCCCAGGCAACCCAGGCCGGAACCCAGACACTAAAGCCCAGACACTACAGGCCCGCACTACAAGAGGATCCTGGTTTATAACCCCAGATAACGGAGCACACAGATAAGCTCTGTAAACAGAAGGAAATAAATCCAGATACAGAGTGACAAAGGAATTCATGATCCCAGGAGCTGGATATAATTACAGAGAATTCAACATAGGCAGGACATACAGGAACTATCAGCAAGAAGAAAAAACAGGAGAATATCTTCAGTACAACTCTCTAAACAAGTAAGACTATATAAAGATGATGAGTAACACAGTAGCTAAACTGAATAGTGAAAATTATCAGTTATGGAAATTCAAAGTAGAGATGTTGTTATCTAAGGAAGATTTATGGGAAGTAGTTGTTACAGAAAGACCAGATCAAGATAATCAGACATGGGATAAGAAAAATAGACAAGCGAGAGCCACCATTAGCTTATTAGTGGATGATGCTCAATTAATACATATAAGAAATGAAGAAACAGCTAAAGGAATGTGGGAAGAATTAAGAAAACTGTATGAAAGACCTAGCTTGAATCACAAGTTATTTTTATTAAGAAAATTTTACAGTATGAGATTGAGTGCAAATGACGACATGCAGAAGCACATATTCTCAATGATGGAAGTGGTATCACAGCTAAGATCTATTGGTGAAGACATTAAAGAAAGTCATGTAGCAGCTATATTATTGTGCAGTTTACCAGATTCGTATACAGCCTTGATAAATGCCCTTGAGACGAGACCAGAAACTGACATTACATTAGATTTTGTGAATATCAGAGAAGAAAAGAACAAAGAAATGATTCGTCTTCTGAAAAGGACAGTGAAAACGGTCTTAAAGCTACAGAATTTAAAAAACCCTATAATAAAGAGACAAGAGAATGCTTCTGATGTAAGAAAAAAGGTAATTTAAAGAAAGACTGTACCATATGGAAAGCAGAACAACAAAAAATTACAACATAAAAAGCATACACAGAAAGTAAAAAAACACAATTTCCGATTCATGTGAGAATAATTGGAATGGCACATTTAAAGTAACAGACAAGAAATCATCACTTGGTTGGTTTATTGATTCAGGAGCAGCGAGTCATATGACAAGTGACAAGAATTTCTTTACTGATCTTGATTTAGATAAGAAAGAAGCCATTTATCTTGCAGATGGAAGCAAAATAACCGCAGAAGGTATCGGACAAGGTATTCTAAATTGTTCAAACAAGTTCGGACAAGATTCAAAGATTGGAAGGCAGATTATTATCTGTGAAACGTTTAACAGCAAAAGGACTTACAGTGAAATTCAAAGACAATGAGTGTGCAATTATTGCAGGAAACAAGGTGATCACCAAAGTCAAGGCAGATGAACAATTATATCATTTTGACACACTAAAGGAACAGATGAAGGTATGTACACATGATCACAAAAATTGTATTCACATGTGGCATAGACATCTAGGACATAGACACCCTGACAGTATAAGGGAACTACAGAGAAAAGAATTGACAAAAGATTTAAAGATATCAGATTGCTCAATTACCATAAGATGTGAATGTTGAATAAAATCAAAAGCCACAAGGATATCTATTCCAAAAGAAAGTGAGATGAAAAGCAAAAGACCACTTGATTTGGTGCATACTGACGTGTGTGGACCGACGAAAGTGACTATGTGTCACCCCAGGCCTGGATGCCACAAGTATTAAAGGCTGTGTCTGAGAGCAGGAGGGAGGTTCCCTGGTCAGGGACCATTAGCATGCAGCACCTTCTGTCCCAGGCCAGTAGGGGGAGCTGGGAACTGGGGCAGGGTTAGACAGACCAAAACCCACTTCTGAAGTGTCCAGAAGGGTTCTCAGAGAAGATGGACAGGTCAGCAGTAGAGATGAGCGTTGTTCGACTCGAACTGTTCGCCAATCTCAAATTCGAGCTGTTTTGGGCGGTGTTCGAGCCGTTCGGCGAACACGAACGATTTGAAAAAAATTCGGCTGTTCGAGGTTATGTTCGATAACTGTTCGTGCACCAAAATCATAACTGGATTTTTTCTCAGTAATGTTAATACGCAGTTTGAGTGTACAGCGGGGCGGGGGGAGGGGCAGGGGATGGATCTCTGCAGTTATAATGAAGATCTCCATTTTTTTTTCTCTTTTCCGCATTTACAGTGGGGAGGTGCAATCTGTCAGCCTATCAGCAGAGCACACACGGAGCGAACTGCTTTTTTTTACACATGCAAGTGCATGTATCATTGGCATTGTATGTCACATGTCCTTGCCCTATAAGACCCAGCCATTTTCCCCGTCGCCACCATTTTCTCACTGCTGCAGCTGCGTGTTAGATGGCACCGCTGTTGCTGTGTGCGCTATACCTTGTTAATTTCAAGCCAATTTTCGCACAAATCTACAGATAGCTTGGGAGTAGGGAAGTTGTGATTGCAGTCCTTTTAAGGTCTAGGTTACAGCATTTCCTACGACTTTTATCAGGCAGGTCTGTGCTCTTAAATAGATAGGTTGGGAGTAAAAACTAATTGTAATTGCAGTCCTTTTCAGGACTAAGTTACATCAGTTCCTATCAGTTTTTTCCAGGCAGGTCTGTGCCAGTGCTGTGCAAGTTTTTTTCACAGCATTTGGCTAAATCTAGCAAAGCTAATCCTTTTTGGCTTATTGCAGAGTGTGTTAGTCAGTGGAGTAGCCTATCTGTGTTGCAAGCTACACCACCTGTGTATAGAATACCATTTTTTTTACTGCACCTAGTGAAGTAAAACCTTTTGGGCATAGCATCATTCTATTAGTCCATCTATACTGACCTCCACCAGGTAGCAAATTGAATATAATTTTTTTCTGCATCTAGCTCTGAAAAAATATTTGGGCTTCTAGCAGTGTGTGGGACTTGGTCTATTAGTCCATCTATACTGACCTCCATCAGGTTGCAAATTGAATATAATTTTTTTCTGCATCTAGCTCTGAAAAAATATTTGGGCTTCTAGCAGTGTGTGGGACTTGGTTTATTAGTCCATCTATACTGACCTCCATCAGGTTGCGAATTGAATATAATTTTTTTCTGCATCTAGCTCTGAAAAAATATTTGGCCTTCTAGCAGTGTGTGGGACTTGTTCTATTAGTCCATCTGTACTGACCTCCATCAGGTTGCAAATTAAAAATAATTTTTAACTGCATCTAGCTCTGAAAAAATATTTGGGCTTCTAGCAGTGTGTGGGACTTGTTCTATTAGTCCATCTATACTGACCTCCATCAGGTTGCAAATTGAATATAATTTTTTTCTGCATCTAGCTCTGAAAAAATATTTGGGCTTCTAGCAGTGTGTGGGACTTGGTCTATTAGTCCATCTATACTGACCTCCATCAGGTTGCAAATTGAATATAATTTTTTTCTGCATCTAGCTCTGAAAAAATATTTGGGCATCTAGCAGTGTGTGGGACTTGGTCTATTAGTCCATCTATACTGACCTCCATCAGGTTGCAAATTGAATATAATTTTTTTCTGCATCTAACCCAGACGATAGTTTTGGCCTAATACCACAGTTTGGCCACTCAGCTCTGCTCGGTTCCCATCCATTGTTTTTTTGTGCAAACAACTCCAGAGTTGTGAATTAGTTAACCACCAAAATGAGTGGAAAAAGGCCTGCTGCTGGTGGAAAGGGGAATAGGCGTGTTGGGAAGGGGAAAAAAGGTTGTGTCCGTGGGGTAGGTGTTAAAGCATCAGTAACATCTGCAGAAGAAGGACCATCTTCCAGCCAAACTAAAATGTCTACTTCTTTTAGCGGACAATGTGATAAGATCCCTTTCTTACGGCCACGCCAATCGCTACAAATTCCAGATGATGCACAAAAACAGCAGGTGCTTCAACGGATATCAAGTGCTCCTTTAAGTGGGCTCTCCTCCACATCAACTTCAACATCACAAATACTCCAGTCCTCAGAGGTGTCACACCAATCGCACTTGCTTCCTCACAGCTCCCAAATCTCCAGCTGCCCGTCTGAGTATGAGGTAGAACAGATGGTTGAGTCTGCAGAGCTGTTTACTCATACTATAGCCTGGGAATCAGAGGTCGGCTCCAGCGCTTCTGTGAATCCAGACGAGGAAATGATCTGCACTGATGCCCAGAATCTTTATGAGTCGGATCCAGGACCAGACGCAGAAGGTTCTGAACATAATGTAGACCCTCATTCCCAAACTGTAACTCCTGTTGGTGGAGACAATGAGGAAGACAATGATGAGACTCAAATACCTGATTGGAGCGACAACTTTAGTTTTTTGTCAGGGCAGGAACAGGTTGGCTCTGAGGACGACGGGTGTGATAACACACAGGGTGATGATGATGAGGTTGGAGATCCCATTTACTGTCAACCCACAGTCAGCCAAGAGATGAGGTCAGCAGAGGAGGTGGAGGAGGATGCTAGTGACGACGAGGTCAGGTTGCGCCTTCCTGGACAGAGACGTAGTACTGGAAGCACGTCAACAACTGCATCCTCAAACACAACTCTGCCTCTGACCACAAGTCATGGTGGCTCTTCAGGTCGCATGGGTGCTAAGCCTTGCATAGCCTGGGCATTTTTTCAGATCGATAAAGATGACCCAACTCATGTTATCTGTAACATTTGTCAACAAAAGCTAAGTAGAGGCCAAAAAATACATAGTTTGAGTACTTCATGCATGAACCGGCACATGGACATGAAGCATAAGTTGCAGTGGGAAGCTCACTGTGCTACAATAAGGCCTAGCCGACCGGACCAACCACCATCTGCCCCATCTTGTGCATCTGCGGCCTCTTCATCCTCTGTGACTGGGGGGACAGCAGTCACACCTGTTTTGGGACGCAGACCTGCCACCTCTTTACCCGCAACAGCCAGCGTGATTGGCAGGTCATCATTTTCTTTGGAGGTGGAAACACCAGCTGGTGTTAAGCGCTGTCCGACATCGATAGCACCACCTTTGGATCAAGGCAACCTAACATGTCCGCCTTCATCTTCCTCACAGACCGGCAGTTTGCCGGGGACACCCTTATCAACCCCGTCTAAGCACAACAGCCAGCCCTCGGTCCCTCAGATGTGGACAAGTAAAAGACCATTTCCTCCTAGCCATGAGAAAGCTAAGAGGTTGAATTTCACCATCTGCAAGCTCTTGGCTACAGAAACGCTGCCTTTCCGCCTGGTGGACACAGAGGATTTTCGAGACCTTATGTCCGTCGCAGTGCCCCAGTACCAGATGCCCAGTCGGCACTACTTCTCAAAGAAAGGTGTGCCTGCGCTCCACCAGCATGTCGCACACAACATCACCGCTTCTTTGAGAAACTCTGTGTGTGACAGGGTGCACTTCACCACAGACACTTGGACGAGTAGGCATGGACAGGGGCGTTACATGTCGCTGACTGGGCACTGGGTAACTATGGTGACAGCAGGACAAGGGGCTGCTGTCCAAGTCTTGCCGTCCCCACGAGTTGTGCGTCAATCCTCTTTATCTCGAAGTTCCTCCACTGCTTCTGCCTCCTCAACCTCCTCTCGGTCCTCCACCTGCACCCAAAGCCTGTCTGGTCATGCCACAAGCTTTCAAACTGCGTAGAAGGGATCCTGCACACCTCTTTACTATGCTGTCAGTAGGGCTCAACGTCATCAGGCGGTTTTTACTTTGAAATGTCTGGGAAATGTGAGTCACACAGCTGAGGAGTTGTGGTCAGCTCTGGAGAACCAATTTCATGAATGGTTGTCTCCACTGGACCTGAAACCAGGGAAGGCCGTGTGCGACAATGCTGCAAACCTGGATGCGGCCCTTCGCCGGGTCAATGTCACACACGTGCCATGTATGGCTCACGTGTTGAACCTGGTTGTCCAGCAATTTTTAGCCCACTATCCCGGACTAGATGGCCTTCTGCAGAGGGCACGGTCGATGTGTGCTCACTTCCGCCGTTCGCATCCCGCAGCTCAGCGACTTACATCTCTACAGAAGTCGTTGGGCCTGCCACTTCACCGGCTAAAACGCGATGTGCCTACCCGGTGGAATTCAACTCTGCACATGTTGCAGCGACTGTGGCAGCACCGACAAGCCCTAGTGCAATACGTTCTGACGTATAGCCTGGGCCAACGAGATCCAGAGGTGGGGCAAATCACGCTGGAGGAGTGGTCTCAGATCAGGGACCTATGCACCCTTCTGCACAGTTTTGAAATGGCGACGAAGATGTTTAGTGCTGACGATTATCAGCATGACTATTCCGGTGATTTACATGCTGGAGCACATGTTAAACAGAATTCGGAGTCAGGTGGTGGCACAAGAGGAGGTGGAGGAAGTAGAAGAGGAGGAGTTGTATGCGGAAGGGCTAACATCTGCAAGGTCCAGACGGTCGGCAGCACCAAGGCGGCAGGCATGTGAGGGTGGGGGAGATGGTTTTACCAGGGCGCATGGTAGCAGCCAAACTAGTGAGGAAGGTGCAGGAGCCCAGGAAGAAGTGGAGGACGAACTGATGGAAGACTCATCAGATGAGGGAGACCTTGATCACATTTCTGTTGTGCGAGGTTGGGGGGAGAGGACAGAGGAAGGAAGCATGATTGTTACCTCGCCACCAACACAACAGGGTCTTGGTGCTCCTGGATGCGCAAGACACATGAGTGCCTTCTTGCTGCACTACCTGCAACATGACCCTCGAATTGTGAGAATTAGAAATAATCCTGACTACTGGGTTGCCACACTGTTAGATCCCCGGTACAAAAGTAAATTTGCAGAAATTATTCCTTCCATAGAAAGGGATGCACGCATGCAGGAGTATCAGCAGAGACTGTTGCAGAATCTTACATGTGCTTTTCCACAAAACACGAGTGGTGCACGTAGTGAATCTCACAGTTCCAACTTGCCAACCGTGGGACCGTTGAGTGTTCAGCACTCAAACCATAACAGAAACACAGTATCTGCTGGTAACATCAATTTTGCGGAATCATTTCACCACTTTTTTAGCCCATCCTTTGCAAGGCCACAGGAGACAAGAAGTCTGACACATAGTCAACGCCTAGAGACGATGGTACAGGAGTATCTCCAAGTAAACATTGAAGCCATGACTGTGTCTCTGTTCCCTTGCTCTTTTTGGGCTTCCAATGTGGATAAATGGCCGGAGCTCGCCACTTACTCCTTGGAGATCTTGTCATGCCCCGCAGCCAGTGTTCTGTCTGAACGTGTGTTCAGCGCTGCTGGTGGTGTGCTGACAGATAAGCGCACGCGGCTCTCCACTGATAATGTAGACAGACTCACGTTCATAAAGATGAACAAATCATGGATCCGAAATGACTTTTCTACCCCTGTGTCATCCTGGGGAGAGTAAAAGCTTGATGATTGGTTAAAATCACCTCACCAACCGTTTTAAGCTTTCAAATTACTAATCATGTTTATCTGTATCTTGGCTGGAAAATAATTTGGGCTTTGTAGCAGTGTGCAGTACTGATTCTATTAGGCCATCTATACTAAGCTCCACCAGATTTAAAATTAATAATAATTTTTAGCTGCATCTAGCCTGGAAAATAATTTTGGGGCTCCGAGATGCGCAAGACACATAAGTGCCTTCTTGCTGCACTACCTGCAACATGACCCTCAGATTGTCAGAATTCGAAGTAATCCTGACTACTGGGTTGCCACACTCTTAGATCCCCCACACTCTTCGATCAACCTTTTCATTTTAATAAAGATCAAAAAAATGGTCATTTTTGAAATTATAAGCATTAGCAGGTTATTAGAAACTGAAATCAAACCGTTTTCAACTCAAAACTTTATTCTAGGTTATGTTACATTTGCACATAGGACCCCTTGTTCGAAAGGAGCTTCTGAACTCTCTCATCTATTGAATTTGTCAGGTTTTGGATGGTTTCTGCTTCAATTGTTTTGCATGAGGACAGAATACCCTCCCAGAGCTGTTGCTTAGATGTGAGCTGCCTCCCGCCATCATAGACACTCCTTTTGATGATGCTCCAGAGGTTCTGAATGGGGTAGAGGTCAGGGGAGCATGGGGGTCACACCATAAGTTTGTCCTCTTTTATGCCCATATCAGCCAGAGATGCAGATGTGTTATGTGCAGCATGAGACGGTGCATTATCATGCATGAAAATGATGTTGCTGTGGAATACACGGTTCTTCTTCTTGAACCATGGCAGGAAGTGCTGTTTGAGAAACTCCACATACATTATGGAGTTCATCTTTACCCCTTCAGGGATCCTAAAGGGGCCGACAATCTCTCTCCCCATGATTCCAGCCCAAAATATTACTCCACCTCCTCCTTGTTGGCGCTGTAGCCGTGTTTGCGTGGGGTGTCCATCAACCAGCCATCCTCCACTTCATCCATCTAGACCATCGAGCGTTGCACGGCACTCATCCGTGAACAAAACAGTTTTGAAGTCAGTCTTCATGTATTGTTTGGCCCACTGGAGCCGTTTCTGCTTGTGTGCAGTGGATAGAGGAGGTCGACAGGATGGCGTACGCACAGCTGCAAACCTCTGAAGGACCCTGCATCTTGTTGTTCGGGGGACTTTGGAGGCACCAGCAGCTTCAAAAATTTGTCTGCTGCTATGACAAGGCTTTTTTGCCGCTGCTCTTTTAACCTGACGTAATTGCCTGTAGGAAAGAGTCCTCAATTTGCCCTTATCAGCACACACACGTGTGTACTGTGAATCAGCTACATACTTCTTTATTGCCAAGACACTTCATCCTGATCATCGCACAATGTTGATTGCAGTCATGCCTTGACCTAAACACTCCACAATTTGTTGCTTCTCAGCAGCCGACACATCCTTTTTCTTTCCCATTTTGGCAGAAAATGTAGGCTGCTTCATAATGTGAGACAGCCTTCTTAAGTAGTCTTGCCTTTCATTGGACACACCTGCCAAACTAATTAGCACAGGTGTCTGCAATTGCTTACAGTGATATAAAGAGCCCTGACACACATCACCATCAATGAGTTTAACTGACAAACAAACAAATTCTTCCCTTATCACTCCTAAACACTTTTTGCATAATAATTTGGAACACAGTGTACATGTGCTTTTCCACAAAACACCAGTGGTTCACGTAGTGAATCTTACAGTTCTAACTTGCCCACCGTGGTCTGTATGGAGTTGTTCAATGAAGGGCCCAAAATTAAGATAACATAGACGGGAGAGGTCTCTATGAATAGGAATTCCTAAGTATTTGATACCCTGTGAGGGCCAGGCAAAGGGAAAGTTGGACTGGATGGAATCCTGTATGGATTTGGGGAGGGAGACATCGAGGGCCTCAGACTTCGCTGTATTGATTTTAAAATTTGACCATGTAACAAAGTGATCTATTTCAGCCATAACAGCAGGGATGGATATATGTGATTGAGTGATATATACTAGGACATCATCAGCAAATAGAGAGCACTTGTACTCGGTGCCTCCCACCTCAATCCACCTAATATTGGAGTTATGGCGAATTGATGAGAGCAGGTGCTCCGTCACTAGGATGTATAAGAGAGGGGACAGAGGACATCCCTGCCTTGTCCCATTGGTGATTATGAAAGGTGATGAAAATGTTCTGACGCGCCCCCTGGGCCTTGGGACATCCGGAGCCGGACCCTTTTTGGTGGATGCTGTTGGTTGTAGTCTCCGTGGCGACGACCCGGTTCCGTGGCTCAGGGCGGTCAAACCAGTGGCGGAATTATTTATGTGGTTTTGATGTTTAAATGTCCGACTACGCCACCCGTGGATTGCGATCAGAGTGAACCGCCGCTGCAGGGCAGACCGCTGAGGCTGGTGTTGTGGGTGCAGCAGAGCGTAGCATAACTCCCCACGGGAGGAGTATAGCCTCAGGGCAGTGTATGCAGAGGATGGGGGTGATGGTGCAGGGCAGCAGCAGTAACGACACGGTGTCAGTGATGCAGTCCAGGGCCTTTACTCACAGTTCTTATTATCCAGACCACTTCTGCAGGTAACGGCTGCCCACGTCGTACTGTGCTCACCAGGTGAGGGGCTCAGACAACTCCCAGATAACTTTGGAGCGCTTCACAGGACCCCCTTTGTGTGTCCTTTGTCTGGCCTTTCTTACCAACCCTTCTGTCCGGCTGCCTCGGGCCTCTTCTTGGTAAACTTGGCGCCAGTTTCCCTGACCCTATGTGCTGCCCTCCTAGCGGGTGTAGCGAGGGGCAGCGCCACATAAAATGTCACAGCCTCTGGTTTCTAGCTGAGGGTCGTTTCCCGCCTCCACTAGTTTCGGGGACCGGTCTCCCCCTTTGGCCTGACCCCTCCACGCAGGTGGATTCGGGCGTGCAGTGGCGACTCGCCCGTCCACACCCCTGGGATCCCTTCGTTCCTCGTTCCTGGAGCCTTCTCCGCTCCTCTTCCTTCCTTCTCCCTCTTCCAGGCCTGGGCCTCTGTTACTAGGCCCGTCTCCGAAGCAGAGCTCATGCAGAGCCCCTGCTCCCTGTCACTTCTGCTCAGACTTCTCTGCACTGAACTAAGATGGTGCCCACCTTTTATACTTCCTTCTCAATGCACCCAGGAACTGCTTCCTCCCTGCTCCTGCACTACAGGGTTCCCCTTCCTCAGTGTTCCCTCCCCCCACTCCAGCCAGGGAAAAGGACTGTCGTGCTCATCTCAGGGGCATATTGGTCGCCCTGCCCCACGGCAATGTGTTGTAATGCATGCAGGTGTCGGGTCCTGATCCACACTCCATCCTTACCTGAGAGTGAGATATCACACCTCTGGGTGAGGTACAATACCTCTGTAGCAACCGAGCCCTCGGGGTGCTACAGTTCCATTTATCTTCAGCCTAGGTGACGTATTGCGATACAGGGCCGTGATTTTGGCTATAAAAGGGTCCCCTAGACCCCTACCCCAAGCTTTTTAAGAGAATAATATATGGCGTGCCAGAAGACTCTATGGAATGCTTTCTCAGCATCCAATGAGAGTATCTAATTACAAATTTTTAACTGCATTTAGCCCAGGAAATACTTTGTGCCTAGTAGCAGTGTCTGCTAGTCAGCGAATTATCCCGGCTGTTAAGCAAGCTACACCACCTGTAGTTTGGACACTTAATTTTTTCAAAGGAAATGCTTCGGGACCACGGGATACTCAGTGAAGAGCATCAGGAGGCACCCCAAGGCATAGGGGCTGGGACTGGCGGTAGGAAGCCTTGCGGTGGACAGCCGAGCTCGATCCTTATAAAAGCTTTTTAACTGCAGCAGCTTTAGTGGACGCTACTGGAGCTGGAATTACGCGGCTGCTGGCATGAGACTTGCCCTTCAATAGATCCTTGTAAAAGGATTTAAAGTGTATTCATTCAAATTAGAGAGACAATTTAAATTAAAAAGCTTAGAGCTGGCTCCACCACAGGGGGGCTCGCTCGACCCACCAGCGGACAGGCACCAGTATTGGGAGAGGGGGGCTGGCCGTCAGGGTCCACCGCGGCTCTGGCACAAACCCGGCGACACGGAGGTGGCACGGGCAGGAACGGACTGGCCGTGTCGGCTTCTGACTTTTTGGATTTTCGAAGGGCATGACATGCCTATATCTGTGTCTCGCCCTCCTTTTACTCCTCCACCTCTTTTCTTTTCGCATGACTATATGTACTTGTCACTTTTCCATGTGTTAGTTATGTCTTCTGAGCAGTTTGTCAGCTTTTGGACACCTTTGAAGGTGTTTTCTATGTGTTTCTATGTGTTTTTGTTTGCCTGCCATTGGTTTTAACGGTGTTCGAAGGTGTTCGACGAACAATTCGGCGAACACAAGGGTGTTCGACGAACCGAACCGAACTCGAACACTACGGGGGTGGCTCAACACTAGTCAGCTGCAGCTGAGGAGTCCGTGAGGCAGAGGAGAAGCTGCGAGCCAGGGACAGAGGCGACGAGAGCCGGTCCTGGCTGAGAGAACTACACTACCGGACATTGGGGTCCGAGGCTGTCAGGGTTGCAAGCCGGGCAGCAGAGAACCAACCTGCGAGGGATTTCAGGTCCCTTGGCCTAAGAAGCCTGGAGGCTCCGCCACACAGAGGGACCGGTACAGCACCGAGAAGCAAAAGGTACCTAAGGCCCGAGTCGCAAGCCATACAGGCAAAGTACACGGCCAGCTCAGGGACGTGGGCTATTACACCACGAAAAGGGGGATAGTCAGCAAGTGCAGAGAGAGAACGGTAGGCCTTCACACTCACCCTGACCAGTGGGGCTCGCCCGAATGCTCTCAGACACCCAGGCCCATTCCTACCCGGTACTCCTGTTGGGTCATTAGTGATACCTACAATAAAGACCCTGGACTGTTTGAAGCGAACTCTGAACTCTTATTATTGCGGCCTGCACCTCCAACATTCACATATGCTGCCCTGAGGCTACATTCTTCCCTTGGGGAGTTATCCTATCCCTGTGCTGCACACCAACATCAGCCTCAGCGGTCTGCCTTGCAGCGGCGGTCATCGCTGACCGAAATCCACGGGTGGCATAGTCGGACATTCATAACTCTACAAATACACTGCCACCGCATTTGGTCTGACCACCCTGAGCCACGGGATTGGGTTGCCACTACTACACCCATCATCGCACTGAAGCCCGGTTTCGGGTGCCCCACGGCCCAGGGGGCGAGTCAGCTTTGGCGTAGTCGGCAGGATTGTGACCAACTCGCCACAAACGGGTATTGTGTGCCTGAAAAAGACTTCATACTTACCTGCGTGAAGTTTCCCGCTGTTCGGAGCTGTTCCCCGCCATCTTCAGTCGTTTCCCGCCATCTTCAGCCGTTTTCCCGCCATCGGACGCCATATTTGGGATGCCGCGCGGGAAGAAGAGGGGCGTGGACGTCAAAAACACGCGAGACCTGAAGCTCCGCCCTACGCTGAGACGCTGCGCAAGGTCCTGGAAAGAGAGAGAGCGACGCTGACGTCATCACCCCGCGACGCAAGGTCCTCACCCAGAGCATCGCGTGCGGAGCCGCGGCCTACAGAAGAGGATCGTCGGAAGGTAGGCCACGGTTGACTAGGGGGGAGGAAGATGTCGGACGCGGAGGGACTCTCTACCACCAGCGTATCCGCTGCAGCTGTGATGCCGTTTTCCATGCCCTATATCCCCGGAGCGGCCTGGCTGCCCCAGTATGCCGGCGAGTCACATACCTTGGGTGAATTTAAAGAAAGGCTGTATAGCCTGTTCAAGGTTTATCCCCTGACAGAAGAACAGAAAGTAAGCATACTAATAGGGCAGTTAACTGGTGCGGCCCAACGGGAGGTAACGTTTTGGACAGCTGAGGAGAAAAGGACTGTAAAGGGGGTTCTGACCCGTCTGTGGGACACCTTTGACACCCGTACCTCAGCAGAAATCAAAATGCGGTTCTATGGCTGTAAGCAGCGAGCCCAAGATAGTATCAGAGACTATGCCTTGAACCTGCAAGAAGCTTTGGGAGCAATCAAACAAGCTGACCCTGGCAGTGTGCAGGACACCGATAAACTGTTGACTGACCAGTTCATAGAAGGTCTGCTGTCCAGCGCCCACAGAACCCAGCTGCGCCTCATGGCCCTACAGAACCCCGATTTGACTTTTGCGCAGTTCAAAGATAGGGCCATCCGGGTGCTCCGAGAACCCGCACCAGGTGGCGCTGTAGTTTCCCGGCGCCCTGCCATCACTTACCACCAGGGGGTGGCGCCCTACCTCGCAGACCTTGTGGGGGCTGATGCACAGGCCCTAAATCCATCCCAGCCTGCAAACCTGCACCATCAGGTCCAAGAATTAACAAAGAGTGTGGCTGCATTGACCAGGGCCGTACAGTCGTTGCAGATGGAACCGTCAAGACCAATCAAGCTGGCTTCCAGTCCGGAGGATGTCCCGTGGCGTCGACAGAGGAGGATCCCGTCGCTCAGAGGGAGGCCCGCCGACCGTTACACCGAGGATGGACAGCCGATTTGCCGCCGTTACAGCCAGCCAGGACACATAGCCAAGTACTGTACTTTAAATGCGTCCGACCTGGGGCAGAGGGCCAACCCCCAGGCATAAGGTCATCAGGCCCGTCTAATTGGCGTGATAAGTACGTGGGGGGACGCCCGGTCTTACGCGTAGTGCTGGACGGTATCCCCATGAGTGCACTGCTGGACACCAGGTCTCAAGTGACTACCATCCCCTACGTACTTTTCAAGCGGTACTGGAGTGACGCTGACATAACCCACTATCCAGACGATGACTTAAGCATCATTGCCAGCAATGGACAACCCGTCCAGCAGGTGGGGTTCAGAGAGATGATCATCAAGATTGGTAAGGTTGAACTGCCGGCACAGGGAGTGATCATTGTGGACATTGACCGTCGAGAAAGTCACCCTAAAATAACCTTGGGTACTAATGTGATTGAAAACTGTCTTTCAGAAGTAATTGTAATTTTGCAGCAGGTGGCGATGAATGCGAGCTCCAGCCAACAGAGGGTCCTACAGAAAGAGATAAGAGCCCTGATGAGACGGCAACAGGTAGAACTGTCTGGTGGTGACATCGGTAGCGTGAGGATGAGCGACCCGTTCACCATTGCCATGCCTCCCAAAAGTGAAATGATGATCTGGCGTCGGACAGCAATCGGGTTAAGAGGGAGAGACTACCAAGCCATGGGAGAACCCGTGTACTCAGACAGCAGGCCCACCATTTTGACAGCCAGGGGGGTGGTTGATGTCCGCCATGGAAGGGTGCCCGTCCGGATCTTAAACATCGGGGAAAAGGAAGTACACTTGCCCCGGTACGCTACACTAGCCAAATAGTTTGCCGTCGAACACAATGCTCTCAGGGTCGTGAAACCCTTGCCTCCATCTCCCCCGGTGGAGGATAATGGCTCCCAGAAACCCAAGGAGGACTGGTGCCAGAAACTCCATGTGGGTGCTGACTCTACTCCCCTGCACCAAAAACAAGGAGTCTACCGGGTGGTTCAGGAGTATGCGAGAATCTTTAGTAAGCACCCGCTAGACTTCGGCAGAGTGAAAGGGGTAGAACACCACATCCCCACGGGGAGCCACCCACCAATAAAAGAGAGACACAGACCTGTACCCCCTGCACATTATCAGAACGCAAAGGCCATGCTAAGAGAAATGAAAGAAGCTGGGGTCATTAGAGATAGCTGTAGCCCCTGGGCAGCTCCCTTAGTTTTGGTAAAAAAGAAAGACGGTACCATGAGAATGTGCGTGGACTATAGAAAGGTCAATCGTATCACCCATAAAGACCCGTTACCTAGGATAGAGGAGTCTTTAGCCGCACTAAAATCAGCTAACTTCTTCTCTACTTTGGACCTTACTAGCGGGTACTGGCAGGTTCCTGTGGCAGAGGCTGACAAGGAGAAGAACGCCTTCACCACCCCAATGGGATTGAGCGAATTCAACTGTATGCCATTCGGGCTCTGCAACGCATCCGGGACCTTCCAGAGGCTGATGGAATGCTGTCTAGGGCACCAAAACTTCGAGACGGTCCTACTTTACCTGGACGACGTGATTGTCTATTCGAAGACTTACCAGGACCATCTAAAGCACCTGGCCGAGGTGTTCGAAGCCCTGGCAGGCTATGGCCTGAAAGTGAAGCCCTCAAAGTGTCACCTGTTAAAACCTGAAGGTACAGTACCTAGGGCACGTGGTGAGTGCTGAGGGAGTAGCCCCTGACCCCGACAAGGTCACAGTAATCAAGAGCTGGCCAAGACCCTCAAACATCAAAGAAATGAGGCAGTTCCTCGGGTTGGTAGGCTGCTACCGAAGGTTCATCCCCGGATTCACAAAGATGGCGGCTCCCATGCAGGATCTCCTGATAGGGCAATCCAAGACCAGAAGCCAAAAGCCACCCTTCAAGTGGGACAAGCCGGAAGAGGAGTCCTTCCGCCAGTTGAAGATGGCCCTCACGGGGGATGAGATCCTGGCCTACCCCGATTATGGCCAGCCTTTTATCCTCCACACAGACGCCAGTAATTTGGGGCTGGGAGCCGTACTGTCACAGAACCAACAGGGCCGAGAAAGGGTGATCGCGTAGGCCAGCCAGAAGCTGAGGCCCACTGAAAGAAACCCGGAGAATTACAGCTCCTTCAAGCTAGAATTCTTGGCAGTGGTGTGGGCCATCACAGAACGGTTTAAGCATTACCTGGCCTCCGCAAAGTTCACTGTGTACACGGACAACAACCCGCTGACACACCTGGACAATGCAAGACTAGTTGCCCTAGAACAGCGGTGGATGGCCCTGCTATCCAATTATGACTTCACAATCAAATACCGGGCAGGCAGGACCAACGCCAATGGGAGAAGAAGACTCGGAAGATCTGGAGGAAGTAGAACTCCCTGCGTTCCACCGGTATGGGGCCACTCAGTTTTCTCACCGGGTAAGAGACAAAGACCTAACCACCGTCATGTTCAACCCCTTACCCCACCACGACTGGGCTGAAACGCAAGATAGTGACCCTGCAGTTCGCCTGGTGAAAGACCTGTTAACCCAGGCAGACGCTAGCCCTGGCCCAGATGCTCCAGAGGAAGCCAAGCAGTTATGGAAGGAGAAAAGCAGGCTATTCCTCTACGAGGGTAAGCTGTGCAGAAGGCTTGTCAACCACCGGACGCACGAGCTGACCAGGCAGGTAGTGGTCCCAAGGAGAGATGCAGCAATGGTCCTGGAGGCCTACCATGACGGAGCGGGACACTTCGGGTGGAAGAAACTGGAGTTCCTCCTGAGAGAGCGGTTCTACTGGATCGGTATGAGAGGGGCCATAGAGAAGTGGAGCAGGGACTGCGGCCCATGTCACCTCAGAAGGAAGGACCGTACCAGCCAGAAGACACACTTGAGGCCCATCGTCACCAGGCAGTCTCTTGAGCTGGTAGCTCTGGACCATGTGAAGTTGGCTCCAAGCCTGTCCGGCTACATCTATGCCCTCACGATTGTGGACCATTACTCCCGGTTCTTGGTGGTGGTCCCGGTTAAAGACTTGACAGCCCAAACGGCGGCCAGAGCCTTCCAACAACACTTCTGCCGTCCACACGGGTATCCGGAACAGGTCTTGACAGATCAAGGTCCAGCGTTTGAGGCTGAAGTATTCCAGGAGTTCTGCAACCTCTACTGCTGTAGGAAGATTCGGACAACGCCTTACCACCCGCAAACCAACGGGCTGTGTGAGAAAATGAATAATATCGTCATTGATCTCCTCAAGACGTTGCCCCTGGAAGAACGCAGCCTGTGGCCGGAGAAGCTGCCAGACCTGATTGACTTGTACAACCATATCTCGGTGAATGCTACAAATTGCACCCCGGCTTACCTGATGCGCGCAAGACCAGGTAAGCTGCCGATAGACCTGGAGATGGGAGTCCTGACACCCGAGGACACCTCCCCAGACGCGGACTGGGATACGGAACGGTGGCTACAGTACAAGAAGGTACAGGAGAGTGTGGAGAGGAGTCTGGCTCAAGCGAGAGAAAAGCAAGAGAGGCCCCTGCTGGTCCCACACCCCTGCTGGTCCCCTGGAACCTGGAGAGCAGGTCCTGAAGCGGAATAGTAGGCTTCACAAGCTGGACGACCAGTGGGAGAGAGATCCGTACACAGTACTGCAGTCCGACCACAAAAACCCGAAGGTATGTGTGATTACCAAGGATGGAAGAGAAACCAGTAGCACCGTCTCCACAGATCCACCTAAAATGGTGCCCCGAGCAACTACAGAGTCCAAGTGAAGATCAAGATGACCTTGAACCCGCAGAGGACAAGGAAGAAATGATCAGCATAGTTCTTGGAGAGTTCCCCCGGACCTGGACTCGGATAAATGACGCGATAGTGGTACCCGTCCTACACTTCCTTCAGCCTACCCAGCAGGAGCCTACAGAAGAACAAGAAGAACAAGCAGCCCCAGAGGCGGAAGAATCCATGCCAGCAGCCCAGGAGAGTCAACCCTCTGCTGACAGTGAGCCTACCATTCCTGCGGTAAGCCAAAGAACCCGCAGACAGCTGCCTGCCCTGCCTATGAACCCAGCTAGTAGCTGTACCCTTAATACTAGTGGGGAAAGCCAGGTTAGACCACCACTAGACAGTGGGTGATGGAGGTCAACCCGGAGCACTAGGGGTCAAATACCAGCTCGTTGGAAGATCTAAATGCACAGTGTATATATTTAATGTTTTATGTTTGTACCCTGGTTATTAATACTGTTTTCCAGTTTCCCTAGATACAATGGACTGACAGGTTATGGACGGTGAATAACCGGAACTACCATGTAGATAGTTGCACTTGGTGCCCTCTTTCGAAGATGACCACGGAAGAAAAACCTGTCCGGCATGGCCCCCTTGTGGTCCAAAGTAGTTAGCTTTTACCTTGCCGCCACGCCCAAGGCCAGGAACTTGGTGTTTATAGGGACAGGTCCCCACATTGTGGAAAACTTCACCTAGTTGGGTGATATGGACACCCGGTCACGGAAGCGCCGTGACCTTAAGGACAAAATGTACTTGTATATATGTTATGTTATTGTTTATACCCTGTATTTGTGTTTCCTGTCTAGTCCCGGAGTACTAAATTTTACTAGGGGGGAATGTGTCACCCCAGGCCTGGATGCCACAAGTATTAAAGGCTGTGTCTGAGAGCAGGAGGGAGGTTCCCTGGTCAGGGACCATTAGCAGCAGCACCTCCTGTCCCAGGCAAGTAAGGGGAGCAGGCTGCCCCTATAAAAGCTGGAACTGGGGCAGGGTTAGACAGACCAGAACCAACTTCTGAAGTGTCCAGAAGGGTTCTCAGAGAAGAGGGACAGGTCAGCAGCAGCTGAGGAGTCCGTGAGGCAGAGGAGAAGCTGCGAGACAGGGACAGAGGCGCCGAGAGCCAGTCCTGGCTGAGAGAACTACACTACTGTACATTGGGGTCCGAGGCTGTCAGGGTTGCAAGCCCGGCAGCAGAGAACCAACCCGCGAGGGATTTCAGGTCCCTTGGCCTAAGAAGCCTGGAGGCTCCGCCACACAGAGAGACCGGTACAGCACCGAGAAGCAAAAGGTACCTAAGGCCCGAGTCGCAAGCCATACAGGCGAAGAACACGGCCAGCTCAGGGATGTGGGCTATTACACCTCGAAAAGGGGGATAGTCAGCAAGGGCAGAGAGAGAACGGTAGGCCTTCACACTCACATGTTGACTTTTATGGACGACTACTCAAGATACACAGTCACATACTTAATTAAGAATAAAAGTGAAGTTTTTGATAAACTTGTAGACTATGTAACAAGATCAAGTAACAAATTTCAAAGGAAGCCAATTGTCATCAGAAGTGATAATGGAGGTGAATTTACAGGTCACAGAATAGAAGAATACTTAAGATAAAATGGAATAGAACACCAGAAAACTGTCCCATACACACCTGAACAAAATGGAGTAGCAGAAAGGAAATACAGAACTCTAACAGAAATGATAAGATGTATGCTGACGGATTCCAAGCTACCAGAGAAATATTGGGGTGAGGCAGCAATGACAGCTACATATCTACAGAACTGACTTTTTTCCCGAAAACTGACGAAAACTCCATATGAACTGTGGCAAGGTATGAAACCAAGTGTCAATCATTTAAAAGTTTTGGATGTAAAGTTTTTATATTCATTCCAACAGAAAAACATTCCAAACTTCAAAACAGATCCATGGAAGGAATATTCGTTGGATATAGTGAAAATTGCAAAGGATATAGAATCCTAGATCCCAAAACAGACAGAGTTACGGTGAGTAACAGTGTGACATTCATTGTAGATTTAAATGAAGACATTATGATTTCAGTTGAAACAAAAAATGAGAAAAACAATAGTGACATAACTGAAGAAATATATGATGAGAAAGAAGTAGAAATCAATGAAGAACAAAATACTGAAAGTGAAGAATCACAACTACAAACAGACACAGAACCAAGACGTTTAATGAGAGAGAACAAAGGAAAACCACCAAAACGTCTCTCATACAAGACAAGCATAAGAAAAATCTATGAGCCTACCTCTTGGGAAGACATATCTAAACTTCCTGAAGAAGAAGCTAATAAATGGATAGAAGCAACAGAAACAGAAATTAAATCCATGAATGATTCAAATACATGGACACTAACAGATTTGCCAGAAGGAAGAAAAGCCATAGGATGCAAATGGATTTTTAAAGTAAAATTCCAAACAGATGGCACAGCTGAAATATACCAAGCAAGACTCGTAGTTAAAGGGTATTTTCAAAAATATGGAGAAGACTATGATGAGACATTTGCTCCAGTTGTCAAACACAATACAATAAGAACTTTACTTACAGTTGCAGCAATGAAACAGATGGAACTGAGACATCTGGATGTAAAGACAGCTTTTCTGAATGGAGATTTAACAGAAGACATTTACATGGAACAACCTCCAGGATTCAAAGATGAAAGAAATCCAAACAAAGTTTTCAAACTACAGAAAAGCATATATGGTTTAAAGCAAGCAGCTAAAGCGTGGAATGACAAAATCACAGAAGTACATACAAATGAAAAATTTCAAAGAAGCAAAGCTGATCCATGCTTGTACACAAAAAGGCTGATTAATAGATAGATTTATGTACTCATATATGTAGACGACATTTTGATTTGTTTTAAACAAGAAAGGGATAAAGAAAACATTCTAAAAATCCTGAAGCAACATTTCGAAATCAAAGACTTGGGAAATGTGAAACAGTACCTAGGAATACAGGTAGAAAGAGAAGAAGACGGAAGTTTCCTACTGAATCAAAATCACATGATTCAAGACATAACAGAAAAATGTGGATTAAAGGATGCAAAAACAGTAAAGTCTCCTATGGAAACTAATTATCTCAAAGAGATGAACAGTGAAAAAAATATGCTACCAAATAATGAAGAATACAGAACAGCAATAGAAAAGCTACTGTATCTAGCGACCGTTACAAGACCAGACATCGCAGCAGCAGTAGGAATCCTGAGTAGAAAGGTATCAAAACCAAATAAAGCTGATTGGAATACCGTGAAGAGAGTAATACGTTATTTGAAAGGAACTAGCAATGTTAAGCTGAAATTACCCACAAGTGATAATTGCATTTTAACAGGATATGTTGATGCAGATTGGGCTGGAGATCCAACTGACAGAAGATCTACCAGTGGACATATTTTTTTTCTCTCAGGTGGACCAATAAGTTGGACAAGTAAGAAACAGTCAATTGTGACACTGTCTTCAACAGAAGCAGAATATGTTGCCGCAGCACATGCGAGTCAAGAAGTACTGTGGTTAAGACAATTGTTGACAGAATTAGGACAACCACAGTTGGAACCAACAAAACTGAAAGAGGACAATCAAGGATGTCTTGTTCTTGCTCAGATGGAAAGAGTCAATCCAAGAACCAAGCACATTGATGTGAAATATCATTTCTTGAGAGATCATCAGGAACAAGGAGTCTTGAAGTTAGAGTATTGTCCTACTGAATAAATGACAGCAGACATCTTCACGAAGGCGTTGAATGCTGATAAACACCAGAGACTAATAAAAAAGTTGGGTTTGATTGAATAAGTCCTTACTGTTGAGAAAGGGTGTTGGCATATACAACAGATTAGGACTTATTATAAGTGAAAGGAGGACTTTATACTAACCAGACAGCAGATGGCGATAGTGTGTAAAGTTATATTCTTGCTGTAATGAGGGAGGAAAGCTCTCAATTGTTGGTTGTTTTTACTTCCTGTGGTTTTCTTTTTTTCCTGAATGTGTTATGTAAGCAGCACACGGACTGTGTGACACTGAATTGTATCTCATGTTTAACCAGTATGAAGTACATACTGTTTACTCAAGATATCTTGCTGATTGAAGCTCTCGTAAGTACAGTGGTGACTGTAAGAAGATGCACTCTGCGACATGGACCTGAAGGCGTAGGTCTGCAGACGGGTCATTATCTAGCGTCTGCGAGTCAGCCTCTACAGGTGCCGGGGAAAAGGACGCCACCTTCTGGTGGTATATGATAGCTGGGCACCGGAGGGTTGTCACTTGGGGTTGATTCTCGCAGCACCCAGATGCCCCGGCCTTTAAATTGCACAGATCAGGGTTTTGCAGAGCCATAATGCGCAGCTGTGTCCGGTGAGAGTTAAACAGGAGCCCCTCAATAAACTGCTCAGTTAGCAATCTGTCCTCGTCTCGCACACTGTCGGGGTCTACCTGTTTAATGGCCCGCAGCGCCTCCTGCAGGTTTAGAGCATAGTCCCGCACACTGTCCTGCACCCTTTGTTTGCACCCGTAGAACTTTATTTTAATCTCTGCTGCTGTGCAGGAGTCAAAGGTATCCTTCAACCGGGCCAGTATTTCCTTAACAGTGCCTTTGTCCCTGCCCGGCCAGGACTTCACCTCTCTCTGGGCTGCACTGATTAGCTGGCCTATGAGGATGCTGACTTTCTGCTCCTCAGACAGGGGGTACACTTGGAACAAACTGCGCAGTCTCTCCTCAAAGTTGCTCAGGGTGTGCAACTCCCCTGGGTACTGGGGCAACCACGCCGCCCCCAGTATATACTGCATGGATAACGGCATTACTGTGGCGGCGGCCACGCCCGCAGCTGAATCCTCTCCCAGGTTGGGCATCTTCCTTCCCCCTAGTGAACCTCAGCCAGGTCCTGGGTTTCTGCTGACGTACCAGTATGCTGCTCTGCAGGTGGGAGGGATCGCTTACCCGGCGGTTCCGGATCGAGGCCTCCTGCTTCCCCTCGGCTGACGGCAAATGACGTGATGACACAGTTCAGCAAAGTCTATGGCACACAGGACTCGGTTATACCGGGCTTCGAATCCTGTTCGTGACGCCAAGTATGACGCACCCCTGGGCCGTGGGGTACTCGGTAGCTGGGCCGGTTGATGCTGGGGGATGTCACGGTGGCAGTAACCTGGTCCGTGACCCAGGGCGGTCAATTAAAGGAAAAGGTAAAAGGAGAATAAAGTTTTTATAGAGATAATGTTTGTGATGCCACCTGTGGTATGCGGCTATATAGGGCCGCTACTGCGGTGCAGATCCTCTGGAGCTGATGGTGATGCAGCAGAGTTGGTTCAGCTCTCCAGAGGCAGAGCTTAGCTCCAGGGCAGGATATAGTGATGCTATGAGGTAGATGTTGTTGGTGCGGTGTAGTGCAGGTAATGGCACAGATAATGACCAGTCCACAGGCTAATGGCGGTTTCCTCTTATCTTTACTTGCAGTTGTTAAGCAGACTGGGGCACGGGTACTAGCTGGTAGTAGAGGTCTGGACGGCCTGGAAGCAGGTTGGGAATCCACCTCACCAGATGAAATTGTAGGCTTTCCCTCTGCGCTAATCTCTTTGGCCCTGCTGCTTGTAGCTATGCTGCGGCCCTCGTCCCTGCTAAAACGTCTTTTCCTCACCCGTATGGCAGGCAGCTCGGGCCTTCCGTAAGTGTCGCTCCCACGTGGCGGTGCTGGGCCCTATGTGCTACTGAGCCTCCGGGCGTCTGGTGGGGCCAGGAGACCTGCAGTCTCCTGCTCTCCGGTTTCTGCTACTGGGCCTTCAGTGCCCCACAACCTTGGACTTCTGTGTCCAGTTGTTCTGCGCTTCTCTCCTCTGGGGCGGGCTTGTACACAGCTCCCTTCCCCAGGTCTTTCCTCATCGTTGTCCTCTCTTCAACTCCTCTCAACTACTCTTACTAACCTGCCACCAGATTCCAGTTGCTAAGGGGAGGAGCTCCCTTTTATGGTCTGGAGCCGGGAAAATGTTCTATGCTGGTATACCTGATTAGGGGACCCCTCCTTGCTTCCAGGCATGGCATCACTCCTTGTGAGGGAGGCAATGCCACTGTGGCAACTGCACCCCTGGGGTGCCACAATTGCACATATTGTTTTGGAGGTATAGCAACAGCTGCAGCTATGCTGGAGGGGCAGCAGATGTAAACTTTAGGATCTCCCTATCTTGTTTGTGTTTTTCTCCCTTGAATTCCTCCATGTTTTGATGATAGCTGCTGTATATAGGAAAATAGGTAATCCTCCAACATTGTCTCATTGCTGACAACTCTTCTGAAAGCTAAAATCTGCAATATGTTATAGATATCTGAGTGACACAGATGGCATGTCTGACCTACAGAGATCTTCCAAACAAATTTTCTGAAAAACTAACAAGTCATGGATTATATCTGATGATGGCATCAAGCCTGAAGCTCAAGACTGACCTCCAGTAAGAAAGTATGAGTAGCCACAAACTCGTAGCATCTCTGGCAAATACACAATGAAACCCTCATGTTTTTGTAGTTCCCATAACTGTCTTCATCTGACTTGAAAGAATGACAAATCAAAATTTATTTAGCAATACAGAAATTGAAATTGAATTGACTTAATTTTCTCTCTGGGGGTCTCGTGAGGCTTGGTGAAATATCAAAAGTGATTTTATAGAGTAGTGATTATTAAAAAATGTAATCCTCATGTAGGATGCTGCCCTCTGTGGTGTATTTAGTTAGTGCCCCTCTAATATGGTTTACCCTCATACAATGTACAAATAAACATACAATGTCTAACTGTAAGTGCCATACTGTAAGGTGCCCACATAACTATGCGTTACGTTGACTAAACAACACTAGTGTGCAACAATTTTTCCTAGCTCATATTTGCCAACTCCAGAAAAAAGGGGACATTCGATACTCTTGTAAAAGTTGGCAAATTTACTTGCCCCTACCAAAGCCCCTAAGAAAATTAAGGATTCTCTAGAATTCAGCACTTCTAAAAGAAAGTGGGTAACACTGAGAGGTTCCATCATCAGAAGGAGCCCTGGCATCAAAATGCTCTTTTACAGTGTCCAATACTGCACCTAAGGTGTAGGTGTGGGGTGTGGTCTTAAAAATGGAATATGGCTTAAATAAACATTTGTGCCACTCAAACACCTCCTGGATGAGCATCATTAAAAGTTAGTAAATATATTTTAAGTACAACCACACAAATATTTTAGGATAGGGGAGAGAGGCATGAGAACCAAATTCAAATGATTGCATAGATTTTAAGTCACCTGTTGGGCAATTTGGCTATAGTCTTGGATAGGGGTCCCCAACCTGTAGCTTGGGAGCCACATGTGGCTTGCGGTCCTGTGAATTGTGTCTCGCTGCTGTCTGCCAGCTTGGTGCATTAGCTCCAGGTAAGGGAAAGCTTTGGTTATTTTTATGGGTATAATGATAACCAAAGCTTTTTCCCAGAAATCACCCCAACGTAGAATACCAAGATCCAGGGGTTCCCACAATACCCCCTTCTGATGATGGGGGCTTTGGTTGCCACTACTGTGAGGGGGCAAGAATTGGATGTTGCTCGCGACCCTTTCTCAGAGCTGAATGTGGCTCGCGACCCTCTCTCAGAGCTGAATGTGGCTCGTGATCATCTCCCAGAGCTGGATGTGACTCGCGACCCTCTCTCAGAGCTGGATGTGACTCGTGACCCTCTCGCAGAGCTGGATGTGGCTCGCGACCCTCTCTCAGAGCTGGATGTGACTCGAGACCCTCTCTCAGAGCTGGATGTGACTTGTGACCCTCTCTCAGAGTTGAATGTGGCTCGCGACCCTCTCTCAGAGCTGGATGTGACTCGCGACCCTCTCTCAGAGCTGGATGTGACTCGCGACCCTCTCTCAGAGCTGGATGTGGCTCGAGACCCTCTCTCAGAGCTGGATGTGACTCGAGACCCTCTCTCAGAGCAGGATGTGACTTGTGACCCTCTCTCAGAGCTGGATGTGGCTCGCGACCCTCTCTCAGAGCTGGATGTGGCTCGCGACCCTCTCTCAGAGCTGGATGTGACTCGAGACCCTCTCTCAGAGCTGAATGTGGCTCGCGACCCTCTCTCAGAGTTGGATGTGACTCGCGACCCTCTCTCAGAGCTGGATGTTACTCGCGACCCTCTCTCAGAGCTGGATGTTACTCGCGACCCTCTCTCAGAGCTGGATGTAACTCGCGACCCTCTCTCATAGCTGGATATTACTCACGTTAATGGACCTTCTTTGTAGTCAGGCTTTGGTTTAAATTATGTGTCCTAATTTTATTTTAGATTTTTTGCCTTTTTCCATCTGTTGTGCACAGTGACATTTTTTGGTGACCAGCCAAAAATGCATAGAAGAGTGAACTTCTTGGAGAATTTTCACTTTATGTCCAAAATGTATTCCTTTTTTCTATGTACTGTGTATGTTGTCACTTACTTATTTACATGCATGGAATTGTCAAAAATAAGACTTTTGGGGGCTGATTTTGAATTCTATGCACAATAGGAGAATTGTAAAAATTCCTTGTAATTTTTTTTAGAATTTTCATGGTTTTCCTTTCTTGATATCTTTTCCTGTGTGTGCTGTGTCAATCTGATCAATAGCTTGCTGAAGCATGTGCAGTCAACTCTTCCAAACTAACCATTTTCTTCTTAATTAGCAGCTGCTCAGAGACGAGAAACAGGTGCATATCTAGGCCTAGCCAAATACAAAACTGCCTGCAATTATAAAAAAGGGGGAAAAAAAAGGTCTTGTATTGGAAAGCATATCAAATTTCAATCCATTGGGGCTGCCATGCTGGCCTCAAAAACGCAGTCACCTGACATCTTAGGGATGCTAATGTAAATTATGCAAGCTTTTAAACAACATGCCTGTATAATCAGCTGGCAGACGGTGATAGGGCTGTCTATTCTATGTAGTTTTTGGACAAAAATATAAGTCTGTCATGCTTCGGCTCTTCAGCAGGAAAAACCAGGATAACAGACGGTTTACAGACTTCATCCTGGATGGATTTGATGAGCTAATTAAAAATTCAAGACTGGTTGACAGGGCTCACCATGCTATCCACTAAATGAATTCTGCAAAATAGTAATATTTTCTCTTTTTTTACTGGAAGTAAAAAGTTACTTAGCTCTGTCGAATATGAAAAAAACTTTTCAATGGTCTCAATGAGAGTGAAACCAGTAGATTGTTTCTACATCTAGGGACCAATGGTCCAAAAATACTAGGGCTGATTATGCCCCCTACTTAATCATTTTGTAGAAAAGGTCCAACAAATGTTTATTACTGAAGTTTCCCTTCAAAGTGGTTGCCCAACCAATTTAAGGTTGTTAGAGAGGTTGTAATAAGCTGATTTTGCTGGGTTTGGGAGTTTGCAGCCACCAAAACAGGCTGCAGCGAGTCATTCTCCTCTGCTCCTCAGCGTGTGCGATCGCTTCAAGCAACTGCAGATGCTGATGCAGAATTGTTGGTCAGATGGATTACAGTATGGGACAGTATATCAGACAGGTGAGTATAAGTGTTTTTTATTTTATTCTTATTTTTACACTCGTTGGACAAGGCAGGAGCAGAATACAACTGTCAACATTGTCCCCTGCTGGCACTGATCACAGCACAAGTAGGGGACAATGATGAGAGATGCCTTCAGCACCTGGCGCTTGAGAACAGTTCGAACTGTACCGTTTATTCCGAGGCTCCGGTACGTGTCACACTGATGACACTCAGATGTCATCCGTGTGTCATCAGTGTGGGACGTTTTGTAGGCGATGCAGCATGTAGAAAAACAGACATGTCAGCATGTTTTGTCCATGGACACTCGGTCCGTGGAAACACACTGACATGTGTGCAGACTAGTGTTGAGCGAGCACTAAAATGCTCGGGTGCTCGAAGCTGTGGCCGAGCTCACAGTGATACTTGGGTGCTTGACCCGAGCAACGAGCTCAATGTTAGTCTATGGGTGACCCGAGCATTTTTGCGGCGGCACCCCCAGCAGTCTGTAGAAAGCCTAAAAAGTGCCCAAAACGATAGTGACAGTGCTCAAATGACATGGGGACAGAATGGGGATCACCCCAAGAAGCATTTCTGACCCCCAGGTCACTGCTGTCAACAACGTGGTCAGAGATATTAAGCCACTTTTACGGGCTCACAATAAAACGTTCAAAAAAGAAACTGAAACGGTTTTCCTGTGAAATATGTTAAGGAACATCCTTTCCAGGGTAAAGTCTTGTGTATAAGGTAAAATAAATAACCAAAAACAAAAATATTCCTCCACACCTTGGGTCATGTTCACAAGTAGCATTTTTTATGCGTTTTTACACTTTTGTATTGCTTTCAACCGTGACAAATGCATTCACCGGGAAATGTCATTTTAACATTTTACAACCTTATCTGGCCATGTGCTGTGTGACACATGCATACAGTGCTGAAAAGACATGGGAACAGCATGGGGTAGACCCCTGGAAGCATCTCTGACACCCAGGTCACTGCCTAAAAGCGTGCCCATCAGAAGTGATCCTTGCCGCATCAGAAGATGCAGACTTTCAACTATCCCCATGCAAGTCCTTGTCCCAATGCAAGCACAAGTATGCAGCCTGCTACCCACCCACCCCCAGGGTGCAATACCATACTGCTTGCTTGCTCTTGAAATTGGGCCTTTTAGGCATGTGGAGGCGGAATCTGGCCACCACGTCATGGCTGCGTCGGCGGCCTGGTATCCATACTCAGTCCCAAGCCGCCCCGCGGCTGGGTGCCCACACACGGTCCCCAGCCACCTGGGGGCGGCCAGGTGTCCATAAACGGTCCCCAGTCGCCCCTAGTTGTCCCGGTGCACCTTATACACAAGCGCGCATACCAAAACATTACCTGTGCCCTCCCCAGTGCATTTAGTGGAAAGGACAGCCTAACCACAAACACGTGGACAAGTGAATGTGGCCAGGGATGGTCCATCTCACTGACGCCTTCACACTGGGTTAAAATTGTGGAAGCCAGGACACAGTTGGACACTGGGATGCAACACGTCCTCCAGACATAGAGGATTTCGGGTGCTGGATCAATCAGGCTTCAAAACAAAGTTCAGAAGGTAGACAGCAGCAGTGGTCGGCCTCCTACACAACGAGTAAATTATTCATGATCATGAGGCCATCCATCTCCTTAGCTTTCTGTTCCTTGGAATGCAAGCGCATGTATGTAGTAGCAGCTAGGCCTGAGGTGCTCAGCGTTTTGGCACATATCCTACCTCCTCTGAGGATTGCTGGATGTTTTCCTGCTACTATCCCAGTTCTATGACTCCCGTTAAAACAAAGCTTCAGGTGATGAATGATGGATGAGGTGGTGGCAAAGGAGAAAGAGCAGGAGGATCAGGGACCATTCACATCAATATCAGGCCAGTCAACCACACATGTCTTGTAGGATATGTTTCTGTACCAAAAGGAGTGGTTCGGCTACACAGTTATAGGGCATACAGTGAGTGCAATGCCTACCAAAAATTTCGAGGCACTCCAATGCCCCGTGGATGTGACATGGAGGTCAGAGGGCCTTAACTAAACTGTTTTTCCATTTATAGCAACTGGGTCTCCTGTACACTGTTGGCCTAAGCAGTGAATGGAAGGCTTTCCAAAAATTATGAGGAACTGCAATGCCCCTTGAAACAGACGTGGATTACAGTGTACTAAAAACCTTCTACCCATTATTGGGGAGTGGGTCTCCCTTAGTGTTCACCTATGCATTGAAAAGAAAAAGCTGACTAAAATTAGGAGGAAATGCAATGGCCGTTGGAAGAGTTGTGGAGGTTAGAGTTAATTAAAAACAACATTTCAATGCCACTTGGAAGAGCTGTGGAGTTTAGAGTGCTTTAACAAGACGGTTTTAAAGCCCTTTGGAAGAGGTGTGGAGTTCAGAGTGGTTTAACAAGACGGTTTTAATGCCCCTTGGAAGAGACGTGAGGTCACAGTAGCTTAACAAGACGATTTTAATGCCCCTTGGAAGAGTGGTGGAGGTTACAGTGGAATAAAAAGACAATATCAATGCCCCTTGGAAGAGTGGTGGAGGTCGCAGTGGAATAAAAAGACAATATCAATGCCCCGTGGAAGAGACGTGGAGGTCGCAGTGGTTTAACAAGACGGTTTTAATGCCCCTTGGAAGAGTGGTGGAGGTCGCAGTGGAATAAAAAGACAATATCAATGCCCCGTGGAAGAGACGTGGAGGTCAGAGTGGTTTAACAAGACGGTTTTAATGCCCCTTGGAAGAGTGGTGGAGGTCGCAGTGGAATAAAAAGACAATTTCAATGCCCCTTGGAAGAGAAGTGGAGGTCACAGTAGCTTAAAAAGACGGTTTTAATGCCCCTTGGAAGAGTGGTGGAGGTCGCAGTGGAATAAAAAGACAATATCAATACCCCTTGGAAGAGTGGCGGAGGTCGCAGTGGGATAAAAAGACAATATCAATGCCCCTTGGAAGAGACGTGGAGGTCACAGTAGCTTAACAAGACGGTTTTAATGCCCCTTGGAAGAGACGTAGAGGTCACAGTAGCTTAACAAGATGGTTTTAATGCCCCTTGGAAGAGTGGTGGAGGTCGCAGTGGAATAAAAAGACAATTTCAATGCCCCGTGGAAGAGACGTGGAGGTCACAGCAGCTTAACAAAACAGTTTTAATGCCCCTTGGAAGAGACGTGGAGGTCACAGTAGCTTAACAAGACGGTTTTAATGCCCCTTGGAAGAGACGTGGAGGTCACAGTAGCTTAACAAGACGGTTTTAATGCCCCTTGGAAGAGTGGTGGGGGTTACAGTGGAATAAAAAGACAATATCAATGCCCCGTGGAAGAGTGGTGGAGGTCGAAGTAGCTAAACAAGACAGTTTTAATGCCCCTTGAAAGAGTGGTGGAGGTCACAGTAGTTTAACAAGATGGTTTTAATGCCCTTTGGAAGAGTGGTGGAGGTTACAGTGGAATAAAAAGACAATTTCAATGCCCCGTGGAAGAGACGTGGAGGTCACAGTAGCTTAACAAGACAGTTTTAATGCCCCTTGGAAGAGACGTGGAGGTCACAGTAGCTTAACAAGAGGGTTTTAATGCCCCTTGGAAGAGTGGTGGAGGTCGCAGTGGAATAAAAAGACAATATCAATGCCCCTTGGAAGAGTGGTGGAGGTCGCAGTGTAATAAAAAGACAATATCAATGCCCCGTGGAAAAGACGTGGGGGTCAGAGTGATTTAAGAAGATGGTTTTAATGCCCCTTGGAAGAGACGTGGAGGTCACAGTAGCTTAACAAGACGGTTTTAATGCCCCTTGGAGGAGTGGTGGAGGTCGCAGTGGAATAAAAAAAAAAAAATATCAATGCCCCTTGGAAGAGTGGTGGAGGTCGCAGTGGAATAAAAAGACAATATCAATGCCCCTTGGAAGAGTGGTGGAGGTCGCAGTAGCTTAACAAGACGGTCTTAATGCCCCTTGGAAGAGAAGTGTAGGTCACAGTAGCTTAACAAGACGGGTTTAATGCCCCTTGGAAGAGGTCGCAGTGGAATAAAAAGACAATACCAATGCCCCGTGGAAGAAATGTGGAGGTCACAGTAGCTTAACAAGACGGTTTTAATGCCCCTTGGAAGAGTAGTGGAGGTTACAGTGGAATAAAAAGACAATATCAATTGTACCATCTGAGGAAGATAGTTTACTATCGAAACGCGTTGTGGAAAGGGCTCATTAAATTTATTTTTTAGCCCTAAAAATTTTTTCACCTCTAGTATTCATTGTTTTAGCGCCCTATAGACCGCTTTTTTATTTTATTTAATTTGGACCACTTTCAGTCCCCCTTTGGGGGTTAGCATCAGGAGCAGCTTCTAGTTAATCATTCTCAAATCCCCCCACTATAAAATTCCCCTTTGGCTGCTCAACTCAGGACCTGCGGTTGGGGGCTGCACTCTACTAACTTTCAGGACCTGTGGTGATGCACATCTGATCCTGAGTCACGTGATGTGTGGGCGGACACGTGGCCTGCAATTTTGGAACCTGGAAGCGGTGAGTACGAGCGGCGGTCTGCACCACACGGCACGTGGTGTGCCAAGCTACCTATACCTTGCCGTGAGACGTGCCTTCCATCCTCACACTAACACTGGAGTTGTGCAGGGGTGCACAACTCCAATAGGTGAGTGGCCTTTTGGCTGTTTCCGTCAGATCTACCTATCAGGTCCTTCACATAGTGCGCTTTTTCTCCCTTTCCCTTCCATAATTCCCCCAGCGGCACTAAAAACACGTGGAGTCTGACATGAATATCGATGGCCTTGTTGCAGCTGGTACTCCACAACGCTCTCTTCTGCTCACAAATCCTTTGCAACATGTGGAGGGTAGAGTTCCAACGTGTGGGGACATCACAAACCAGTCGGTGTGCCGGAAGCTGCTGCAACACAGCAAGGAAGGCGGAAGCTGTAGCCAACTTCCGAAAATGAGCTAACAGGTGGCGTACTTTGACGAGCAGATCTGGCAACTCGGGGTACGATTTAAGAAACCGCTGAACCGCGAAGTTAAGCACATCAGCCAGGCATGGTACGTGTGTGATCTCGCCTCTCCTCAGAGCCGCCACCAGGTTCCGGACATTATCACACATGACCATGCCTGGATGTAGGTTCAGTGGTCTCAGCCACAGATCTGCCTGCTCTTTCACAGCTGTCCACAACTCACAAGCAGTGTGAGGTTTATCACCTAAGCTTATGAGTTTCAGCACAGCCTGTTGCCGCTTGGCTGAGGCAGTACTGCAGTGCTTCCAGTTTGTAACTGATGTGGTGATATCTGAGATGGAGGCTGAACATGAGGAGGAGGAGGAGGATGATGCGCAGGAGCTGTACACTGTGGGGGCAACTCTGACTGACATAGGGCCCGCAATCCACGGTGTGGGGAGGATGTCTTCCGTCCCAAGGTCCGACTGGGTCCCGGCTTCCACTATATTTACCCAGTGTGCTGTCAGGGATATGTACCGTCCATGGCCACAAGCACTTGTCCACATGTCCGTTGTCAGGTGGACTCTCCCAGTAACTGCATTGTTGAGGGCACGGCAGATGTTTTGGGACACGTGCTTGTGTAGTGCGGGGATGGCACACCGGGCAAAATAGTGTCGGCTGGGGACCGAGTACCGAGGGACGGCCACCGCCATAAGGTTGCGGAAGGATTCCGTCTCCACCAGCCTAAAAGGCAGCATTTCCAACGCAAGCAGTCGTGAAATGTGTGAATTTAGGACTGTGGCCTGTAGGGCGTTGGCTGCGAATTTGCGCTTTCGTTCAAAGCTCTGGGATATGGACAATTGAACGCTGCGGTGGAACGTGGACGTGGATGTTGATGCTGTTTCTTGAGAAACTGCCATAACAAGTGAAGACTGAGAGGAGGGGGCATCTTTGCATGCAGTATGGACAGGGGATTGCCTTGCACGCACAACAGGGGGTTCTCTTACACGCACAACAGCGGAAGAAGCAGTGGTGACACCCGCTGACACTGGTCGTGGACCCTGGGGTTCGCCCCACAAAGTCGGGTGCTTTGCTGACATGTGCCTGATCATGCTGGTGGTGGTCAGGCTGCTAGTTTTGTCACCCCTGCTGATGCTGGCCTGGCAGGTGGTACAAATGGCCTTTTTGGGGTTATCAGCAGAGTCTTTAAAAAAATTCCAGACTCTGGAAGACCTACCGGTTGTACTGGCATCGTCCCTCATGTTGGTGTTATGGGGAACGGTTGCCCGCCTTCTGTCTGCGGACACCACACTGCTTCTTCCTGCCTGTCGGGGTACTCTGCCTCCCTCCCCCTGATGCTGCTGGCCTCGCTCTGAATGTCCTCCTGCCAGGTTGGGTCAGTTACTAGATCATCCACCATCTCCTCCTCTTCCACTTCTGCACCATGGTCCTCCTCCTCACTTCGTGGCAATTGTGTCTCGTCATCGTCCAACTCTTGTGACAAATTGCCAGAGTCGCCTTCCTGTGGCCATGGCTGTTCAAATATTTGGCCATCGCTACATGGGATCTCCTCTTCCACCACTTCAAGTGGAGCAGGCGAGGGGCCCAAATATGGAAATGGACCAGTGAACAGCTCTTCAGAGTGTCCAACTGTGGGATCAGTTGCTGTCTGACGACACTCGGCATGGTGGGAGGAAGGAGCACCAGGGTGAGGAGGAGTATGCAGTCGAGACTCATGGCTACTAACACTTGACCATGTGGAAGACAGACCAGAGGTGGTTGTGCCCAGGTGACTGGAAGTATTATCTGCTATCCAATTAATAACCTGTTCACACTGATCAGTTCGCAATAGTGGTGCTGTTGTCTGCTTCCCTAGTAATTTGGTCAAGAATAGGGAGCGAGAAGATGTGGCTGTTGGTTGTGGCACATTTTCACCTTGGCCACGGCCCCATCCTCTGCACGCACCATCACCAGAACGTCCAGTTCCACGTCCCTTGCCACACGCCTTTCCCATTGTAAATGTAGTAAAATAGCTTACACTCGCGCTATGAATGGCAAAAGGGTAATATAAAGGAGATTTGAACCGTGGAAGAGGAAAACCACAGTTCTAGTTATCTGGCCAACACCAGAATCTTTTAAACAGATATATTTGTGTCTGAACAGTCAGAAAGACACTCAAAATTTTTTTTTTATGCAAAAAGGTGGATTGCACCCAGATTTGAATCATGGGAGAGGAAAACCACAGTTCTAGTTATCTGGCCTACACCAGAATCTTTTAAACAGATATATTTGTGTCTTAACAGTCAGCGAGACACTCAAAATGTTTTTTTTATTGAAAAAAGGCAAAAAAGTGGATAATACAGAGATTTGAACCGTGGAACTGCAAAACCACAGTTCTAGTTATCTGGCTTACACCAGACTCTTTTAAACAGATATATTTGTGTCTGAACAGTCAGCGGGACACTCAAAATGTTTTTTTATGCAAAAAAGGCAAAAAAGTGGATAATACAGAGATTTGAACAGTGGAACTGCAAAACCACAGTTATAATTTCCTGGTGTATACCAGACTTGTTAAGATAGATATATTTGTGTCTGAACAGTCAGCGACACACTCAAACTGTTTTTTTTTATGGAAAAAAGGCAAGCAAGTTGATAACACCCAGATTTGAACCGTGGAAGAGGAAAAACACAGTTCTATTTCTCTGGCCTACACCAGACTCTTTTAAACAGATATATTGGTGTCTGAACAGTCAGCGAGACACTCAATTTTTTTTTTTTTTTGGGGGGGGGGGGATACCAAAAGGTTAATAAGACAGGTATTTGTACAGTCTGACTGAGGAAAAAAACAAAACAAAACTGGATTTAGATGAAAAAAAAAGGATTTTTTCAGGCACCTGAGACCTGGGGATAAGTCTAGCAATTTGACCAGCAGGAGCACACAGGACTGTAATGCAGTGTTTGTTGGTATAACCACTACATCTCCTATACAGCCTGCCTGCCTGCCTGATATCTGGGATGGATATTAGTCCTGTGAAGGACTGTTTGTTTGATTTGGCAGGCTTTAGAGACCCTACACTAACTATTTTGCAGTATAAATCTCTCTCTAGCTCTGCAGCACTGACCCTACACTGTCTGATCCGGAGCGACTGTGTCCAAGTTTTAAATACTTGAGGTGACGCTGTGCGGCCAGCCAATCACTGTAATGCCCACAAACAACATGGCTGCGGGATTACAGTGACTGGCTGGCAATCCCTGCATGTTCATTGGCTCTGTAAAGAGCGCCAAACGTGCAGGGCGGAGACCGGAGCTCCCGCCCGAGTAACCCGGAAATGCTCGGTGCTCGCCGAACATCCCGAGTAGTGAGATGCTCGGGCCAGTACCATGCAGTGTTGAGCATGCTCTCTCAACACTAGTGCAGACCCATTCATTTGAATGGGTCTATGTGTGTAAGTGTCTCCAGTATATGTGGAAACTGTCACCACACGTACCGGACACACTGACGTGTGAAAATGCCCTTATTGTCAGGTGGTGTGTTTTTTTTACTACACATTGCCACATACATTTTCACAGCCATTTTTTATTTTGCAATATATTTTTTACTATGCTAGAATAAACTGTTTTTAATGATTTCAATCTCAATTCTCCCCATCCCCTAAAGGACTAAACAAGAAATGCTCAGTTCACGTCCAAAAAACAGCAGCGAAAACATTTTTGTAGTGATGGTGTAGTGTGCACAATGTAAAATTTGACAAAATTAACAAGTGTGCAAAAAAACAATTTGTAACAGACATACTTTGTGTGATAAAGGGTTGCAGTTAAATGTCTGTATTTTTATAACTTCCCTTTTGTATATTTTTAACACAAGTATTAACCCATTTCCAAAGAGGACTAAAAAAGAAATGCTAAGTACAGGTCCAAAAAATAACTGCACAACAGGCCCCAGTATTTGTGTGCCATGTTTGGATGTCGAATCAGAGTACTGTAAAGTGTGCAAAAATTCAGTACAGTAGTTTGTGACATGTACACTTTGTGTGGCAGACACTGAGTACATTTTTTATTCTTTCAGCAATATTGTTGGCTTGCTTTTTCTTGAAGAAAAAAAAATGAGTAATAGAAATGTAGTAGCTTCCAGCTCTCATATCTATCTCTATAAATTAAACACCTGTATTATTAATATTATTACTCAGGGAGTGGGTTGGATCATATTGTCACGGGTGGTGGACATGCCCAGTGCATTTCGCTTCGGATGCAGTGGTGGGAACATGGCTATCAATGTGCGAGGGTGACAAAATAAAAGGGCTGTCTGGCCTTAATTGATAAGTCTGCAGTCACTCTGTTTGACTGCAGACTTATGAATCCCAACAGCGCATATACTAAGGGCTCTTTCACAAGTCAGTATTTCCGGTACGTGTGGTGACAGTTTCTACACATACCAGAGACACTGATACACGCAGACCCATTAAAATCTATGGGTCTGTGCACATGTCAGTGTGTTTCCACAGACCGTGTGTCTGTGTGCTCCACACGTTGACATGTCCAATTTTTACGGATGCACAGTCCGCAAAATGTACCACATGGATGACATCTATGTGTCATCCGTGTGACACATACCAGCGCCTGGGAATTGCGCTGTTCCCAAGCGCGGGTGCTGAACACTGCCCTCATCATGGTTCCCTGCCAGCACGGTTATCAGTACCAGCAGGGACAATGATGAGGGTAGTAGTGTCTGCTCCCGCAGTGTACCTGTGTAACAATAAGATTAAAATAATAAAACCCATATACTCACCTGTCCTAAGTGTCCCCTGCTGTCATCTATGTGACCGCTGACACAGAGGAGTCGGGGAGAATGAGCCTCTCCAGCGAGCGGCTCCGGAGCTGTGCTTAGTGAGCGACAGGACACCGCTCCTGAGCTCAGCTCCAGGAGCCGATCGCTGGAGCGGATCATTCTCTCCGGCTCCTCCGTGTCAGCGGTCACATAGATGACAGCAGGGGACACTTAGGACAGGTGAGTATAAGGCTTTTATTATTTTATTCTTATTTTTACACAGGGACACTGCAGGAGCAGACTACTACTACCCTCATCATCGTCCCTGCTGGTGCTGATCACAGTGCCGGCAGAGAACTATGATGAGGGCAGTGTTCAGCACACGGCGCTTGGTAACAGCACCATTCCCAGGCGCCGGTACGTGTGATCTTGATGTGGCACACGGGCCGCACACGGATGCAACACGTAAGACACACATGGACACATGGGACACGGATATCTCTGGTTCCGTTTTTTCCGGTACTGTAAATATACAGAAGTGTGAAACCGGCCTTATATTGAGCAAGGCCGCGCCCCACCTAGAAACTTCCAATGGGCGTGGCTATCTAGTGGGCATGGCCTCATTCAATACAAGTGTATGGAGAGAGGCTACGGCCACTAGACATGCTCTGGCAGGGAGTATACATAACGTATTTGTACCCGCCGGTCCCGGCTCAGAAATCGGCGAAACCTCACAATGCACAATCTGTGCGCTGTGGGATTCATAAGTTTGCAGTCACACAGAGTGACTTCAGACTTATCAATTTAGACCGGACAGCCCCTTTAAGTATCTTCCACTCTATACAGGTCAATTCCTACCCAGTAGGTCTCAGTGTTCTAGTTACTTTGAAAATCTTCATTACATATACTGCAGCATCACTGCCATCATCTGCTTCACCATCTTCATGCAGAACACCATAGGGCTTCCACTACATCCTACATAGCTGTTGTGCAACTGGTGTTCTGGGCAAATTGTTCTCCTTGATGGGTATGCAGGTATTTCAAGACTACATTTCATCAGACCTCTCTGCTGTCTCAGTCGTCTTCTGCAAGAACCAACTGCTTCTCTGCACAACAAACTACACTACTCTGAACTATAAGTTGTGGTGGGAATGTTATATAAAATTTGCTTCGCACAGCTTTCTGGAACCCTCTATATAATTGATTGGTGGCATTAACTTTCTACACACTGGAAGTGTGTGAAGTGCTAAAGGTACTCCTTAAATGAAATCTGTCATCAAGTTTTTTCTACCCCATCTGAGTGCAGCATGGTGTAGTGATAATCTGCAGCAGATAAAACTGCAATTGTACCAAAATTACAGCAAGCAGCCCACAATAAGTGACAATGCTGGAATCAGGGTCTCAGCCCCTACATCATGCTACTCTTTGATTACATAGCAAAAACCTGGTGACAGATTCCCTTTAGAGTAACATACAGTAATAAACTGCCTGGCAAATGGATGCATAAAACTAATACAGATCTTTTCAGAAAACTGAAAGATTAAGGTCCAGCAACAATAAAAAAGTAATATAATCCCCACGTTTTGGGCATTACACATGATATCTGGGAAACTGTTTTTATCTTTTTGGCAGTGCGAGAATGTTTTTTTTGCGCCCTAAGCTGAATCAAGGAGGGGTTCAATCTGGGGGGGGGTGGGGGAGGGAGCGGGGGGACATTACTCACAGTTGTTCAAGACTCCATGTTACCAGTGCCAGTGTGTAACCTCCCACGTCATCCTGCGTTCACCAAGGAAGGGGCTCAGCAATCCCTCAGGTATTCAGGAGTACGTTCTATGTGCCTTCCTCTGTTGTCTTCCTGTGCTGGCTCTCACCCTCCTGCCCTGCTCTTCGCAACCGGTGTCCTAAGCCGGCAACCTCGGATTTTGGCGGGCAACCTGCAGTCCCCTGAATCCTATGCGGCTACCTTTTTAGCAATGTAGTTGCGGTTGTGAGCAGCTGCACCCTGAAAGTGCAGTAGCCTCCGGCTTCTAGCTGAGCCTTGTAGTTCTCTACTAGTTAGGGGCCGGTCCCCTCTGCGGCCTGATCCCTCCACGTCCTGGTAGATTCGGGCGCACAGGTGGCATCCGCACTTCCCGTTCCCCTGGGATCCCCTCTGTTCCTCTTGGAGCCTTCCCTCCGCTCCCATCCTCTTCCAGCCTGTACTCCTGAGCCTCTCAATCTAGGCCCTCTCCTCTGAGCAGAGCTCCTACAGAGCTCCTGCTCCCACTCCTTCTCCTCTCAGACTGTCTGCTTCTAGATGTTTCCCTCCGTTCTTATACTCCTACTGAAGTGCTCCCCTAAACTACTTCCTCCACCCACACCCACTACATGGTCCCACCCTTCAGCTAGGGACCAGTGAATGTGCTCTCCCTTAGGAGCAATCTCGCCCTTCCCTCTGAAGTGGACTGTAATGGATGCAAGTGTGTGGGTATCGGGCAGTACTCCCTCCTTACCTGAGAGTGGAGTACCAAACCTCTGGGTGAGATGCAGTACCTCTGTGGCGACTGAACCCGCAGGGGCGCCACATACCCCCATGGTAAAACACAGCACATCCGCGGGCTGGAACAGAGTAAAACAAGGTACTTTAGACATACAAAATTTTTAGAATGCATTCACATGTAAGAATAATCAAAACTTTTTCTTCCCTTTATGGGAGGTACATTTTCTTAAACGTTACATGTTTCTATCAGTACATATAAAACATTATCAAACCACTTTTAATAACATTCTTCTTCACATTTATAAAACATTTTTCCATATAAAACACATTTTCAGCAGATACAGTGAGATGTTTAACTGGGTGTCCATCTCACTGAAGAAGGTGCAATTTGAGGGACCCGTCTGAAAACCCTCAACGTAGGCCCTTGGTGTGGCTGCAGGGCATAGGTGATCCACCTGTTGGACCACGTCTTCAGCCACGCCAAACGGGTTTTTGTTCAGTGGTCTTGATAAAACCAACAAGGAGCACCTTAAGAAGTGTTAACTATTTACACATAAAGTTTTTGGCTGCTCAATGTCCACAACCTATAAGTCCTTGTACCGTAACTGGGTACACTAAACAAATAAACAAAAACTTTTGAAACACACAAGATCATTGCAATACCCTTCCGGGTTACTATATTCAGTCTTTACTTTTTAAGGGAACAGTTCAGTAGTGGTGCCCCGTCCACCACTAGATGGCCCAGCCGGGTCATCAGCTCTAGATGGCAGGGGTACGTTCTCCTCCTCTCTACACACATGTAGGGCATACCACCCATGTTCTCCATGGTGACAGGTGTAGATGACCCTGTCTCCAAGGTACTTAGCTGCAGCCGAAGCAGAAGCTGCTTGTGGACGGCCAAGGTCAGTGACACCAGAAGTCAGGGGCATGTAATCCACACTCGCCTTCTGCACATCAAGCGCGTGCCACCCCCTCTCTCCTGAGTATTGTGGTAACCAGGCCGCTCCTGGGATGTATGGAATAGGCATTGGCATTATGAGGGCTGCGGCAGCACCCGCTGTTGGAGCTTCTCCTAAGGTGTGCATCTTTCTTCCCCCCTAGTTCACAATTGCTGGGGTAGAACTCAAAGAGTACTTTTTGCCCAAATTGCAAGGTCAGTAGCACCCAGAAATATGTGGTGCAGAACTTAATTGCAACATATAGGTATGAAAATAATCGTCATCATCAGATGTCACGACTCATGTTCTGTATTTTCATTCTTTACCGAAGCTTCTCGTGGCAACTACAGTAGTGTTTAAAATAATATCAGTCCAATATGACTAACCAGATTAATCACTGTTTTTGGTATAAATTATATCACCACATGTCAAACAATTTACCAGTTGGTGTACTAGATTCTAAGAAAACCAACAGACTCAGCATTCATGATCTGCATGTTTTTGAGTCTGTGTATTTGAATAATTAATTGAAAGGGGTGTGTTCAAAATAATAGCAGTCTGGAATTCAATTAGTGCGGTCAATCATTCTGTGAAAATACAGGTGTGAATCAGGTGGCCCTTATTTAAGGGTGAAGCCAGCACATGTTGTACATGCATTTCTCCTTGAAAGCCTGAGGAATATGGGTCGTTTGAGACATTGTTCAGAAGAACAGCGTACTTTGATTAAAAAGTTGATTGGAGAGGATAAAACTTATAAAAAAGTGCAGACAATGATAGACTGTTCAGCTAAAATGATGTCCAGTGATTTAAAATGGAAAGCAAAACCATGGAGACATCGAAGAAAATGGAAGACTACCATTCAAATGGATGAAGAATAGCCAGAATGGCAAAGGCTCAGCCAATGATCAGCTCCAGGATGATCACAGACAGTCTCAAGTTACCTGTAAGTACTGTGACAATTAGAAGACTCCTGTGTGAAGCTAATCTTTTAGCAAGAAGTCCCCGCAAAGTCCCACTGTTAAAAAAAGACATGTACTGAAGTGGATACAATTTGCAAAAGAACACATCAACTGGCCTAATGAAAAATGGAGAAACATTTTGTGGACTGATGAAAGTAAAATTGTTCTTTTTGGGTCCAAGGGCCGCAGACAGTTTCTCAGGCGACCCCCAAACTCTGCAATCAAGACACAGTACACTCTGAAGACAGTGAACCATGGTGGTGCAAGCATCATAATATGGGCATGTTTCTCTTACTATGGTGCTGGACCTATTTATCGCTTACCAGGGATCATGGACCAGTTTGCATATATTAAAATACTTGAAGAGGTCATGTTGCCTTACACTGAAGAAGATATGCCCTTGAAATGGGTGTTTCAACAAGACAACAACCCTAAACACCAGTAAATGAGCAAAATCTTGGTTCCAGTCCAACAAAATTGAGGTTATGGAGTGGCCAGCCAAATCCCCGGACCTTAATCTGATAGAACACTTGTGGGGTGACATCAAAAATGCAGTTTCTGAGCCCACTCCAACAAATGCAAAAAAATTGGACGGTGTAGTCAAAGCATCCTGGGCTGGAATAACAGGTGACATGTGCCAGAATTTGGTTGACTCTATGCAACATAGATGTGAAGCAGTTCTAAAAAACTGTGGTTATACAAATAAATATTAGGTTAGTGATTCACAGGAATGCTAAATCCTCAACAAAAGAGAATAATGGACATATTCTGAGTTTGTAAAGACAAATTCAGACACTACTATTTTTTCGAACAGCCCAATGTTCATTTTTTATTATTTTCTGTAAGTAGTTAAAAATTATATACATTTCTCTTCATGTTTTGAATTAGAAAACAGTGTGCAATGTTCCCCATGCATGGAAATAAAAACTAGTATTAAAATTTTGTGCTTAACTCATGTTTTTGAACACATTGCTATTATTTTGAGAACTGCTGTAGATACCACAATGCATGTTGTGACATCATGACATCACGACTAGTGATGAGCAAGCATGCTCGTTACTCGAGATTTACGAGCATGCTCGGGTGTTTTCCGAGTATCTTCGGCATGCTAGAATGTTATGGTTGGGTCACTGTGCGCATGATTTGCAACTGTTTGACAGCTTTAATATATGTGAGGAGTGCCTGTTTGTTAGGCATTGCTCACATGTATTAAAGCTGTCAAACAGTTGCAAATCATGCACACACAGTGACTCAAACATAACATTCGAGCACGCCGCAAATACTCGGCGAGCATCACTAATCACGATGTCTGTCATCTGAGGCCTAGTCAATGCCTCTAGTGACACATGGTGTGATGTCAGTCTAGTTAGGGCTGGAAGCACCAGGGAAGACTGAAGATCCAAAAGTGGATGTTAATAACTACACCTAAAGAAAAGGAAGCACTAGAGACACTGGGTTATATTGGATAACGGGGCCGGGACCTGCGGTGGATTGACAGATGAGCTTCGTGGAGGTAGGCTATTCAATTTTTTTAAGAACCCTACGCCCCAGAGCATAGTAAGACATAATTTGCAAATGATTGATACAAATCTAATTTCTTGGCTAAATTCGAGGAAACTGCCAAATTTTAATTCAATCTTCACTAATAGACAGAATACATTTTAAAAGCCATGTAACCAATCTAAAATCAATTTAATGCCACGTTAAGTATGTGCATGAAATGTGCCTTCTAAACACCAGCTAGAAAAGATTGTACCAGTGAAGTTTCAGAGTTGGATCGACAGCACAGGGCACAAAGAGGTCATTGTGTGACAACTGATGTCTCCTGAGGGAAATCTGACAGAGGAGTTCATATTTCAAAGTCAAAGAGAAGCAGCGGAGGCAAGAAACAGGTAGGTGACAGATAAATCACAGCTACCTGCTGCTTCAATAAGTAGTAGGAACAAAAAACAGATTTCCAATGAAGAAAAGATCGGAAAAATATGGAAAAGCGAGAAGATCCATGTCATCTTCTGCTCTGTGGAGCAAGAGATCAGATATAATAAAAGACATGAAACCTGCAAAGTAGAATTCAGTCTGTCTCATAGTAAAAATCTCATGGATTGTAAGCCAATTTTTGAAGAACTTGAGCCAAATGAGGATCTACAAAGCTTTGAAAATTCAGACGGAATATATTTTTGAAATGGAGATCAGATTCAAAGCTACAGGTAGGGTCGCAGCAGATATGGGTTTTCAGATCTTATAAAGGAACAACCCAAAAATTTTCACTCATCCAGTTTCCATATTTTATAGGATATCTTGATTAACTTAAAATCTTACAAAAACTCCCTCACGGCCTAAAAGACAAAAACATTTGCCCTAGATTGCATCCAATGAATATTAAAAACAAAAACGCTAATAAATACTGGCATGGAGTTGACCTCTTCCTACACAGTTTGTAGACAACTTATTTTCATAGACATATTTGTTTTTGAAAAGCCTGAAAGACAAAAATTAAAATTTCCCCATCACAATGTAGATGTAGATAGCAAGAGTCTTAAGTGACAAATCATTGACAACAGTACTGAGACTGGATGTAAAATTTCATAACTAGGTGGGAAAGTTTTATACCACTTCCTGTTCTCGGCCCAGGATGTACCAGTATGTCCCATAGTGGGTGTGGATATATAGAGCAGGCTCAGGAGCTGTGCCTGCTCCATACAAAGTGGGCGACTGCAGCATTATACAGCCGGCACCTCTGACTGCTGCTGCTTAGCCATTTAGATTCCAATATTTATCTGTGGCAATGGCCTTTACATTGCTATAGTATACACTATGTGATGACATATTGGTTGGATGCAAAGGGTTTATCATGGCAGCTGGGTGCCTACTGAAGTCCCCCTTCATGGCCACCCTTGTACAGTACCTCATGAACAGGCCCGCCATCAGGGCATTGCTGCCATTACTGGTGTATGGGGCCCGGAGAGCAGAAGCAAAGAGGGGGGCCCGGACTGGGTGAGACACGCTGCGCAGCCTGCGGTGAGGCAGCACAACCAAGCCACTTTATAAACAGCCTGGCAGACTGCATGGCACACCTGGGCCCGGGGTAATTACTTTACTTTATTATGCCCCAGGGCATAAGTCACTCACAGCCGCAGCTACTTAAATTGTATGGCCGCCTGTACGTCTGTCTACTTTCCCATTCCCTCATTCCCATTCGCCCACCCACTCACTTTCATTTTTAGTGCCGAAATTCAAGAAAGGTCATATAAGTAAATGTCTTATAATCATCTCAAACACATTGGTCAGCAATAACCAGAAAATGGCCAATCCTTTTAATGATAGTTTAGAGTTTTGGAAAAATTTACTTTAAAAATTGTGTCACCCCTTATATCATAAATTAATTAATAAACAGAAACTACTTTTCCAATAGATTGACACGTACAGAGGAGATCACTTTTCAGCAGTCACCTCATTATTATAACAAGCAGGACTACAATGAGAAATAACATAATCCACCAGTCACAGTAGGTAGTGTCACAGCTCACATCTCCCCCATTCCTGCATAATGATATCTTCATATAACTAAACACTAGAACATGTATAGAAAACGCATCCTAGGAAATAGAGTCCCCTATAATGTCTTGTGATATATACACGCTGCTCAAAAAAAAAAAAGGGAACACATAAACAACAGAATATAACTCCAAATAGATCAAACTTCTGTGAAATCAAACTGTCCACTTAGGAAGCAACACTGATTGACAATCAATTTCACATGCAGTTGTGCAAATGGAATAGACAATAGATGGAAATTATTGGCAATTATCAAGATACACTCAATAAAGGAGTGGTTTTGCAGGTGGGGACCACAGACCAAATCTCAGTACCAATGTTTTCTGGCTGATGTTTTGGTCACTTTTGAATGTTGGTTGTGCTTTCACACTCGTGGTAGCATGAGACAGACTCTACAACCCACATAAGTTGCTCAGGTAGTGCAGCTCATGCAGGATGGCACATCAATGCGAGCTGTGGTAAAAAGGTTTGCTGTGTCTGTCAGCGTAGTGTACAGAGGCTGGAAGTGACGCGCCCCCTGGGCCATATTCTTTAGGGGAATACCCGGAGCCGGATCAGATGGGGGTTGTAGTCTCCGAGTGGCTGTGACCCGGTCCGTGCCCAGGGTGTCAAGCTCAGAGTATGTGGCAGTCCTACAGATGTTACAAAGTTCGTTATGTCGACTACGCCACCCGTTGGATTGCGGTCACTACGGCCGCCGCTGCAGCAGGGTCCGCTGAGGCTGATGGTGTTGGTGCAGCTTTAGATAGTATAACCCCCAACGGGAGGGGTATGGCCTCAGGGGGTCAGGTGCAGAGGATGGGGGTTGTGGTGGTGCAGCGTAGATGATAAGTAAAGACAGAGTCGGGTTGTGCAGTTCAGGGTGTTTACTTACTGCAGATATTCCGGTCACTCCGGCCTTCAGTGACCACCCGAGCCGTGCTGCGTCCACCAGGTCCTGGATTCAGCCAACCCCCATGCAAGTCCGGAGCGTGTCCCTGAGCCCTCCTTCTTGTCCTTTCTTCTGGCCGTCCCCACCAGGGATCCACCTAGGTCCAGCTCCCTCGGGCCTTCTGTTGGGAGACCCTTGGCCTTGGGTTCCCTGACCCTACACGTGGTTTGCCTTCAGGGTGGATGTGGTGGGTGGCCGTGGCAGATCCTGCCCACGGCCTCCGGTCTCTGGCTGAGGTATGCTTTAGCCCCCACCAGTTTGGGATCCGGTACCCTATTGCCAACTCTTCACCCTGGGGTTGTACTTGGGTTCTCAGAGTTCCTTTCTGTCTCCCCCTCTGGGTCTTTCTGGCTCTCCTCTCTCTCTCTTGGGCTGGGCTGCTCTGCTCCTCTGCTCTCTTCCTCTCCTCTGGCTTCTCTGCAAAGACTGGCTGACTGACTGACTGACTGACCCTGATCTTAGATGGTGCCCACCTTAAATACTCCCTCTATGTGTGAGCTCAGGTGACCAGCACCCAATGAGCTCCTATCTTTACCCAGGCTGCTCCCCCTATCTGCCCCTACACTACTGGGATGTACCACCCCCCTCCCACTCCAGCCAGGAACAGACTCGGTCGTACCTGCACATTTCTAAGTGGGAGTACCGTTGGTCTGCTCCTCGGAAATGGGATGTGTGTAGTGCATGCAGCTTACTGAGCTCAGTTCCACACTCCATCCTTACCCGGGAGTGGAATATCACACCTCTGGGTTGAGGTGCAATACCCCTGTAGCAGCCGAATCCTCAGGGTGCTACATTCCCCCCTGGTAAATCACAGCACGTCCTCGGGCTGTAAGATATAAAACAACACCAAAACATACAACTTTTGCATAAACAACATAATAAAACATATAAAACAACATATATTAGCAGCATCATAAAACTTTTCATATAAAACATTCTCGTAGTCGTTTCTTGCTTCTAACTCCTCCTCCGGACACTGTGCAACGTGTGCCCGGGAAAAGTGCAACAGTTTCTTTAGAAAAATGGTTTTCCTATAAAACCGGTAGGGGGCGCTTTAGGAAGCGCAACTATTTACAAGGGGATATGGCCGCTCTCAGTCCTCGGCCAGGTATTTAGGAAAGGGATGACCGCTCTCAGTCCTCGGTCAGAGGGATTAAGGGAAATACGGGTAACAGTTCAATTCTCTGGTCCCAACGGGGACTATAATAGCAGCAACGGTTCACTGTGCCCCGACGGGCAACTATATACAGCTTGTACTCTGCTGTACTCAACGACGACGTCCTCCTGCTCTTTCTTTGTGGTTACCTTTAACTTCAGACCCGTCCGGGTCCTCTTGCTCCTCCTCACACCGCAGCTCCTCCTCCGTCAGGCGATGCACATGGAGGGCGTAGGGTCCTTTGGCACACTTGTGCCGGGTGAAGGTGACCTCGTCCCCTATATACAGGTCACGTCCTCTGTGTCCCTCCGGTAGGTGGGACTCAACGTCTCTTCTTGTCACGAAGACGTCGCCTGGGGTACGGTGATCTCGGATGAAGCCCCACCCGTGCTGCATATTGAACTTGATCACAGTCCCGGTGGAAGGGGGACCATGAGCTGCACGGGGATTCCTCCTGGCCCGGCTCTTCTGCTCCGCGCTCCTTATTTGGGCTTGTTGTTCCCGGACCCGCCTCTCTCTCCGCTCCCTCTCAAAGACCTCGAGCTGCTGGCGGCAGCACTCTGCACGCTCCGCTGCGGCTGCCCGAGTCTCCTGAGTGAACCCCATGAGGTCCTCTCCGGTGGGGTCCCACTCAAACTGCGCTTCTGCTAGCGGGGGCGAGATCCTCTTTACCGGCTTTGGAGCCGGGATAAGGGGTTCGTCTAGGGGTCTCTCTTTCCGGAGTCGGGGATGGTGAAACTCCGGTGGCCATATAAAGGGCTGCCCATCCGGGCACGTATGTTGGGCGAACAGATCTTCTCCCAGATGCGGCACTCTTGGTTTTATGGGCGCGGTGGTGGTGGCGCCCGGGTTGCCCAGGCCTTGCGGCCAGGCCTGGGGCACCTGGAAAGTGAAGGGCACCGTAAGGACGGCGGCGCCCTGGGCTACTTGGCCCTGCGACCAGGCCGGTGGCTCCGCGGAGGTAGGGGGCGCTGTTGGTATTGCGGCGCCCGGGGGTACTAGGCCTTGTGACCAGGCTGGTGGTACTTCCTGCTTGGTCACGCTCGGGGTCGAGGCGTGTGACGTCACAGGGGTCGCGGCTGCGGCTTCCGGTTGAGGCCTAGTCTGTGGCGGTGACGTTGCGGTTACGGGCACGGCAGGGGGTACTTCGGGCTCTGCGACGGGGAGCTGGGGCAGGTACGCGGTTTCCCGGTTTGGGGTAGAGACGTCCCCTATACCTGCCTCCTTTCGTTCGGCTCCCTTCTCGGCGCCGTCTCCGGCCTTCAGTCCTCCTGCGCCATCCTCAGAGGCGGTCTGTCTCCTCGTCTCGGGTGGCGTGCTCCGCTGACGAGTTCTTGTCTGCTGGGCCATCTCTCGGCTCCACTCCGCCAACGTCTCTCGCTGCACCCGGGCCATCCTCCGTGCGAGGCCCTCCAGCGCAGTCTGTGCACACTCCCGATCTCGGGGGAGCTGTGCCAAGACCTCCACTAAGCCTAGTGGGGTCGTCGCTTCTAGCAGGCTCCTGACCAACGGGTCGGTGCTGCTCTGCTCTCCTTCCGTTGTCTCCAGCAGGCTCCTGGCCAGCGGGCCGGTGCTGCTCTGCTCTTCTTCCATCTCCGGGTAAGCTTCTTCTGGACTCAGCTCTAGGCTTCTTGTCTCCGGGTGCGCTCTCTCCAGACTGCTCCAGGCGACACCCATCTTTGCTCTCTTCTTCTCAGTCCTCCCCCTTTGAGGGCGGTCCCGGGGCCACTTGGTGATTGTCAGCTCCAGGGGCAGTTCTTTCACGCTGACAGACACCTCTAGCATCACAGTCTCTGTTGGTGGGGGCGGTTTCCACTTTTGGCGCCATTTTCGGTCCTGGCCCACGATGGGAGGTGGCCTCTTGCCATCCTCTGGCACGCCCATAATGGCGTCCGCTCTGACAAGGCGGGAAACCTTTGGAAATGGCGGGAATCGTCTCCCAGTGGCGGGAAACTCTGCAGATGGCGGGAAAAAGCTGTTAATGGCGGACAACCGGCGGGAATCGATCTGTGATGGAGTCCGATGGCGGGGACCCTCCGGAACCGGCAGGAGACTTCTTTTTGAGGTAAACTTGTTCTTTTCTTCAGGCACGCAGTACCCGGTTGTTGCGGGCACGTAATCCTGCCGACTACGCCAAAGTTGACGCGCCCCCTGGGCCATATTCATTAGGGGAATACCCGGAGCCGGATCAGATGGGGGTTGTAGTCTCCGAGTGGCTGTGACCCGGTCCGTGCCCAGGGTGTCAAGCTCAGAGTATGTGGCAGTCCTACAGATGTTACAAAGTTCGTTATGTCGACTACGCCACCCGTTGGATTGCGGTCACTACGGCCGCCGCTGCAGCAGGGTCCGCTGAGGCTGATGGTGTTGGTGCAGCTTTAGATAGTATAACCCCCAACGGGAGGGGTATGGCCTCAGGGGGTCAGGTGCAGAGGATGGGGGTTGTGGTGGTGCAGCGTAGATGATAAGTAAAGACAGAGTCGGGTTGTGCAGTTCAGGGTGTTTACTTACTGCAGATATTCCGGTCACTCCGGCCTTCAGTGACCACCCGAGCCGTGCTGCGTCCACCAGGTCCTGGATTCAGCCAACCCCCATGCAAGTCCGGAGCGTGTCCCTGAGCCCTCCTTCTTGTCCTTTCTTCTGGCCGTCCCCACCAGGGATCCACCTAGGTCCATCTCCCTCGGGCCTTCTGTTGGGAGACCCTTGGCCTTGGGTTCCCTGACCCTACACGTGGTTTGCCTTCAGGGTGGATGTGGTGGGTGGCCGTGGCAGATCCTGCCCACGGCCTCCGGTCTCTGGCTGAGGTATGCTTTAGCCCCCACCAGTTTGGGATCCGGTACCCTATTGCCAACTCTTCACCCTGGGGTTGTACTTGGGTTCTCAGAGTTCCTTTCTGTCTCCCCCTCTGGGTCTTTCTGGCTCTCCTCTCTCTCTCTTGGGCTGGGCTGCTCTGCTCCTCTGCTCTCTTCCTCTCCTCTGGCTTCTCTGCAAAGACTGGCTGACTGACTGACTGACTGACCCTGATCTTAGATGGTGCCCACCTTAAATACTCCCTCTATGTGTGAGCTCAGGTGACCAGCACCCAATGAGCTCCTATCTTTACCCAGGCTGCTCCCCCTATCTGCCCCTACACTACTGGGATGTACCACCCCCCTCCCACTCCAGCCAGGAACAGACTCGGTCGTACCTGCACATTTCTAAGTGGGAGTACCGTTGGTCTGCTCCTCGGAAATGGGATGTGTGTAGTGCATGCAGCTTACTGAGCTCAGTTCCACACTCCATCCTTACCCGGGAGTGGAATATCACACCTCTGGGTTGAGGTGCAATACCCCTGTAGCAGCCGAATCCTCAGGGTGCTACAGAAGCGCTACAAGGAGATAGGCCAGTACACCAGGAGACGTGGAGGGGGACGTAGGAGGGCAACAACCCAGCAGCAGGACCGCTACCTCCGCCTTTGTGCAAGGAAGAACAGGAGGAGCACTGCCAGAGCCCTGCAAAATGACCTCCAACAGGCCATAAATGTGCATGTGTCTGCACAATTGGTTAGAAACCGACTCCATGAGGGTGGTATGAGGGCCCGACATCCACAGATGGGGGTTGTGCTCACAGCCCAACACTGTGCAGGACGCCTGCCATTTGCCACAGAACACCAGGATTGGCAAAGTCGCCACTTGCGCCCTGTGCTCTTCACAGATGAAAGCAGGTTCACACTGAGCTAATGTGACAGACGTGACAGAGTCTGGAGACGCCGTGGAGAGCGATCTGTTGCCTGCAACATCCTTCAGCATGACCGGTTTGGCAGTGCGTCAGTATGGTGTGGGGTGGCATTTCTTTGGAGGGCCGCACATCCCTCCATGTGCTCGCCAGAGGTAGCCTGACTGCCATTAGGTACCGAGATGAGATCCTCTGACACCTTGTGAGACCATATGCTGGTGCGGTTGGCCCTGGGTTCCTCCTAATAAAGGACAATGCCAGACCTCATGTGGCTGGAGTGTGTCAGCAGGTCCTGCAAGATGAAGGCATTGAAGCTATGGACTGGCCCACCCATTCCCCAGACCTGAATCCGATTGAGCACATCTGGGACATCATGTCTCGCTCCATCCACCAACGTCAAGTTACACCACAGACAGTTGAGGAGTTGGCGGGTGCTTTAGTCCAGGTCTGGGAGGAGATCCCACAGGAGAACACCCGCAACCTCATCAGGAGCATGCCCAGGCGTTGCAGGGAGGTCATACAGGCACGTGGAGGCCACACACAATACTGAGCCTCATTTTGACTTGTTTTAAGGACATTACATCAAAGTTGGATCAGCCTGTAGTGTGTTTTTCCACTTTAATTTTGGGGGTGACTCCAAATCTAGGCCTCCATTGGTTAATAAATTTGATTTCCATTGATGATTTTTGTGTGATTTTGTTGTCAGCACATTCAACATTGTACAGACCAAAATATTCAATGAGAATTTTTCATTCGTTCAGATCTAGGATGTGTTATGTGAGTGTTCCCTTTATTTTTTTGAGCAGTGTACAGTATATATGCATATATCCAAATATCCATATCTCTAAACAGGCAAGAGAGCAGCTTCAATATATGAACAGAAAACAGATTACAAAAATGTGCAATCTGAAATACAGATTATAAAAAAATATCACAATCTGGCTTCAATTAGTTAAAAAAATGTATGTGGCACATTCCCTTAAATAAAAATAAAAAAAATATACCTAAAAAGAGTATTGGATATTTTAAGAAATGCTTAATAGTTTACAGTAGAGTATGGCCCAGCCAAAAGAGTCTACTGCCTCCTACCTGCATTCCACAGCTGAGACGCTGATCCCCTTACCGCTGCAGCCCTCTGCCGGAGGGTCCCGATCTGGCATCCTCCCTCCATGTTGACACAGCCCGGGGTGCGCACATGGCTCGCAGATCCCCGGGCATTGTGCTTAGGACATGCGTGCGCTCACTTCCTCTTAAAGGGACCGCGCACACTGTCCTAAAGTGTCCCTGGCCAATGGCGGGAGGACTCTGGCTATTTAAGGCACCTCCTCCAATATGGAGGTGCCTATGCAACTTAGTTCACTTAGCGTTAATGACGCGCCCCCTGGGCCGTGTGTGGAGTAATACCCGGAGCCGGGTCTCTGTGTAATGTCAGGGGTTGTAGTCTCCGTGGCGGCGACCCATTCCCATGGCTCAGGGTGGTGAAACCAGTGGCGGATCTGTTTACTTGGTTTTTAATGTTGAAATGTCTGACTACGCCACCCGTGGATTGCGGTCACTGAGAACCGCTGCTGCGGGGCAGACCGCTGAGGCTGATGTTGTGTGCGCAGCTGATGGTAGTATAACTCCCCACGGGAGGTGTATAGCCTCAGGGCAGCGTGTGTAGATGGTGAGGGTTGTGGTGCATGGGCACAGCAGAAATGACTCAGAGTCCGTGCAGTGCAGTTCAGGGTCTTTACTGTTGGTAATGAAGAAGGCCCTGCCGGGAGTACTGGCTAACATTAGAGGCCTGGTCAGTCTGTGAGCGAACAAGAGTCCCCCTGGCCAGGTGGAGGTGTAGGCCTTCCCGTCTGACTCCACTCTTCCTGGCTACCTTGCTGTAGTCATGTAGTAGCCCACGTCCCTGAGTGTACCGTGTGGTGCTCACCCGTATGGCTGGTGACTTGGGGCCTTTGGTACCTTCTGCTCCTCGATGGCGGTGCTGGTCCCTTGTGTGTGACTGAGCCTCCGGGCTTTCTATGGCAAGAGGACCTGAAATCCCCTGCCAGGTGGTTTCTGCTGCTGGATGTGGATATCCTCACAGCCTCGAACTCCGGTGTCCGGTTCTCTGCTTCTTCGGTCATGACGAGCTCTGCTAGCTCCAGTCCCTGGTCTTCAGTTCCTGTCTCCTACAGAGCTCCTTGCTGCTCCTCTGTCCCTTCCTCTACTCTACTCTACTCTACTCTACTCTACTCTACTCTACTCTTATAACCCCGCCCCAGATCCCATTTATAAAAGGCAGGTTCCTCCCCTCCCTGGACTGGGGCAGGAGGCGTTGCATGCAATAGTGCTCCTGCCCAGGAAAACCCATGCTCACTCTCAGACATGGTATTTCTACCACTGTGGCAACCAGACCCCCCGGGGTGCCACATTCCACCCTGGTAAATTTTAGTACTCCGGGACTAAACACATTTTATGAAAACATACATAACAGGGTATAAACAATAACACATCACCATATGTACAAGGAGTTCAGTCTTTATAGGTCACGGCGCTTCCGTAACCAGGTGTCCATGTCACCCAAGATGTATTTTGAGGGACCCGTCCCAAACCCTCCAGGTAGGCCCTGGGGTGGCTACAGGGCATCGATGATCCGGCAATGGACCACGTCTTCAGCCACCTCCACAAGTTTTTGTTCTGTGGTCTGGCACAAAAGGGGCACTTAACAGGTGCAACTATTTACAAGGTACAGTTCTGGTTATTCATTGTCCATAACCTGTCAGTCTATAAACCCTGTCGAGTAACTTGAGAAACATAATTATTATTCATGCAACAAAGATTAAACATCTCAACATTTGCAATATACAGGTATATATCATCATTTTTTTCAAGATTCTCCAGCGAGCGGGCTTCTGACCTCTAGTGCTCCTGGTGGACTTTCGTATCACACTATCTGGTGGTGTTCTTTCTGGGTCCCCTGTTTCCACCCCTTGTGTAGTGGGCTCGATAGTGTCTGCACTATATGTGTTTGGAGATGTTAGGGGTAGGTTGGGCAGCTTTCTGCGTACTCTTTGGCTTACCACGGGCACGGCAGGCTCACTACTAGCAGAGGGTTGATTCTCCTGGGCTGCTGGTATGGAATCTTCTGCCTCCGGGGCTGGTTGCTCTCCCAACACTACTTGCTCTTCTGTAGGCCCTTGAGTGGCTGGCTGGAGAAAGGTAAGGACGGGTACCACAATAGCGTTGTTAATTTGTGTCCAGGACCGGGGAAATTCTCCGAGTACTGTACTGACCATTTATTCCCTTTCCTCTGCGGGTTGAGGGCTATCTTGGTCTTCATCAGTGCTTTGCAGCTGCTCGGGACACTTCTTCAGGTGGTCTCTGGAGACAGTGGCTGTGGTCTCTCCTCCATCCTTACTGATAATGCATACTTTCGGATTTTCATGACTTGAGGGCAGTACTGTGTACGGGTCTTTCTCCCACTGGTCATCCAACTTATGGAGCCGCCTCTTCCTCTTCAAGACCTGCTCTCCAGGTGCCAGGGGAACAGCGGGAGCATGCTGGTTGTAAGTCCTCTCTTGCCTTTCTCTTGCTTGAGACAGACTTCTCTCAACACTCTCCTGCACTTTCCGGTACTGCTGCTGCCATTCTGTATCCCAGTCTGCCTCTGGCGAGGTGTCCTCGGGTGTTAGGACTCCCATATCCAGGTCAATAGGCAGCTTACCAGGTCTTGCTCTCATTAGGTAAGCCGGGGTGCAGTTGGTGGAATTTACTGGGATGTGGTTATACAAGTCCACCAGATCAGGCAGTTTTTCAGGCCACAGACTGCGTTCTTCTAGGGGCAACGTTTTCAGCAAGTCTATCGCCACCTGGTTCATCTTCTCGCACAATTAGTTGGTTTGGGGGTGATAGGGCGTTGTCCTTATCTTCTTGCAGCCATACAGGTTGCAGAACTCCTGGAAGACCTCCGCTTCGAAGGCTGGACCTTGGTCAGTCAACACTTGCTCCGGATACCCAAGTGGACGGCAGAAGTGCTGCTGGAAGGCTCTAGCCGCTGTCTGAGCTGTTAAGTCCTTGACAGGGACCACCACCAGGAACCGGGAGTAGTGGTCTACGATGGTGAGGGCGTAGACGTACCCGGACCTACTTGTAGCCAGCTTCACATGGTCCAGGGCTACCAGTTCTAGTGGCTGCTTAGTGATGATGGGCTGCAGGGGAGTCTTCTGGTTGGCACGGTCCTTTCTTCTCAGGTTGCACGGGCTGCAGTCTCTGCACCATCTCTCAATGGCCCCTCTCATGCCTACCCAGAAGAACCGTTCATGAAACCGAAACTCCAACTTCTTCCATCCAAAGTGCCATGCTCCGTCGTGGTATGCGCCAGGACCATAGCTGCGTTTCGTCTTGGGACCACTACCTGCCAGGTTAGCTCATGTGTCCGGGAGTTGACAATTCTCTGGCACAGCTTCCCCTTGTAGAGAAACAGTTTACTCTTCTCCTTCCACAGCTGTTTGGTCTCTTCCGGAGCGTTTGGGTCAAGGCGGGCATCAGCCTTTGTCAGCATCTCTTTTACAAGGCGGACGGCTGGGTCAGTGTCTTGCGTCTCCGCCCAGCTGTAGTGGGGTAAGGGGTTGAACGTGGCAGAGTGCTTGTCCCTTACACAGTGGGAACACTGGGTAATCCCATGACGGTGGAATGCAGGGAGTTCAATCTCTTCCAGTTCTTCTGGATCTTCCCCTCCGTCCAGCAAGTTCAGCATCCTGGACAGGGCGTCCGTGTTTGGATTTGTGTGTCCCGCCCGGTATTTGATGGTAAACTCATAGTTGGACAGCCGGGCCATCCATCTTTGCTCCAGGGCACCAAGTCTTGCAGTGTCCAGGTGTGTCAACGGGTTGTTGTCCGTGTACACAGTGAACTTGGCAAGGTAATATTTGAAACGTTCCGTCACTGCCCACACCACTGCCAGGAACTCTAGCTTGAAGGAGCTATAATTCTCAGGGTTTCTCTCTGTGGGCCGTAGTTTTCGGCTGGCGTAAGCAATTACCCGCTCTCTGCCCTGCTGGATCTGGGATAGTATTCCTCCCAGCCCCACATTACTGGCGTCTGTGTGGAGGATGAAAGGCTGGCCGTAATCAGGGTAAGCCAGGATCTCATCCCCCGTGAGGGCCATCTTCAGCTGACGGAACGACTCCTCTTCCAGCTTGTCCCACCTGAAGGGCGGCTTCTGATTCTTGGTCTTTGACTGACCTAACAGGAGGTCTTGCATAGGGGCTGCCATTTTGGTGAACCCGGGGATGAATCTTCGGTAGTAGCCTACCAACCCGAGGAACTGCCGCACTTCCTTTATGCTGGAGGGTCTTGGCCAGTCCTTAATCACTGTGGTCTTATCAGGGTCTGGAGCTACTCTGTCAGCACTCACCATGTGTCCCAGGTACTGCACCTTTGGTTTCAATAGATGACACTTGGAGGGTTTCACCTTTAGGCCGTAGCCTGCCAGGGCGTCAAACACCTCTGCCAGGTGTTTCAGATGGTCCTCATATGTTTTGGAATACACTATGACATCGTCCAGGTATAGCAGCACCGTCTCGAAATTCTTGTGCCCCAGGCAGCACTTCATCAACCGCTGGAAGGTTCCTGGTGCGTTGCAGAGCCCGAACGGCATACAGTTGAATTTGCTGAGACCCATTGGGGTGGTGAACGTGGTCTTCTCCTTGTCGGCTTCTGCTACAGGAACCTGCCAGTACCCTCTAGTAAGATCCAAAGTGGAGAAGAAGTTAGCAGACTTTAATGCAGCTAAAGATTCCTCTATCCTAGGTAAAGGGTACGCATCTTTGTGTGTGATATGGTTGACCTTTCTGTAATCTACACACATTCTCATGGTGCCATCTTTCTTTTTCACAAGAACTAGTGGAGCTGCCCAGGGGCTACAGCTGTCCCTGATTACCCCAGCCTCCTTCATTTCTTGCAACATTCCCTTGGCATTCTGATAGTGTGCAGGGGGTACTGGTCGGTATCTTTCCTTTATGGGTGGATTGTCTCCCATGGGGATGTGGTGTTCTACCCCCTTTACTTGCCCAAAGTCTAGCGGGTGTTTGCTAAAGACACTTTCGTACTCCTGCACCACCCGGTAGACTCCCTGTTTTTGGTGTGAGGGAGTGGAGTCGGTGCCCACATGCAGCTTCTGACACCAGTCCTCCATTTGTTTCTTGGAGCCGTTACCCTCCTCTGGCTGAGATGGAGGCAAGGGTTCCACGGCCTTTACAGAGTTTTGGTTAACGGTGAACAATATGCCTAGGGTGGCATACCGGGGCAAGTATACTTCTCTTTCCCCAATGTTTAGGATGCGGACTTGTACCCTCCCATGGCGTACATCAACCACCCCCCGTGCTGTCAAAATGGTGGGCCTACTGTCTGAGTAGACGGGTTCTACCATGGCTTGGTAGTCCCTTCCTCTTAACCCGATTGCAGTCCGGCACCAGATCATCATCTCACTTTTTGGGGGCATGGCGATAAGGAACGGGTCACTCATCCTAACACTACCAATCTCACCACCAGACAGTTCTACCTGTTGCCTTTTCATCAGGGCTCTGATCTCTTTTTGTAGGACACGCTGCTGGCTGGAGCTGGCGTTCACCGCAACCTGCTGTAATATGACAATTATCTCTGCAAGACAATTTTCAACAACATTAGTACCCAAGTTTATCTTAGGGTGGCTTTCATGACGGTCAATGTCCACAATAATCAGTCCTTGCGCTAGCAGTTCAACTTAACCAATTTTGATGGTCACCTCCTTGAATCCCACCTGCGGTACGGGCTGACCATTGCTGGCGATGATGCTCAAATCGTTATCTGGGTAGCGGGTAATATCTAAGTCATTTCAGTACCAATTAAAAAGCACATAGGGGATGGTGGTTACCTGTGACCCAGTGTCCAGTAGTGCACTCATAGGAATGCCATCCAGCACCACAGGCAAGACCGGTCGTCCCCCTACGTACTTATCACGCCAGCTCGATGGGCCTGACGGTCTTATGCCTGGGGGTCGGCCCTCTGCCCCAGGTTGGGCCCGTTTAAATGACAGTACCTTGCCATATGTCCTGGTTGGTTGCAGCGGCGGCAGATGGGTTGTCCGTCCTGGTCGTAGCGGTCGCTGGGCCTTCCTCTGGACGATGGGATCCTCCTCTGTCAGCGCCAAGGGACGTCCTCCGGACTGGAAGCCGGCTGGATCTTTCCTGGGGGGGACACCTGTAAAGACTGCACAGTTCTGGTTAGTGTGGCAACGCTTTTGGTCAGCTCTTGGACCTGATGGTGCAGGTCTGCAGCCGGGGCTTTATCCAAAGCCTGTGCATCAGCTCCCACAGGCTCTGAAGACAAGGGCGCTGCCTCCTGGTGATAGGTGATAGCAGGGCGCCTGTGGGTTACAGCGCCACCTGGTGCCGGTTCTCGGAGCACCTGGATGGCCCTGTCTTTAAACTGCGCAAAGTCCAAATCAGGGTTCTGCAAGGCCATTACACGCACCTGGGTTCGGTGGGCGCCGGACTGTAGACCCTCAATGAACTGTTCAGTCAACAGCTTATCCTCATTCCGCACGCTGTCAGGGTCTGCCTGCTTAATGGCTCTCAGGGCCTCCTGCAAATTCAAAGCATAGTCCCGTATACTGTCTTGTGCCCGCCGTTTGCATCCATAAAATTTTAGCTTGATCTCTGCTGAGGTGCGGGTATCAAAAGTGTCCTTTAGATGGGCCAGTATTTCCTTTACAGTCCCCTTTACCCTGGCTGATCAGGACTTCACTTCTCTTTGGGCTGCTCCGATTAACTGGCCTATCAGGATGCTCACTTTTTGTTCCTCCGACAGGGGGTATACTTTGAATAGGCTATTCAGTCTTTCTTTAAAGTCGCTCAGGGTATGCGACTCCCCTGAGAATGGGGCAACCATGCCGCTCCGGGGATATACGACATCGTGAATGGCATCACTGCGGCAGCAGCCGCACTGGCGGTGGGAGCTCCCTCCACTCCTGGTGTATTTCTCCCCCATAGTTAACCGTGGCCTACCTTCCGTTGCTTCATCTCCGTAGGCCGCGGCTCCGCAGGCTATCGTCGGGGTCGAGGACCTTGCGTCGCGCGCTGGTGACGTCGGCGTCTGCTGGGCTCCTTCCAGGACCTTGCGCAGAGTCAGTACGTAAGGCGGGGCTTCAGCTCTTGCGCGCTTTTGGTGTCCACGCACGGCATCCCAAAAATGGCACCCAATGGCAGGAAAATGGCTGCGGATGGCGGGAAAATGGCTGCGGATGATGGGAAACTTCACCACGGTAAGTATCACAGACTTTCTTCAGGCACGCAGTACCCGGTGGTTGCGGGCATGAAATCCTGCTGACTACGCCAAAGTTGACGCACCCCCTGGGCCGTGTGTGGGGGAATCCCGGAGCCGGGTCTCTGTGTAAGGTCAGGGGTTGTAGTCTCCGTGGCGGCGACCCGGTCCCGTGGCTCAGGGTGGTCAAACCAGTGGCGGATCTGTTTACTTGGTTTTTAATGTTGAAATGTCCGACTACGCCACCCGTGGATTGCGGTCACTGAGAACCGCCGCTGTGGGGCAGACCGCTGAGGCTGATGTTGTGTGTGCAGCAGAGGGTAGTATAACTCCCCACAGGAGGAGTATAGCCTCAGGGCAGCGTATGTAGATGGTGAGGGTTGTGGTGCATGGGCGCAGCAGAAATGACTCAGAGTCCGTGCAGTGCAGTTCAGGGTCTTTACTGTTGGTAATGAAGAAGGCCCTGCCGGGAGTACTGGCTAACATTAGAGGCCTGGTCAGTCTGTGAGCGAACAAGAGTCCCCCTGGCCAGGTGGAGGTGTAGGCCTTCCCGTCTGACTGCACTCTTCCTGGCTACCTTGCTGTAGTCATGTAGTAGCCCACGTCCCTGAGTGTACCATGTGGTGCTCACCCGTATGGCTGTTGACTTGGGGCCTTTGGTACCTTCCGCTCCTCGATGGCGGTGCCGGTCCCTTGTGTGTGACTGAGCCTCCGGGCTTTCTATGGCAAGAGGACCTGAAATCCCCTGCCAGGTGGTTTCTGCTGCTGGATGTGGATATCCTCACAGCCTCAGACTCCGGTGCCAAGTTCTCTGCGTCTTAGCCAGGACGAGCTCTGCTAAATCCAGTCCCTGGTCTTCAGCTCCTGTCTCCTACAGAGCTCCTTGCTGCTCCTCTGTCCCTTCCTCTACTCTACTCTACTCTACTAACCCCGCCCCAGATCCAGTTTATAAAGGGCAGGTTCCTTCCCTCCCTGGACTGGGGCAGGAGGCGTTGCATGCAATAGTGCTCCTGCCCAGGAAAACCCATGTTCTCTCTCAGACATGGCATTTCAACCACTGTGGCAACCAGACCCCCTGGGGTGCCACATTAACACTTTCTGTAGTTCCAGGTCTCCGTACATGTACTGTCAGTGCCTGCCTCCAGTCCTTGGGGGTCAGCTGCCTACCATCCGAAGTCAGTTCCGGAGTAGCACCAGATCTCCCTTCCCCGTCCCTCCTTGGATCACAGAGTTGTTAAGCTGCCGTGGATCAAGGTCGGATTCGGTGAGGCACCTAGTTACACCCCTCCGGTCTCTCCATCACCCGCCCCGTTACAGGTTTCCAGAGATTAACACCATAAAAACTATTTTTTTTTTATTTCTACGGGCTAATTACCTGCCTGTTGTGCCCGGCACCAATCTCTGCTGATACACAGCGGTCTCAGACCATTCCTGCAGGTGATTCAGTGGCTTCCACTTTTGTCACATTGACAGAGCAGTGGCTTCTCTTCCCCAGTACTCTGTTGATGGGGCGTGACTACCTATGTTATGGTGATTGACAGCTGGCTCCCCACTGGCTAACTGCGGGGAGCTGGCAGTCAAACAGCATGACATCAGCCCTTTCAACAGAGCAAATTGAAAGAAAAAGAGCTGCTCTGTTGACATGGAGCAGTTGAATTGTCACCAGGAGTGGATGGTGACAGCTCAGAGCCGGCCCCTGGTAGAAGAGGCAGGTAGTTGCCTCTGTTAGCGACTATGTACCTTTTTGTTTTTAGGTCCATTGTAAAGTAAATAATACCGGACAACCCATTTAAATCATATGAATGTTAGTAAAAGTGGTCTTACTCTATGAGCAGGAGTTGGGAGACGCAAATTTTTTAAAATTTAATGGAACTTTTTCATGGAAGTGAAAAGGATTCTCTGGGTAGGCTCAAGATCTTGAGCCAAGATGAACAGTTAATCACCATGGATGTTTCCATATTATTAGACGACCCGATAAGCAACAGATGAATAGGACATGACAGTAGAGCATGACTTTCTTGTGTTTACCTTTTAAACTTTGACGGCTCTTTCCAGTATGCCATATGTTCTAATAGCTATGTTGGACTTGTCTCATCTTTACAGTGAGTAGTCGTGGATGTCACTATTTCTCTTGTTACGTTGATGTAACTCTTTGACATATTAAGTTTTCTGCTTACAGGGTGCATTCCTGTTTTTTCCTACAGCCCATTGCTTCATTTATAAAGAAATAAACCACCATCTATCTCCCTGTCTAGCTAAATTCAAGCCAAGTTTTTACGCTTCATTTTGAGTGTAGATGACATTTTGGACACTTGATGTGGCTTGAAAATAAAATAATTCTAGTAGCTGTTCAAGTAAAAAACTGAACCCAGCAGGTCTTAGTGTCCATTATTTCTTTAAGGATCCTATGCACACCCACTGTAGTAGTGTCTGCATTTGTAAAATAATTGTTTTTGATCAACCATACCAAACAAAGAGAAAATTGAAATACATAGTAAAATGTAAGATAAATTCTAAATTTACCATAAGATGTAAGAACTAAATATTTCCTGCCATAACTATTATGAAAACATTTGGCAATTGTTTTTTTTAATATTCCAGTGCATTTAACATTTAGCCTCATGACAACATACTGTATGACTAAATGGGTATGTCATATGCTTGGTATGTCATATGCTGACATCTGCCGAGCTCATATCTTTGCCGGCAGATGATGGCTGTGATAATCAGCCATCAACTGTCTCTAGTCTGTTAAATTGCCTTTGTCAATCAGTGACAGCTGTAAAGAAATACAAGAGCGCAATAGGGTCTTATCAGGGTTAAAAGTTTGATGAATACCGATAAAACCACTCATCTTGTAAGGTTGTGTGAGCACAAAACTTAAAAATCCTAAAGACCAGATGTAGCAGCTTTCATAAAATATTAATAAAGGTAACTTTATTGGAAGTGTTAATCATATAACTTTATTAGAGGTGTTTTGACATGTGATTTTATATACTCCTCCCTCTGCACTTCGTGCCCTTTTATTTAATTTTTCTGTATATAAACCATGTATGTTTGTACCACCTCGCTATTTTTCTATGGTTGTCCTGAGGAAGGAGTCGGTGGACTCTGAAACGCAACGACATTAAACCTGCAATTTTATTTACTACAACTCGTGTCATTATTAGAGATGAGCGGTGTTCGACTAGAACTGTTCGCCAATCTCAAATTCGAGTTGTTTTGGGCGGTGTTCGAGTCCTTCCACGAACGCGAACAATTTGCAAAAAATTCGGCTGTTCGAGGATATGTTCGATAACTGTTCGTGCACCAAAAGCGTGTCCTGCATGTCTGGCACTATTTAGAGCACCAATCATGCAGGGATTGTCTGCCACTCACTGTAATGCCACAGTCATGGTGGTTGTGGCATTACAGTGGTTGCCCAAATCGATGGGAACAGTGCTCACAGTGAAACATGAAAAGCCGGCAATTCAGCAGCGGCATACACCGGTACCTGACAATTTAGAACAGAAAGAATAGAGCATCACACATAGATTAGATAGATAGAAACATGTCAGTCACATATATAAGAAGTACAGTGATAGTGTTGGTTACTGTACTTGTCATTTAGTGTTAAAGGATTTATTAAAAAAAATATTAGTGTTTTCATGCACCAGCCGGCAATTCAGCATCGGTACCCGACAATTTATAACAGAAAGAATAGAGCATCACACATAGATTAGATAGATAGAAACATGTCAGTCACATATATAAGAAGTACAGTGATAGTGTTGATTACTGTACTTGTCATTTAGTGTTAAAATAAAGGATTTATTAAAAAAAAAATTGGCATGGGGTTCCCCATAATTTTAGTCTCTAGCGGAGGTTAAGCAGACAGCTGGGGCAGATGTTTGAAGCCTGGGAAGGGGGTAATACCCACGGAGCTTCCCAGGCTACTAATATCAGCCCCCAGCTGAATACCTAGCCTTTACTAGCTATTAAAATGGGGGACCCCCAAAAAAATGACGTGGGGTCCCCCCTATTTTAATAGCTAGCAAAGGCTAGGCAGACAGCTGGGGCTGATATTAATAGCCCAGGAAGGGTGCCATGAATATTGGCCCCCTCCCAGGCTAGAAACACCAGCCGTCAGCCGCCCCAGAAATGGCGCATCCATAGGATGCGCCAATTCTGGCACTTAACCTCACTCTTCCCACAGCCCTGTAGTGGTGGCAGTGGGGTAATAGGGCTGGGGTTGATGTCAGCTTATAATGCCAGCTGACATCAAGCCCAGGTTAGTAATGGAGAGGCGTCTATAAGACACCCGCATTACTAACCCCATAGTCAAAGTTAAAAAAAAACACAACACCCAGAATAAAGTCCTTTAATTGAAATAAAGACACAATTCTTTATTGTTCTAAATTAAACCATACTTACCATCATGCTCATTCCAGCTGAAGCCAACGATCTCCTGCAATAAAAGTAAAATAATAAACCAACATCATCCTTACCTTTCCATGGTTCCCACAACAGCTTCAGCTCTGCTACATTCACATGACAGGCTGGACAGCAGCAGAATGCTGCCATCCAGCTTGCCATGCCGCAGAGACTGAGAAGCGCAGGCATGCTTGCGCTCTGCAGTTTCTGGCTGTGAAGGCATAAAGATGAGCCGAGTTCATGTCCAATGAACTCAGCTCACCTCATGCACGTCACTGACAGCGTGGGAAAATTCTCCTGCGCATGCGGTGAGTGCAGGAGAATTTTCCCACGCTGTCAGTGACGTGCATGAGGTGAGGTCATGTCCAATGAACTCGGCTCATCTTTATGCCGTCACTGACAGCGTGGGAAAATTCTCAGCGCTCAGCGCTTGAGCAGGAGAATTCTCCCACGCTGTCAGTGACGTGCATGAGGTGAGCCGAGTTCATTGGACATGAGCTCACCTCATGCATGTCACTGACAGCGTGGGAAAATTCTCAGCGCTCAGCGCTTGAGCAGGAGAATTGTCCCACGCTGGGATGGCATTGAGATGACAGGCTGGATCGCAGCTGAGCGCTGCCATCCAGCATGCCATCCTTCATAGACACTGCAGAGCGCAGGCATGCTTGCGCTCTGCAGTGTCTCTGAAGGATGACAAAATGGATGGCAGCGCTCAGCTGCGATCCAGCCTGTCATCTCAATGCCATCCCAGCATGGGAGAATTCTCCTGCTGAAGCGCTGAGCGCTGAGAATTTTCCCACGCTGTCAGTGACGTGCATGAGTTGAGCCGAGTTCATTGGACATGAGCTCACCTCATGCACATCACTGACAGTGTGGGAAAATTCTCCTGCACTCACCGCATGCACAGGAGAATTTTCCCACGCTGTCAGTGACGTGCATGAGGTGAGCAGAGTTCATTGGACATGAACTCGGCTCATCTTTATGCCGTCACAGCCAGACACTGCAGAGCGCAAGCATGCCTGCTCTTCTCAGTCTCTGCAGCATGGCAAGCTGGATGGCAGCGTTCTGCTGCGGTCCAGCCTGTCATGTGAATGTAGCAGAGCTGAAGCTTTCGTGGGAACCATGAAAAGGTAAGGATGATGTTGGTTTATTATTTTACTTTTATTGCAGGAGATCGTTGGCTTCAGCTGGAATGGGTGTGATGGTAAGTATGGTTTAATTTAGAGCAATAAAGAATTGTGTCTTTATTTCAATTAAAGGACTTTATTCTGGGTGTTGTGTTTTTTTTTAACTTTGACTATGGGGTTAGTAATGGGGGTGTCTTATAGACGCCTCTCCATTACTAACCTGGGCTTGATGTCAGCTGGCATTATAAGCTGACATCAACCCCAGCCACCACTACAGGGCAGTGGGAAGAGTGAGGCTAAGTGCCAGAATTGGCGCATCCCATGGATACGCCATTTCTGGGGCGGCTGACGGCTAGTGTTTCTAGCTTGGGAAGGGGCCAATATTCATGGCACCCTTCCTGGGCTATTATTATCAGCCCCAGCTGTCTGCCTAGCCTTTGCTAGCTATTAAAATAGGGGGGACCCCACGTCATTTTTTTGGGGGTCCCCCATTTTAATAGCTAGTAAAGGCTAGGTATTCAGCTGGGGGCTGATATTAGTAGCCTGGGAAGCTCCGTGGGTATTACCCCCTTCCCAGGCTTCAAACATCTGCCCCAGCCATCTGCTTAACCTCCGCTAGAGACTAAAATTATGGGGAACCCCACGCCAATTTTTTTTTTAATAAATCCTTTATTTTAACACTAAATGACAAGTACAGTAATCAACACTATCACTGTACTTCTTATATATGTGGCTGACATGTTTCTATCTATCTAATCTATGTGTGATGCTCTATTCTCTCTGTTATAAATTGTCGGGTACCGATGCTGAATTGCCGGCCGGCTTTTTTAAAGAGTCGGTGCATGAAAACACTAATATTTTTTTTAATAAATCCTTTAACACTAAATGACAAGTACAGTAACCAACACTGTCACTGTACTTCTTATATATGTGACTGACATGTTTCTATCTATCTAATCTATGTGTGATGCTCTATTCTTTCTTGTCTAAATTGTCGGGTACCGGTGTATGCCGCTGCTGAATTGCCGGCCGGCTTTTTTAAAGAGAGTGTCTTCTGAGCAGTTTGTCAGCTTTTGGACACCTTTGAAGGTGTTTTCTATGTGTTTCTATGTGTTTTTGTTTGCCTGCCATTGGTTTTAATGGTGTTCGACGGTGTTCTCAACGGTGTTCTAAGGTGTTCGACGAACAGTTTCACGAACATCCCGGTATTCGACGAACCGAACCCGAACACTACGGGGGTGTCTCAACACTAGTCATTATTCCAGATAGCGCAGGAACTCTTCCAATCCAGTTACCTTTATTAATCAGTTACATCGGCATTCACAGTGTGCCAGCAGGGGACAAGCCATTCTAGGAACCCATTGGCACTCCTGTGATGTGATCATGGAGCACTGAATGGTTTTCTTGATGGCCAGGGGTCCGCTGAAAATCCCTGTACCTGTCATGATGATAATCCTGTGAAAGCCAGCCAGTGGCTAGTGCTCATAGGAGAAAAATACAGTGAAAAGTAAAAAAAGTTTTAAAAAATATGAAAAGAAAATATATGAATGTTCAAATTAAGAAGTAAAAAAATACACATATTTGATATAGCTGCATTCATAAAAGTCCGATCTATCCAAATATAAAATAAATTAATCCAATTGGTAAACGGTTTAACGAGAAAATAAGTCAAAATGCCAGAATAAAGGCACATGTGGTGTCAAAATTATCACTGCACCCCTAGATGAATTCATTGAGAGGTGTAGTTTGTAAAATGATGTCACTTATGGGGGTTTCTGCTATTCTGGCACCTCAGGAGCTCTGTCAATGCGACATGGCACCCGCAAACCGTTCCAGCAAAATCTGAACTCCAATATGGCGCTTCTTCCCATCTGAGCTTTGCAATGTGCCTCAAAAGTAGTTTTCGACCATATATGAGGTATTGGTGTACTCAGGAGAAATTGAACAACAAATTGTATGGTGCAATTTTTTTTGTTACCCTTGCCAAAATAAAAAAATTGGGACTAAAAGAACATTTTTGGGGGAAAATTAGATTTTTTTATTTTCACAGCTCAACATTATAAACTTCTGTGAAGCACCTGTGGGTTCAAGGTGCTCACCACACATCTAGATACCTTCCTTGAGGGGGTCTAGTTTCCAAAATGGGTTCACTTGTTTTTTTTCACTGTTTAGGCACATCAAGGGCTTTCCAAATGCAACATGGTATCCGCTAATGATTCCAACAAATTTTACTTTCAAAAAGTCAAATGGCACTCTTTCTATTCTAAGCCCTGCCATGCACCCAAACAGTAGTCTTCCTCCACTTATTGGGTATCGGCGTACTCAGGAGAAATTTCACAAAAAATTGTATGGCACATTTTCTCCTGTTACCCTTGTGAAAATGCAAAATTTGGGGCTAAAAGAGATTTTTTGTGAGAAAAATTAGATTTTTTTATTTTCACGGCTCTACGTTATAAACTTCTGTTAAGCACCCGGGGGTTCAAGGTGCTCACCACACATCTAGATACATTCCTTGAGAGGTCTAGTTTCCAAAATGGGTTCACTTGTTGTTTTTCACTGTTTAGGCACATCAGGGGCTTTCCAAATACAACATGGTATCCGCTAATGATTCCAACAAATTTTACTTTTAAAAAGTCAAATGGCACTCTTTCTATTCTAAGCCCTGCCATGCACCCAAACAGTAGTTTTCCTCCACTTATTGGGTATCAGCGTACTCAGGAGAAATTGCACAAAAAAATTGTATGGCACATTTTCTCCTGTTACCCTTGTGAAAATGCAAAATTTGGGGCTAAAAGAAATTCTTTGTGAGAAAAATTTGATCTTTTTATTTTCACGGCTCTATGTTATAAACTTCTGTTAAGCACCCGGGGGTTCAAGGTGCTCACCACACATCTAGATACATTCCTTGAGGGGTCTAGCTTCCAAAATGGAATTACTTGTGTTTTTTTTCACTGTTTATGCACATAAAGGGCTCTCCAAATGCGACATGGCATCTGCTAATGATTCTAGCCAATTTTTCTTTCAAAAAGTCAAACGATGCTCCTTACCTTCCAAGCCCTACCGTGCGCCCAAACAGTAGTTTTACCCCCACATAAGGGGTATCTATGTACTCAGGAGAAATTGAACAACAATTTTTGGGGTCCATTTCCTCCCATTGCCCTTGTGAAAATAACAAATTTGGGGCTAAAATAACATTTTTATGTGGAAAATGTGATTTTTTATTTTTACGGCTCAACGTTACAAATTTCTCTGAAGCACCTGGTGGTTCAAGGTGCTCACCACATGACTAGATAAGTTCCTTGAGGGGTGTAGTTTTCAAAATAGGGTAAATTTTGGGGGGTTTCCACTGTTTAGGCACATCAGAGGTTTCAAAATGCGACATGTTGTCCATTCTGAATTCCAGCCAATTTGCGTTCACAAAGTCAAGCAATGCTACTTCACTTCCAAGCCCTGCCATGTGCCAAAACAATAGTTTTCCCCCACATATCGGGTATCAGCGTGCTCATGAGAAACTGCACAACAAATGCTTGAGTCCATTTTCTCCTATTACCCTTGTGAAAATAAAAAAATTGGCTCAAAAGTAAATTTTTTGTTAAAAAAAGTTAAATGTTCATATTTTTTCCTTCCACATTGATTCAGTTTCTGTGAAGCACCTGAAGGGTTCTTTTTGAATTTTGAGCTCCTTGAAGGGTGCAGTTTTTTGAATGGTGTAAATTTTCTGTCATATAGGCCCCTAAAAGTCACTTGAAATGTGATGTGGTCCCTAAAAAATTGGTTTTGTAAATTTGGTTGGAAAAATGAGAAATCGCTTGCCAACTTTTAACCCTTCTAACTTCCTAACGAAAAAAAATTATGTTTAAAAAACTGTGCTGATGTAAAGTAGACATGTGGAAAATGCTATTTATTAACTACTTTGTGGGACATAACTTTCTGGTGGAAGGGCAACAAAATAAAAATTGGAAAATTGCAACATTTTCTAAATTTTCACCAAATTTCTGATTTTTTCATAAATAAACGCAAGTCATATTGAACAAATTTTACAAATTTCACCTCTATGAAGTACAATATGTCATGAAAAAACAGTCCCAGAATCCTTACTCTTGTCCATTTGTCCCCACTTCTACTTTCTGAAGGTTTATTTATTTTTTATTTATTTATTTATTTTACTCACTTATATAGCGCCATTAATTTCACATCGCTTTTACAGACATTATGGACACTGTCCCCATTGGGGCTCACAATCTAAATTTCCTATCAGTATGTCTTTGGAGTGTGGGAGTAAACTGGAGAACCCGGAGGAAACCCACGCAAACACGGGGAGAACATACCAACTCCTTGCAGATGTTGTCCTTGGTGGGATTTGAACCCAGGACCCCAATGCTGCAGTGCTAACCCATGAGCCACCATACTGCCCCAAGGTTAAGGGGAGGTTGCAGGCATAGCTCTTGTTAAAAAATTCAAAATAAAAATACAAATCTGCCATTTTGCGTACACAGCTGTTCTACAGAGCTATGTTTTTGCACGGTTACAGACTACAAATAACCCCTGTATGTAGTCTGATTCTGCTGCTATTTGTTACTAAACTCCTTTTGTCCCTCTTGTATTATCTACAGGTTAACAAGAAGATTAAGGGCAGTGTTTCTATGTATATTAATATTATATGTACTTTATATATAAAATGTGTAATTTGATCGCGATTGGTAACATTTATGGGAGATTTACAGTATACTTCTCTACTTAAGCAACCGCTGCCCTTTTTGTCACCATTTGGACACAAAATTTACTATGAAAATTACAATAGAATCAGTGCTAATGTCTTTTATTTTTTTTTTATCTTTTTCCAGAACATTGTCTTAAGAATTATTATTTTACTCTTCTAAAGGATATAAAAAAAAAGATGTGTGTAAAAAATGAATAACAGTTCTGAGATTTTGCTATTGCACGTAATTAAAATGCAATACTATACAGTAATAATGTAATAATAATGTAGTAAGACAAATATTTAACGTTTTTCCAGCCAATGTTCAGATGGCCATTTTTATATCTCAAGATAGTGTTCCTTCACTTATGAGCAGATGTTTAAATTCCTTAAGGAGCTTTTTTTTCTTTCCTGTAAGACTATGGAAATCAACTTGGCATGGGTACCGGACTCCCAGGTGGAGCGGGTGAACGCAAGCCGTCTTAGAAGTCTTAGATCAAGGCTAGTCAGTAAGAGCAACAGAGCCCAGTCACCAAAAGCCTAGTGCTTTAGTGACTGACAGGTACAGGCTCCTTCTAAAGCATGAAAAGGAATGGTAAATTATCTCACTGACAGAATAAATCTTCTGTTTGTTTGCTGTGGACCAGATGTGTTACAAGCTGATGTGGAAATGTCTGCTTGTGCCAATCTTTCTTTAAATCACAATTTGGCAGGAGGTTAGCCCGTTTAGCTTTGCCTTTCAAAAAATTTGATTTTCGGTAATGATAAATGCAATTAGTAAGAAATTTGAAATTCAACACAGAATTCAGGGGAGGGCAAGATCATTGATATTGTAATACAATTTATGCTCCAAAACCCAGATGTAATGTCTGGTAATGAAGTAAATCACCCTAAGGGCATATTTGTATTTACAGTTAATGATATCATTAATTTATGTCAATTAGTCAATGGAGTTTTATAAGGAAGTAGGAGCATATGGGAAGAAAAGGCTTTCTAAAGTTGTTGGTGACTATTTTGGAGAGGACATGTCCCTCATCCCCCTTCAAAATACTAATTTAGTCAATTATATATTTTTTATAGAAAGTAGTTTAAAGATTAATGGAAATGTTCTTAGTAATATGTCTAATGTTCTACAGAAGTTTTTGGGTAAATTCCTACTTTATCGCTTGATCCAGGGTGTTGAAGTGGTTTAAAGCAATATGTGTGGTTCTCTAGGGGGTAATGGATTAATATGAGAGATGAGTGAATAAATTTGAGTAAAATTCTACTAAAATTCTACTAAGTTCTACTAAAATTTTAGCAGAATTTTACCAGAATTTGCATTCAACGAAATATGGATTTCTTGTAGTTCGGATTCAGTTACATGGTGGCTGCTGGATGTCATTTTTCTGAACTGAATAAGGTCATTAAATGTTAAAAAAAAATATTTTACTCACCTTACTGCCCACCCCTCCGGCCCCTCCTTATCACCCGTACGGTCCCTTACATAACTTCGGATGCCCAGCCACTCATAATGAAATCCTTGGGCCTTTCATGCTGAGCTGGGACTTCTGTCTACGATGAAGCATGGGAGGATTCTTCCCTAATGCGTGAAAGGTTAAGGTGTCATTATGTCACGGCATGCGCCATGACCTTGCGAGTGAATGCGCAGGACCCTCCAGGGTCTCTTCAAAGCTGAAAGCCCAGTGTGAAAGGTTCTGAGATTTCAGGGCGAGCTGTGGTGATCTCAAGATGCAGTGAGGACCGGACGAGTGACGGTGATAAGCGGAGAATCCGTAGAGGTTAGCGGTGAGGGAGTATAACAATTTTTTTTTTTTACATCTTATGTTTATTATGCCCTGGGATCTAGATAAATACCAGAGCATAATAAAAGGATATTAAATAATTTCTCAAAGATTCAAATTTCCCAGTAAAAACCATAAGAACAGATGAATCCTAAATTTGCCTAATCCGCTCATCTCTAACTAATATCTGATACCTGTGAAGGTACAGTTAGCTCAAAAAACACTTTACACTTCTGCTTGGGTACTTATATTGTCTTTGACAGTCTTTCATAGAATGTTTTAATGTTCTAAATTCAAGAATATCCAACCTACTATTAATCGGTCATTAAAATGAAACATACAATGTACTATAATCTAGCAAAGGGAACATGTCGTGTTATACATGTAGTCTGAACTGTGGACAGCATGGCATAAAAAAGGGGAAGCGGAATAGAATGATATATCAGTTTGCTAGAAAAGATTCAGTTTAACTTGAAATCCCTGATGTTTATATGCATATGAGTCCAGTGGGTGTTCCTACCCAATGATTAACAGCAGGGATGAGTGGACCCGTGGAAGTTCGAGTACGTCGGATTCAACCGAACTTTAGTCCAAAGTTTGGTTTGGGTACCAAAACTGTACCCGAACTTGAATCAGAACCCGAACCCCATAGAAATCAATGAAGACCCAAACTTTGGAACTGGAAAATCTCTCTCTCTCACGGACCTTCAGGAAAAGTCCGTGTTCGGAGTTCAGCACTGGACACTAGGTGTCTGGTACAAACCCCAAACTTTACAGTTCGGGATCGCTCATCTCTAATTAACAGCTAAATCTGCATGTTCAGGCATACAGGGAAGATTGTCAGTCATTAAATTGGACCTCCCACTGGACTCATATGCATTTAACACCAGGGATTTCAATGAATAAAATGCAAGTTTCACTAAAACTTTTCCTGAAAATATGTAAATCAATCTGATTAGCTCCTCCTGCTCTATAACATCCTGCCCTCAGTTCAGACACCATTTTCCCTTTAAGCAGCAGTACTCAATAAATATAATACTATTTATCATACATAGCATGAAAACCAAACAGGTCACCTTGCATTATACATCACACCCCACACTATACTAATATTCACACATGCAGACAGGTAAAATAACAAACCACAACAGACTAATAAAGGATTGGGAGAGAGGAGTAGGAAGGGGAAATAAAATGCCCAAAGCTTTGTTGAGCGACAAAACACATGACGGGGAGATGGGGAAGCAAAGAAGTTTTCATCCTCTTCTTCATTGATACATGGTTTGCAAAAGATTCCACAGTCTAATAGCAGGTTGTAGATCAATCCGTGTCCTTATAAGAACTGATAATGAGCCACGTGTCCTGTATGATCGCATCAGAATGATCCCCTGGAAATAGTTGATAAAGCACTGAATGGTATGATAGGCTGCTCCTGGATGCAGAGCCTTTGACTTCATTTTCTATAGCATCTAACAAATCCTGTGCAAAATGAAAACCCTAAAAGATTTGCAAGGAAAGGTGCTACGTCTGTAAAGAGGCACTTTGGTCTAACTAAATGGAGGACCAATTAAGTCTATACCATATGTGGGTAGTCCATTCATTTTAACGGGCACCTTGCAGAGATGAGTGAACTTGCTTAGATTAGAATTCAGCAGATTTCTTGAATTTGGCAGGGAAATTTGATTCACAACAAAGTTATTCAATATGAATTGAATGTTTCTTAAAGCGCTCTTGGGTCTCTCAAGACACCAGAGCATAATATACATGGAGAGAAAAGACGAACCTTGTCACTTACCTGTCTTTCCATTGCAACTTTCCCCAGCCCTCGAATCTTCTTCCTTTAACTTCACTCAGTGATGCTGTAGCCTCGAGAAGGCCCTGTTGGACTTCTTGTCAGTGGCTCAGGTGATGCTCATCATGATATTATTACGCACTTTACAATATCACGACGTCACAGAGCACATGACCCAAAGCACTGACTATACCTCGGGCAACGCCCGTCATTACTTGCACAATGATGCCACGTTTTGCGTCATGTCTGAGGTCTACTCAGTGCCAGAAGACAGGCGCTGAATAGTGAAGATAGCAAGAGCAAGCGCGGAGCACTGAACAGTGGGCTACTGTGATGAAGTGAATATTTTTTTTACCATTTTGCTCTCTACAGTTCAACAAAATCAGGGCAGATTAGCCTGTGCTTTGCTGAAGTCGTGCCCACCAATTCCAAAAATTCTCTATCTGTAGAACGTGAATTTTTGGAAAATTCAAGGAAAATTCAATTTTCCTTGAACAGACTCCCTCTAGTACCTTGTAATCCTTCATGAGGGTCGGTTGTTGGATTATTCCACTGGATTGAAGAGGAATCAAATTTGGAGAATCTCCTTTGTTTTCCATTGGTGTCCATCGCCCTTTCTGCTTTAATTTCCTCAGACCTTTTGTTATAGTGGAACAGGATTCATACTGTGTATGGTTAAAGAAAGTGACAGGAAGAATTAGAGTAGTCTGGAAATACAGTATTTCACCAGAGAGCGGGAGAGAGGAGGATAGAGAGGGAGAGACGTAGACAAAGGGGGAGAGATTCATAAAATACTGCCATATATGCTGTTATTGCCAGTTCTATTCCAGGCTGTGCTCTACTGAGATCCAATGATAACCCAGTTACTGACCACCATCGTAAAAGATATGATAATTCTCTTGATCAACTGGGATAGACAATGTGATGTCTTAGCTTCAAGGCATTACAAAGAAGCTTGTCGGTCATGCAAAATTCCATTAGCTCACTCTGTGATGCTTCAGCAGAATAGGAAGTGGCGCAGGACATGTTTTTTTCTAACCTCGCAAATCGAATCTCAAAGTGCAAAATTCACGTAGAACTGCAAATTTCAGGAAATTAGACCAGAAGTCTTTAACTGAGATTAATAAATCTGTATGCAATGAGCTGCTCTTGGGGTGGCTACAGTTAAACAATTTTTCCTGTTGAGGAGCACCATAAGCTCCATAGCAGTAATTTAAGTTTCCTCTAAAGTAGGTATCATACTGGCGCAGCTGTCCTGTGAGCTAGTAGAATTGTTAAAATTGCAGTGAAAAGATTGCTATGCATTGTTTTACCTGTCATGGTGCTACAAAGAAATACAGTGGGTATCAAAAGTATTCAGACCCCTTTACATTTTTCACTTTTTGTTTCATTGCAGCCATTGGGTAAATTCTATAAAGTTAATTTTTTTTCTCATTAAAGTACACTCTGCACCCCATCTTGACTGAAAAAAACAGAAATGTAGAAATATTTGCAAATTTATTTAAAAAGAAAAACTGAAATATCACATGGTCATAAGTATTCAGACCCTTTGCTCAATATTGAGTAGAAGCACCCTTTTGAGCTAGTACAGCCATGAGTCTTCTTGGGAATGATGCAACAAGTTTTTCACATCTGGATTTGGGGATCCTCTGCCATTCCTCTTTGCAGATCCTCTCCAGTTCTGTCAGGTTGGATGGTGAATGTTGGTGGACAGCCATTTTCAGGTCTCTCCAGAGGTGCTCAATTGGGTTTAGGTCAGGGATCTGGCTGGGCCAGTCAAGAATGGTCACAGAGTTGCTCTGAAGCCACTCGTTTGTTATTTTAGCTGTGTGCTGAGGGTCATTGTCTTGTTGGAAGGCGAGCCTTCGGCCAAGTCTGAAGTCCAGAGCACTCTGGAAGAGGTTTTCATCCAGGATATCTCTGTATTTGGCCGCATTCATGTTTCCTTCAATTGCAACCAATCATCCTGTCCCTGCAGCTGAAAAACACCCCCATAGCATGATGCTGCCACCACCATGTTTCACTGTTGGGATTGTATTGGGCAGGTGATGAGCAGTGCCTGGTTTTCTCCACACATACCACTTAGAATTATGACCAAAAAGTTCTATCTTTGTCACATCAGACCAAATAATCTTATTTCTCACCGTCTGGGAGTCCTTCATGTGTTTTTGAGTAAACTCTATGCGGGCTTTCATATGTCTTGCACTGAGGAGAGGCTTCCATTGGGCCACTCTGCCATAAAGGCCCGACTGGTGGAAGGCTGCAGTGATAGTTGACTTTGTGGAACTTTCTCCCATCTCTGTACTGCATCTCTGGAGCTCAGCCACAGTGATCTTGGGGTTCTTCTTTACCTCTCTCATCAAGGCTCTTCTCCCACGATTGCTCAGTTTGGCTGGACGGTCAGGTCTAGGAAGACTTTTGGTGGACCCAAACTTCTTCCATTTAAGGATTATGGAGGCCACTGTGCTCTTAGGAACCTTGAGTAGTGCAGAAATTCTTTTGTAACCTTGGCCAGATCTCTTTCTTGCCACAATCCTGTCTCTGAGCTTCTTGGGTAGTTCCTTTGAGCTCATGAATCTCATTTGGTCTGACATGCACTGTGAGCTGTGAGGTCTTATATAGACAGGTGTGCGCCTTTCCAAATCAAGTCCTATCAGTTTAATTAAACACAGCTGGACTCCAATGAAGGAGTAGAACCATTTCAAGGAGGATCAAGAGGAAATGGACAGCATGTGACTTAAATATGAGTGTCTGAGCAAAGGATCTGAATACTTATGACCATGTGATATTTCAGTTTTTCTTTTTTAATAAATTCGTAAAAATTTCTACATTTCTGTTTTTTTCAGTCAAGATGGGGTGCAGAGTGTACTTTAATGAGAAAAAAATGAACTTTTAAGAATTTACTAAATGGCTGTAATGAAACAAAGTATGAAAAATTTAAAGGGGCCTGAATACTTTCTGTACCCACTGTAACTATGATAATTTGGAAGCTAGGTTCAGATTTAAAAAACAAACAAAAATATCATGTTTTTTACTACAGAAACAATTGCCTGAACTCACACTGAACTGAAATCCAAGACAAACCCATGGAAATGTGGTTTCCTGTGGAGGTGTAAGGAATAGAGATGAGCGTTGTTCTACTCGAACTGTTCGCCAATCTCAAATTCGAGCTGTTTTGGGCGGTGTTCGAGCCGTTCGGCGAACACGAACAATTTGATAAAAATTCGGCTGTTCGAGGTTATGTTCGATAACTGTTCGTGCACCAAAATCATAACTGGATTTTTTCTCAGTAATGATGAAAATTAATGTTAATACGCAGTTTGAGTGTACAGCGGGGTGGGGGGAGGGGCAGGGGATGGATCTCTGCAGGAACAATGAAGATCTCCATTTTTTTTTCTCTTTCCCGCATTTACAGTGGGGAGGTGCAATCTGTCAGCCTATCAGCAGCGCACACACGGAGCGAAGTGCTTTTTTTCACACAAGCAAGGGCATGTGTCATTGGCAGTGTATGTCACATGTCCTTGCCCTATAAGACCAAGCCATTTTCCCCGTCGCCACCATTTTCTCACTGCTGCAGCTGCGTGTTAGACGGCACCGCTGTTGCTGTGTGCGCTATACCTTGTTAATTTCAAGCCAATTTTCGCACAAATATACAGATAGCTTGGGAGTAGGGAATAGTTGTGATTGCAGTCCTTTTAAGGACTAGGTTACAGCATTTCCTACGACTTTTATCAGGGAGGTCTGTGCTCTTAAATAGATAGGTTGTGGGAGTAAAGACTAATTGTAATTGGAGTCCTTTTCAGGACTAGGTTACATCAGTTCCTATCAGTTTTTGCCAGGCAGGTCTGTGCCAGTGCTGTGCAAGTTTTTTTCACAGCATTTGGCTGAATCTAGCAAAGCTAATCCTTTTTGGCCTATTGCAGAGTGTGTTAGTCAGTGGAGTAGCCTATCTGTGTTGCAAGATATACCACCTGTGTATAGAATCCCAATTTTTTTACTGCACCTAGTGAAGTAAAATCTTTTGGGCATAGCATCATTCTATTAGTCCATCTATACTGACCTCCATCAGGTTGCAAATTAAAACTAATTTTTATCTGCATCTACAGTACCTCTGAAAAAATATTTAGGCTTCTAGCTGTGTGTGGGACTTGTTGTATTAGTCCATCTAAACTGACCTCCATCAGGTTGCAAACTGAATATATTTTTTTCTGCATCTACCTCTGAAAAAATATTGGGCTTCTAGCTGTGTGTGGGTCTTGTTCTATTAATCCATCTATACTGACCTCCATCAGGTTGCAAACTGAATATAATTTTTTTCTGCATCTAGCTCTGAAAAAATATTTGGCCTTCTAGCAGTGTGTCGGACTTTCTCTATTAGTCCATCTATACTGACCTCCATCAGGTTGCAAATTAAAACTAATTTTTATCTGCATCTACAGTACCTCTGAAAAAATATTTGGGCTTCTAGCTGTGTGTGGGACTTGTTGTATTAGTCCATCTATACTGACCTCCATCAGGTTGCAAATTAAAACTAATTTTTATCTGCATCTACAGTACCTCTGAAAAAATATTTGGGCTTCTAGCTGTGTGTGGGACTTGTTGTATTAGTCCATCTATACTGACCTCCATCAGGTTGCAAACTGAATATATTTTTTTCTGCATCTACCTCTGAAAAAATATTTGGGCTTCTAGCTGTGTGTGGGACTTGTTGTATTAGTCCATCTATACTGACCTCCATCAGGTTGCAAACTGAATATATTTTTTTCTGCATCTACCTCTGAAAAAATATTGGGCTTCTAGCTGTGTGTGGGACTTGTTGTATTAGTCCATCTATACTGACCTCCATCAGGTTGCAAACTGAATATATTTTTTTCTGCATCTACCTCTGAAAAAATATTGGGCTTCTAGCTGTGTGTGGGTCTTGTTCTATTAATCCATCTATACTGACCTCCATCAGGTTGCAAACTGAATATAATTTTTTTCTGCATCTAGCTCTGAAAAAATATTTGGCCTTCTAGCAGTGTGTCGGACTTTCTCTATTAGTCCATCTATACTGAACTCCATCAGGTTGCAAACTGAATATATTTTTTTCTGCATCTAACCCAGCCAATAGTTTTGGCCTAATACCACAGTTTGGCCACTCAGCTCTGCTCGGTTACCATCCATTGTTTTTTTGTGCAAACAACTCCAGAGTTGTGAATTAGTTAACCACCAAAATGAGTGGAAAAAGGCCTGCTGCTGGTGTAAAGGGGAATAGGCGTGTTGGGAAGGGGAAAAAAGGTTGTGTCCGTGGGGTAGGTGTTAAAGCAACAGTAACATCTGCAGAAGAAAGACCATCTTCCAGCCAAACTAAAATGTCTACTTCTTTTAGCGGACAATGTGATAAGATCCCTTTCTTATGGCCACGCCAATCGCTACAAATTCCAGATGAGGCACAAAAACAGCAGGTGCTTCAACGGATATCAAGTGCTCCTTTAAGTGGGCTCTCCTCCACATCAACTTCAACATCACAAATACTCCAGTCCTCAAAGGTGTCACCCAAATCGCACTTGCTTCCTCACAGCTCCCAAATCTCCAGCTGCCCGTCTGAGTATGAGGTAGAACAGATGGTTGAGTCTGCAGAGCTGTTTACTCATACTATAGCCTGGGAATCAGAGGTCGACTCCAGCGCTTCTGTGAATCCAGACGAGGAAATGATCTGCACTGATGCCCAGAATCTTTATGAGTCGGATCCAGGACCAGACGCAGAAGGTTCTGACCATGATGTAGACCCTCATTCCCAAACTGTAACTCCTGTTGGTGGAGACAATGAGGAAGACGATGATAAGACTCAAATACCTGATTGGAGCGACAACTTTAGTTTTTTGTCAGGGCAGGAACAGGTTGGCTCTGAGGACGACGGGTGTGATAACACACAGGGTGATGATGATGAGGTTGGAGATCCCACTTACTGTCAACCCACAGTCAGCCAAGAGATGAGGTCAGCAGAGGAGGTGGAGGAAGATGCTAGTGACGACGAGGTCAGGTTGTGCCTTCCTGGACAGAGACGTAGTACTGGAAGCACGTCAACAACTGCATCCTCAAACACAACTCTGCCTCTCACCACAAGTCGTGGTGGCTCTTCAGGTCGCATGGGTGCTAAGCCTTGCATAGCCTGGGCATTTTTTCAGATCGATAAAGATGACCCAACTCGTGTTATCTGTAACATTTGTCAGCAAAAGCTAAGTAGAGGCCAAAAAATACATAGTTTGAGTACTTCATGCATGAACCGGCACATGGACATGAAGCATAAGTTGCAGTGGGAAGCTCAGTGTGCTACAATGCGGCCTAGCCGGCCGGGCCAACCACCGTCTGCCATATCTTGTGCATCCGCGGCATCTTCATCCTCTGTGACTGGGGGGACAGCAGTCACACCTGTTTTGGGGCGCAGACCTGCCACCTCTTTACCCGCAACAGCCAGCGTGATTGGCAGGTCATCATTTTCTTTGGAGGTGGTAACAGCAGCTGGTGTTGAGCGCTGTCCGACATCGATAGCACCACCTTTGGATCAAGGCAACCTAACATGTCCGCCTGCATCTTCCTCACAGACCGGCAGTTTGCCGGGGACACCCTTATCAACCCCGTCTAAGCACAATAGCCAGCCCTCGGTCCCTCAGATGTGGACAAGTAAAAGATCATTTCCTCCTAGCCATGAGAAAGCTAAGAGGTTGAATTTCACCATCTGCAAGCTCTTGGCTACAGAAATGCTGCCTTTCCGCCTGGTGGACACAGAGGATTTTCGAGACCTTATGTCCGTCGCAGTGCCCCAGTACCAGATGCCCAGTCGGCACTACTTCTCAAAGAAAGGTGTGCCTGCGCTCCACCAGCATGTCGCACACAACATCACCGCTTCTTTGAGAAACTCTGTGTGTGACAGGGTGCATTTCACCACAGACACTTGGACGAGTAGGCATGGACAGGGGCGTTACATGTCGCTGACTGGGCACTGGGTAACTATGGTGACAGCAGGACAAGGGGCTGCTGTCCAAGTCTTGCCGTCCCCACGAGTTGTGCGTCAATCCTCTTTATGTCAAAGTTCCTCCACTGCTTCTGCCTCCTCAACCTCCTCTCGGTCTTCCACCTGCACCCAAAGCCTGTCTGGTCATGCCACAAGCTTTCTAACTGCGCAGAAGGGATCCTGCACACCTCCTTACTATGCTGGCAGTAGGGCTCAACGTCATCAGGCGGTTTTTACATTGAAATGTCTGGGAAATGTGAGTCACACAGCTGAGGAGTTGTGGTCAGCTCTGGAGAACCAATTTCATGAATGGTTGTCTTCCACAAAATACCAGTGGTGCACGTAGTGAATCTCACAGTTCCAACTTGCCAACCGTGGGACCGTCAAGTGTTCAGCACTCAAACCGTAACAGAACCACAGTATCTGCTGGTAACATCAATTTTGCAGAATCATTTCACCACTTTTTTAGCCCATCCTTTGCAAGGCCACAGGAGACAAGAAGTCTGACACATAGTCAACGCCTAGAGACGATGGTACAGGAGTATCTCCAAGTAAACATTGAAGCCACGACTGTGTCACTGGACCCTTGCTCTTTTTGGGCTTCCAATCTGGATAAATGGCCGGAGCTAGCCACTTACGCCTTGGAGATCTTGTCATGCCCCGCAGCCAGCGTTCTGTCTGAACGTGTGTTCAGCGCTGCTGGTGGTGTGCTGACAGATAAGCGCACGCGTCTCTCCACTGATAATGTAGACAGACTCACGTGCATAAAGATGAACAAATCATGGATCCGAAACGACTTTTCTACCCCTGTGTCATCCTGGGGAGAGTAAAAGCTTGATGATTGGTTAAAATCACCCTACCAACCGTTTTAAGCTTTCAAATTACTAATCATGTTTATCTGTATCTTGACTGGAAAATAATTTGGGCTTTGTAGCAGTGTGCAGCACTGATCCTATTAGGCCATCTATACTAAAGCTTCACCAGATTTAAAATTAAAAATAATTTTTAGCTGCATCTAGCCCGGAAAATAATTTTGGGGCTCCGAGATGCGCAAGACACATAAGTGCCTTCTTGCTGCACTACCTGCAGCATGACCCTCATATTGTCAGAATTCGAAGTAATCATGACTACTGGGTTGCCACACTCTTAGATCCCCCAAACTTTTCGATCAACCTTTTCATTTTAATAAAGACCAAAAAAATGGTCATTTTTGAAATTATAAGCATTAGCAGGTTGTTAGAAACTGAAATCAAACAGTTTTCAACTCAAAACTTTATTCTAGGTGATGTTACATTTTCACATAGGACCCCTTGTTCGAAAGGAGCTTCTGAACTCTCTCGTCCATTGAATTTGTCAGGTTTTGGATGGTTTCTGCTTCAATTGTTTTGCATGAGGACAGAATACCCTCCCAGAGCTGTTGCTTAGATGTGAACTGCCTCCCGCCATCATAGACACTCCTTTTAATGATGCTCCAAAGGTTCTGAATGGGGTAGAGGTCAGGGGAGCATGGGGGTCACACCATAAGTTTGTCCCCTTTTATGCCCATATCAGCCAGAGATGCAGATGTTTTATGTGCAGCATGAGATGGTGCATTATCATGCAGAAAAATGATCTTGCTGTGAAATACACGGTTCTTCTTCTTGAACCATGGCAGGAAGTGCTGTTTGAGAAAATCCACATACATTATGGAGTTCATCTTTAGCGCCTTCAGGGATCCTAAAGGGGCCGACAATCTCTCTCCCCATGATTCCAGCCCAAAACATTACTCCACCTCCTCCTTGTTGGCGCTGTAGCCGTGTTTGCGTGGGGTGTCCATCAACCAGCCATCCTCCACTCCATCCATCTGGACCATCGAGCGCTGCACGGCACTCATCCGTGAACAAAACAGTTTTGAAATCAGTCTTCATGTAATGTTTGGCCCACTGGAGCCGTTTCTGCTTGTGTGAAGTGGATAGAGGAGGTCGACAGGATGGCGTATGCACAGCTGCAAACCTCTGAAGGACCCTGCATCTTGTTGTTCGGGGGACGTTGGAGGCACAAGCAGCTTCAAAAACTTGTCTGCTGCTATGACAAGGCTTTTTTGCCGCTGCTCTTTCAACCTGACGTAATTGCCTGTAGGAAAGAGTCCTCAATTTGCCCTTATCAGCACGCACATGTGTGTACTGTGAATCAGCTACATACTTCTTGATTGCCAAGACACTTCATCCTGATCATCGCACAATGTTGATTGTAGTCATGCCTTGACCTAAACACTCCACAATTTGTTGCTTCTCAGCAGCCGACACATCCTTTTTCTTTCCCATTTTGGCAGAAAATGTAGGCTGCTGAATAATGTGAGAGAGCCTTCTTAAGTAGTCTTGCCTTTCATTGGACACACCTGCCAAACTAATTAGCACTGGTGTCTGCAATTGCTTACAGTGATATAAAGAGCCCTGACACACATCACCATCAATGAGTTTAACTGACAAACAAACAAATTCTTCCCTTATCACTCCTAAACACTTTTTGCATAATAATTTGGAACACAGTGTACATGTGCTTTTCCACAAAACACCAGTGGTTCACGTAGTGAATCTTACAGTTCTAACTTGCCAACCGTGGTCTGTATGGAGTTGTTCAATAAAGGGCCCAAAATTAAGATAACATAGATGGGAGAGGTCTCTATGAATAGGAATTCCTAAGTATTTGATACCCTGTGAGGGCCAGGCAAAGGGAAAGTTGGACTGGATGGAATGCTATATGGATTTGGGGAGGGAGACATCGAGGGCCTCAGACTTCGCTGCATTGATTTTAAAATTTGACCATGTAACAAAGTGATCTATTTCAGCCATAACAGCATGGATGGATATATGTGATTGAGTGATATATACTAGGACATCATCAGCAAATAGAGAGCACTTGTACTCGGTGCCTCCCACCTCAATCCACCTAATATTGGGGTTATGGCGAATTGATGAGAGCAGGTGCTCCGTCACTAGGATGTATAAGAGAGGGGACAGAGAACATCCCTGCCTTGTCCCATTGGTGATTGTGAAAGGTGATGAAAATGTTCTGACGCGCCCCCTGGGCCTTGGGACACCCGGAGCCGGACCCTTTTTGGTGGATGCTGGTGGTTGTAGTCTCCGTGGCGGCAACCCGGTTCCGTGGCTCAGGGCGGTCAAACCAGTGGCGGAACTATTTAGGTGGTTTTGATGTTTAAATGTCCGACTATGCCACCCGTGGATTGCGGTCAGAGTGAACCGCCGCTCCAGGGCAGACCGCTGAGGCTGGTGTTGTGGGTGCAGCAGAGCGTAGCATAACTCCCCACGGGAGGAGTATAGCCTCAGGGCAGTGTATGCGGAGGATGGGGGTGATGGTGCAGGGCAGCAGCAGTAATGACACGGAGTCAGTGATGCAGTCCAGGGCCTTTACTCACAGTTCTTATTATCCAGACCACGTCTGCAGGTAACGGCTGCCCACGTCGTACTGTGCTCACCAGGTGAGGGGCTCAGACAACTCCCAGATAACTTTGGAGTACTTCACAGGACCCCCTTTGTGTGTCCTATGTCTGGCCTTTCTTACCAACCCTTCTGTCCGGCTGCCTCGGGCCTCCTCTTGGTAAACTTGGCGCCAGTTTCCCTGACCCTATGTGGTGCCTTCCTAGCGGGTGTAGCGAGGGGCTGCGCCACATAAAATGTCACAGCCTCCTGTTTCTAGCTGAGGGTCGTTTTCTGCCTCCACTAGTTTCGGGGACCGGTCTGCCCCTTTGGCCTGACCCCTCCACGCAGGTGGATTCTGGCGTGCGGTGGCGACTCGCCCGTCCGCACCCCTGAGATCCCTTCGTTCCTCGTTCCTGGAGCCTTCTCCGCTCCTCTTCCTTCCTTCTCCCTCTTCCAGGCCTGGGCCTCTGTTACTAGGCCCGCCTCCGGAGCAGAGCTCATGCAGAGCCCCTGCTCCCTGCCACTTCTGCTCAGACTTCTCTGCACTGAACTAAGATGGTGCCCACCTTTTATACTCCCTTCTCAATGCACCCAGGAACTGCTTCCTCCCTGCTCCTGCACTACAGGGTTCCCCTTCCTCAGTGTTCCCTCCCCCCACTCCAGCCAGGGACAGGGACTGCCGTGCCCATCTCAGGGGCATATTGGTCGCCCTGCCCCACGGCAATGTGGTGTAATGCATGCAGGTGTCGGGTCCTGATCCACACTACATCCTTACCTGAGAGTGAGATATCACACCTCTGGGTGAGGTGCAATACCTCTGTAGCAACCGAGCCCTCAGGGTGCTACAGTTCCATTTATCTTCAGCCTAGGTGACGTATTGCGATACAGGGCCGTGATTTTGGCTATAAAAGGGTCCCCTAGACCCCTACCCCAAGCTTTTTAAGAGAATCATATATGGCGTGCCAGGAGACTCTATGGAATGCTTTCTCAGCATCCAACAAGAGTATCTAATTACAAATTTTTAACTGCATCTAGCCCAGGAAATACTTTGTGCCTAGTAGCAGGGTCTGCTAGTCAGCGGATTATCCCGGCTGTTAAGCAAGCTACACCACCTGTAGTTTGGACACTTCATTTTTTCAAAGGAAATGCTTCGGGACCACGGGATACTCAGTGAAGAGCATCAGGAGGCACCCCAAGGCATAGGGGCTGGGACTGGCAGTAGGATGCCTTGCGGTGGACAGCCGAGCTCGATCCTTATAAAAGCTTTTTAACTGCAGCAGCTTTAGTGGACGCTACTGGAGCTGGAATTACGTGGCTGCTGGCATGAGACTTGCCCTCCAATAGATCCTTGTAAATGGATTTAAAGTGTATTCATTCAAATTAGAGAGACAATTTAAATTAAAAAGCTTAGAGCTGCCTCCACCACAGGGGGGCTCGCTCGACCCACCAGCGGACAGGCACCAGTATTGGGAGAGGGGGGCTGGCCATCAGGGTTCACCGCGGCTCTGGCACAAACCCGGCGACACGGAGGTGGCACGGGCAGGAGCGGACTGGCCGTGTCGGCTTCTCACTTTTTGGATTTTAGAAGGGCATGACATGCCTATATCTGTGTCTCCCCCTCCTTTTACTCCTCCACCTCTTTTATTTTCGCATGACTATATGTACTTGTCACTTTTCCATGTGTTAGTTATGTCTTCTGAGCAGTTTGTCAGCTTTTGGACACCTTTGAAGGTGTTTTCTATGTGTTTCTATGTGTTTTTGTTTGCCTGCCATTGGTTTTAACGGTGTTCGAAGGTGTTCGACGAACAGTTCGACGAACAGTTCGGCGAACACACGAGTGTTCGACGAACCGAACCGAACTCGAACACTACGGGGGTGGCTCAACACTAGTAAGGAAATGAAAAAGAACAGTGATGTGACCAAGACAACACAGAAAACCAAAAGCTTACAGACACAGAGCTTTCATGAAACATTGCAAATGAGTCCAATCATAACTCCAGAAGAGGACACCTCAGCTTGAACATTTTTATAAGAATCGTTCTTCTTTAGTTGTAGGGTTTGTCCATGACTCGGAAAATCTCATCTTAACTTCTATGCTTCCTAATATTAATTAAAATTACCCTATACTAACCTCTTGTACCGGCGCCATTACAGCAATGTCAGACTCTGGTCTCTTGAAGCTTTGTTATGTCTCATGAACATTGAAGCCAATCAGCAGTCGCTATTGAGCTGCTGTGCTCTCACCTCCTATGTTCATCTAAAGGAAATGCGAGAACTGCAGCCCATTAGCTGTCACTGATTGGCTTTAGGGCTCAAGTGCATAACAATGTCACACAAGCCTCAAGAGACCCCACACTCACATCCCTGGAATTGGGCCAGTGCGGGAAGTTATTTGCATTTAATATTGGGAAAAGGTTGTTCGAGTACAACCCCTATAAGCTCTAACCAATAAAAGGGTAGAATGGAATTTTAATTGATTACTCCGGTTGTTTCTTTAAAACTTGAAGAACATTTTTGTCTTTTTTTATTTGCTTGACTTTCTTGCAAGAATGGTAAAAATGCACTAGAGATTTGCAAATCTGAATTTACTTGCAATTTCTAAAAAAAAAATTGGATCTACCGAATCTGTATTTTTAAACAGTTTGCTTTGTGCGAACCTCTTTGACATTTCCATCATCTTCATTCGGCATTGCAGCTTTTGGTGCCACGTAGAGCTCAGACATTGGGTCGAATGTCATCTTAGGCGCTGACTAGGTCCATTATGATATCCCACTGTTCGAAGCCAACCATGTACCAATTGAAAATGATGGAAGAGCCGAACAGGATGGTGGAGGACCAGATGACAGGCTGCAGTGGTTAAACAGGTGAGAGGTGACATTTTTTTTCATTCCACGAGCATAATAAGGAACATTTGATTCACATCGAATAAGTTCCGTGCAAGTCGAATTTGCAGGCAGTATTCAAGCAAACTGCGAAGTTCCAATTTTGGCAGATTCGATCATCACTTCACTATATCAAGGGATTGTACAAGTAGACATGAGGCCTCACAGAAAACCTTATAATTTGACCCTACTTCATTACAGCCACTTTCAGTTTTGAGCTTTCAACTTTATGTTCAGAACATTACAGCCCTAATTCATTATTTGCGGTTTTTTATGTCATTTTCCTTTTTTGTCTTGTGGTATTAGTTGCCATTTTTGGCACCAAATTCTTCAAAATGGCAAACAGGATTCAGGAATGTGTCTCAAAGTAAAAATCCATCTTTTTAAGTATAGAACAGTTTTTTGTGATTTTTTTGGCACCAAAAGTCACACCTTTCAAAAAATGGTGCAAAAATTGCACCAAAATACTGGCATACTCAAAAATACACTGGGGTATTTGTAAAAAAATTGCAATTGATGAATCAGGCGAAAATATCTGAAATCATTATACTCCACACACAAAGCAGAAAGCAAAAAAACCCCAGGCAAGCACATATAAAATAGACTTTAAAAAAAAGTGCAAAATAGATTAATGAATTTACAAACCAAAGTGCGAAATGCACAAAACTAGACAAAAAACAGGCGGAAAGGCAATGATGGATTGGGGCCAAAAAGTTTATAAGATTAATATTGTGCATATGTGTTTCTGTACTATTTAGGGTTAATATGCATTGCGATGTCACAAATCAGTGTTAATGCAAACTATTATATGATGACAATCAGCATGGTGCTGTGATATATAGGTGTAATTGTGACGCCTACTTCGCTACTCGCTAGCCCACCCTGAGAGATGGGTGTACTCGGAACCGGGTCTCTAGGTGGAAGGTGGATGCAGTCGTGGCCTAGGCCCGGCCCGTGCCCAGGGTCGTCACATCAAAAAAAGGGCTAGGAGGGACGGTGGTAATCGAGTGGATTAAATGACTACGCCACCTGTGGAGTCTGGCGTTTCGCCACCAGCGCTGCAGCAGTCCTCTGAGGCGGGATGTAGTGGCAGCAGAAGATGGTACTACTTCCCACAGGTGGAGCAGGGCCTCAGGGCAGAGATGCGGATGGAGGGAGTAGTAGTGAATTCTGGTGCAGTGCGGTGCGGCACGGGAATAAAGGACCGGAGGTCATAGGGGTAGTCTTCCAGGTTTTACTCACGGTAGAACATGCAGCTGCAAGGCTTCTCCCTGCTCCTCACGGCGCTCTGCGACCACCAGGACCGGGGGGTCCGACAACCTCTGGGTAGTTCAGGTGCTTTGGTCAGGACCCCGCACCAGAGTGTTCCTAGACTTTCCCACTAGGTCCTCTCCTGTCCATGTGTAGTACGTGTAGTAAGGTCGGGTCTCCCTATGGTATATGCACAGAACAAGGGTATGAGTGGCGACTCCGCTCCGTCCGTTACCCGGTGGGATCCACTGAGCCTTCCGGGCTTTCCTGATTAGGACATGAAGTAACAAAGTCAGATATTGGGTGCCGGTACCCCTTTTGCAGCAGGAATCCCTCTGACTAGGCCAGAATAAAGAGTACAGGTGGCGTATGCCGCTCCGTCCGTATTCTCCGGGATCCTTTTGCCTGCGGAGATTTACTCCTCCGCTCCCCTCCAGGCCTTCTTAAGTAAGGACCTTGACCGGGTAGAGACAGTCATTAACTCTTGCCCGCTCCTCGTCTCAAGGTCAGAGTATGAGGACCGTGTGCCCATCAACTGCAGGTTCACACAGAAAGCCACGTTCAGTGATGAAGATCACAATCAAAGACCTTGAACTTAAGATGGCTAACTATTAAATATGAATTTAGTATGTGTAACCTCTAAGTGTGTCCTCCCCCCACACCCACTACTTGGTTCCCCCTATCTTTTGGTTCCCCCCATCTCCTCTTATCCCGGCTGGGGCAGCACCCTGGTGCATATAAGCCCCCCACAGGTGGGAGAGGTGTAGTGTTGGAAGCAGAGGTGGGGTCCTGACAGCTGCACCATCCTTACCTCGAAGGAGAGATACCACACCTCATTAAAGAGATGCAGTACCCCTGTGGCGACCGAACCCTCAGGGGCGCCACATAATGTTTCTAGTGATGTCACACCATATGAATAATTTACACAGTGATGTTACAGTACATGGATAATCTATTCAGCAAAATTACAGCTCAAGAACCAACATGAGTCAAGATACAAAATTGCAAATCTTCAGAAGTTTTCAATGTTGATGTTGGGATGGGGTTCTGACTATATTGTGGAAAATAGAAAGACTGAGATGTTACCTGGAGGTTCCAGTGACCACAAAGATAATCCGAACAAAGCAGAGAAAGGTGTTACTTACCTGTCCAAGCTATAGCACTTGCCATTTCTTCATGCCCCTATGTTCACCTCTCTTTGCAGTAATCCATGCCAAGTTTCTCAGGTAACTCCTCTAAAATCATCAGTCTAAGGCCACGCTCACACATTCAGTATTTGGTCAGTATTTCACATCAGTATTTGTAAGCCAAAACTGGGAGTGTGAGAAAAATGCAGAAGTGGTGCCGTGTTTCTATTATACTTTTCCTCTGATTGCTTCACTCCAGATTTTGGCTTGCAAATACTGATGTAAAATACTGACTGTGTGAACGTTGCTTAAGCCTTGAGTCCTTTAAGGGAGGCTCAGGCAAAGGCTAGTTATTTGGGTATTAAGTAGCATTACCCACACTTGCCTCAAATTTATCAGGAGATTGCAACTGCTTCTCTTGGCTCAGCTCTAGCCAGGTATTCTATTTATAATTTACATGCTACAATCAATGTTATTTCCAAGCTCATTCCAGCTTAGTAGGTGTTGTCCTAATCTACCACTAAGCAAGCAAGTCACCAACTTCTCACAATTGCTCTCACTGTTTTTCAGACTTGGCCTCTGCAATCAAGGTAACGCATTTCTCCAAGCGGGTCTCCATTTTGAAGATAATTCACTACTATTCTAATCACCAATAATGTCCAAGTACATATATTTGAATATGGCACTTCATTAAACAATATAATAAACTTTTTCAGGGTTATGGTCTCCACCCATAAAACGAAGCGATCCATAGTATATATAAAAAAAACCTTTACTAAATCATGTATAAAAACATATAGCAAAAACTATGTGTAGGGAATGACTCTAAAAGGGGACATGCATGAGCCATAAGTCATTGCCAAAGTCCCTGGCAGGGCGAGGAAGGAGTAACTGGGTCAGGAGTTGACGAGGGGAATGATAAATACAGGGACAAGAGACTTTCTGTTCTACATTGAGCAGAGAAAAGAGGGTAGAAAGACAAAAAAAGAAATTGCAAGTACACAGTGCATATAATATGATGATTGCAATATATTAAGAGGATGAAAACTTTGATGGGAGGAGGAGGACTGCTTCTTTAATTATGGACTCTTGGATATTACCCTTGAGCCCCATTGGTTATCCAGCCCCTGCCTAGGTTGTCAACCATCCACAAATTGCAGGATAGTTAGTAAAAATAAGACACTTTTTTGAATTTTCCGTAAAAAAAAGATTTTTTTGCTGTAATTATCATCATTTTACAGTGTACAGTGAAGGTAGCTGATGTCTTCTTATCAGAACTATGTACTGTACACATGGATCATTGATAAAGATGATGGATGATTAATTATGGTTTTTCAATGTCTGTGATTTTTTTCATAATTTGTTCAGAAAAAATAAAAAGTCAACCCTGGCTCCTGCACGAATATTGGACTTGTTGAAACTGTTCCCTACTAGTGTTGAGCCACCCCCGTAGTGTTCGAGTTCGGTTCGGTTCGTCGAACACCCCTGTGTTCGCCGAACTGTTCGTCGAACTGTTCGTCGAACACCTTCGAACACCGTTAAAACTAATGGCAGGCAAACAAAAACACATAGAAACACATAGAAAACACCTTCAAAGGTGTCCAAAAGCTGACAAACTGCTCAGAAGACATAACTAACACATGGAAAAGTGACAAGTACATATAGTCATGCGAAAATAAAAGAGGTGGAGGAGTAAAAGGAGGGGGAGACACAGATATAGGCATGTCATGCCCTTCTAAAATCCAAAAAGTGAGAAGCCGACACGGCCAGTCCGCTCCTGCCCGTGCCACCTCCGTGTCGCCGGGTTTGTGCCAGAGCCGCGGTGAACCCTGATGGCCAGCCCCCCTCTCCCAATACTGGTGCCTGTCCGCTGGTGGGTCGAGCGAGCCCCCCTGTGGTGGAGGCAGCTCTAAGCTTTTTAATTTAAATTGTCTCTCTAATTTGAATGAATACACTTTAAATCCATTTACAAGGATCTATTGGAGGGCAAGTCTCATGCCAGCAGCCGCGTAATTCCAGCTCCAGTAGCGTCCACTAAAGCTGCTGCAGTTAAAAAGCTTTTATAAGGATCGAGCTCGGCTGTCCACCGCAAGGCATCCTACTGCCAGTCCCAGCCCCTATGCCTTGGGGTGCCTCCTGATGCTCTTCACTGAGTATCCCGTGGTCCCGAAGCATTTCCTTTGAAAAAATGAAGTGTCCAAACTACAGGTGGTGTAGCTTGCTTAACAGCCGGGATAATCCGCTGACTAGCAGACCCTGCTACTAGGCACAAAGTATTTCCTGGGCTAGATGCAGTTAAAAATTTGTAATTAGATACTCTCGTTGGATGCTGAGAAAGCATTCCATAGAGTCTCCTGGCACGCCATATATGATTCTCTTAAAAAGCTTGGGGTAGGGGTCTAGGGGACCCTTTTATAGCCAAAATCACGGCCCTGTATCGCAATACGTCACCTAGGCTGAAGATAAATGGAACTGTAGCACCCTGAGGGCTCGGTTGCTACAGAGGTATTGCACCTCACCCAGAGGTGTGATATCTCACTCTCAGGTAAGGATGTAGTGTGGATCAGGACCCGACACCTGCATGCATTACACCACATTGCCGTGGGGCAGGGCGACTAATATGCCCCTGAGATGGGCACGACAGTCCCTGTCCCTGGCTGGAGTGGGGGGAGGGAACACTGAGGAAGGGGAACCCTGTAGTGCAGGAGCAGGGAGGAAGCAGTTCCTGGGTGCATTGAGAAGGGAGTATAAAAGGTGGGCACTATCTTAGTTCAGTGCAGAGAAGTCTGAGCAGAAGTGGCAGGGAGCAGGGGCTCTGCATGAGCTCTGCTCCGGAGGTGGGCCTAGTAACAGAGGCCCAGGCCTGGAAGAGGGAGAAGGAAGGAAGAGGAGCGGAGAAGGCTCCAGGAACGAGGAACGAAGGGATCTCAGGGGTGCGGACGGGCGAGTCGCCACCGCACGCCAGAATCCACCTGCGTGGAGGGGTCAGGCCAAAGGGGGAGACCGGTCCCCGAAACTAGTGGAGGCAGGAAACGACCCTCAGCTAGAAACAGGAGGCTGTGACATTTTATGTGGCGCAGCCCCTCGCTACACCCGCTAGGAAGGCACCACATAGGGTCAGGGAAACTGGCGCCAAGTTTACCAAGAGGAGGCCCGAGGCAGCCGGACAGAAGGGTTGGTAAGAAAGGCCAGACAAAGGACACACAAAGGGGGTCCTGTGAAGCGCTCCAAAGTTATCTGGGAGTTGTCTGAGCCCCTCACCTGGTGAGCACAGTACGACGTGGGCAGCCGTTACCTGCAGACGTGGTCTGGATAATAAGAACTGTGAGTAAAGGCCCTGGACTGCATCACTGACTCCGTGTCATTACTGCTGCTGCCCTGCACCATCACCCCCATCCTCCGCATACACTGCCCTGAGGCTATACTCCTCCCGTGGGGAGTTATGCTACGCTCTGCTGCACCCACAACACCAGCCTCAGCGGTCTGCCCTGGAGCGGCGGTTCACTCTGACCGCAATCCACGGGTGGCGTAGTCGGACATTTAAACATCAAAACCACATAAATAGTTCCGCCACTGGTTTGACCGCCCTGAGCCACGGAACCGGGTTGCCGCCACGGAGACTACAACCACCAGCATCCACCAAAAAGGGTCCGGCTCCGGGTGTCCCAAGGCCCAGGGGGCGCGTCAGAACATTTTCATCACCTTTCACAATCACCAATGGGACAAGGCAGGGATGTTCTCTGTCCCCTCTCTTATACATCCTAGTGACGGAGCACCTGCTCTCATCAATTCGCCATAACCCCAATATTAGGTGGATTGAGGTGGGAGGCACCGAGTACAAGTGCTCTCTATTTGCTGATGATGTCCTAGTATATATCACTCAATCACATATATCCATCCATGCTGTTATGGCTGAAATAGATCACTTTGTTACATGGTCAAATTTTAAAATCAATGCAGCGAAGTCTGAGGCCCTCGATGTCTCCCTCCCCAAATCCATATAGGATTCCATCCAGTCCAACTTTCCCTTTGCCTGGCCCTCACAGGGTATCAAATACTTAGGAATTCCTATTCATAGAGACCTCTCCCATCTATGTTATCTTAATTTTGGGCCCTTTATTGAACAACTCCATACAGACCACGGTTGGCAAGTTAGAACTGTAAGATTCACTACGTGAACCACTGGTGTTTTGTGGAAAAGCACATGTACACTGTGTTCCAAATTATTATGCAAAAAGTGTTTAGGAGTGATAAGGGAAGAATTTGTTTGTTTGTCAGTTAAACTCATTGATGGTGATGTGTGTCAGGGCTCTTTATATCACTGTAAGCAATTGCAGACACCAGTGCTAATTAGTTTGGCAGGTGTGTCCAATGAAAGGCAAGACTACTTAAGAAGGCTCTCTCACATTATTCAGCAGCCTACATTTTCTGCCAAAATGGGAAAGAAAAAGGATGTGTCGGCTGCTGAGAAGCAACAAATTGTGGAGTGTTTAGGTCAAGGCATGACTACAATCAACATTGTGCGATGATCAGGATGAAGTGTCTTGGCAATCAAGAAGTATGTAGCTGATTCACAGTACACACGTGTGCGTGCTGATAAGGGCAAATTGAGGACTCTTTCCTACAGGCAATTACGTCAGGTTGAAAGAGCAGCGGCAAAAAAGCCTTGTCATAGCAGCAGACAAGTTTTTGAAGCTGCTTGTGACGCACCCCTGGGCCTGTGTCGCGCAGCATTGCGCACGCGGGAGCTTACCCGGAGCCGGATCTGTTGAGGGTTGTAGTCTCGTGGCGGTGACCCGGTCCGTGCCCAGGGAGTCAGACTAAGTGGCGCTGTATTAGTGGTAGATGTTGTACGACTACGCCACCCGTTGAATGCAGCGAAGGAGCTGCCGCTGCAGGGCAGACCGCTGAGGCCGGTGGTAGGATTGTGCAGCGTGATAGTATCACCCCCAACGGGAGGGGTATGGCCTCAGGGCAGCCGACGTGGATGATGGGGGTAGCAGGAACCACTCGGAGATGGTACGGTGTAGTTCAGGGTCTTTACTGGTGACAAAGATAGACCCTCCCGGAGTACTGGCTAGCGATTGGGGCCTGGTCAGTCCTTGAGCAGATGGGATCTCCCCTAGCCAGGCAGAGTTGTAGGCCTCCCAAACTAACTGTACTCTTCTGGCTACCTTGCTAGAGGCAGGTATAAGTAGCCCACGTCCCTGAGTGTACCGCGTGGTGCTCACCCGTATGGCCGGTGACTCGGGGCCTTCTAGTAGCTTCCGCTCCACGACGGCGGTGCTGGTCCCACGCGTGTGACCGTGCCTTCGGGTTTCTTGGCCAGAGGACCTGAAATCCCCTGCCGGTCGGTTTCTGCTGTTGGATAGGAGTTAGTCCCCACAGCCTCGGACTCCGGGTCCGGTGATAGCTTCTCAGTCAGGGCGAGCTCTGCAGCTGCCAGCCCCTGACTCCTTATAGCACTGCTCCCACAGAGTTCCTGATGTTCTTTTCCTAGATCTGCTTCTCTTCTCTACTTCTTCTCTACTCACTAACCCTGCCTCAGCCCTAGTTCTTCCCCTCCCAAGACTGGGCAGGAGGTGTGGCATGCACAGGATCCCTGACCAAGAGACCTCCCACCTGCTCTCAGACATAACATTGCCGTTACTGTGGAAACCAGACCCCTGGGGTGCCACATTCCCCCCTAGTGAAATTTAGTACTCCGGGACAAAACATATTTTTAGAAAAACATAACAAGGTATAAACAATAATAATACAATAAGAAAAACACATAAAGATGGTTACGGCATGTCCGCAACCGGGTGCAGTCTTTGAAGAAAAGCAAGGTGTCCATTTCACCAAAACAGGGAGACGTAACCAGGTAGGGGTCTGTCCTGCCCCGAGTCCTTTACAGTCTTTAGTCCATTCCTAGGTTACGCTCCAACCATGTACAAGGATTCCCGGTAAATCCACCAAGGACTCCTATAAATAACTAGAAACACATAATTATACACAAGCAACAAGAAAAACAGGTAACCACAAATAAAACAATTTATACACTTCAAATCCTCCAACGTGCGGGTAACTGGCCTCTAGTGGCCCTAGTGGACCTACGGAGCTGACTGTCTAGCCCTGAACTACAGGGTGTAGGAGCTGTCAAGGGTAAACTGGGCAGCTGTCTACCGGCTCTTTGGCTCACTAGGGGTACGGCAGGCTCACTATAAGCAGAGGGTTGATCCTCCTGTTCTGCTCGTGTGGAGTCTTCTGCCTCCTGGACCGGCTGCTCTTCCAGCTCTACCTGTTGCTCCGTAGGCACTTGGGATGCTGGTTGGAGGAACGTGAGGACGGGTACCACAACTGCATCATTGACTTGAGTCCAGGACCGAGGGAAGTCTCCGAGCACAGTACTAACCATATCTTCCCTTTCCTCTACGGGTCGATGGTCTTCTTGTTCCTCTTCAGGGTTCCGTAGCTGTTCAGGACACTTCTTCAGGTGATCCCGGGATACAATGGCTATGGTCTCCCCTCCGTCTTTACTGATGGTACAGACTTTCGGGTTCTCGTGGCTTGAGGGCAGTACGGTGTACGGGTCCTTCTCCCACTGGTCGTCCAACTTGTGGAGCCGTCTTTTCCTCTTCAAGACCTGCTCTCCGGGTACCAGGGGAACAGCGGGAGCATACTGGTTGTAAGTTTTCTCTTGTCTTTCCCTAGCCTGACAGAGACTTCGCTCCACGCTCTCCTGTACTTTCCGGTACTGCTGCTGCCTCTCTGTGTCCCAGTCTGCTTCTGGTGAGTGTCCTCGGGTGTCAGGACTCCCATTTCCAGGTCAACAGGTAACTTACCAGGTCTCGCCCTCATTAGGTAAGTGGGGTACAGTTGGTGGAACCTACCGGGATGTGGTTGTATAGGTCCACCAGATCGGGCAGCTTCTCAGGCCACAGACTGCGTTCTTCCAGGGGCAATGTTTTCAGGAGATCCATTACCACCTGGTTCATTTTCTCACAAAGTCCATTAGTTTGCGGATGATAGGGTGTCGTCCTTATCTTCCAGCAGCCATACAGATTGCAGAATTCCTGGAAGACCTCCGCTTCAAAGGCAGGTCCCTGGTCCGTCAGCACTTGGTCCGGGTACCCGTGTGGACGGCAGAAGTGCTGCTGGAAGGCTCTAGCTGCTGTTTGAGCCGTTAAGTCCTTAACGGGGACGACAACCAAGAACCGGGAGTAATGATCCAGAATGGTTAACGCGTAGACGTAGCCACTTCTGCTTGGGGTCAGTTTTACATGATCCAAGGCTACCAGTTCCAACGGCTGCCGGGTGACGATGGACTGCAGGGGAGTCTTCTGGCTGGCACGGTCCTTCCTTCTTAGGTTGCACGGGCCACAGTCTCTGCACCACCTCTCGATGGTTCCCCTCATGCCTACCCAGTGGAACCGCCCACGCAGCAGGAACTCCAGCTTCTTCCATCCGAAGTGTCCAGCCCCGTCGTGGTATGCCTCCATCACCATGGCTGCGTCTCTCCGTGGCACCACTACTTGCCAGATTAGTTCATGCGTCCGGGAGTTAACCATTCTGCGGCACAACTTCCCCTTGTAAAGGAACAGTCGACTCTTCTCAGCCCACAGTTGCTTGGCTTCCTCTGGAGCGTCTGGGTCAAGGCGAGCCTCTGGCCGAGTCAGCATCTCCTTCACCAGCCGGACTGCAGGGTCACTGTCTTGCGTTTCCTCCCAGTTGTAGTGAGGCAAGGGGTTAAACGTAGCGGCTTGCTTACTCCTTACCCGATGGGAATACTGGATAGTCCCATGACGGTGGAACGCGGGGAGTTCGACTTCTTCCAGTCCCTCTGGATCTTCTCCTACGTCTGGTAGGTTTGGCATCCTGGACAGGGCGTCCGCGTTGGTATTGGAGCGTCCTACCCGGTATTTGATTGTGAACTTGTAGTTGGACAGACGGGCCATCCATCTCCGCTCTAGGGCACCGAGTCTTGCCGTGTCCAGGTGTGTCAACGGGTTGTTATCCGTGTACACGGTGAACCGGGAAGAAGCGAGGTAGTGCTTAAAGCGTTCGGTGACTGCCCACACCACTGCCAGGAACTCTAGCTTAAATGAGCTGTAATTCTCAGGGTTTCTTTCGGTGGGTCGCAGTTTTCGGCTAGCGTAAGCGATTACTCGTTCTTTCCCCTGCTGGATCTGGGACAGTACGGCTCCTAGCCCGATGTTACTTGCGTCGGTGTAGAGGATAAAGGGCTGGCTGTAATCAGGGTACGCCAGGATTTCATCCCCCGTGAGGGCCATCTTCAGCTGGCGGAAGGACTCTTCTTCTAACTTCTCCCATTTGAAGGGCGGCTTCTGGTTCTTGGCCTTCCGGGACTGGCCTATCAGGAGGTCCTGCATAGGAGCTGCCTTTTTGGTGAAACCGGGGATGAATCTGCGGTAATAGCCTACCAACCCGAGGAACTGCCGCACTTCCTTTACACTGGAGGGACTTGGCCATTCCTTAATTGCGGTGATCTTATCAGGGTCAGGAGCCACTCCGTCAGCGCTCACCACGTGTCCCAGGTACTGCACCTTTGGTTTCAAGAGGTGACACTTGGAGGGTTTTACCTTTAAGCCGTAGCTTGCCAGAACTTCGAACACTTCCGCCAGGTGTTTCAGGTGGTCCTCATAAGTCTTGGAATATACGATGACATCGTCCAGGTACAACAGGACCGTCTCGAAGTTTCTGTGGCCCAGACAGCACTCCATTAATCGTTGGAAGGTTCCCGGTGCGTTGCAGAGTCCGAACGGCATACAGGTAAACTCGCTAAGTCCCATCGGGGTGGTGAATGCGGTCTTCTCCCGGTCCGCCTCTGCTACAGGAACCTGCCAGTACCCGCTAGTGAGATCCAAGGTAGAGAAGAAGTTAGCAGATCTTAAAGCAGCCAAAGACCCCTCTATCCTTGGTAAGGGGTACGCATCCTTGTGTGTGATACGGTTAATTTTCCGGTAATCTACACACATCCTCATGGTGTTGTCTTTCTTTTTGACTAAGACTAGTGGAGCTGCCCAGGGGCTACAGCTATCCCTGATCACCCCAGCCTCCTTCATGTCCCTAAGCATCCCCTTGGCGTGTTGGTAGTGTGCAGGGGGTACGGGTCGATACCTCTCTTTTATGGGAAGATGGTCTCCCGTGGGGATGTGGTGTTCTACCCCTTTGACTCGCCCGAAGTCTAACGGGTGTTTACTAAACACTCTCTCGTACTCTTGAACCACCCGATAGACTCCCTGTTTCTGGTGTGAGGGAGTGGAGTCAGTACCCAAATGTAGTTGCTGACACCAGTCCTCCATTGTTTCTTTAGAGCCGTTACCTTCCTCCGGGGAAGATGGAGGCAAGGGTTCTACGGACTGTATGGAATTTTGATTGATGGTATACAATTTGGCTAGCGTGGCATACCAGGGCAGGTACACTTCCCTCTTCCCGATATTTATTATGCGAACGGGCACCCTCCCATGGCGTACATTGACCACCCCCCGTGCTGTCAAAATGGTGGGCCTACTGTCTGAGTAAACTGGTTCTACCATTGCCTGGTAATCTCTACCTCTCAGACCAATAGCTGCCCGGCACCAAATCATCATTTCACTTTTTGGGGGCATGGCAAAAGGGTCACACATTCTTATGCTACCAATCTCACCACCGGAGAGTTCTATCTGTTGCCGTCGCATCAGTGCCCGGATCTCTTTCTGGAGCACTCGCTGCTGGCCGGAGCTGGCGTTCTTGGCAACCTGTTGTAAAAGGAAAATCACCTCTGCAAGACAATTTTCAATTACATTAGTTCCTAGAGTTATCTTTGGGTGACTCTCGTGTTTGTCAATGTCTACAATGATCAGTCCCTGTGCTGCCAGTTCGACTCTACCGATTTTAATGGTCACCTCTTTAAATCCAATCTGTGGCACGGGCTGACCATTGCTGGCGATGATACTCAAGTCGTCGTCAGGGTAGCGGGTGATATCCGAGTCATTCCAGTACTGCTTGAAGAGCACGTACGGGATAGTGGTGACCTGTGACCCGGTGTCCAATAGGGCACTCATAGGGATGCCATCCAGTACCACAGGCAAGACTGGACGTCCTCCCACATATCTGTCGCGCCAGTTCGATGGGCCTGATGATCTTTTTCCTGGGGGTTGGCCCTCTACCCCAGGTTGTGCCAGTTTAAAGGACAGTACCTTGCCATATGTCCGGGTTGATTGCAGCGGCGGCAGATGGGTTGTCCGTCCTCGTTGTATCGGTCGCTGGGTCTTCCTCTGGCCGGTGGGGTCCTCCTTGGTCGACGCCACGGGATGTCCTCCGGTCCGGATGCCAGCTGGATCTTCCCTAGAGTGGAAACCTGTAAAGACTGCACAGTTCGGGTTAGTGCAGCAACGCTTTTAGCTAGCTCTTGGACCTGATGGTGCAGGTCTGGAGCCGGGTCATTGTTCAAAGCCTGCGCATCAGCTCCCACAGGCCCTGCCGACAAGGGCGCCGCCTCCTGGTGGTAAGTGGTAGTGGGGCGTCTGTGGGTCACAACGCCACCTGGTGATGGTTCTCGGAGCACCCGGATGGCTCTGTCCTTGAACTGTGCAAATCCCAGATGAGGGTCCTGTAAGGCCATTGACCGCAACTGGGTTCGGTGGGCATTGCAATATAAACCCTCTATAAATTGTTCAGTCAACAGCCTGTCCTCGTCTCCCACGCCGTCAGGGTCGGTCTGCTTAATGGCTCTCAGGGCCTCTTGTAGGTTCAGGGCATAGTCCCTTATACTCTCGTGTGCTCGCTGCTTGCACCCGTAGAATCTAAGCTTGATCTCGGCTGAGGTGCGGGTATCAAAGGTGTCCCTCAGCCGGGTTAGTATCCCCGCAACAGTCCTTCCCCCAGGTGGCCAGGACTTTACCTCCCTTTGGGCTGCCCCGGTTAATTGGGCCACCAGGATGCTCACTTTTTGCTCTTCTGTGAGGGGATACACCTGGAAGAGGCTATCCAGCTTTTCTCTAAAGTCATGCAGGGTATGTGACTCCCCGGAGTACTGGGGTAGCCAGGCTGCCCCCGGGATATAGGGCATGGTGAAAGGCATGACTGCAACAGCGGTGGCGCTGGCGGGGGTTGAAGCGGTGAAGATCTCCTCCGTATCCGACATCCTTCTCCCCCCTAGTGGACCGTGGCCTACCTTGCGATGATCCTCTTCCGTAGGCCGCGGCTCCGCAGTGGATCGTCAGGGTTGAGGACCTTCCGTCGCGCTCCTGTGACGTCGGCGTCTGCTGGGCTCCTTCCAGGACCTTACGCAACGTCCGGACGTGAGGCGGGGCTTCAGTTTCTCGCGCGCTTTCGGAGTCCACGCCCCTCTTCTTCCCGCGCGGCGTCCTCAAGATGGCGTCCAATGGCGGGAAAACTCCACGGCTGGCGGGAAGAAGGCCGAAGATGGCGCCGAATGGCGGGAAAACTCCACCGATGGCGGGAAGGAAGCGGAAGATGGCGCCGGATGGCGGGAATCTTCACCACAGGTAAGTTTGAACAGTCTTTTTCAGGCACGCAGTACCCGGTGGTTGCGGGCACGAAATCCTGCCGACTACGCCAAAAGTTGACGCACCCCTGGGCCTGTGTCGCGCAGCGTTGCGCACGCGGGAGCTTACCCGGAGCCGGATCTGTTGAGGGTTGTAGTCTCGTGGCGGTGACCCGGTCCGTGCCCAGGGAGTCAGACTAAGTGGCGCTGTATTAGTGGTAGATGTTGTACGACTACGCCACCCGTTGAATGCAGCGAAGGAGCTGCTGCTGCAGGGCAGACCGCTGAGGCCGGTGGTAGGATTGTGCAGCGTGATAGTATCACCCCCAACGGGAGGGGTATGGCCTCAGGGCAGCCGACGTGGATGATGGGGGTAGCAGGAACCACTCGGAGACGGTACGGTGTAGTTCAGGGTCTTTACTGGTGACAAAGATAGACCCTCCCGGAGTACTGGCTAGCGATTGGGGCCTGGTCAGTCCTTGAGCAGATGGGATCTCCCCTAGCCAGGCGGAGTTGTAGGCCTCCCAAACTAACTGTACTCTTCTGGCTACCTTGCTAGAGGCGGGTATAAGTAGCCCACGTCCCTGAGTGTACCGCGTGGTGCTCACCCGTATGGCCGGTGACTCGGGGCCTTCTAGTAGCTTCCGCTCCACGACGGCGGTGCTGGTCCCATGCGTGTGACCGTGCCTTCGGGTTTCTTGGCCAGAGGACCTGAAATCCCCTGCCGGTCGGTTTCTGCTGCTGGATAGGAGTTAGTCCCCACAGCCTCGGACTCCGGGTCCGGTGATAGCTTCTCAGTCAGGGCGAGCTCTGCAGCTGCCAGCCCCTGACTCCTTATAGCACTGCTCCCACAGAGCTCCTGATGTTCTTTTCCTAGATCTGCTTCTCTTCTCTACTTCTTCTCTACTCACTAACCCTACCTCAGCCCTAGGTGTATATAGGGGAAGATCTTCCACTCCCAGGACTGGGCAGGAGGTGTGGCATGCACAGGATCCCTGACCAAGAGACCTCCCACCTGCTCTCAGACATAACATTGCCGTTACTGTGGAAACCAGACCCCTGGGGTGCCACATTTGTGCCTCCAACGTCCCCCGAACAACAAGATGCAGGGTCCTTCAGAGGTTTGCAGCTGTGCATACGCCATCCTGTCGACCTCCTCTATCCACTTCACACAAGCAGAAACGGCTCCAGTGGGCCAAACATTACATGAAGACTGATTTCAAAACTGTTTTGTTCACGGATGAGTGCCGTGCAGCGCTCGATGGTCCAGATGGATGGAGTGGAGGATGGCTGGTTGATGGACACCCCACGCAAACACGGCTACAGCGCCAACAAGGAGGAGGTGGAGTAATGTTTTGGGCTGGAATCATGGGGAGAGAGATTGTCGGCCCCTTTAGGATCCCTGAAGGCGCTAAAGATGAACTCCATAATGTATGTGGATTTTCTCAAACAGCACTTCCTGCCATGGTTCAAGAAGAAGAACTGTGTATTTCACAGCAAGATCATTTTTCTGCATGATAATGCACCATCTCATGCTGCACATAAAACATCTGCATCTCTGGCTGATATGGGCATAAAAGGGGACAAACTTATGGTGTGACCCCCATGCTCCCCTGACCTCTACCCCATTCAGAACCTTTGGAGCATCATTAAAAGGAGTGTCTATGATGGCGGGAGGCAGTTCACATCTAAGCAACAGCTCTGGGAGGGTATTCTGTCCTCATGCAAAACAATTGAAGCAGAAACCATCCAAAACCTGACAAATTCAATGGACGAGAGAGTTCAGAAGCTCCTTTCGAACAAGGGGTCCTATGTGAAAATGTAACATCACCTAGAACAAAGTTTTGAGTTGAAAACTGTTTGATTTCAGTTTCTAACAACCTGCTAATGCTTATAATTTCAAAAATGACCATTTTTTTGGTCTTTATTAAAATGAAAAGGTTGATCGAAAAGTTTGGGGGATCTAAGAGTGTGGCAACCCAGTAGTCATGATTACTTCGAATTCTGACAATATGAGGGTCATGCTGCAGGTAGTGCAGCAAGAAGGCACTTATGTGTCTTGCGCATCTCGGAGCCCCAAAATTATTTTCCGGGCTAGATGCAGCTAAAAATTATTTTTAATTTTAAATCTGGTGGAGCTTATTATAGATGGCCTAATCGGATCAGTGCTGCACACTGCTACAAAGCCCAAATTATTTTCCAGTCAAGATTCAGATAAACATGATTAGTAATTTGAAAGCTTAAAACGGTTGGTAGGGTGATTTTAACCAATCATCAAGCTTTTACTCTCCCCAGGATGACACAGGGGTAGAAAAGTCGTTTCGGATCCATGATTTGTTCATCTTTATGAACGTGAGTCTGTCTACATTATCAGTGGAGAGCCACGTGCGCTTATCTGTCAGCACACCACCAGCAGCGCTGAACACACGTTCAGACAGAACGCTGGCTGCGGGGCATGACAAGATCTCCAAGGCGTAAGTGGCTAGCTCCGGCCATTTATCCAGATTGGAAGCCCAAAAAGAGCAAGGGTCCAGTGACACAGTCGTGGCTACAATGTTTACTTGGAGATACTCCTGTACCATCGTCTCTAGGCGTTGACTATGTGTCAGACTTCTTGTCTCCTGTGCCTTGCAAAGGATGGGCTAAAAAAGTGGTGAAATGATTCCGCAAAATTGATGTTACCAGCAGATACTGTGGTTCTGTTACGGTTTGAGTGCTGAACACTTGACGGTCCCACGGTTGGCAAGTTGGAACTGTGAGATTCACTACGTGCACCACTGGTATTTTGTGGAAAAGCACATGTAAGATTCTGCAACAGTCTCTGCTGATACTCCTGCATGTGTGCATCCCTTTCTATGGCAGGAATAATTTCTGCAAATTTACTTTTGTACCGGGGATCTAACAGTGTGGCAACCCAGTAGTCAGGATTATTTCTAATTCTCACAATTCGAGGGTCATGTTGCAGGTAGTGCAGCAAGAAGGCACTCATGTGTGTTGCGCATCCAGGAGCACCAAGTCCCTGTTGTGTTGGTGGCGAGGTAACAATCATGCTTCCTTCCTCTGTCCTCTCCCCCCAACCTCGCACAACAGAAATGTGATCAAGGTCTCCCTCATCTGATGAGTCTTCCATCAGTTCGTCCTCCACTTCTTCCTGGGCTCCTGCACCTTCCTCACTAGTTTGGCTGCTACCATGCGCCCTGGTAAAACCATCTCCCCCACCCTCACATGCCTGCCGCCTTGGTGCTGCCGACCGTCTGGACCTTGCAGATGTTAGCCCTTCCGCATACAACTCCTCCTCCTCTACTTCCTCCACCTCCTCTTGTGCCACCACCTGACTCCGAATTCTGTTTAACATGTGCTCCAGCATGTAAATCACCGGAATAGTCATGCTGATAATGGCATCGTCAGCACTAAACATCTTCGTCGCCATTTCAAAACTGTGCAGAAGGGTGCATAGGTCCCTGATCTGAGACCACTCCTCCAGCATGATTTGCCCCACCTCTGAATCTCGTTGGCCCAGGCTATGCGTCAGAACGTATTGCACCAGGGCTTGTCGGTGCTGCCACAGTCGCTGCAACATGTGCAGAGTTGAATTCCACCGGGTAGGCACATCGCATTTTAGCCAGTGAAGTGGCAGGCCCAACGACTTCTGTAGAGATGTAAGTCGCTGAGCTGCGGGATGCGAACGGCGGAAGTGAGCACACAGCGACCGTGCCCTCTGCAGAAGGCCATCTAGTCTGGGATAGTGGGCTAAAAATTGCTGGACAACCAGGTTCAACACGTGAGCCATACAAGGCACGTGTGTGACATTGCCCCGGCGAAGGGCCGCACCCAGGTTTGCAGCATTATCGCACACGGCCTTCCCTGGTTTCAGGTCCAGTGGAGACAACCATTCATGAAATTGGTTCTCCAGAGCTGACCACAACTCCTCAGCTGTGTGACTCACATTTCCCAGACATTTCAATGTAAAAACCGCCTGATGACGTTGAGCCCTACTGCCAGCATAGTAAGGAGGTGTGCAGGATCCCTTCTGCGCAGTTAGAAAGCTTGTGGCATGACCAGACAGGCTTTGGGTGCAGGTGGAAGACCGAGAGGAGGTTGAGGAGGCAGAAGCTGTGGAGGAACTTTGACATAAAGAGGATTGACGCACAACTCGTGGGGACGGCAAAACTTGGACAGCAGCCCCTTGTCCTGCTGTCACCATAGTTACCCAGTGCCCAGTCAGCGACATGTAACGCCCCTGTCCATGCCTACTCGTGAAATGGTCTTTTACTTGTCCACATCTGAGGGACCGAGGGCTGGCTATTGTGCTTAGACGGGGTTGATAAGGGTGTCCCCGGCAAACTGCCGGTCTGTGAGGAAGATGCAGGCGGACATGTTAGGTTGCCTTGATCCAAAGGTGGTGCTATCGATGTCGGACAGCGCTCAACACCAGCTGCTGTTACCACCTCCAAAGAAAATGATGACCTGCCAATCACGCTGGCTGTTGCGGGTAAAGAGGTGGCAGGTCTGCGCCCCAAAACAGGTGTGACTGCTGTCCCCCCAGTCACAGAGGATGAAGAGGCCGCGGATGCACAAGATATGGCAGACGGTGGTTGGCCCGGCCGGCTAGGCCGCATTGTAGCACACTGAGCTTCCCACTGCAACTTATGCTTCATGTCCATGTGCCGGTTCATGCATGAAGTACTCAAACTATGTATTTTTTGGCCTCTACTTAGCTTTTGCTGACAAATGTTACAGATAACACGAGTTGGGTTATCTTTATCGATCTGAAAAAATGCCCAGGCTATGCAAGGCTTAGCACCCATGCGACCTGAAGAGCCACCACGACTTGTGGTGAGAGGCAGAGTTGTGTTTGAGGATGCAGTTGTTGACGTGCTTCCAGTACTACGTCTCTGTCCAGGAAGGCGCAACCTGACCTCGTCGTCACTAGCATCTTCCTCCACCTCCTCTGCTGACCTCATCTCTTGGCTGACTGTGGGTTGACAGTAAGTGGGATCTCCAACCTCATCATCATCACCCTGTGTGTTATCACACCCGTCGTCCTCAGAGCCAACCTGTTCCTGCCCTGACAAAAAACTAAAGTTGTCGCTCCAATCAGGTATTTGAGTCTTATCATCGTCTTCCTCATTGTCTCCACCAACAGGAGTTACAGTTTGGGAATGAGGGTCTACATTATGGTCAGAACCTTCTGCGTCTGGTCCTGGATCCGACTCATAAAGATTCTGGGCATCAGTGCAGATCATTTCCTCGTCTGGATTCACAGAAGCGCTGGAGTCGACCTCTGATTCCCAGGCTATAGTATGAGTAAACAGCTCTGCAGACTCAACCATCTGTTCTACCTCATACTCAGACGGGCAGCTGGAGATTTGGGAGCTGTGAGGAAGCAAGTGCGATTTGGGTGACACCTTTGAGGACTGGAGTATTTGTGATGTTGAAGTTGATGTGGAGGAGAGCCCACTTAAAGGAGCACTTGATATCCGTTGAAGCACCTGCTGTTTTTGTGCCTCATCTGGAATTTGTAGCGATTGGCGTGGCCGTAAGAAAGGGATCTTATCACATTGTCCGCTAAAAGAAGTAGACATTTTAGTTTCGCTGGAAGATGGTCTTTCTTCTGCAGATGTTACTGTTTCTTTAACACCTACCCCACGGACACAACCTTTTTTCCCCTTCCCAACACGCCTATTCCCCTTTCCACCAGCAGCAGGCCTTTTTCCACTCATTTTGGTGGTTAACTAATTCACAACTCTGGAGTTGTTTGCACAAAAAAACAATGGATGGTAACCGAGCAGAGCTGAGTGGCCAAACTGTGGTATTAGGCCAAAACTATTGGCTGGGTTAGATGCAGAAAAAAATATATTCAGTTTGCAACCTGATGGAGGTCAGTATAGATGGACTAATAGAGAAAGTCCGACACACTGCTACAAGGCCAAATATTTTTTCAGAGGTAGATGCAGAAAAAAATTATATTCAGTTTGCAACCTGATGGAGGTCTGTATAGATGGATTAATAAAACAAGACCCACACACAGCTAGAAGCCCAATATTTTTTCAGAGGTAGATGCAGAAAAAAATATATTCAGTTTGCAACCTGATGGAGGTCAGTATAGATGGACTAATACAACAAGTCCCACACACAGCTAGAAGCCCAAATATTTTTTCAGAGGTACTGTAGATGCAGATAAAAATTATTTTTAATTTGCAACCTGATGGAGGTCAGTATAGATGGACTAATACAACAAGTCCCACACACAGCTAGAAGCCCAAATATTTTTTCAGAGGTACTGTAGATGCAGATAAAAATTATTTTTAATTTGCAACCTGATGGAGGTCAGTATAGATGGACTAATAGAGAAAGTCCGACACACTGCTACAAGGCCAAATATTTTTTCAGAGGTAGATGCAGAAAAAAATTATATTCAGTTTGCAACCTGATGGAGGTCTGTATAGATGGATTAATAGAACAAGACCCACACACAGCTAGAAGCCCAATATTTTTTCAGAGGTAGATGCAGAAAAAAATATATTCAGTTTGCAACCTGATGGAGGTCAGTATAGATGGACTAATACAACAAGTCCCACACACAGCTAGAAGCCCAATATTTTTTCAGAGGTAGATGCAGAAAAAAATATATTCAGTTTGCAACCTGATGGAGGTCAGTATAGATGGACTAATACAACAAGTCCCACACACAGCTAGAAGCCCAAATATTTTTTCAGAGGTACTGTAGATGCAGATAAAAATTATTTTTAATTTGCAACCTGATGGAGGTCAGTATAGATGGACTAATAGAGAAAGTCCGACACACTGCTAGAAGGCCAAATATTTTTTCAGTGCTAGATGCAGAAAAAAATTATATTCAGTTTGCAACCTGATGGAGGTCAGTATAGATGGACTAATACAACAAGTCCCACACACAGCTAGAAGCCCAAATATTTTTTCAGAGGTACTGTAGATGCAGATACAAATTATTTTTAATTTGCAACCTGATGGAGGTCAGTATAGATGGACTAATACAACAAGTCCCACACACAGCTAGAAGCCCAAATATTTTTTCAGAGGTAGATGCAGAAAAAAATATATTCAGTTTGCAACCTGATGGAGGTCAGTATAGATGGACTAATACAACAAGTCCCACACACAGCTAGAAGCCCAAATATTTTTTCAGAGGTACTGTAGATGCAGATACAAATTATTTTTAATTTGCAACCTGATGGAGGTCAGTATAGATGGACTAATAGAGAAAGTCCGACACACTGCTAGTGTTAGAACCTTGCTGTTAGGTTTTTTTTCCTTTGCTGGTCACATGACCTTGTTGGCCTATTTAATCCTGCTCCGCCCTTCTGGCTTTGCTGGACTTCATTGTATATCTACTTTCTAGCTAGCCTGTGCTCTGTATCTAGCTCTGTTAGTTTGCTTGGTCTACGGACCTCTATGTTCTATCTATTTTGTTTGTTCGTCTGTCTGCTACTATTTCTGTTAGGAGGTGTCCCATATTCCTCCCAGTCCTTAGTACTTGTAGGGATTCCCTCCCCACATCTATAGGTCTCCGTACAGACTAGATTAGGACTTTAGCAGGTCTGATCGCAGGATCAGGTTCCCTGTTACATCGTAGGGATTCAGCTGAGTCCTATAGTAGGGACAGATCTCCTCTCTTTCCTTAGCTTTGGTAGCAGAACATAACAGTAAGTCCAGCCTGCAAATTCTCTAAGGAAAGATTTTTTTTTTTTTGTTCCATCATGGTGTCGGTTCAGGATTTGGCTAAACACCTGCAGGGACTCTCTCTGGAAGTGGCCGAGCTCCGTCAGCACGTGAGTAACTGTCCTGGAGCATATTTCTTGGAGCCTAAGGTATGTTTGCCGGATTTATTTTTTGGTGAACATCGAGAATTTTTTTCATTTAAAAATGCTTGCTTATTGTATTTTCGTTTGAGACCCAAGTCCTCTGGGGATGAATCCCAGCGCGTAGGGTTCATAATGTCACTTTTGCGCAAAGAGCCTCAGGAGTGGGCCTTTTCTTTGCAACCTAGTGATACATGCTTCAGATCAGTGGATAGTTTTTTTTCTGCTTTAGGATTATTATATGATGATCCTGACCGTGTGGCATCAGCTGAGACTGAGTTGAGACGTTTAAAACAAGGATCAGGTAATGTGGAAAAATATTGTACTCATTTTCGTCGTTGGTCCACTCAAACAGGGTGGAACGATTCTGCTCTGAAAAGTCTATTTCTTGCTGGGCTCAGTGAAAGGGTTAAAGACCTGCTAATTGCTTATCCTACACCTGAGGATTTGCAACAGGCTATGCAATTAGCTATACGGGTGGATAGAAGACTGCGTGCTAGGGTTAATGAGAGCAAATCCTCTGCTATGTCAGTTTCTGGTTATGATAATGTGTGTACTAACAGTGGTGATGGAGATTGGATCGGTGGCACCTCGCTCTCAAGAAAAAGACCGTCGTTTTTCGGAAGGCTTGTGTTTCTATTGCGGAAAATCTGGTCATTTGATTAAAGGCTGTGAGCTTCGTATGAAGAAAGAAAAAAAAATGGTCAGTCACGCCCGTATTGCCTGTTTAAATTCCAAGGGTATATTTTTAGCTGCTTCCATGATTGCTCAGGAAAAATTAATGGAATTTCGGGTGTTTGTTGATTGCGGGTCTACACTGAATGTAATTGATGGGGGATTCGTGGAAAAACTCAATTTAAAACCTGAACCTTTATCATCCCCCATTGCTGTGGTTTCTGTGGATGGCTCCCCTTTGAAGAATATTACTCTCAAGGTCAGTGAATTTCCTCTCACTATTAATGGTGTTCACCATGAGAAATTGGATTTGGTAGTGTTGAATAACTTGCCTTCTCCAGTAATATTGGGTTTGCCCTGGTTAAAATTTCACAATCCTGTACTGGATTGGTCTACCAGTGAAATTAAATCCTGAAGCCATAAATGTTATGACAAGTGTTGTAACGGGCGTATTGCAGCTTTGGATAGGGGAGAATTGCCTGTTCCTATTCAGGATTTTTGGAGAGTTTTTTCTGAGAAAGAATCGCAGGTTTTGCCTCCCCATAGAGACTATGATTGTTCTATTGAATTTGTCCCTGGAGCGATTCTTCCTAAAAGTCGTTTATTTAACCTTACTATTCCTGAGAGGAAGGCTTTGGAGGAATACATACAGACAAGTTTGGCCGCCGGTCACATTAGGCCCTCTAAGTCTCCTGTGGCGGTTGGATTTTTTTTTGTAAAAAAAAAGGACGGCGGTTTACGTCCTTGTCTGGATTTTCGTGAGATTAACAAAATTACGGTACGCAATCCTTACCCACTGCCATTGATTCCTGATCTGTTTAACCAGTTATTGGGGGCCAAGTGGTTCTCTAAAATTGACCTTAAGGGGGCATACAATCTGTTGCGCATGAAGGAGGGTGATGAATGGAAGACTGCTTTTAACACTCCTGTGGGTCATTTTGAGAATCTGGTTATGCTTTTTGGTCTTACTAATGCGCCTGCATTTTTTCAGAATCTGATTAATGACATCCTTAGACCTTTGATCGGTAAAAATGTGGTTGTGTATTTGGATGACATTTTGATTTATTCGCCAGATCTGGAGTCTCATTGGCGGAGCGTGCGTGAGGTATTACAGTTATTAATGGACAATTCGCTTTTTGCTAAGCTGGAGAAATGTGAGTTCGCTGTACAGAGAATTAGTTTTTTGGGCTACATTATCTCCAGCAAAGGTTTTGAGATGGATCCGGTTAAGGTTCAGGCTGTGCAGGAATGGCCTAGGCCTATTGGTTTGAAATCGATACAGAGGTTTTTGGGTTTCGCCAATTACTATAGAAAATTCATAAAAATTTTTTCTAGTATTGTCAAACCTCTGACTGATCTCACCAGGAAAGGTGCTGATGCGGTTCAGTGGTCTTCTGAGGCCATTGAAGCTTTTGTGTATCTCAAGGAGAGGTTCACCTCTGCTCCCATCCTTATGCAGCCTGATGTTACTAGGCCGTTTTTGGTTGAGGTTGATGCTTCCTCTGTGGGGGTTGGCGCAGTATTGTCTCAGGATAACGGGGATGGATTACATCCCTGTGCCTTTTTTTCAAAAAAATTTTCGGAGACTGAATTGAATTACGATATTGGTAATCGGGAATTATTGGCTATTAAACTCGCATTTGAACACTGGCGCCACTTTTTGGAAGGTGCGGAATTTCCCGTTCAGGTTCTTACGGATCATAAAAATCTGATATATCTTGATGCTGCCAAGCGCCTGAATGCCCGTCAGGCTAGGTGGGCACTGTTTTTCTCGCGGTTTAATTTCTCCGTTACTTACATCCCTGGTACTAAGAATGTTAAGGCGGATGCCTTGTCTCGCAGTTTTTCTCCCATAGTCGGTGCTGAGAAAGAGGAAAACATTTTACAAGAAGGTGTTGTGATAGCTGCTTTAGACTCCGTTTTGGAAGATGAGATTCTTAAAGCTCAGGAGAATGCCCCATCTAACACTCCTCATGGGAGGTTGTTTGTGCCTGGGACCTTTAGGAGAGATTTGTTTGTTGAGTGTCACGAATCTCGGTTGGCAGGTCATCCCGGAATCTCTGAGACCAAGAGACTGGTGGGTCGCAGTTTTTGGTGGCCTGGATGGCAGAAGGAAGTCATTAAGTGGGTGCGCCAATGTACTATATGTGCTAGATCTAAGTCCTCACATACTCCTGCTGCGGGGTTACTTTGTCCTTTGGAGGTCCCCAGTGCTCCTTGGACACATTTGGCTATGGACTTTATAACTGACCTTCCCCCCTCTGAGGGTTTTACTGTCATCTGGGTGGTCGTGGACCGTTTTAGCAAGATGTGTCACTTGGTTCCCTTCGTCAAACTGCCCTGCGCTAAAACTCTCGCTAAGGCCTTTGTCAAGGAAATTGTCAGACTTCATGGCGTTCCTACTGACATTGTTTCTGATAGGGGTCCTCAGTTCGTGGCTCGTTTTTGGCGTGCCTTTTGTGACAGGTTGGGAATTCATTTGTCGTTTTCGTCCGGATATCATCCTGAATCTAATGGCCAGACAGAAAGGAAAAACCAGGATGTTGAGCAGTTCTTGCGTTGTTTTGTGGCAGACAATCAAGAGGGGTGGTCTGAGTTTCTGCCACTTGCCGAATTTGCTCTGAACAATCATACATCTTCTTCTGCTGGTTGTTCGCCTTTTTTTTGTTGTTCTGGGAGACATCCGTCGTTTGGGTCGTTCTCCAAGTTGGGATCTGCCGTGCCTGAGGAGGAGAAATTTTCCGGTGATTTGGAAAGAGTTTGGACGGATGTGCGTGGTAATCTTCAGGAGGCCAACAGAAAATCTAAAGACTACTTTGATAGGAAACGACAGGAGGTTTTGTTCGCTGTTGGTGACATGGTTTGGTTGTCCTCTAGGAATCTGCGGTTGAGGATTCCTTCTAAGAAATTGGGTCCCAAGTTTGTAGGGCCCTTTAAGGTGCTTCAGGTTGTCAACCAATCTGCTGTTAGGTTGGAGGTTCCTACCTCCTGGAGAATTAATCCGGTCTTTCATGTCTCTCTGTTAAAAAAAAGCTGTTGTGTCGGATGGTGACGCCTCTGCCTCTGTTCCTCCGGTGGTGGAGGACGGGGAATATGAAATTTCTCGCATCCTTGACTCTAGACGGTATAGAGGTAGTTTGCAGTATCTTGTGGCCTGGAAAGGTTTCGGACCCGAGGATAACTCTTGGGTGAGGTCAGATGATGTTTCCGCGTCCAGACTTATCAGAGCGTTTCACAGGAGATTTCCTGATAAGCCTGGTCCTAGGGGATCCGGAGGATCCTCTTAGAAGGGGGGGTACTGTTAGAACCTTGCTGTTAGTTTTTTTTTCCTTTGCTGGTCACATGACCTTGTTGGCCTATTTAATCCTGCTCCGCCCTTCTGGCTTTGCTGGACTTCATTGTATATCTACTTTCTAGCTAGCCTGTGCTCTGAATCTAGCTCTGTTAGTTTGCTTGGTCTACGGACCTCTATGTTCTATCTATTTTGTTTGTTCGTCTGTCTGCTACTATTTCTGTTAGGAGGTGTCCCATATTCCTCCCAGTCCTTAGTACTTGTAGGGATTCCCTCCCCACATCTATAGGTCTCCGTACAGACTAGATTAGGACTTTAGCAGGTCTGATCGCAGGATCAGGTTCCCTGTTACATCGTAGGGATTCAGCTGAGTCCTATAGTAGGGACAGATCTCCTCTCTTTCCTTAGCTTTGGTAGCAGAACATAACAGTTAGAAGGCCAAATATTTTTTCAGAGCTAGATGCAGAAAAAAATTATATTCAGTTTGCAACCTGATGGAGGTCAGTATAGATGGACTAATACAACAAGTCCCACACACAGCTAGAAGCCCAAATATTTTTTCAGAGGTAGATGCAGAAAAAAATATATTCAGTTTGCAACCTGATGGAGATCAGTATAGATGGACTAATACAACAAGTCCCACACACAGCTAGAAGCCCAAATATTTTTTCAGAGGTACTGTAGATGCAGATAAAAATTAGTTTTAATTTGCAACCTGATGGAGGTCAGTATAGATGGACTAATAGAATGATGCTATGCCCAAAAGATTTTACTTCACTAGGTGCAGTAAAAAAATTGGTATTCTATACACAGGTGGTATATCTTGCAGCACAGATAGGCTATTCCACTGACTAACACACTCTGCAATAGGCCAAAAAGGATTAGCTTTGCTAGATTCAGCCAAATGCTGTGAAAAAAACTTGCACAGCACTGGCACAGACCTGCCTGGCAAAAACTGATAGGAACTGATGTAACCTAGTCCTGAAAAGGACTCCAATTACAATTAGTCTTTACTCCCACAACCTATCTATTTAAGAGCACAGACCTCCCTGATAAAAGTCGTAGGAAATGCTGTAACCTAGTCCTTAAAAGGACTGCAATCACAACTATTCCCTACTCCCAAGCTATCTGTATATTTGTGCGAAAATTGGCTTGAAATTAACAAGGTATAGCGCACACAGCAACAGCGGTGCCGTCTAACACGCAGCTGCAGCAGTGAGAAAATGGTGGCGACGGGGAAAATGGCTTGGTCTTATAGGGCAAGGACATGTGACATACACTGCCAATGACACATGCCCTTGCTTGTGTGAAAAAAAGCACTTCGCTCCGTGTGTGCGCTGCTGATAGGCTGACAGATTGCACCTCCCCACTGCAAATGCGGGAAAGAGAAAAAAAAATGGAGATCTTCATTGTTCCTGCAGAGATCCATCCCCTGCCCCTCCCCCCACCCCTCTGTACACTCAAACTGCGTATTAACATTAATTTTCATCATTACTGAGAAAAAATCCAGTTATGATTTTGGTGCACGAACAGTTATCGAACATAACCTCGAACAGCCGAATTTTTATCAAATTGTTCGTGTTCGCCGAACGGCTCGAACACCGCCCAAAACAGCTCGAATTTGAGATTGGCGAACAGTTCGAGTAGAACAACGCTCATCTCTATTCCCTACTTGAGGACAACAATGATACAATCTGAACAATTTAGTTACACAATTTGTGTAACACTCTGAAATTTAAAGCAGTGGATTTTGGACAGAAGTAATTGTGTCGCGCATTTTTTTCTGCATGCACATGAACTCTAAAAAGTTAGAAAAGTTACTGAGGAACTCAGGACTGGATATAGAGCTGAAATATAGCTGGGTTTAAAAAGCAGGGAAATAATAAGTCTTCCAACAATAATTGTAAAACTCAACTACCATCTATGGTTTTTAAAAAAATGAGGGTTGAACCTAATGGCTTAATATTATAACGATTGTCAATTTTTTTTCTTACAAACTCTTGATGTTGGAAGGGTCATTAGAAGTAATCATTTAAGACGATATTCCACTGTATAGATCTCAGCTATCATCTCTGTACTGAACAGGAACCTGTCAGGATGTGTTCAGTTTCCCTGCAGCACTCCCGCAGGGTAAATTAAGTATTACAAAATTTTAATAAAAATGATGTAATCCATAGATGTGCCTGGTCCTCCCGACATTTTGCGGCTAATAATTGCATATTAATCAGAATCAGTAAATATGGACTTTAAACCAGACAATTCATTTACTCTTTTATCTTGTGTATCTATGTTCCAATCTGCTCCTACTATTTAGTTATAGTGTACTTGTTCACTCAAAACTTTGTCAATTTCAGCTCCACAATTCTAAATATATATATAGTTTTTCTCAACACACTATTGATTACAAATGTGAAAAAAGAATCCAGCTTTTCAATACATCGGGGATAGTTTAAGCCACCTTAAATCAGTCAACTCACAATGTATCTGAAATGTTAATTAAGAAACTTTTTTTCTCTCCTCACCTCTTGCTTTGCTGGCTTTAGTAAAAGCCTCGCTGCCAGTGTAAGTCTCCACAGGTACCTTTAATTCTGTTTGATGTTAGTGATCTAGGTTTGGCAAATATCATCCACAGTAGATTCACCTGAAAGATCAATAACAGCTTGTTCAAAGCTAGATTGGCTTCATAGAGTCCAGGATTTTATTAATTTATAGAAACTTCCTAAGACTTTCACTACAAAAGAAAAGGCGATCTTGAATCCGTTCACAATGAATGTTTGGCAGGAGGGAAGTCAAAATAGCATCTTTATTCAAACTATTCTTACAATTCCTTATACTTTACCGAGCTGAGAACCCGGTGGCTGATTTGCGCTTGAGTTGGATTTCGATTAGGACGTTGACTTGCTTAAGGGCTGTAAATATCCCCTGCCCACATGGCTTATTAGAGAATATGGATGTCAGACAGGACTATTTTCTCAAGATCCCCTATTATCACCAAGAACAGGTCCTACTTTAGAAGACCCAGCCATTGCATTATATGGTCGGCCATAAATTTAAATGAGCACCATGTTATTCTACATTTCCCCAACTGATGTCTAGGGTCGTAGACTTGAAGCAAACAGTTGATCACTGTGGTGGCCTTTCTTGAGTTCTCATGAAGCATCAGTATACAGCCTGCTTGTACATCTGCCCTTGTCGGATCGCAGCCACTACGCAGTTTGAGGCCCTGTAAATACCGTCATGGGAGACTGGCTGGGAATCCCCAATTCTGTTGACACCATTCCATTTATTCATTCTATGAAATAATATGTTTGAATGGTCACTCACAGTCATTTCAGCAAACTTTCCATATATACTAGTGTAAGCAAATTTAAGAAACTTTGTAATGTAACAGAGAAATATTCTTCTTTCTCCACTTATGAGCCACTTCTTACTCTCCTTGCTCAGCCTTCTGAACTCTTGACCTCACTCCTGAAGTCAATGAAAAACTGGCAAAGTCCTTCTTTGTTTAAAAAAAATCAGATTACTAAAAGCTATGAAAAGGGGAGCGGTGCAGAAAAGGGAATAGCAGAGAGAATAAGAGGCAAGGCAACTGATTGTGTCCATCTTTCTTGTGTTATATTTCACCCAGAGTTGGAGTCACCTCATTATTGTTAATGTTGACCATACTTCTGTGGCTTCTGAACATGTGCTTCACAGAGACCGGAGAAAACATCATTGCTGCTCATCTCCACCCACCAGATCAGAGACAACTGACAATCAGAGAAAAAACCTACAAAGGAGAGAACTAGGGCAAAATGAAGGAGACAAGTCATGAAGGTCAGAAATAGTGTTAATCTTCTGGCAGTGGCATAACTTGAAGGTTATTGGTCTGAGTGCAAAGGCTCCAACAGGACCCCCAATTATTTCAAGTCTTTAACAGTATTAGTCTTTTCATATAGGCCAAAATGACTTTTTGGGCCCCTTGGCTTTAGGGTCCAGAAGGGATTGCAACCCATGAAGCTATAGTAGTTACACACCTGCCTTCTTGCAAGCAAGACTACAACATTTATACTTTAAAGTGAATCTGACACCTGATACGTGCTGCCTAATCCAGCATACACTGGCTGTATTATCTCAGCCAGGCATGATTGACTCTGAAACACTGCAGCCTTTCATAGAAAAATATACTCTAATAGCCGCCAGGGACCGATACTGCGCTGTAGACTAGTCAGACAGGTGTGTGTCCGGCGGCTTCTCCCTGCCTGCTACCCTGGATTAACAGGTCTGGGGCTATATGCACACATAGGCAGAGACCTGTCAATCTAGGTCAGGGGGCTGGGAAAAGCCACAGGGGACCCGCCTGTCTGACTAGTCTCTAGTGTGGATTGAGCAGCATGTATCAGGTATCAGGTTTTTCTTTAAGGAATAATTTAAGTTTCCAATGTTTTATCATATCCAGGAACGTTGTACCTCGAAACAAGTGTATGCAAGAGCTATATTCCCATTACACAACTTAGTTCCAATTCGTAAAGTAGTTTTTTCCAGAATTCTGGCTTTAAACTCATGAAACATTGAAAACTATTGACTCAAAAATTGGCTTTTGGCATTTTTATGCCAGGTCTGGCCTTGTCTGCCAACTTTTAGAAGTGTGGGTGGCATTGGGCCAGGGAAGAGATCGGCAAAGTCCATCCTACAAATTCATCGAAATTTGTGCCAAAAGTGGCGGAAATTAATTCTGATGGAGATGGATGACAGTTGTAAGATGAGCCAAATGCATTAAGAGAATGGCACATCTTACTCCAGTTCTCCGTTCATTAATATTGGCGTACAAAACATCACTCATAATGAATCCGACCTACGTTTTTTACATTTCTAGTGTGAGAAAATACTGTAACTTTAAATGCAGGAGACATAAAGCCTCTATAATGAATCTGAACACAAAGCTCTTATTTTGTGGCTTTTACATTTTTATCCTCTCTGCTTTGGTTTTAGATGGGTCAGAGTATACACAGCTGGGAAATTTCTACATAAATTGACCCTGTGATGCCTTAATGCCTTCATTAGGAATGTCGTATTGATTTTTAGAGAAAGCTTTGGAATTTCTCTACTCTGAAAAATCTGACTTTAAGATTTGCTAGAAGTATACAGAATGTTTGTAATCTTTTTATCAAACAGTATTTGAAATGCAATAGGACGAGAGTATAATTATTAATAATAATAACAACAATGATTTATATATCTCAATATAATATTCACATAGGTCATGTGATAAGACCAATAATTTTGTTTTGTTTAATAATTGAACAATATTATGTTCCAAATTGAATAATTTTACATCATTAATCATATTCCTAATGCTCTTTGGGAATTATTATCATACAATATATTTCCTGATTAACAATAAAAGGATACATAAAAAAAAAATCACAATTTCTTTATTCATTGAAAGTATTGATAAGTTTTTATATGAAACTTTTTGTAAACCTCTAGGAATATTTGATTTAGCAAAAAATGTATTTGTATTTGATGCGTTCTATCTTTTCAGCCGTGAAGCATCACTGTGTCATTAGTACAGACAGGCTTGGACTGGTCCATCGGAGAACAGGAGAATCCTCCGGTGGGCCCCTGTGCAGGAATGGAACGCCACCCTCTTATATGAGCAGTACATGGCACAATATACTTGATTCACTATGTACAGACAAAGGCAGCAGCTTATTAATTTAACAATCAGCCAATTTATTGCTATAGAATTTTATGAATGAGGAGAAAGTCATTTTTGCATGTAGCTGAAAAGTGGGGTCCAGGAATTGATGCTACTGGTACCCCATTCGGACATTGAGTACAGATTTATTTTGTAGCCTTTTGAGCAGGGCAATTTGCTATAATCAGTGAAACTATGAATTCGGAAATGCACCAGCAAATTGTAAAGTGCAACAACCGGTTATTCACTTTGCAAATGTAGGTATGAAAAGAATGTTGATAATCCTACAAGAGATGATCCTGAACACACAGGTTGTAGCACAAAATAAATACCAGATAAAAAAATTCTGTAGAAATTTTAATGCAAGTCTAGATATGAGTGAATGTTTTGAAATTCAAATTCACCAGCATCGCTGAATTTACCCCCAAAATTTGATTTACGGTGAATAAATTTGCTAGAATCTTAATATTGGAAAGCTTGTAATTGCTCGGAAAATAAAATTAGGAGGAGAGGAGAGAACAGAAACCTGGCTGACCATAAGAGCTTATACCCTATAGGAGAGGGAGGACCCCGCTGACCATAAGAACTTACTCTCTACAGCAGAGAGGACCTAGCTGACCATAAGAGCTTATACTCTACAGGAGAGAGTGGATCCCTCTGACCATAAGAGCTTACACTCTACAGCAAAGAGAAAGAGGACCCCGCTGACCGTAAGAGCTTACATTCTACAAAAGAGAGAGGACCCCACTGGCCATAAGAGCTTACACTCTACAGGAGAGAGAGAGGACCCTCCTGACCATAAGAGCTTACACTGTACAAGAGAGAGAGAGGACCCCGCTGACCATAATAGCTTGCACTCTACAGGAGAGAGTGAGGACTCTGCTGACCATAAGAGCTTACACTCTACAGGAGAGAGAGAGGAGTCCTCTGACAATAAAAGCTTACACTCTACAGGAGAGAGAGATGACCCCACTGATCATAAAAGCTTACACTCTACTAGAGAAAGGAAGAGACCACCCGTTAACCATAAGAGCTTACACTCAACACGAGAAAGAAATAGTGAGCGGACTCTGTTGACTATAAGAGCTTACACTCTGTAGAAGAGAGAGACTTACCTAGTAACTCTGGAGATGGAAAATGATTCTGCTGTGCAAACTGTGCTCCACTGGGAACCGATGATTTGTTGACGCGCCCCTGGGCCTTCTGTGTCGTGCGGCATCGCGTGCACGGGGGCTTACCCGGAGCCGGATCAGATGGGGGTAGTAGTCTCGTGGCGGTGACCCGGTCCGTGCCCAGGGAGTCAAACTAAGTGGCAGTCTATGGCAGTAGATGTTAACTTGGATGTCGACTACGCCACCCGTTGAGTGCGGCTTTGCAGCCGCCGCTGCAGAACAGTCCGCTGAGGCCGGTGGTATGGGTGCAGCGATGATGTTATAACCCCCAACGGGAGGGGTATGGCCTCAGGGCAGCAGGGATAGATGATGGGAGTGATGGTGGTACACGAGCGCAACAAAGACAACTCGGAGTCTTGGTGGTGCAGTTCAGGGTCTTTACTCACGGTTACTCGGTTACTGCTCCAGGCCACCGCTGCAGAGGTGGCCGCCTGTGTCGCGCTGTGCTCACCAGGTGAGGGGCTCGGTTAACTCCCAGGTCTTTCTGGAGTGCTTTGCAGGACCCCCTTTATGTCCCCTGTCTCTGGTCTTCAACCCCACTAGTGACCACGCTTATGTCCAGCTGCCTCGGACCTTCTTGGTGGGCAAACGTTGGCCTGCGTTTCCCAGGTCCTATGTGGTGCCTTTCTAGCGGGTGTGGTGAGGGGCTGCTCCACATGTAATGTCGCAGCCTCCGGTTCTTAGTTGAGGGTAGTTTCTCTCCTCCACTAATTTGGGATCCGGTTCCCATCTTCTTAACCTGACCCCCCTACTCAGGTAGCGGCGGGCGTGTGGTGGCTACCAGCCAGTCCACACCCCTGGGGTCCCCTCTGTCCTTCCTGGAGCCCAGTCTGCTCCTCTTCCTCCTCCAGGCTCAGGCCTCCTGACAGGGCCTGCCTGTGGAGCAGAGCCCATAAAGCAGCTCTGCTCCCTGTCTTCTCCTCTCTCAACTCACTCCCTTTCCAAGATGGTGCCTCCCTTTATACTCCTGTACAGAGTGCACCCAGGATCTACTTCCCCCACGCACACACTACCGGGTTCCCTTCTCTAGGTGTTCCCTCCCCCCACTCCAGCCAGGGACATGCTCACTCGTGCCTGCATAACTAATGGGAGCACCGTCGAGCTGTCCCCCGGAAATGTGGTGTAGTGCATGTGGGTGTTAGGGTCCTGAGCCACACTCCATCCTTACCTGGAAGTGAGATATCGCACATCTGGGTGAGATGCAATACCTCTGTAGCAACCGAACCCTCGGGGTGCTACATTCCCCCCTGGCAAAACCCAGCACGTCCGCGGGCTGGAACTGAGCAAAAGACAGGGTATACATTAGAACATGCAAATTTTTCATAAACAACAAGTATAACAGGTATCAACATTCAGTTTCCCTTTATGGGAACGGCTCTCTCTTAAACGGTATAAGTGCATATGTACTGTTCTGGAACTCTTTTTCATAGTAACACATTCTAGCATATAAATTTTTCGTATAAAACATTTCTAGCAGCAGATCCACGAAGAAGTCTCTTTATAACAGGTCACAGTTTATTCTGCAACCAGGTGTCCATTTTCCTAAATCAGGGAGACGTAACCAGGTAGGGGTCTGTCCTGCCCCGAGTCCTTAACAGTCTTTTAGTCCATCCTGGGTTACGCTCCACTAACTGTACAAAGGATTCCCGGTAAATCCACCAAGGACTCCTATACATTACTAGAAACACATAATTATTTACAGGATATGGCCGCTCTCAGTCCTCGGCCAGGTAGGGGTGGCTGTTCTCAGTCCCCAGCCAGTTAGAGGGAAAAAGGGGTGGCTGTTCTCAGTCCCCAGCCAGGTAGGGGGTAAGGGAAACAGTTCTCTTTCTGTCCCAACGGGGACCACACTCTTAGTGGAAACAGTCCCACAACAGTCCTTATACCCGGTCGGGTAACTATTTACATCTCCTCTTTTACAGTTTACGATTAACGGTGTGCTCCACACGCTCCTTTCTCTTTCTCAGGTTCAGACCCGTCCGGGCCCTCTTGGTACTCGGGGTCTGAGTGGTACTGTTAATGACGCCCGGGGTCAGGGGGTGCGACTTTGGGCCTGGGCGCGGGCTGGTGGTGGCAGTGCCCAGGTCTGGAGGGCTCGGCTGCAGGGCTTGTTGCGGGGTCCGGAGCAGGTCTGCGTCTGCAGCGCCCGGGATCGGCGGCTCCACCGGGTGGCCCGGGAGCAGGCTGACGCTGGCAGCGTCCGGGACAGGGAGACTCCTCTTACCTGCTCCCGCGACCGCTCCTGCGTCACGCGTCTTCTCCTGGTGCTGGTCGGGGCCCGCGACGGCTGGGGCGCTGCCGATGCTGGGCAGCTTAGTCTGCTGCCGGTCCGCCATCTTGCTGTCCGTTCCTGGTGTCCTCCTCCCCCCTGGTGGACCGTGGCCTACCTGGCGATGATCCTCTTCCGTAGGCCGTGGCTCCGCAGTTGATCATCAGGGTCGAGGACCTTCCGTCGCGCTCCAGTGACGTCGGCGTCTGCTGGGCTCCTTCCAGGACCTTACGCAACGTCCGGACGTGAGGCGGGGCTTCAGTTCTCGCGCGCTTTCGGAGTCCACGCCCCTCTTCTTCCCGCGCGGCGTCCTCAAGATGGCGCCCAATGGCGGGAAAACTCCACAGATGGCGGGAAGAAGGCTGAAGATGGCGCCGGATGGCGGGAATCTTCACGGATGGCGGGAAGAAGGCTGAAGATGGCGCCGGATGGCGGGAAAACTTCACGGATGTTAAGTTTTAAAAGTCTCTTTTTCAGGCACGCAGTACCCGGTGGTTGCGGGCACGAAATCCTGCCGACTACGCCAAAAGTTGACGCGCCCCTGGGCCTTCTGTGTCGTGCGGCATCGCGTGCACGGGGGCTTACCCGGAGCCGGATCAGATGGGGGTAGTAGTCTCGTGGCGGTGACCCGGTCCGTGCCCAGGGAGTCAAACTAAGTGGCAGTCTATGGCAGTAGATGTTAACTTGGATGTCGACTACGCCACCCGTTGAGTGCGGCTTTGCAGCCGCCGCTGCAGAACAGTCCGCTGAGGCCGGTGGTATGGGTGCAGCGATGATGTTATAACCCCCAATGGGAGGGGTATGGCCTCAGGGCAGCAGGGATAGATGATGGGGGTGATGGTGGTACACGAGTGCAACAAAGACAACTCGGAGTCTTGGTGGTGCAGTTCAGGGTCTTTACTCACGGTTACTCGGTTACTGCTCCAGGCCACCGCTGCAGAGGTGGCCGCCTGTGTCGCGCTGTGCTCACCAGGTGAGGGGCTCGGTTAACTCCCAGGTCTTTCTGGAGTGCTTTGCAGGACCCCCTTTATGTCCCCTGTCTCTGGTCTTCAACCCCACTAGTGACCACGCTTATGTCCAGCTGCCTCGGACCTTCTTGGTGGGCAAACGTTGGCCTGCATTTCCCAGGTCCTATGTGGTGCCTTTCTAGCGGGTGTGGTGAGGGGCTGCTCCACATGTAATGTCGCAGCCTCCGGTTCTTAGTTGAGGGTAGTTTCTCTCCTCCACTAATTTGGGATCCGGTTCCCATCTTCTTAACCTGACCCCCCTACTCAGGTAGCGGCGGGCGTGTGGTGGCTACCAGCCAGTCCACACCCCTGGGGTCCCCTCTGTCCTTCCTGGAGCCCAGTCTGCTCCTCTTCCTCCTCCAGGCTCAGGCCTCCTGACAGGGCCAGCCTGTGGAGCAGAGCCCATAAAGCAGCTCTGCTCCCTGTCTTCTCCTCTCTCAACTCACTCCCTTTCCAAGATGGTGCCTCCCTTTATACTCCTGTACAGAGTGCACCCAGGATCTACTTCCCCCACGCACACACTACCGGGTTCCCTTCTCTAGGTGTTCCCTCCCCCCACTCCAGCCAGGGACATGCTCACTCGTGCCTGCATAACTAATGGGAGCACCGTCGAGCTGTCCCCCGGAAATGTGGTGTAGTGCATGTAGGTGTTAGGGTCCTGAGCCACACTCCATCCTTACCTGGAAGTGAGATATCGCACATCTGGGTGAGATGCAATACCTCTGTAGCAACCGAACCCTCGGGGTGCTACATTTGTGATGGCCCAATCTCAAAAGGTTTGAAATTGCACGAAGCTGCAAATTTTTCAACTCCAATTTGATTCTCCACTGATCTCTATGCAGCACAAAATGTAGGCTGTTGTTTGATTGAAGCATGCAGGTTATAGCATTCTGTAATGAATTACATGAGTGTCGTGGGCTTTTGCTGGTATTCAATGAGGGATTATTTCCTCAACTAGGGAACTTGAAAGAGGGTCAATTTTGTGTGTGTAGTCCACGACACCTTAGCGTGGTTTCCGTGTTCCGATGAGACAACTACTATGTTGCTACCAATCTCCTAATGGGGAGACACTTAAAAGTTACAAATAGTATTGCGGCACACTGCAGAATGATGGTGCGGAGCTTGGTGGTTTCAAATGGCAAGAAGAACAGTCTCTTTTTACAGTCAACTGTGTATTACACAGTATGAGGTCACAATCTTAATTAGAGTGTCCTAGCTTGTAGTCCTTCATGTTTCAGGCCTTAGGCTGGAAATGGCTCACAAACAATTGCAAAATTTAAAGAAGTCTTTAGTAGAGATGTTTGAACCTTTTGAAAGGTACGTCAATTGCCCTGAATTGACTTCTGTAATTCCTTTCCCACCGCTTCAGATTTCAGGGTCTTTCTTCTCCTCAGCAGACCGAACTCCAACCATAGATCGTGTCATTGCTCTAACTCAGGACAGGCATACTTCACAAGTTTGAAATATAGGAAAGAAGGGCTAAGGGCAATTTTAATTTTACACTAAGCCACTTCCCTAACGTCACCCAGTTTTTTTTTATATGCTAACAGCATTATACCTCTTTAATGGCTTCCACATTACCACCAACAAACGGGATGTGCCCATAGATGCCACTAACACAGTGCATTCCCTTACAGTGCATTTCAGCCCAAAAAGTATTATGCCTCACAGTGCCCCCCACACACAATATGATGCCTCCATAGGCCCCAATCATGCCCCATAGCTCTCCACAAAGTATGATGCCCCTTATGCTCTCCCACCAACATAACCAACATAGTATAAAGTCCCAACAGTAGTCCGCACTCAAGCATCCCACTTACCCGTGTGTCCTGTCACATAATTGCTACTCTGCTACTGATCTGGTCTCTTCTGGCCAATCACAATGAGAACTTCACATGATTTGCATAGACTTGATTCGATCATCTCTACAACTTACTGAAATATGCCCCTTTAAGAATCTGGATATAATGGTGACATAGGGGTTCTTCACTTAGAGATGGAGCAAGTAATGCAGGTAGATAACAGTTCAACAACTTTTCCTATGGGGAGTCAACAAATTTCAAGGCGACAATCCTTCATTTGGTAAGGTGCCTGGTAATTACAGAATCTTAACTGAGGCAACTGTCTAGGGCAGAGATAGACAGTTGGTGTACAGGAGTGGGCAACTTGAGACACTTTGCTTGTATTTGTAAAGTTTATTGAGCTTTGAGAACACAGCAGCAATAAGAACACAGAAGTAAATATCTTATGAATATTCATGTTGCTGCAAATATCTGGACCGGAAACCACCAATTGTCAGAGAAAACTAGAGGGGAGAATGACCAGAAGGTCATTAATCCCTTTACCCCAAGGGTGGTTTGCACGTTAATGACAGGCCAATTTTTTCAATTCTGACCACTGCCACTTTATGAGATAATAACTCTGGAACGCTTCAACGGATCCCACTGATTCTGAGAATGTTTTTTCATGACATATTGTACTACATGACAGTGGTAAAATTTCTTCGATATCGCTTGCGTTTTTTTGTGAAAAAAACTGAAATTTGGCGAAAATTTGGAAAATTTCGCAATTTTCAAACTTTGAATTTGTATGCCCTTAAATCAGAGAGATATGTCACACAAAATAGTTAATAAATTACATTTCCCACATGTCTACTTAATATCAGCACAATTTTGGACCAAAATTTTTCTTGTTTAGGAAGTTATAAGGGTTAAAAGTTGACCAGCTATTTCTCATTTTTCCAACAAAATTTACAAAACCATTTTTTTAGGGACCATATCACATTTGAAGTTAATTTGAGGGGCCTTTATGACAAAAAATACCCAAAAGTAACACTATTCTAAAAGCTACACTCATCAAGGTGCTCAAAACCACATTCAAGAAGTTTATTAACCCTTCAGGTGCTTCACGGGAATTTTTGGAATGTGGAAGAAAAAAATGAACATTTAACTTTTTTCACAAAAATGTTACTTTAGACCCCAATTTGTTTTATTTTTGCAAGGATAACAGGAAAAAATGGACCCCAAAATTTGTTGTGCAATTTCTCCTGAGCATGCCGAAACCCAATATGTGGGGGAAAACCACTGTTTTGTGAGCACGGCAGGGTTCGGAAGGGAAGGAGCACCATTTGACTTTTTGAATGTAAAATTTGCTTGAATAATTAGCGGACGCCATGTTGCGTTTGGAGAGCCCCTGATGTGCCTAAACAGTGGAAACCCCCCACAAGTGACCCCATTTTGGAAACTAGACCCCTGAAGGTTTTTATCAAGGGGTATAGTGAACATTTTGAACTTAGAGGTACGACACATAATTTGATAACATTAGGTCATCATATTGAACAAGTTGTCATTAGTCTTGAACGCAAGTGCTCGCTACTTGAGTTTGCATCGGGTACTCTGGTGTGCACAATGTATCGCGGGTGCTCGAGTGACATGCTCGAGTCCCCACCCCGCATGGTTCATGGTTGTTAGACATCCAAGAAAAAAATATGCGGGGTTTGCTCGTGCATGGTAGGCAATCCATGCAAGTTTTTTGGCCACGAAGCATATGGGGTGGAGACTCCAGCTTGTCACTCGAGCACCCGCAATACTCGGTGCATACCCGAGCCCCCGATGCAAACTCAGCTAGCGAGCACATGTGCTCAACACTGGTCGCCATATCGTCATCATTTTTTTTCTTTACTTTTGAAAAAATCCCAACCCTAGCACAACCCTAACCCTAACCCTAGCACAACCCTAACCTTAGCACAACCCTAACCCTAGCACAACCATAAACCTAGCACAACCCTAACCCTAGCACAACCCTAACCCTAGCACAACCATAAATCTAGCACAACCCTAACCCTAACCCTAGCACAACCCTAATCCAAACCCTAGCACAACCATAACCCTAACCAACCCTATCACAACCCTAACCCTAGAGTTTATTTTTTATGCCGCTTCTCATGCAGTATACGTAATTAGATGACTTTATTTTTCGAGTCGGTGCGATTACAGCGATGCCAGATTCATATCGAGTTTTTATGATTGACAGCTGTCGCACACTAAAAGACGCTTTTTTTTTTGCAAAGACTAGTTTTTGCATCGCCATATTTGAGAGCTATAATTTTTCCATATTTCGGCCGACAGAGTCATGTGATGACTTGTTTTTTTGCGGGACGAGTTGACGTTTTTATTGGTATCATTTTCAAGTGCGTGACATTTTTTGATCGCTTTCTATTCCGATTTTTGGGAGGCAGAATAAACAAAAAACAACAATTTTTTTTCACTTTCTGACACTTTTCTTACTTTTACACATTGTGCCACTGTGAGACTTTCACCTTTTACATTCTGATCGGCTGTATAGCATAGGAATGCAGCACCATCCCTGTGCTATACAGCCTGTCAGCGCTGCACAGGGAGAAGCTACTTTGGTCGTGCACTATGCATGACCAAAGTAACTTCTTGTCTCCTGGTGACCCGGATGTTGTCATGACGACATTAGGTCACTATGACATAATCCAGGATCCGTCAGGAGACAGCGGGACACTGGAGAGGAGGTAAGTAACTGCGCTTACCTCCCCTTGCTCCCGGAATGCTACGATGGACTTTGATCGCAGCATTTCAGGGGTTAATGTGCCAGCAGCGATGCTTGACCACTCCTGGGACATAGCACCGGGTGTCAGCTGTGACAATCAGCTGACACCCGGCTGCTATCGCCCCGCACCGCTTGTGTGCGGGCTCGATCGCATTATGCGTAATAGTACGCAGCTGGTCCATAAGGCCCAGGGCGCAGCTACAGACTATTACTGACATGGTCGTAAAGGGGTTAAGGATGACAAAACAGGTCATATTCAAAAAATAAAAAACTCTTTATTAATAGTATAAATATACAGGATAGATGAGAGAGATACTATGGGTAAATATGCATACTAAAACCAACAACTATACGTGGACATAGCAGTAGGACCTAGGCTGAAAAGTACATTAGTAAATACCAAAGTGGAAACATAGTCTGTTCCATAAGTAAGCAAAGAGTGTTACATTTTATACCTGAAAAAATCCTGATCAGTTAGACCTAACATAAGAATATTTAATGAGGAGTCAAAGTATAGACCCCAATATTACCTCAAGGAGCAATAGCCAACGGACCTCCACAGTGCGCACATCCCCCGATGCGCGTTTCGGCATAGAGACTTTCTCAAGGTGTTACTCACCCCCACTTTTAGTTAGCACTGATGCAGGCACTTTCTCCTTGTTTACACTTCTCTCGCTATTTATATGTGTGTGTGTGTCTGATCTATACTAGTGGGAAATAAGAAACATTTTTTTTCTTTCTGTATAGACCTCTCTGGCATGGGCATGCTTATGTGACCTCACGTTATCCCATGACTCGGGTCACCATCAACTCAATGCATTGACTCTTTAAGACATGGCACGACTCAAATTCCTATTGAGCAACACTTCAGACCTGACCACCAATACTCAGTGACATCCTGCCTGGGCAATATAAGACCCAAGACATTTCTCCAATATTATGCATTGGCCCTAAAAACAAAGATTATTTGTATCATTCATGCAGAGTGTCACTAAATCTGTCTCATATCTTGGGGAATTCACATAGCTGAATATCAATGAGAAACATTAATTACGCTTTACCATGTGTATCAATCTAATATGAAAACAATAGTAAGTGCAGGCCTGTCGGTTTGGGAGCCCTACTGCTACAGGCAACACACATGAAGGAGACCCAACCAGAGTAGAAATAGTATAATGGGGACTGACACCTCTTCCACTAGAGGAAATACACCAGATGGAGACCCAACCAGGAGTCTTCACATCTCCCTAAATTAGGGCCTGACACCACCGAAGTGGCATCGATTTCAGTAGAGTAGAACTAGTATAATGGGGACTAACACCTCTTCCACTACAGGAAACACACCAGATGGAGACCCAACCAGGAGTCTCCACGTTTCAAAAAATTATGGCCTTACACCACAAAAGTGGCATCAATTTCACAAGAGTAGAAATAGTATAATGGGGACTGACACCCCTTCCACTACAGCCAACCCACCAGATGGAGACCCCCACCAGGAGTATCCACATTTCAAAAAATTATTGCTAACATCAGCAGCAGTAGCAACAGCAGGCACAGAAGCCACGACAAAGGTGCCACAGACTTCAGGAACGCGAGATCAGTGCCGCACTCTAAAAACGACACCATCGCCTAGTCTGCACAGTCTGCGATAGGGGTGCAAAAGTCCTTGGAGATCCATGACTTGTTCGTCTTGATGACAGCAGGATACACATATCCATCAGGATAACACCAGCAGCGCTGAAGACATGTTCTGAGGGAAGACTGGCATGACAAAACCTCCAAGGCGTGGAGACCAAAATGCAAAAGGTTCCAAACCCTCCCTGACTCTGAAACATGTAGACAATAAACCTACATTTTTATCCATACTAATGGTTTGTCGTGACTCCAGAGAGAGCGGAAACAACTTCCTTTCCCAGCATCTATCTCAGACATATCCATAGGAAGCTGCAGCATTTGGAGTCCAGGCTTTATAGGTGTTGTGCCCCACACAACCCTACTAGGTGAGCAGTTTTTAATACTTTTATGTAACATTTATTAATTGGATAAGACCCTATTGCGCTCTTGAATTTTTCCAAAACCCTCCCTGATGGCATAGATATTGAGATCGAGTTACTCCTGCACCATCCTCTCCAGTCGTTCACTACATGACAGACTTGTACTTTGTTGTGCTGGTGCACAGTCTGGTCTAAAAAATGTGTGAAACGACTCACAGAAATTGCTTCTGCCATTTACACTGCTGCTGCTAATGTTTTCGCATTGACGAATTGATATTACCGGGGTTGGAAGCCTACAACTGCAATGCACACTCTGTGCCTCACTGTTGTCTTGGAGAAAACCACTCTTAAGGTTGTCTTCAAGCGTGTTTTGGTACTCCAACATGCATGGATCCCTTTCCAGGGCGGGAAGCATCTGGCAAAATTTACTCTTGTACCGTGGATCTAACAGATTGGCAACAAAGTAGTCAGCACTATTTCAAATCCTAACAATACGGGGATCATGTTGCAGATAGTGCAGCAAGAAGGCGCTCATGTGTTGGGTTCTTCCTTGAGGTCCAAGCCCATTATGTATTGGTGGCGGAATAACACTGAAGCTTACTTCCTTCATCCCCTTCCACCAATCACGGACAACAGAGAGGGGATCATTATCCTCTTCATCTCCTGACGCCCATCACCTCTTTCTCCTCGTCCTCCTCCATTTGTTCCTTGGCTCCTGAACCTTCACTAGCAGTTTGTCTGATACCACGAGCCCCCCTCGATCGATGTAAGCCACCTCCCTTGGCATCTGCCTGTGTGACGACATTCTGGAACTTAGAGATATTTTTATCCCTTCCGCATCCTCCTCTGCTTCCTCCTTTTCCTCTGGGACCCCACCTCCTCCCGCAGACTATTTAAAGTATGCTCCAGCATGTAGACCAGAATAGTGATGCTGATGACGGCATTGTCAGTGCTAATCATATTAGTAGCCATTTGGAAACTGTGCAGAAGGGTGCAGAGGTCCTTAATCTGTGCCCACTCCACAAACGTGATTTGCACCACGTCCGTACTGTGTTGACCGAGGTCATGCAAAATGAAATACTGCATCAGGGCTCGTCGCTGTTGCCATAGTCACTGCAATATGTGCAGAGTAGAAATCCACCGTGTCGACACATTGCATATCAACAGGTTAACCAGTATGGCCAAAGACCTCTACAGCGATGCAAGTTGATGACCCGCAGGGTACAAACAGCAGAAGTGAGTGACGCGCCCCCTGGGCCAGTGCTGTTAGGGGATACCCGGAGCCGGATCAGATGGGGGTTGTAGTCTCCGAGTGGCTGTGACCCGGTCCGTGCCCAGGGTGTCAAGCTCAGTGTGTGGCAGTCCTTACTGATGTTACTAAAGTTCTTTATGTCGACTACGCCACCCGTTGAATTGCGGTCACTACGGCCGCCGCTGCAGCAGGGTCCGCTGAGGCTGATGGTGTTTGTGCAGCTTAGGTAGTATAACCCCCAACGGGAGGGGTATAGCCTCAGGGGGTCAGGTGCAGAGGATGGTGGTTGTGGAAGTGCAGGGAAGATGGTAATGAGAGTCAGAGTCGGGTTGTGCAGTTCAGGGTTCTTTACTTACTGCTGTTCTTGTACCGGTCACTCCGGCCTTAAGTGACCACCCGAGCCGTGCTGCGTCCACCAGGTCCTGGACTCGGCCAACCCCCAAGTAGTTCTGGAGCGTGGTTCTGAGCTCCCTTTCTGTCCTGTCCTCGTCTCTGGCCTTCCCCACCAGGGATCCACCTATGTCCGGCTCCCTCGGGCCTCTTGTTGGCGAACCCTTGTCTCTGGGTTCCCTGACCCTATGCGTGGTCTGCCTTCCGGGTGGATATAGTGGGTGGCCGTGGCAGATTCTGCCCACGGCCTCCGGTTCCTGGCTAAGGTGTGCTGTAGCCTCTGCCAGCTTGGGATCCGGTACCCTGTTGCCAACTCTTCACCCTTTGATTTAATTTGGGCTCTCAGAGTTCCTTCTTTCTCCCCCTCTGGGTCTTTCAAACTCCTCTCTCACTCTGGGCCTTGGGGCTGCTCTGCTCCTCTGCTTTCCTCCACTGCTCTGCAAAAGACTGACAGACTGACCAGCCTTCTACAAAAGACTCCTCTGCAAAGACCCTGTCCTAAGATGGTGCCCACCTTATATACTCCCTCTATGTGTGAGCTCAGGTGACCAGCACCCAATGAGCTCCTAGCACTACCCAGACTGCTCCCCCTATCTGCCCCTACACTACTGGGATTTTCCACCCCCCTCCCACTCCAGCCAGGAACAGACTCTGTTGTACCTGCACATTTCTCTAGTGGGAGTACCATCGGTCTGTTCCTCGGAAATGGGATGTGTGTAGTGCATGCAGCTAACTGAGCTCAGTTCCACACTCCATCCTCACCCGGGAGTGGAATATCACACCTCTGGCTGAGGTGCAATACCCCTGTAGCAGCCGAATCCTCAGGGTGCTACATTCCCCCCTGGTAAATCACAGCACGTCCTCGGGCTGTAAGATATAAACATCCACAAACGTACATTTTTTTCATAAAACATAAACATATAAAACATATAAAACATCATCAGCAGCAATAAACTTTTCATATAAACATTCTTGTTTCTGGTTCCTCCGGTCACGGTGCAACTTGTGACCGGGTAAAGTGCGACAGTCTCTCTTGGAATAAAACAGTTCCCTATAAAACCGGTAGGGGGCGCTTTAGGAAGCGCAACCATATACAAGGGAATATGGCCGCTCTCAGTCCTCGGCCAGGTATTAGGGAGGATTGACCGTTCTCAGTCCTCGGTCAGGTATTAGGGAGGATTGACCGTTCTCAGTCCTCGGTCAGTGGGAATAGGGACACACGGGGTTAACAGTTCAATTTGCTGGTCCCAACGGGGACTATATTTTAACTAGAACAGTTCTTGTACCCCGACGGGCAACTTTATACAGTCTCTCTCTACCGTACTCAACGACGGCGTCCTCCTGCTCTTTCTTTGTGGACAGTTTCTGTTTCAGACCCGTCCGGGTCCTCTTGCTCCTCCTCACACCGCAGCTCCTCCTCCGTCAGGCGATGCACATGGAGGGCGTAGGGTCCTTTGGCACACTTGTGCCGGGTGAAGGTGACCTCGTCCCCTAAATACAGGTCACGACCTCTGTGTCCCTCCGGTAGGTGGGACTCAACGTCTCTCCTGGTCACGAAGACGTCGCCTGGGGTGCGGTGATCCCTGATGAAACCCCACCCATGCTGCAGATTGAACTTTATCACAGTCCCGATGGTACGGGGACCATGCGCTGCACGGGGGTCTCTCCTGGTCCGGCTCTTCTGCTCCGCGCTCCTTAATTGGGCTTGTTGTTCCCGGACCCGCCTCTCTCTCCGCTCCCTCTCAAAGACCTCGAGCTGCTGGCGGCAGCACTCTGCACGCTCCGCTGCGGCTGCCCGAGTCTCCTGAGTGAACCCCATGAGGTCTTCTCCGGTGGGATCCCACTCAAACTGGGTCTCTTCTAGCGGGGGCGAGATCCTCTTTATGGGCTTTGGAGCCGGGATCAGGGGTTCGCACATGGCCCTTGCTTTTTGCAGCTCCAGCTGGATGTATTCCTGGGGCCAAACGAAGGGCTGCCCATCCGGGCACGTATGTTGGGCGAACAGGTCCTCACCCAGGTGCGGTACTTTAGGTGTTATGGGCGCCGTGGTGGTAGCGGCGCCCGGGTTGCCCAGGCCTTGCGACCAGGCCTGGGGCACCTTGAAAGTAAAGGGCACCGTAAGAACGGCGGCGCCCTGTGTTACTTGGCCCTGCGACCAGGCCGGGGGCTCCGCGGAGGTAGGGGGCGCTGTTGGTATTGCGGCGCCCGGGGGTACTAGGCCTTGCGACCAGGCCGATGGTACTTCCTGCTTGGCCACGCTCGGGGTCGAGGCGTGTGACGTCACAGGGGTCGCGGCTTCCATTTGAGGCCTAGTCTGCGGCGGTGACGTTGCAGCGACGGGCACGGCAGGGGGTACTTCGGGCTCTGCGACGGGGAGCTGGGGCAGGCACGCGGTTTCCCGGCTCGGGGTAGTGACGTCCCCTTTACCTGCCTCCATTCATTCGGCTCCCTTCTCGGCGCCGTCTCCGGCCTTCAGTCCTCCTGCGCCATCCTCAGAGGCGGTCTGTCTCCTCGTCTCGGGTGGCGTGCTCCGCTGACGAGTCTCGGTCTGCTGGGCCATCTCTCGGCTCCACTCCGCCAACGTCTCTCGCTGTACCCGGGCCATCCTCCGTGCGAGGCCCTCCAGCGCGGTCTGTGCACACTCCCGGTCTCGGGGGAGCTGTGCTAGGATCTCCAGCAGGCCTTCTGGAGTGGCGACCTGCAACAGGCTCCTGACCACTGGGTCGGTGCTGCCTGGAGTGGCGGCCCGCATCAGGCTCCTGACCACTGGGTCGGTGCTGCCTGGCTCTCCCTCCATCTCCGGGTAGGCTCTCTCTGGACTCTCTTCCAGACGTCTCGTCTCCGGGTGCGCTCTCTCCAGACTGCTCCAGGCGACACCCATCTTTGTTCTCTTGTTCTGTCTCCGCCCACATTGAAGGTGGTCCCGGGGCAACTTAGTGATTGTCAGTTCCAGGGGCAGTTCTCTCACGCTGATGGACACTTCCAGCATCACAGTCTCTGTTGGTGGGCGCGGTTTCCGCTTTTGGCGCCATTCTTCGACCTGGCCCACGATGGGAGGTGGCCTTTTGCCACCCTCTGGCACGCCCATAATGGCGTCCGCTCTTCCAAGGCGGGAAATCTCTGGAAATGGCGGGAAAAAGCTGCAAATGGCGGACAACCGGCGGGAAACGACCTGTGATGGGGCCCGTTGGCGGGGACCCTCCGGAACCGGCGGGAGACTTCTTTTTAAGGTAACGGTGTACTTTTCTTCAGGCACGCAGTACCCGGTTGTTGCGGGCACGTTATCCTGCCGACTACGCCAAAGTTGACGCGCCCCCTGGGCCAGTGCTGTTAGGGGATACCCGGAGCCGGATCAGATGGGGGTTGTAGTCTCCGAGTGGCTGTGACCCGGTCCGTGCCCAGGGTGTCAAGCTCAGTGTGTGGCAGTCCTTACTGATGTTACTAAAGTTCTTTATGTCGACTACGCCACCCGTTGAATTGCGGTCACTACGGCCGCCGCTGCAGCAGGGTCCGCTGAGGCTGATGGTGTTTGTGCAGCTTAGGTAGTATAACCCCCAACGGGAGGGGTATAGCCTCAGGGGGTCAGGTGCAGAGGATGGTGGTTGTGGAAGTGCAGGGAAGATGGTAATGAGAGTCAGAGTCGGGTTGTGCAGTTCAGGGTTCTTTACTTACTGCTGTTCTTGTACCGGTCACTCCGGCCTTAAGTGACCACCCGAGCCGTGCTGCGTCCACCAGGTCCTGGACTCGGCCAACCCCCAAGTAGTTCTGGAGCGTGGTTCTGAGCTCCCTTTCTGTCCTGTCCTCGTCTCTGGCCTTCCCCACCAGGGATCCACCTATGTCCGGCTCCCTCGGGCCTCTTGTTGGCGAACCCTTGTCTCTGGGTTCCCTGACCCTATGCGTGGTCTGCCTTCCGGGTGGATATAGTGGGTGGCCGTGGCAGATTCTGCCCACGGCCTCCGGTTCCTGGCTAAGGTGTGCTGTAGCCTCTGCCAGCTTGGGATCCGGTACCCTGTTGCCAACTCTTCACCCTTTGATTTAATTTGGGCTCTCAGAGTTCCTTCTTTCTCCCCCTCTGGGTCTTTCAAACTCCTCTCTCACTCTGGGCCTTGGGGCTGCTCTGCTCCTCTGCTTTCCTCCACTGCTCTGCAAAAGACTAACAGACTGACCAGCCTTCTACAAAAGACTCCTCTGCAAAGACCCTGTCCTAAGATGGTGCCCACCTTATATACTCCCTCTATGTGTGAGCTCAGGTGACCAGCACCCAATGAGCTCCTAGCACTACCCAGACTGCTCCCCCTATCTGCCCCTACACTACTGGGATTTTCCACCCCCCTCCCACTCCAGCCAGGAACAGACTCTGTTGTACCTGCACATTTCTCTAGTGGGAGTACCATCGGTCTGTTCCTCGGAAATGGGATGTGTGTAGTGCATGCAGCTAACTGAGCTCAGTTCCACACTCCATCCTCACCCGGGAGTGGAATATCACACCTCTGGCTAAGGTGCAATACCCCTGTAGCAGCCGAATCCTCAGGGTGCTACATGAGCACACAGCAACCATGCTTTCTGTAGCAGCACATCCAGGCCAGGATAGTGGCAGATAAATTGCTGTATCATCAGGGTGAAGACATGAGCCATGCAAGGCACATGTGTGTGGTTGCCCTGGCATAGGGCCGCCACCAGGTTCACACCGTTATCGCACATAGCCTTTCCTAGCTGCTGGTTCAGTGGAGACAGCCATTACTCAAACTCGGCATGGATAGCTGTGTGACTGTGATCTCCAAGGCATATTAATTTTAACACTGCCTGATTGTGGTGAGTCCTGGCTGCACAGTACAGAGGTGGGGGGATTCTCTCTGCACATTTGGAATGCATGTCTCATTAAGACAGAGGTTGAGGGTGCAGGTAGAGGCCCTAGAGGAGGGGGAGGAGGCAGAAGCAGTGGAGAAAGTGTTCGATACAGAGGTTTGTCCCGCAAGCCTTGGAGATTCCAAGACTTGTGGAGCAGCCCCTTCCCCGCCTGGCCCCACAACCAGAGTCACCCAGTGCCCAGTCAGCGAGATGTAATGCCCCTGGCCATGCTTGCTCATCCATGTGTCTGTGGTGAAATGCACCTTGGCAGACATAGATTTTTTCAAGGAATGGGTGAGGTTGTCTGCTACATGCTGATGTAGCATTGGCACAGCTTTCTTAGAGAAGTAATGGCGACCGGGCAACTGGTAGTGGGGGACTGCGATGGCCATCAGCTTTGGGAAACCGTCTGTATCCACCAGGCGGAAAGTCAGCATTTCTGTATCTAACACAAATAGAGATGGTGGAGTTCAAGCTCTTTGCTTCATTCTACACATGACAAAGCTATGTTTTACGTGACCTCAAGTGTAGGACCGAGGGTTGGCTGCTGTGCTGAGACAGGGTGGAGTAGGGTGAACACGATAAACGACTGGACTGTGAGTGAGTTGCAGGTGAAGATGTTATGGTGGATTGAGAAACATGTGGTGTGCTCAGTGAAACAAAAACAGCAGGCATGTCCGCTTCCATAACAGCTGACGGGCTCTCACTCACCCCGACTGTAGCAGGTAAACAAGTGGAGGTTCTGTGGATGGAGACCTGTCTGAAATCACTTGCCACTGTGACGGAGGAGAAAAAAACAGGAGATGGAGTTCATGGGGCAGACAGTGGTAAGTGAGACCCACTAGTCTGCATTTTATAGCAGTGAGATTCCCAGACTAAGGAATGTTGATAGCGCATGTGCCGGTTCATGCATGTTGTAGTCAAATTATGGCAACTTTTGCTTCTACTGAGTTGGTTTTTACAAAGTTGGCAGATAACGTGAGTTGGGTCATCCTTTGCAGGCTCAAAAAAGGCCCATGCTAGGCAACCCTTGCCACCCCTGCGAACTGCAGACCTGCAACCGCTGCTGGCCACAGTCACAGTTGTGACTGAGAATGCAGTGCTTGTCGTGATTGCCTCACTCAAAGTCTGTGCAGGAGGCCACAACATAACCTCCTAGTCTTCCTCCTCCTCCACCTCCTCTGCTGAGCTAGTCAGCTGCGTGCCTCTGGGTTCACACCAAGTGGGATCTACAACCTAAAAATCATTCTCTCTGTTCTCCCACTCCTTGCCCTGAGAGTCCCTCTTCACTCTTCCTGCCCTGACAGCACAATACAGTCCACATGCTTCTGAGTCTCATCGGGATCACCCCCCCCCCCGGGGGTTAATGTCTGGAGATGAGGGTCAGGATTCTGCTTGGACCCTACTTTGTCCAGCCCCAGATCCAACAGAAAAAAAATGTGGGCATCGGTGCAGATGCTTCCCTCCTCTTGAGTCTGTGAATCTTAGGAGCAGACCTCTGATGCCCATGGCATAGAATGTGTGAACAGCTCTACAAACTCACCCATCTGTGGTTCCCTACAGTCATTTGGGTGGTTGGAGAGTTGTGATGAGGGGGGGGGAAACAAGGGTAATTGGGGTGCCACCTCTGTGGACTGTACTGTGTGTGATGTTGAGGTGGAGGAAGAAGAGGAGAGGTGTAACGCCAGGTGTGAGTGCAACACAGAGAGTTACGCCAAGTGTGAGTGTAACACAGAGGGGAAAGGGAGCCCAGACACTAGGGAAAGGGGAAGAGGTGACCTCCTAATCTGGACTAGAATCACCCTGTCTCGCCCTAACATCCCTATACAGCCTCCGCAGCTGTCGCCGATCACGTGCCTCACCCTACTATCCCTGGTGTAAGGCTATAGCTGGGGGTGGAAGGAGATGAGCACTAGTCAACCTTTGCTAGCACTCTAAAGACAAAAGGGGAAGACAACACAGAGGAATAACAACTTAGCTTTTAGAAGAACTTCAACAGGGTACATGGCCTCAAGACTCCAGAGAGGATGTAATGCTGCTTCAGCCAAGTTCCAAGTAGAAATGAGTACAACTGGCAACGCCCACCTAGACACACCAGGTATATATACACCCAGACTAAAGTGAGGTAGTCGCTGGGTCCTAAACACAGCCTCCTAGGCAGCTGTCTACATTGCCAAACATAGAGATCTCTTTCAAACCACTGCAGGGAGACTGTCTGTCACCTCTGACACACTCGTGACAAGAGGCCACTTGATACAGCACTTGCCATCCACTGTATCACATGCTCTTTCTTGCCCCTTGCCCTCATCTATAAGGTGTACCACTGTGTGTCTGCCAAAGAAAGGGAGTGGAGTAGCCCGATCAGTTGTTAGTTGTCTTTGGATAGGACGTAACAGTGTTTGTTCAGAAGAGCTTTCACTAACATTACCACCTACCCCACATACACCTTGAACACCAAGCCCATTCCCCCTTCCACCACGACTTCGCTTTTTCCCACTCATGTTGGATGTACCCTTCCCCTCTTTTAACCAGCTTTTTAACAAATCTATGCTCAGACCTGTCAGTCATCTGTCACTAAATTACCAATCAGTATTTATTTGCTCAGAAAGTGTGGCTGGAGCATGCTATTAGCAACACAAATTGAGATTTTCAAATGTGAACTCCTGGATGGAACAGAATATCAGCACAAAAGAAATAAAAGCTCAAATGTGTCCTGGATTCCGTAGCATGGTAGTACCAGACACAAATTTAGATTTTGTAATGTAAACTCCTGGATGGAGCAGAATATCAGCGAAAAAGAATTAAAAGCTCAGATATGGCCTAGATTCTGCAGCACTGTAGTAGCAGCAAATATTTAGATTTAGTAATGTGAAACCCTGGATGGAGCAAAATATCAGCATAAAAGAAATAAAAGCTCACATGTGGCCTAGTGTCTGTAGCACGGTAGTAGCCGAAAAAATTGAGATTTTCTAATGTGGACACCTGGATGGAGCAGAATATCAGCACAAAAGAATTAAAAGCTCAAATGTGGCTTGGTTTATGTAGCATGGTTGTAACAGATAAAAATTGAGATTTTCTAATGTGGACCCCTGGACAGAGCTGAATATCAGCACAAAAGAGTTAAAGGCTCAGATGTGGCCTTGTTTATGTAGCACGGTAGTACTAGACACAAATTTAGATTTTATAATGTGAACTCCTTGATGGATCAGAATATCAGCAAAAAAGAATTAAAAGCTGAAATCTGGCCTGGTTTCTGTAGCACAATAGTAGCAGAAAATAATTAGATTTTCTAATATGAACTGCTTCCTGGCCCAAAAAATTACCAGTACCAAATCTTTCTTTGCACAAATATGGCCTTGTTTCAGCGCCACATTATTAACATAAAGAATTTAGATTTTCTAATGTGAACTCTTGCCAGGTCAAAAAAATTACCAGCACCAAATCTTTCTATGCACAACTGTGGGTTTGTTTCAGGACCATGGTATTAGCAGAAACAATTTAGAGTTTCAAAGGTATACTCCTGCATGGAGCACAATATGAGAACGACAGAGTTATATGCTGAAATGTGGCCTGGACAGGGCCGGCTCCGGGTTTATCTGGGCCCCGGGCGAAAGAGTCTCAGTGGGCCCCTTTAACACATACCACGATTCATAATGCACAGATACCACAGAGAAATATAGGTATAGTACAATGCAAAGATTTCACTTCTTATATTACATGAGTGATATCTATTGTAAATTCCACAATAGCTCAGAAACCGGCGAATCGTTCCACACAGTATACTGGCCCCCATAAAACGCTCCATACGGAATACTGGCCCCAATAAAACGCTCCTTACGGAATACTGGCCCCCATATAACGCTCCATATGGAATACTGGCCCCCATATAATGCTCCATACGGAATATTGGCCCCCATATAATGCTCCATACAGAATATTGGCCACCATAAAATGCTCTGTACAGGATACTGGCCACCGTATAATGCTCCGTACAGGATACTGGCCCCGTTATGACCCTCCATACAGGATACTGGTCCTCTTATAACGCTCCATACAGGATACTGGCCCCCATATAATGTTCCATGCAGGCTGTACCCCCCACATAATGCCCTATTTAGGCTGTCCCCCCTTATAATGCCCCATGCAGGCTGTCCCCCCCTCATAATGCCCCATGCAGGATGTCACCCCCATATATAATGCCCCATGCAGGATGTCACCCCCCCATATAATGCCCCATGCAGGATGTCCCTCCCCCCTATATAATGCCCCATGCAGGATGTCCCTTCCCCCCTATATAATGTCCCATGCAGGATGTCACCCCTCATATAATGACCCATGCAGGATGTCACTTCTCCCCCCCATATAATGCTCCATGCAGGATGTCCCCCCCATATAATGCCCCATGCAGGATATCCTTTTCCTCCATATAATGCCCCATGCAGGATGTCCCTTTCCCCCATATAATGCCCCATGCAGGATGTCCCTTTCCCCCATATAATGCTCCATGCAGGTTTTCTCTTTCCCCACATATAATGCCCCATTCAGGATGTCCCTTCCCCCCATATAATGCCCCATGCATGATGTCACTTCTCCCCCCCATATAATGCCCCATGCGAGATTTCACTCCCCCCAATATAATGCCCCATGCAGGATGTCCCTTCCCCCCATATAATGCCCCATGCAGGATGTCCCTTTCCCCCCATATAATGCCCCATGCAGGATGTCCCTTTCCCCCATATAATGCCCCATGCAGGATGTCCCTTTCCCCCCCATATAATGCCCCATTCAGGATGTCCCTTTCCCCCCATATAATGCCCCATGCAGGATGTCCCTTTCCCCCCATATAATGCCCTATTCAGGATGTCCCTTCCCCCCCCCCATATAATGCCCCATCCAGGATGTCCCTTCCCCCACATATAATGCCCAATGCAGGATGTCCCGTTCTCCCATATAATGCCCCTCGCAGGATGTCTCTACCCCCCACATATAATGCCCCATGCAGGATGTCCCTCCCCCCCCATATAATTCCCCATGCAGGATGTCCCTTTCCCCCCTGTGGCGCCCTGCTGTGCATTGGTGCCACAGATCCTAGAGGGGTGCATGGACGGATTCCTCCACAAGAGGCCCTCGTAACATTCACACAACTGCACCTTGCACCTCAGACCACCAGAGGGAGCCCGTTAGGGATATACATAGGGAAGGTGGAGCTAGGCAGTTCAGTTTGGTCTGGAGTAAGTCTGAAGTCTGTAAGGAGTCCAGTTACAGTCTAAGTCTGGAATCTACAGTCTAAGTCTACAGTCTGCTGCACCCAGAGAGGTTGTAAGCCCAGCCCAGACTCAGGAGCTCAGTTAGTGAGCCTAAGGCGTGCCGACACCATAAGAGCGGTGAAGAGTAGCGAGGCCTACTGCCAGTGTGAAGCCTAGTGAGGGCCCCGAGCGCAGCCGAAGGCAAGTGGAGTAAGCGAGCTACATAAGGGGCAGAGGAGCATAACCAGCTCACCCCAAGACCATATACTGAACACCGGGTCTGCGTCTGCAGGGATCCCTAAGGCCCAGCAGAAACTACCGGAACCCCTGGTGAACTATATGTCCCAGGAACAGCAAAAGCTGACTGATATACCAGGGTCAGGAGACACGGAGGCCCAAGAGAGCGGGGAGTGTTATCTCCAGCAGAAGGCCCTACCACCAGGTCATCGGATGCAAGACAGAGACCTAGTGAGGCCTAGCTCCAGGCAGGTCATAAACTTATCAGGAAAAGGCAAGAAACAGGAGGCCTCACACCCGCTCATGGGGAGAGTCCTGAAATGCACCCTTCACCCTACAGTGCCCTGGATCGTGCCTTAAACACCACCAGTAAAGGTACTGAAGTGAACTGTTGTGAGTGTGCCTATTCTTCTTCTTCCGACCCGGCTGGGTCCTCTCTGTCCTGCATCCCTTCTCCTACGCTGCCCTGAGGCCCCGCTCCACCTGTGGGCAGCTGCACCAACTAAGCTGCCTGATCACCGGGCTCAGAGGACTGTAGCAGCGCTTGTGATCCTCACCAGACACCGCGGGTGGCGTCACGAACTTTCCCCTTTCCCATACACCTTTCCCCCCATTATTCCTTGCTTTTAAGAGTGACCCCAGGGTACGGCCCCGGGAGCAAGCCACTGCGGCATCCCCCAAAACTAGCATCAAGGCCTGGGCGCTGAGTTGTCCCCATCCCCTGTGCGCGTCATCTCTTCCTGGCGTCACGAACAGGATTCTGTGCGCCTTTAATCAAAAACTGTGTATTTAACTGTGGCGAAGATCGCCGCCATTGTTGTGTCGCCGAGCGGGAAGAAGGGCGTAACCACGGGAAACTGAGATGCGTACCTGCTGAAGTGCGCAAAGCCCCGGACACGCCCCACGCCTCGACGTAAAACTAGGAAGCGCCAGGTCCTGGAAGGAGCGCCGGTGAACGCTCTGACGTAGGACGCAAGTAACGCAAGGTCCTGAAAGAAGACAGTCATCTGCGGAGCTGCGGCCTACCGGAAGAAAAGAAAAGAAGGTAGGCCACGGTTCGCTAGGGGGGCACCAGAATGTCCGAAGAACATCACAACGCCGGAGCACCGGTTAACCGCCCTGATGTTCAACCCGCGCTCGGCGCCGAGCAGGCCGAAGCAGCCGCTCCACCAGCAGGGCTTGTAACCCCTGTCATACACATGGCCCTACCGTACATCCCTGGAGCAAAGTGGCTCCCCCAGTACAGCAGCAGACCAGATACCCTGTCTGGATTGAAAAGGAAGATATGCGGTATACTGGACATGTACTCTATGACAGGCAAGCAAAGAGCCGCTGTTGTATTGGGACAACTGACTGGTGCTGCGGAGCGAGAAGTAGAAACCTGGTCGGCCGCAGACCAGGAGTCAGTGTCCGCCATCTTTAAAAAGTTACAGACTGTCTTTGAGAATCGTTTTGAGACTGATCTCCGGATGAGGTTCTACAACTGCTCTCAGCAACCGGAGGACAGTGTTCGGGACTTTGCCTGGCGTTTACAAGGGGCCCTGCGAGCTCTGAAACAGGTTCGTCCAACCAGCATTGATAATGAAAATAAAATGCTGAAAGAACAGTTTATCCGGGGACTGAGGTCCCAAGAGGAGAGCAGGACTGTGCGTTGGTGGTCCCTGAATCATCCAGATACCACCTTTGACACCCTTAAGGACATGGCTATAAAAGGACTGCAGCCCCTGGAAATAACTGCTATCCAATGTTACCAGGGTGGGGCCACCCCAGTGCCTGCAGCATCCACCTTTTCCCCGGTGGCTGCTGAAGCCAAGGTGCAAGCAACGTCCCCTAGTGAGCTGGACAGCCTGCGCTCTGAAGTGCGTCAGTTGAGCAAAACCCTGACCACTGTATTGAGTGCCCTGCAGCTGAGGACGGAGCCCGAAGCAGAAGGAAAGATCCTGCTAGCCGACAGCCCTGAGGATGTCCCCTGGATGAGAAGGAGGAGGAGGACAACGCCACCCCCTGTGAGGACCAGTGACCAACGCCGCCTGCCGAGGGACCCTGTCTGCCACCGCTGCCACAAGACAGGTCAATCCGTCCAGAGCTGTCCTTTAAATGAGAAAACCCTGGGGCCGAGGGCCGACACTCAGGAGTAGACCCCCCAGGCCCATCAAACTGGTACCGCATGTTCGTGGGAGGAAGACCTTTCCTGTCCATTGTGCTGGACGGCATCGCGACACCCGCTCTGCTGGACACAGGATCTCAGGTAACCATCATGCCTGATGTCCTCTACAAAAGGTTCTGGTCTATAGACGAACTTCACCCACCAGATCCAAATCTTGCCGTGCATGTCTCAAACGGCCTCCCCCTTAACCTAGTCGGGGTTAAGGATGTGGCAGTAAAGGTGGGAAGAGTGGAACTGAAGGACCAGGGACTAATTGTAGTAGAGACTAATCCTGATGACACAGACTTGTATATGGTACTTGGCATGAATATTGTTAGTAACTGTTTGGGAGAAGTGTTGTTCTTGCTCCAACAGATAGCTGACACCGCCAGACCAGGGCAGAGGAGGGTGCTCCAGAAAGAGATCCGAGCCCTTATGTACCAGCAACAGGTAAAGCTAACAGGCGGTGAAATTGGTAATGTACGGGTGACAGACCCGGTACCTATTGTGATTCCCCCAATGAGTGAAATGCTGATTTGGTGTAGAGCAGCAATAGGTCTCAAAGGATGGAGCTACCAGGCAGTAGTAGAGCCCCTTAGCTCGGAGCATAGGCCTACACTCTTGACTGCCAGGGGGGTAGTGGATGTACGCAATGGGATGGTGCCCGTACGCCTCCTAAACTATGGGGAGGACGAGGTTAGATTACCACGCTACGCCACTGTTGCCAAACTGTACACAGTAAATAACAACTCCATACACACGGCGGAGTCCTTAACCTCACCAGATGAAGTAGAGGATAATGACCCAGCAACCCAGGTGGAGGATTGGTGTCAACAGCTCCATGTTGGGACAGACACCACTCCTGCCCATCAGAAGCAGGGTGTACACCGGGTGGTTCAGGATTACGTGCAGGTATTCAGTAAGCACCCACTTGACTTTGGGAGGATTAAGGGGGTTCAACCCATATCCCCACAGGTGACCATCCATCCATCAAAGAACGTTACAGGCCTATACCACCAGCACACTGCCAGAAGGCGAAGGAGATGTTGCACGACATGAAGAAGGCAGGGGTAGTAAGGGATAGTTGTTGTCCCTGGGCAGCTCCCCTAGTTCTAGTCAGGAAGAAGGACAAAAGCATGAGAATGTGTGTAGATTACAGACAAGTAAATCGCATTACACATAAAGATGCATACCCTTTACCACGTATAGAGGAATCCCTGGCTGCCTTGAAGTCTGCAAATTACTTTTCCACCCTTGACCTCACTAGTGGGTACTGGCAAAAAGCTGTTGCTGAGGAGGATCGGGAGAAGACAGCCTTCACTACCCCGATGGGAATCTGCGAGTTCAATAGTATGCCTTTTGGACACTGCAACGCCCCCGGAAAGTCCCTTGGAGATCATGGCCCTGGATCATGTCAAGCTGTCACCCAGCAGGTCAGGATATTCTTATGCCCTGACCATGGTGGATCACTACTCCCGGTTCCTGGTGGTCGTCCCCGTCAAGGACCTGACGGCAGAAACTGCGGCGAAGACGTTTCAGGCGTACTTCTGCAGGCCCCATGGATACCCGGAGCAGGTGCTGACAGATCAAGGCTCAGCCTTTGAGGCCGAATTGTTCAAGTAGTTCTGCCATTTGTACGTGTGTAAAAAGATCCGGACTACACCGTACCACTCCCAAACCAACGGTCTCTGTGAAAAGATGAATAACATAGTCATCGACCTGCTGAAGACCTTACCACTAGAGGAGAGAAATCAGTGGCCAGACCTACTACCTGACTTGGTAGATCTGTACAACCACATACCTGTGAGTTCCACCAATTGTACTCCAGCATTTCTCATGCGAGACAGACCCGGGAAGTTGCCCATGGACCTGGAGCTTAGTGTAGTAGAACCAGAAGCAGATATGTCCACTGAGGACTGGGACTCGACCAGACAGGAGTAGTACAGAAGAGCACAGGCATGTGTCGAAGACAGCCTCACTCGGGTGAGGGGCAAGCAGGAAGCCCACTACAATAAAAGTGCACCCGCAGAACCCTTCACACCAGGAGAAGTGGTGTTAAAAAGGATAAGGAGAAACCACAAAGTTGATGACCAGTGGGAGAGAAAACCCTACACTGTGTTAAATTCAAGATTTGATAACAAGAAGACCTGTTTGATTAGCAAAGACGGAGGAATAACGACTGCAACGGTATCTAGAGACCATCTGAAGTTGTGTCCAGACCTGCTAAAGCCCCAAGAAGAAGTGCCTCTCACCTTACCGGAGGAGCCTAAAGAAGCAGTACTCCATACTGACTTAGGAGATTTCCCGGCAGATTGGGCTCAACTAGGAGGAGCAGTAATAATCCCTGTGATCCACTTCTTTCAACAGCCAGAAGACCCTCCACAGCAAGTAGAGCCTGTCAGTGCTTCAGAAGAGCCTGCTCAAGAAGAATCCCCGGAAGAAGGATCCCCGGTTGGAGCAGAGCAAGAAGGCCCAGCCAATGGTACACTTGCCAGTCCTATAGAGAGGTTAAGGCAGTTTTACAATCTACCCACACGTAGAAATGACAGGGTAGCAGACGGTGCAGACACAGATACCATCCACACTCCCATACTACGCAGATCGACACGTAGCACATGAGGTCAGACCCCTGTCAGACACAGAGAATAAAGAAAGAAACTCGGACAGTGTAGATAGTTGCCCCTGGGGTTTTCTATTGTGTATTTTCATATATGTATTTATTAACTAGTGTTTTGCTTATAATGGACAATCTAAGTGAAATGGACACTTTTCTTGCTTGCCTTTAACTACCCGTCAGGGTACATACAGAACTTTGTGGCTGAGGACTATGTGCAGCCCAAAACTCTTGCTGTAAATAATTGCACTCCCTGGAGTGCCCCTTTAGGTGACCTCAGAAGAAAAACCTGTCTGGTGTGGCACAAGCGGTGGTCCAACTCAGGATCGCCATGCCCTGCAGCAACCCCCTCAAGCTACCAAGTACTCTACCCTGTGAGATGGACATCCTGTCGGGGAACCTCACCGCAAGAGACTTGAATTCTGGGGTCGCTTATTGTATGGTGCATATCTATTTATCTATAATATAACCGGGGATGCGTGTCTCTGTCTGAAGCCTCGATAGACTGCACATGCGTGACGCACAGTCTGGTTCCAGACAGAAGCAAGCATCCGGCCGTTACAGGTAAGAGGAGTATATGGCGCCGGAGATCGCGGTATGCGTAGACACTGAATGCATACCGCTATCTCCGGCGCCATACTTAGATACTTACCAGACCGGGAGGAGCGTTGCCGCGGCGCCTCTCTTCACTGGAGACCGGGGGCGGAGTTAAGGCGTCAGATCGGCGACATTTACAATGTGTCTTCAGCAAAATGGCGCCCGACAGCGCGGTGCTCCAGCGCCGCACTCCTCCCCCGGCCTCCAGCAGAAGAGGACGCAGCAGCACTGGAATACATAGAAGAAAGGTGAGTATAACTGTTTATTTTTTTTGTATGTGTGTACAGTGTGAATGGGATGAGGGGGCCACACATAACAGGATTGTGGGGTGAGGGGACCATGCATATATCAGGATTGGGGGGTGAGGGGTACCATACATACCAGGATTGGGGGTGAGGGGTAACACGCATACCAGAATTGGGGGGTGAGGGGTACCACACATACCAGGATTGGGGGGTGAGGGGTACCACACATACCAGGATTGGGGGTGAGGGGTACCACGCATACCAGGATTGGGCGGTGAGGGGTGCCACACATACCAGGATGGGGGATGAGGGGTGCCACACATACCAGGATTGGGGGGTGAGGGGTACCACGCATACCAGGCTTGGGGGGTGAGGGGTGCCACACATACCAGGATTGGGGGGTGAGGGGTACCACGCATACCAGGATTGGGGGGTGAGGGGTACCACACATACCAGGATTGGGGGGTGAGGGGACCATGCATACCAGGATTGAGGGTGAGGGGTGCCACGCATACCAGGATTGGGGATGAGGGTGCCACACATACCAGGATTGGGGATGAGGGGTGCCACGCATACCGGGATTGAGGATGAGGGGTGCCATGCATACTGGGATTGGGGATGAGGGGTGCCACACATACAAGGATTGGGGATGAGGGGTACCACACATACAAGGATTGGGGATGAGGGGTGCCACGCATACCAGGATTGGGGATGAGGAGTGCCACACATACAAGGATTGGGGATGAGGGGTGCCACGCATGCCGGGATTGGGGATGAGGAGTGCCACGCATGCCGGGATTGGGGATGAGGGGTGCCATGCATGCTGGGATTGGGGATGAGGGGTTCCACGTATGTCGGGATTGGGGATGAGGGGTGCCACACATGCTGGGATTGGGGATGAGGGGTGCCACGCATACCGGGATTGGGGATGAGGGATGGAGTGCCATGCATACCGGGATGAGGGATGGGGTACCATGCATACCAGGATGAGGGATACCATACACACCAGGATAGTGATGAGGGGTGCCACGCATACCAGGATAGGGATGAGGGGTGCCACGCATACCGGGATTGGGGGTGAGGGGTGCCAAGCATAACGGGAATGGGGGTGAGGGGTGCCACGCATACCAGGATTGGGGGTGAGGGGTGCCACGCATACAGGGATTGGGAGTGTGGGGTGCCATGCATACTGGGATTGGGGGTGAGGGGTGCCACGAATACCGGGATTGGGGATGAGGGGTGCCAGGCATACTGGGAATGGGGATGAGGGGTGCCATGCATACCGGGATTGGGGATGAGGGGTGCCCGGCATACTGGGATTGGGAATGAGCGATGGGGTGCCATGCATACCAGGATGAGGGATACCATACACAACAGGATAGGGATGAGGGATGGGGTACCATGCATACCAGGATAAGGGATACCATACACACCAGCATAAGGATGAGGGGTGCCACGCATACCGGGATTGGGGGTGAGGTGCCATGCATACCGGGATTGGGGGTGAGGGGTGCCACGCATACCAGGATTGTGAGTGAGGGATAGGGTTCCATGCATACCAGGATGAGGGATACCATACACACCAGGATAGGGATGAGGGTTGCCATGTATACCAGGATTGGGGGTGAGGGGTGCAACGCATACCAGGATTGGGGGTGAGGGGTGCCACACATACCAGGATTGGGGGTGAGGGGTGCCATACATACCAGGATTGGGGGTGAGGGGTGCCACACATACCAGGATTGGGGGTGAGGGGTGCCACACATACCAGGATTGGATGGTGGGGACAGGATGGGGGCAGCACAAATACAAGGAGGGGGGCAGCACATACCAGCATGGGAGACCATATACCAATAAAAATGCTCGCCACCCGGGCGTGAAACGGGTTCAATAGCTAGTTATTTATAATGTTTTATATGTAACGTTTAAGCAAAGTGCCTCCCATAAAGGGGAGAGTTATTATTGTTGTTATAAAAAGTACTTCAGTCCGGGAGTACTGAGCTTTGCTAGGGGGGAATGTGGTGCCCTGCTGTGCATTGGTGCCACAGATCCTAGAGGGGTGCATGGACGGATTCCTCCACAAGAGGCCTTCGTAACATTCACACACCTCTACCTTCCACCTCAGACCACCAGAGGGAGCCCGTTAGGGATATAAATAGGGAAGGTGGAGCTAGGCAGTTCAGTCTGGTCTGAAATCTGCAGTAAGTCTGAAGTCTGTAAGGAGTCCAGTTACAGTCAAAGTCTGGAATCTACAGTCTAAGTCTACAGTCTGCTGCACCCAGAGAGGTTGTCAGCCCAGCCCAGACTCAGGAGCTCAGTTAGTGAGCCTAAGGCGTGCCGACGCCATAAGAGCGGTGAAGAGTAGCGAGGCCTAGTGAGGGCCCCGAGGGTGGCAGAAGGCAAGTGGAGTAAGTGAGCTACATAGGGGGCAGAGGAGCATAACCAGCTCACCCCAAGACCATATACCGGACACCAGGTCCGCATCTGCAGGGATCCCTAAGGCCCAGCAGAAACTACTGGAACCCCTGGTGAACTATATGTCCCAGGAACACCAAAAGCTGACTGATATACCAGGGTCAGGAGTCACGGAGGCCCAAGAGACTGGGGAGTGTGATCTCCAACAGAAGGCCCTACCACCAGGTCCGCGGGTGCAAGACAGAGACCAAGTTAGGCCTAGCTCCAGGCAGGTCATAAACTTATCAGAAAAAGGCAAGAAACAGGAGGCCTCACACCCGCTCACTGGGGAGAGTCCTGAAATGCACCCTTCACCCTACAGTGCCCTGGATCGTGCCTGAAACACCACCAGTAAAGGTACTGAAGTGAACTGTTGTGAGTGTGCCTATTCTTCTTCTTCCGACCTGGCTGGGTCCCCTGTGTCCTGCATCCCTTCTCCTACGCTGCCCTGAGGCCCCGCTCCACCTGTGGGGAGCCGCACCAGCTAAGCTGCCTGATCACCGGCCTCAGAGAACTGTAGCAGCGCTGGTGATCCTCACGAGACACCACGGGTGGCGTCTCAAACTTTCCCCTTTCCCATACACCTTTCCCCCCATTATTCCTTGCTTTTAAGAGTGACCCCAGGGTACGGCCCCGGGAGCCAGCAACCGCGGCATCCCCCAAAGCCAGCATCAAGGCCCGGACGCCGAGTCATCCCCATCCCCTGAGCGCGTCACCTGCATATATTGCCCCAGGCAGGATGTCCCTTCCCTCCCCATATAATGCCCCATGTAGGATGTCCCTTTCCCCCACTATATAATGCCCCATGCAGGATGTCTCCTCCCTCTTTATAATGCTCCATGCAGGATGTCACCCCCTCTTTATAATGCCCCATGCAGGATGTCACCCCCCCATATAATGCCCCATGCAGGATGTCACCCCCCCAGCATAATGCCCCATGCAGGATGTCACCCCCCATATAATGCCCCATGCAGGATGTCACCCCCCCATATAATGCCCCATGCCTCCATACTCAAAAAAAAAAAATCAAATACCCACCTCACTCCTCCTCACCTGCTGCCGTTGCTCAAGTCTGGACTCCAGCGTCGCTGGCGTCTTCCCAGTCTGCGCTGACTGTGATGGCTCAAGGGAGGGCACGGTGGAAAGACGTCACCGCACCCTCTGACCTGAGACTTCACAGGGAGCGCACAGCAGGAAGACAGCGGATCTGTGGAGGCATGGGGAGAGGTAAGTATCCGGCTGCCGGGCCCTGAGCAAGCGGGGAGAAGGGCAGGTGCTCTCCTCCACCCATAGCCCCCTGCTTGCTCAGGGCCCCGACACTTGCCCGGGTGCGCTGGTGCTGATGCCGGCCCTGTCTCTGGACCACACTATTAGCAAAAATGATTGATCCACTGGAAGGACGATTTCACAGCCACACAGCATCCTATCTATCTAAACTAGCTGACTGACAAGCAACCGCCTAGCTAACTATCTCACTACTCAGTAGCAGCAGGAGCAGCCTGTCTGCGCTGTTATACTGACAAAATGGTGCCAAAACAACATGTCTGCTCTTTTTATGGAAAGGGACATGTGACTTCGGCAGCCATTGACTCAAGCCTTTGTGTCTGGAGGTTGTGGATGGTTCCTGCGCCCTAATTGGCTGCCGAAATCTGCACACATCAAGTTAAGAAAAAATAAATAAAAAATTAAGAATAACAGTCCATCGCTCCTCTGACTTCTCCCCAACCCCTCCCCTCATCAAACACGTCCCTCCAGGCATCATACAGCACCACTATCCTAGGCAAAATCCTAAAAAAAACTAGTGGAAATGTGATCATTTGGTCGAATTTTGTAGATTTTGAGTAAAAACGCTTCATAGTCCGTTCACGAATCCGAATATGTAATGTTTGTGCCGAATTTGAAATTGGCGAACGTTTTCCGAACATGTTTTCTTGTCTCTACTTCAGGGAAGAGTAAACCCACAAAATGGATGAAAGAGAAACAAATTGAAAAGTCTGTAGACTTTAGGTCTAAACTAAATCTGCAAAACCTGTGACAATATATTTTTTTCTCACTTATTTTAACTTTACCTATTTATATGAAGCATGTGAAGATCTGTTCTGACTTTTCACAGTAATAGGTATAAATACTCATCCAGAAGGAGAGCTTTGTTTATGGAGAATTGCACTGCTACCGTCTTCTCATGTCTATACACATGTGCATTAAGACTTTAAAGATGCTCCTTTTCAATAACCCATACGCTCTCGTGCTCTTGATACCCTCAGTGGACATTTCCTTCTCGGATGCACTTTCTTCCTCCACAGTATGTGCATCTCTTTGCTTTTCTTTATTCTTCTTTAAAACGTTAGACCTTTGACATCTGATGGTTACTTCTGTCACTGACTATGTGGTCTGGCTCATTTATCATTGTGGAAACTTATTCCAGTTTACTCTGTGAAGTATCCTGAGAGCTTCGTAGGTCTCTTTTATTGTCAAGAACCTACCAGAACTTTTTTTTTTTACTTTCGTAAACAAATAATAGGATTTTGCAATCCCAATATACTCTTAATCCTATTCAAGGACCAATTGTTGACCTTTTACCTATTTTACAAATCTTACCGGAAACCATAATGCTTGCTCAAGCTTTAGATGGGTTGTCTAGGGAGGGAATTTGCTTTTCAAAATGCTAGAGATGGGGGATAAAAGAAAACAAAAAAATAATACTCATCTGACCGATCTCCCGCTGCTTCTGTATGCTGCCTGGTCCCCATAAGGGGCTCCCTGAATTCAGCAGCAATGAAGTCCCATCACGGTGACCCACTACAGTCACTCCATGTTACGGAACATCATTTCTGCAGCCAGAAACAGAAAAGATGAGTCTGATAGAGACTGCTTAAAGAGAAGCAGTGAGGGATTGGGGTTACTGTTTTTTCAAGCCATTTTCAAAAACAAATTTACTCTATAAACTTCTTTAAAAGGTTGCTTGATTTAGTAAGGGAACTTTGAATTAAGTGGGTTGGCCACTACTTTTTTCATTTTATATATTATCCCATGGTATTTTCAGAGGCAATAGAGTGGGGTACAAAAGTTTATAGGAGGCATTATGGGGTCACTCCTCTTTCAGGGTCACTGTAGGTGGGGCACATTTTTAGGGACGCAGTGTAAGCTATTCTACATGAGGGCACAGTGTGTGGAGCTGACACATAGTAGAGTTACTATGAGACAATTTTTATGGCACAAATATTTTCAAGGCACTATAGACAGCTATGACTAAGGGCCCTGCATGGCTTGAAATGCGTCGGACAAGTGTTTCCTTTGATTTTTTTTGTCTTTGAAATTTTAGAGTGACCAAATAAATAAATATTTTTTTTTTATTTTTTTCATTTGAGGATGTAAATCCAGTTTACCTTATTAACATTCTGGGAACCGCCCACACCCTTGCACCCAACAAGCTACTATTGTGTTCCTGGGGTATTTAGTGACAGAAATAGTTTAATTTTAACTCTCGTATAACTATCATATGTCGTTACTTTCCAATCATATTCCCACTGCATTTTGGGGTAAGTGAAGAGTCTCCGCGAGCTCAAAGAACACTGGATTTTGGCTGTTGGAGCTGAAAAGAGGACATCGGCAAACCAGGGGAGGAGTCCTGAGGAGATAATTTGCATATTCCCACTGCATTTTGGGGTAAGTGAAGAGTCTCCGCGAGCTCAAAGAACACTGGATTTTGGCTGTTGGAGCTGAAAAGAGGACATCGGTAAACCGCTTTTTTTTTAAGCTTTTTTCACTGTTTTCAGAACATTAACAATAAGAACATGGAAGAGTCCAGGAGCCATTTGGTGAGCTGCATATCCTGCTACATGTTCACAGACTTGCCAGTGGAAAAGCCAAACTTCACATGCCAGAAATGCAAGCTTGTGTCCCTGTTGGAGGAAAAGTTGCGAAATCTAGAAGAGAGGTTAACTACCTTGAAAATCATTAAGGAAGGTGAAGAGTTCTTAGACAGAGCAGAATTATCTCTTCATGATTCAGAAAGAGAAGAAATTCGAACTGCACCTGACGAAACAGAGGAATGGAAGCATGTGACCCACAGAAGCAGGAGGATCGAGAGGCAGTCAGCACCCATACTGCTCTCAGAATCCTCCTGGATGGAGAAAGAAGAATGTTGTGAAGAAAAAACGGAGAGTGGTGGTCATGGGGGATTCCCTGTTAAGAGGAACAGAGGCCGCTATCTGCAGACCAGACATAACCTCAAGAGAAATGTGCTGTCTTCCAGGAGCAAAAATTAAAGATGTGTCTGACAGGATATCAAGACTCTTCAGACCTACAGATCACTACCCATTCCTGCTAATACATGTGGGGACAAATGACACCGCAAGAAAGGACCTGGAAACCATCTGCAGTGACTTTGAAGACTTAGGCAAGAAAGTGAAAGAATTGGGAGCGCAGGTGGTCTTCTCATCCATCCTCCCAGTGGATGGCCATGGAACAATGAGGTGGAATAAGATTCTACAGGTGAACAACTGGCTACGTCGATGGTGCCGTCAACAAGGATTTGGATTTCTGGATCACGGAATGAATTACCTATACGATGGACTACTTGCTAGAGATGGGGTGCACCTTACGAAGACTGGAAAACATGTATTTGGAAGTCGCCTTGCTACACTCATCAAAAAAGCTTTAAACTAGAACAATGTGGGAAGGGAAGCAAAAGGCCAGAAAAAGCCATACAGCTGACAAATACTATTGAGATCTCTGCTACTGGAAGTGGAAAGGAAGAACAAAGACAAAACAATTTAAATAATAAAAATATGGGAGGAAGAGAAACCAATCACAAACTAAAATGTTTTTATACAAATGCACAAAGCATGGGCAACAAACAAGGAGAATTGGAACTACTAATGCAGGAAAAGGAATATGATGTCATTGGAATCACTGAAACTTGGTGGGACGATACACATGATTGGAATAAAAGGCTAAAAGGATACAACTTATTTGCAAGAAACAGACTTGATAAACGAGGAGGAGGTGTTGCATTGTATGTTAGAAAAGTGTATATCTGCACAGAGATTGAAGCTTCAGAGACTGGGAGTTCTGTAGAAACTGTTTGGGTAAGAATACAAGGAGAGAACAACGGAAAGGACACCATTGTAGGCATTTACTACAGGCCACCTGGGCAAGCTGAAGATATGGATGAACTCTTTATGTATCAAATGACCAAGTTCTCCAAAAAATATGACGTAGTGGTCATGGGAGATTTCAACTATCCAGACATTTGTTGGGAATCTCTCTCAAGTAAAACTAACAGGTCAAGCAAATTCTTATCCTCTCTTGCTGACAACTTTATCTTCCAAAAGGTAGGGGAGAAAACAAGGGGATCTGCTACTTTGGATCTAATCCTTATAAACAGGGAGGAAATGGTTGAGGAGGTAAAGGTGGCTGGGACCCTAGGAGGCAGCGATCATGCTATTATAGAATTTTGGATAACTAGAGGAGGAAGACATGTGAAGACTCAAACTTCAAGGTTAGATTTTAGAAAGGCAGATTTTAAGAGACTCAGAAAGAGAATAGGAGGGATCCAATGGCTGGATGTCCTTAAGGACAAAAATGTCCAGGAAGGATGGGAAATTTTTAAAAATGAAATTCTCAAAGCACAATCGTTAACAATCCCCAAAAGTAGGAAGAATGGGAAGCATTTAAGGAAACCAGGATGGATGAACACAGAACTTAAACACATGCTAAAAAGAAAGAAAGAAATGTTTATTAAATGGAAAGAGGGAGGCATATCTAAAGAAGATTATAATGCAGTCTGCAGATCCTGTAGGGCACGTATCAGGTTAGCTAAAGCTGACAATGAATTAAGGCTTGCAAGAGATGTCAAAAGCAATAAAAAAGGATTTTGGGGGTATGTCAAAAGTAAAAGAAAAGTCAAAGATGCTATAGGATTTTTACAGGATGAAAATGGAGAAATGGTAAGAGAGGATGTTGAGAAGGCCGAACTTTTTAATTCCTATTTTGCATCTGTTTTCTCTCAGAAAGAAAATGTAACATCAACTGATCTTCACTGTCCTTTTAAAGGAATAGAGGAATCCAAGTTATCTGTAAACAGAAAGATTGTGAGGGAATATTTAGCTAACATAAATGAGTTCAAGTCTCCAGGTCCAGATGAATTACACCCCAGAGTACTGAAGGAGATCGTAGAAGAAATTTTAGAACCACTCTCCATAATCTTTGAAAATTCTTGGAGAACAGGAGAAGTCCCAGAAGACTGGAGAAGAGCAAATGTTGTTCCTATCTTCAAAAAGGGGAAGAAGGTGGACCCAGGGAACTATAGGCCGGTGAGTCTGACTTCTATACCAGGAAAGATCTTTGAACAAATTATTAAACAACATGTATGTAAGTACATGGATAAGAATGAAGTGATTAACCAGAGTCAGCATGGGTTTGTAACTAACAAGTCATGTCAGACTAACTTAATTTCCTTCTATGACAGAATCACTGACTGGGTGGATCAGGGAAATGCTGTAGATATAGTATATCTTGACTTCAGCAAAGCATTTGACAAAGTATCTCACACCATCCTTATTGAAAAAATGACCAAGTATGCAATGGACCAGGCAACTGTTAGGTGGATTCATAACTGGCTTAGTGATCGGACTCAAAGGGTGGTTGTAAATGGCTTCACATCCAGCTGGATGATTGTCTCAAGTGGGGTACCACAGGGCTCCATCCTGGGACCTGTATTGTTCAACATCTTTATCAATGATTTAGATGAAGGAATTGAGGGTAAACTGATTAAATTTGCTGATGACACAAAGCTAGGAGGGATAGCTAATACTAGAGAAGAGAGAGAGGATTCAAAAAGACCTAAATAAACTGGAGCAGTGGGCAGCAACCAACAGAATGGTTTTTAACAGAGAAAAATGCAAAGTACTACATCTGGGCAATAAAAATGAAAAAAGCATATACAGAATGGGAGGAATAGAGCTAAGCAACAGTACATGTGAAAAAGACTTAGGTATACTAATAGATCATAGATTGAACATGAGTCAACAGTGTGATGCAGCAGCAAAAAAGGCAAATACAATTCTGGGATGTATTAACAGAAGCATACAGTCTAGATCACGTGAAGTCATTATCAGTCTTTACTCCTCTTTGGTCAGACCTCATCTGGAATACTGTGTACAGTTTTGGGCACCACATTTTAAAAAAGACATAGACAAACTGGAGCAAGTTCAGAGAAGAGCGACCAGAATGGTGACTGGTCTGCAAACCATGTCCTATGAGAAACGGTTGCAGGATTTGGGAATGTTTAGCTTGCAAAAAAGAAGACTGAGAGGAGACTTAATAGCTGTCTACAAATATGTCAAGGGCTGTCACATTGTAGAAGGATCATCTTTATTCTCATTTGCACAAGGAAAGACTAGAAGCAATGGGATGAAACTAAATGGGAGGAGACACAGATTAGATATTAGAAAAAACTTTTTGACAGTTAGGGTGATTAATGAGTGGAACAGGCTGCCACGAGAGGTGGTGAGTAGAGATGAGCGTTGTTCTACTCGAACTGTTCGCCAATCTCAAATTCGAGCTGTTTTGGGCGGTGTTCGAGCCGGTCGGCGAACACGAACAATTTGAGAAAAATTCGGCTGTTCGAGGTTATGTTCGATAACTGTTCGTGCACCAAAATCATAACTGGATTTTTTCTCAGTAATGATGAAAATTAATGTTAATACGCAGTTCGAGTGTACAGCGGGGCGGGGGGAGGGGCAGGGGATGGATCTCTGCAGGAACAATGAAGATCTCCATTTTTTTTTCTCTTTCCCGCATTTGCAGTGGGGAGGTGCAATCTGTCAGCCTATCAGCAGCGCACACACGGAGCGAAGTGCTTTTTTTCACACAAGCAAGGGCATGTGTGATTGGCAGTGTATGTCACATGTCCTTGCCCTATAAGACCAAGCCATTTTCCCCGTCGCCACCATTTTCTCACTGCTGCAGCTGCGTGTTAGACGGCACCGCTGTTGCTGTGTGCGCTATACCTTGTTAATTTCAAGCCAATTTTCGCACAAATCTACAGATAGCTTGGGAGTAGGGAATAGTTGTGATTGCAGTCCTTTTAAGGACTAGGTTACAGCATTTCCTACGACTTTTATCAGGCAGGTCTGTGCTCTTAAATAGATAGATTGTGGGAGTAAAGACTAATTGTAATTGGAGTCCTTTTCAGGACTAGGTTACATCAGTTCCTATCAGTTTTTGCCAGGCAGGTCTGTGCCAGTGCTGTGCAAGTTTTTTTCACAGCATTTGGCTGAATCTAGCAAAGCTAATCCTTTTTGGCCTATTGCAGAGTGTGTTAGTCAGTGGAGTAGCCTATCTGTGTTGCAAGATATACCACCTGTGTATAGAATACCAATTTTTTTACTGCACCTAGTGAAGTAAAATCTTTTGGGCATAGCATCATTCTATTAGTCCATCTATACTGACCTCCATCAGGTTGCAAACTGAATATAATTTTTTTCTGCATCTAGCTCTGAAAAAATATTTGGGCTTCTAGCGGTGTGTGGGACTTGGTCTATTAGTCCATCTATACTGACCTCCATCAGGTTGCAAATTAAAAATAATTTTTTTCTGCATCTAGCTCTGAAAAAATATTTGGGCTTCTAGCAGTGTGTGGGACTTGGTCTATTAGTCCATCTATACTGACCTCCATCAGGTTGCAAATTAAAAATAATTTTTTTCTGCATCTAGCTCTGAAAAAATATTTGGGCTTCTAGCGGTGTGTGGGACTTGGTCTATTAGTCCATCTATACTGACCTCCATCAGGTTGCAAATTAAAAATAATTTTTTTCTGCATATAGCTCTGAAAAAATATTTGGGCTTCTAGCAGTGTGTGGGACTTGGTCTATTAGTCCATCTATACTGACCTCCATCAGGTTGCAAATTAAAAATAATTTTTTTCTGCATCTAGCTCTGAAAAAATATTTGGGCTTCTAGCAGTGTGTGGGACTTGGTCTATTAGTCCATCTATACTGACCTCCATCAGGTTGCAAATTAAAAATAATTTTTTTCTTCATTTATCTATGAAAAAATATTTGGGCTTCTAGCAGCGTGTGGGACTTGTTCTATTAGTCCATCTATACTGACCTCCATCAGGTTGCAAATTAAAAATAATTTTTTTCTGCATCTAGCCCAGCCAATAGTTTTGGCCTAATACCACAGTTTGGCCACTCAGCTCTGCTCGGTTACCATCCATTGTTTTTTTGTGCAAACAACTCCAGAGTTGTGAATTAGTTAACCACCAAAATGAGTGGAAAAAGGTCTGCTGCTGGTGGAAAGGGGAATAGGCGTGTTGGGAAGGGGAAAAAAGGTTGTGTCCGTGGGGTAGGTGCAGAAGAAAGACCATCTTCCAGCCAAACTAAAATGTCTACTTCTTTTAGCGGACAATGTGATAAGATCCCTTTCTTACGGCCACGCCAATCGCTACAAATTCCAGATGAGGCACAAAAACAGCAGGTGCTTCAACGGATATCAAGTGCTCCTTTAAGTGGGCTCTCCTCCACATCAACTTCAACATCACAAATACTCCAGTCCTCAAAGGTGTCACCCAAATCGCACTTGCTTCCTCACAGCTCCCAAATCTCCAGCTGCCCGTCTGAGTATGAGGTAGAACAGATGGTTGAGTCTGCAGAGCTGTTTACTCATACTATAGCCTGGGAATCAGAGGTCGACTCCAGCGCTTCTGTGAATCCAGACGAGGAAATGATCTGCACTGATGCCCAGAATCTTTATGAGTCGGATCCAGGACCAGACGCAGAAGGTTCTGACCATAATGTAGACCCTCATTCCCAAACTGTAACTCCTGTTGGTGGAGACAATGAGGAAGACGATGATAAGACTCAAATACCTGATTGGAGCGACAACTTTAGTTTTTTGTCAGGGCAGGAACAGGTTGGCTCTGAGGACGACGGGTGTGATAACGCACAGGGTGATGATGATGAGGTCGGAGATCCCACTTACTGTCAACCCACAGTCAGCCAAGAGATGAGGTCAGCAGAGGAGGTGGAGGAAGATGCTAGTGACGACGAGGTCAGGTTGCGCCTTCCTGGACAGAGACGTAGTACTGGAAGCACGTCAACAACTGCATCCTCAAACACAACTCTGCCTCTCACCACAAGTCGTGGTGGCTCTTCAGGTCGCATGGGTGCTAAGCCTTGCATAGCCTGGGCATTTTTTCAGATCGATAAAGATGACCCAACTCGTGTTATCTGTAACATTTGTCAGCAAAAGCTAAGTAGAGGCCAAAAAATACATAGTTTGAGTACTTCATGCATGAACCGGCACATGGACATGAAGCATAAGTTGCAGTGGGAAGCTCAGTGTGCTACAATGCGGCCTAGCCGGCCGGGCCAATCACCGTCTGCCATATCTTGTGCATCCGCGGCCTCTTCATCCTCTGTGACTGGGGGGACAGCAGTCACACCTGTTTTGGGGCGCAGACCTGCCACCTCTTTACCCGCAACAGCCAGCGTGATTGGCAGGTCATCATTTTCTTTGGAGGTGGTAACACCAGCTGGTGTTGAGCGCTGTCCGACATCGATAGCACCACCTTTGGATCAAGGCAACCTAACATGTCCGCCTGCATCTTCCTCACAGACCGGCAGTTTGCCGGGGACACCCTTATCAACCCCGTCTAAGCACAATAGCCAGCCCTCGGTCCCTCAGATGTGGACAAGTAAAAGACCATTTCCTCCTAGCCATGAGAAAGCTAAGAGGTTGAATTTCACCATCTGCAAGCTCTTGGCTAGAGAAATGCTGCCTTTCCGCCTGGTGGACACAGAGGATTTTCGAGACCTTATGTCCGTCGCAGTGCCCCAGTACCAGATGCCCAGTCGGCACTACTTCTCAAAGAAAGGTGTGCCTGCGCTCCACCAGCATGTCGCACACAACATCACCGCTTCTTTGAGAAACTCTGTGTGTGACAGGGTGCATTTCACCACAGACACTTGGACGAGTAGGCATGGACAGGGGCGTTACATATCTCTGACTGGGCACTGGGTAACTATGGTGACAGCAGGACAAGGGGCTGCTGTCCAAGTCTTGCCGTCCCCACGAGTTGTGCGTCAATCCTCTTTATGTCAAAGTTCCTCCACTGCTTCTGCCTCCTCAACCTCCTCTCGGTCTTCCACCTGCACCCAAAGCCTGTCTGGTCATGCCACAAGCTTTCTAACTGCGCAGAAGGGATCCTGCACACCTCCTTACTATGTTGGCAGTAGGGCTCAACGTCATCAGGCGGTTTTTACATTGAAATGTCTGGGAAATGTGAGTCACACAGCTGAGGAGTTGTGGTCAGCTCTGGAGAACCAATTTCATGAATGGTTGTCTCCACTGGACCTGAAACCAGGGAAGGCCGTGTGCGACAATGCTGCAAACCTGGGTGCGGCCCTTCGCCGGGGCAATGTCACACACGTGCCTTGTATGGCTCACGTGTTGAACCTGGTTGTCCAGCAATTTTTAGCCCACTATCCCAGACTAGATGGCCTTCTGCAGAGGGCACGGTCGCTGTGTGCTCACTTCCGCCGTTCGCATCCCGCAGCTCAGCGACTTACATCTCTACAGAAGTCGTTGGGCCTGCCACTTCACCGGCTAAAATGCGATGTGCCTACCCGGTGGAATTCAACTCTGCACATGTTGCAGCGACTGTGGCAGCACCGACAAGCCCTGGTGCAATACGTTCTGACGTATAGCCTGGGCCAACGAGATTCAGAGGTGGGGCAAATCACGCTGGAGGAGTGGTCTCAGATCAGGGACCTATGCACCCTTCTGCACAGTTTTGAAATGGCGACGAAGATGTTTAGTGCTGACGATGCCATTATCAGCATGACTATTCCGGTGATTTACATGCTGGAGCACATGTTAAACAGAATTCGGAGTCAGGTGGTGGCACAAGAGTAGGTGGAGGAAGTAGAGGAGGAGGAGTTGTATGCGGAAGGGCTAACATCTGCAAGGTCCAGACGGTCGGCAGCATCAAGGCGGCAGGCATGTGAGGGTGGGGGAGATGGTTTTACCAGGGCGCATGGTAGCAGCCAAACTAGTGAGGAAGGTGCAGGAGCCCAGGAAGAAGTGGAGGACGAACTGATGGAAGACTCATCAGATGAGGGAGACCTTGATCACATTTCTGTTGTGCGAGGTTGGGGGGAGAGGACAGAGGAAGGAAGCATGATTGTTACCTCGCCACCAACACAACAGGGACTTGGTGCTCCTGGATGCGCAACACACATGAGTGCCTTCTTGCTGCACTACCTGCAACATGACCCTCGAATTGTGAGAATTAGAAATAATCCTGACTACTGGGTTGCCACACTGTTAGATCCCCGGTACAAAAGTAAATTTGCAGAAATTATTCCTGCCATAGAAAGGGATGCACGCATGCAGGAGTATCAGCAGAGACTGTTGCAGAATCTTACATGTGCTTTTCCACAAAATACCAGTGGTGCACGTAGTGAATCTCACAGTTCCAACTTGCCAACCGTGGGACCGTCAAGTGTTCAGCACTCAAACCGTAACAGAACCACAGTATCTGCTGGTAACATCAATTTTGCGGAATCATTTCACCACTTTTTTAGCCCATCCTTTGCAAGGCCACAGGAGACAAGAAGTCTGACACATAGTCAACGCCTAGAGACGATGGTACAGGAGTATCTCCAAGTAAACATTGAAGCCACGACTGTGTCACTGGACCCTTGCTCTTTTTGGGCTTCCAATCTGGATAAATGGCCGGAGCTAGCCACTTACGCCTTGGAGATCTTGTCATGCCCCGCAGCCAGCGTTCTGTCTGAACGTGTGTTCAGCGCTGCTGGTGGTGTGCTGACAGATAAGCGCACGCGGCTCTCCACTGATAATGTAGACAGACTCACGTTCATAAAGATGAACAAATCATGGATCCGAAACGACTTTTCTACCCCTGTGTCATCCTGGGGAGAGTAAAAGCTTGATGATTGGTTAAAATCACCCTACCAACCGTTTTAAGCTTTCAAATTACTAATCATGTTTATCTGTATCTTGACTGGAAAATAATTTGGGCTTTGTAGCAGTGTGCAGCACTGATCCTATTAGGCCATCTATAATAAGCTTCACCAGATTTAAAATTAAAAATAATTTTTAGCTGCATCTAGCCCGGAAAATAATTTTGGGGCTCCGAGATGCGCAAGACACATAAGTGCCTTCTTGCTGCACTACCTGCAGCATGACCCTCATATTGTCAGAATTCGAAGTAATCATGACTACTGGGTTGCCACACTCTTAGATCCCCCAAACTTTTCGATCAACCTTTTCATTTTAATAAAGACCAAAAAAATGGTCATTTTTGAAATTATAAGCATTAGCAGGTTGTTAGAAACTGAAATCAAACAGTTTTCAACTCAAAACTTTATTCTAGGTGATGTTACATTTTCACATAGGACCCCTTGTTCGAAAGGAGCTTCTGAACTCTCTCGTCCATTGAATTTGTCAGGTTTTGGATGGTTTCTGCTTCAATTGTTTTGCATGAGGACAGAATACCCTCCCAGAGCTGTTGCTTAGATGTGAACTGCCTCCCGCCATCATAGACACTCCTTTTAATGATGCTCCAAAGGTTCTGAATGGGGTAGAGGTCAGGGGAGCATGGGGGTCACACCATAAGTTTGTCCCCTTTTATGCCCATATCAGCCAGAGATGCAGATGTTTTATGTGCAGCATGAGATGGTGCATTATCATGCAGAAAAATGATCTTGCTGTGAAATACACGGTTCTTCTTCTTGAACCATGGCAGGAAGTGCTGTTTGAGAAAATCCACATACATTATGGAGTTCATCTTTAGCGCCTTCAGGGATCCTAAAGGGGCCGACAATGTCTCTCCCCATGATTCCAGCCCAAAACATTACTCCACCTCCTCCTTGTTGGCGCTGTAGCCGTGTTTGCGTGGGGTGTCCATCAACCAGCCATCCTCCACTCCATTCATCTGGACCATCGAGCGCTGCACGGCACTCATCCGTGAACAAAACAGTTTTGAAATCAGTCTTCATGTAATGTTTGGCCCACTGGAGCCGTTTCTGCTTGTGTGAAGTGGATAGAGGAGGTCGACAGGATGGCATATGCACAGCTGCAAACCTCTGAAGGACCCTGCATCTTGTTGTTCGGGGGACGTTGGAGGCACAAGCAGCTTCAAAAACTTGTCTGCTGCTATGACAAGGCTTTTTTGCCGCTGCTGTTTCAACCTGACGTAATTGCCTGTAGGAAAGAGTCCTCAATTTGCCCTTATCAGCACGCACACGTGTGTACTGTGAATCAGCTACATACTTCTTGATTGCCAAGACACTTCATCCTGATCATCGCACAATGTTGATTGTAGTCATGCCTTGACCTAAACACTCCACAATTTGTTGCTTCTCAGCAGCCGACACATCCTTTTTCTTTCCCATTTTGGCAGAAAATGTAGGCTGCTTAATAATGTGAGAGAGCCTTCTTAAGTAGTCTTGCCTTTCATTGGACACACCTGCCAAACTAATTAGCACAGGTGTCTGCAATTGCTTACAGTGATATAAAGAGCCCTGACACACATCACCATCAATGAGTTTAACTGACAAACAAACAAATTCTTCCCTTATCACTCCTAAACACTTTTTGCATAATAATTTGGAACGCGGTGTACATGTGCTTTTCCACAAAACACCAGTGGTTCACGTAGTGAATCTTACAGTTCTAACTTGCCAACCGTGGTCTGTATGGAATTGTTCAATAAAGGGCCCAAAATTAAGATAACATAGATGGGAGAGGTCTCTATGAATAGGAATTCCTAAGTATTTGATACCCTGTGAGGGCCAGGCAAAGGGAAAGTTGGACTGGATGGAATCCTATATGGATTTGGGGAGGGAGACATCGAGGGCCTCAGACTTCGCTGCATTGATTTTAAAATTTTACCATGTAACAAAGTGATCTATTTCAGCCATAACAGCAGGGATGGATATATGTGATTGAGTGATATATACTAGGACATCATCAGCAAATAGAGAGCACTTGTACTCGGTGCCTCCCACCTCAATCCACCTAATATTGGGGTTATGGCGAATTGATGAGAGCAGGTGCTCCGTCACTAGGATGTATAAGAGAGGGGACAGAGGACATCCCTGCCTTGTCCCATTGGTGATTGTGAAAGGTGATGAAAATGTTCTGACGCACCCCCTGGGCCTTGGGACACCCGGAGCCGGACCCTTTTTGGTGGATGCTGGTGGTTGTAGTCTTCGTGGCGGCGATCCGGTTCCGTGGCTCAGGGCGGTCAAACCAGTGGCGGAACTATTTATGTGGTTTTGATGTTTAAATGTCCGACTACGCCACCCGTGGATTGCGGTCAGAGTGAACCGCCGCTACAGGGCAGACCGCTAAGGCTGGTGTTGTGGGTGCAGCAGAGCGTAGCATAACTCCCCATGGGAGGAGTATAGCCTCAGGGCAGTGTATGCGGAGGATGGGGGTGATGGTGCAGGGCAGCAGCAGTAACGACACGGAGTCAGTGATGCAGTTCAGGGCCTTTACTCACAGTTCTTATTATCCAGACCACGTCTGCAGGTAACGGCTGCCCACGTCGTACTGTGCTCACCAGGTGAGGGGCTCAGACAACTCCCAGATAACTTTGGAGCGCTTCACAGGACCCCCTTTGTGTGTCCTTTGTCTGGCCTTTCTTACCAACACTTCTGTCCGGCTGCCTCGGGCCTCCTCTTGGTAAACTTGGCGCCAGTTTCCCTGACCCTATGTGGTGCCTTCCTAGCGGGTGGAGCAAGGGGCTGCGCCACATAAAATGTCAGAGCCTCCGGTTTCTAGCTGAGGGTCGTTTCCTGCCTCCACTAGTTCGGGGACCGGTCTCCCCCTTTGGCCTGACCCCTCCACGCAGGTGGATTCGGGCGTGCGGTGGCGACTCGCCCGTCCGCACCCCTGGGATCCCTTCATTCCTCGTTCCTGGAGCCTTCTCCGCTCCTCTTCCTTCCTTCTCCCTCTTGCAGGCCTGGGCCTCTGTTACTAGGCCCGCCTCCGGAGCAGAGCTCATGCAGAGCCCCTGCTCCCTGCCACTTCTGCTCAGACTTCTCTGCACTGAACTAAGATGGTGCCCACCTTTTATACTCCCTTCTCAATGCACCCAGGAGCTGCTTCCTCCCTGCTCCTGCACTGCAGGGTTCCCCTTCCTCAGTGTTCCCTCCCCCCACTCCAGCCAGGGACAGGGACTGTCGTGCCCATCTCAGGGGCATATTGGTCGCCCTGCCCCACGGCAATGTGGTGTAATGCATGCAGGTGTCGGGTCCTGATCCACACTCCATCCTTATCTGAGAGTGAGATATCACACCTCTGGGTGAGGTGCAATACATCTGTAGCAACCGAGCCCTCGGTGCTACAGTTCCATTTATCTTCAGCCTAGGTGACGTATTGTGATACAGGGCCGTGATTTTGGCTATAAAAGGGTCCCCTAGACCCCTACCCCAAGCTTTTTAAGAGAATCATATATGGCGTGCCAGGAGACTCTATGGAATGCTTTCTCAGCATCCAACGAGAGTATCTACTTACAAATTTTTAACTGCATCTAGCCCAGGAAATACTTTGTGCCTAGTAGCAGTGTCTGCTAGTCAGCGGATTATCCCGGCTGTTAAGCAAGCTACACCACCTGTAGTTTGGACACTTAATTTTTTCAAAGGAAATGCTTCGGGACCACGGGATACTTAGTGAAGAGCATCAGGAGGCACCCCAAGGCATAGGGGCTGGGACTGGCACTAGGATGCCTTGCGGTGGACAGCCGAGCTCGATCCTTATAAAAGCTTTTTAACTGCAGCAGCTTTAGTGGACGCTACTGGAGCTGGAATTACGCGGCTGCTGGCATGAGACTTGCCCTCCAATAGATCCTTGTAAATGGATTTAAAGTGTATTCATTCAAATTAGAGGGACAATTTAAATTAAAAAGCTTAGAGCTGCCTCCACCACAGGGGGGCTCTCTCGACCCACCAGCGGACAGGCACCAGTATTGGGAGAGGGGGGCTGGCCGTCAGGGTTCACCGCGGCTCTGGCACAAACCCGGCGACACGGAGGTGGCACGGGCAGGAGCGGACTGGCCGTCTCGGCTTCTCACTTTTTGGATTTTAGAAGGGCATGACATGCCTATATCTGTGTCTCCCCCTCCTTTTACTCCTCCACCTCTTTTCTTTTCGCATGACTATATGTACTTGTCACTTTTCCATGTGTTAGTTGTGTCTTCTGAGCAGTTTGTCAGCTTTTGGACACCTTTGAAGGTGTTTTCTATGTGTTTCTATGTGTTTTTGTTTGCCTGCCATTGGTTTTAACGGTGTTCGAAGGTGTTCGACGAACAGTTCGACGAACAGTTCGGCGAACACACGGGTGTTCGACGAACCGAACCGAACTCGAACACTACGGGGGTGGCTCAACACTAGTGGTGAGTTCCCCTTCAATGGACGTCTTCAAACAGAGGCTGGACAGACATCTGTCTGAGATGATCTAGTGAATCCTGCTTTGAGCAGGGGGTTGGACCAGATGACCCAGGAGGTCCCTTCCAACTCTACCATTCTATGATTCTATGAATTAGGAGAACGCCACCAATCAGTAACCTAAAAAGGGCCACTAAAGAACAATGGGTCTGAGGTTAATTGAATTTTCTTAATTTTTTTTGCAACATCCTCTTCTTGGATTTGTATTCTCCTCTAGGATTTCCAGCATTGAGTAAGCCTTGGGTGAAACTCATGAAGTCATCACCACGTGCGTTGTGACATCAGAGGCGTACTTGGTTCCAGAAGCCCAAACGCATAGTGAAGATTCCAGAAGGAGAAGTCAAATAATAAAGGAAAGAGGGGGCTAAATGGTTTAGGACCAGACAGAGGCTATAGCAGCGGCCGGACAGGTGATCAGTGAGATACTATTTTTTTTATTATGCTTTGGGGTCTCAGAAAGCCTCAGAACATAGTAAGGAACATTCTGTCGAATGACTGCAAATTGCCAAATTTAAATTTTGGCAGATTTGCTCATCTTTAGTCCCTTCAGATTAATTGTTTAGAGCCCAGACTTAGAAATCAAGCTCATTTAATGTATGTCCCTTGATTTTTACATATTACCATCTCTTGTTTTTTAATACGGCACATAATATACTTGCCTCCTGCAACAAAGCACATCTTCCGCTTATCCTCAATTATGATTTAGGCATTGAAAGCCATTTCTCTTCTACAAAAATAAAGGAAACATTTTTTGCTGTTTTTGCCAATGTACATTTCGTTCTTATAGCCATAACCTACACTGGAAACTGATTTGAAAGTTTGTCATGACTGTTTTGACAGCCCGGTCAGCTTAATCCAGGGATCTAGTCCCTGTGGTTTGTCAATTATAATGCTAACCTTACAGAAAGAGCAAGACTCAAGGCACAGAACTGTCATCCAATAACCAAGAAATACTGTCAGCTGCAAGCAGATGTGGGAAAAGGGAAGAGAAAAAAAATGGCTTTAACGGTCTATTTGTAAATTAATTATCCAACTAATTTTAGAATGAAGCCAACTGGTGACATCAGCCATCTGAATGTAGAATTAATTCAATGGAAAAGGTTGACACAATTCGGAATAAATGTCTATTATGTTGATAGAACAGCATGCCACTGCTAATTTTATAGATATGAACCTGCAGTGAATATGTAATAGTCAGCAAGTCTTAAATATCACGTTGCCGGTTATAGTTTAACCTACGAAGAAGATACAAAGATTCTACATGTTGTTCCTACCCTCCGACATTGACACCCATTCCACAAACTACTCCCGCTCCTCTTTCGGAATTGGTTGTCAAAATAACTAATCTATATTTTGCAAAATTGTTATTCTTTAAGCCATGACATATTTTAACATTCTGAAGGGAAAGTTACATCGACAACCACAAAAAGTTTAAAACCCCGGATAACAGCGAGCTGACATTTTGTCACTCAACTTCAGCAAAACTGTGGAGGGAAAGCAATGAATTAATGAATAGAAAGAAATCCCCATGACAACATGGTAGTTCATTAAAATTTTATCAGCATTCTTCCTAAGGAAAGCAAGCCTTCTGTTCTGTGTTCACATTCTCCTACAATGTTTTACAGCCTATTCGCAGCATGAGGATGCTTCAAAATTAGCTCCTATGGAGAGTCAACTACAGAGAATCTAGTATTTGTCACACTAACCCCTTGGGTGCCATAATGAAATATTGCCGATTTTTTTTTTCTGTTTATACACTTCCTTCTGCATTAATAAACCATTAATTCCCTCCATTTGGCATAGGTTAATTAGTTTACAAGAACTGCATCAACTAAATTTTTAGGGAGGGAATGAGAGCGAGCTTCAAGCATGTTACCAAGTCTTCTCATTCTCAAGAGTTTAGGGTTTGGGACTCATGAGATTTCCCAAAAAATACAAAAACAAATAAAGAAAAATATAGCTCTGCTTCACGATAGAGAATGTTTGTTGCACACTTGAGTTGTTTGTGAAAGGCATACATGACATTGAGGCAGCGTCTAGAGTCCCTCAATTATGGGAGTGGAAGCCCTATCCTCTTTACATAGGTCATGGCAAACCTGAATGTGCAAAGTTCTATCTATCTATCTATCTATCTATCTATCTATCTATCTATCTATCTATCTATCTATCTATGATGGGACCCATATACTTATAAACTTATCTATTGTGATGTGTCAATTCTGGGGAGGCTGCTGGCTTGTATTTTTAGGCTGGGAAGGGCCCAATAACCATGGACCTTTCCAGCCTGATAATATAAGCCTGCAGCTGTCTGATTTACCTTGGCTGGTTATCAAAAATAGGGGAGACCCCAGGTCATTCTTTTAAATTAGTTATTAATTAGGCTAAACATAAGCTCTCTCTTTTAAATCATCTCTCCCTGAACAGCTTCCTGAGGACAGTGTGCCTAGCATCACGTCATTGGGTGTTATATAAGATCCGATGACACGATGCAGGCGGTCAATCGCGGTAATGTCAGTAGCCAACATGACTACAGCATTATTGTGTATGGCAGGCAATCACTGCATGTTTTTTAACTGTCTAACAGCCACAAAATATGCAAGATGGGGACTCAAGCATGGCGTTCGAGCACCCGCTATACTTGATGGAGAAGCAAGTGTACCCGAGCACCCCGATGCTCGATTGAGTATCGAGCAGGGGCGAGCACACTCGTTCATCACTAGTTTTCATGGCATGAAATGTCCTTTTTCACGTCTTCATTCTCTCTGATGCCCTAATGTGTCTTCATTTAGATGTCATGATGTGCGTCACAGGTGCCTCAGTGCAGGAAGCATGAGCACAGAGCGAAAGAAAACATGGTAGACCGGAAAAGACTAGAGTCAAAGGGATCCAGTGGAGGACTACAAGGGGAACAGCAAGGAAATGCATGTAGACATGGGTTAGGAAAATCCAGATTTGCCTCATATCCATTTTTATCTGTGATGATATGAAGTGTGTAAATACAAAACCAAGCTAATACCTTTAATTCCTGTTGTTTAAAACAGCTGTGGCATACATACATATGAGGGCAGGAGGACAGAGCCTGTAGAGCTCATGCAAACTAACCCTGATCACATTCTGTATATAAATTACCAAGAAGGAATGGAAAATAAACTAGATGTAGGTTCTGAAGTATACTCTCTTCTATGAGAGTGAGGCCGGCTGCATACGAGACGATGAAAAATCATACAATTTTCATCGCATAAACTTGGATGATTTTCATCCGATTTTCAACCATGTTCCATACAAATGTCTGTGTCAGCTTTTTACAACTGTGACGTGCCCCTAGGGCAGTGGGGTACTCGGTGTTCGGGCCTATGGATGCTGGGGGGAATATGTCACAGTGGCTGGCCCGGTTCGTGGCCCAGGGCGGTCAACAAAAGGGGATCGTTTATATGGGATTTGTAGCTTGATCGTGAGGCTACCTGTGGTTTCTGGTAATTTGTACCAGCGCTGCTGCAGACCTCTGAGGCAGTTGATAGGGCAGCTAGGATGGAACAGCTCCCCACAGGTGGAGCGGGCCTCAGGGCAGTGTAGAGTTTGATGGTGGGTGGTGATGCTGGGGCTTGTAGTGCAGTCGGGATGGCTCAGCAAGAGTAACTGACAGAGACAGGGGATTCGCTTCAATACCTTTACAGGTGCGGATGTCAGGTACAGTCCAGAGTACTCGGTAGGAAGGGTGCACTTCAGGAATTCTCCCCAGTGAGCGGGTATAAGGCCTCCTGGTCCATGTCTCCCTCTCTCTAAGCTCCTGGCCAGCCTGCAACTGGGCCTAGCTTCTGTGTCGTGTTGCTCTCTTCACCTGTCGCTTGGTAGCAGGACCTTCCGCTGGCAACCACTATCCCTGGGCGCCGGGGCCTTCATGGTTCCTGGTCCTGTAATGGGTTTAGCTTCAGGTCGGCCAGGGACTTGTAGTCCTCCTGGTATGCTGGTGATCCCTACTGGGTATAAAGGGACCCTGTAGGCGCGGACCCGGTGTCCGGTTTGTATACTCTGGGTGAGCCTATGATGCTCCTCTGCCCCCTCAACTCCTCTCTCCTCTTTTCCTTCGGCCACACTCGGGGCCCTCAACACAGCAGCAGACGTGCTGCGTCTTCGCTGCTCTCAGTGTCAGCACGCTCTCCTCAGACTAACTTCTGACTCACTAAACTGCCTGGCTCCACCCTCCATATATATATATCCCTAACGGGCTCCCTCTTGTGGTTTGAGGTGGAAGGGTGGAGGTGTTTGTTTGTAAAGAGGGCCTCTTGTGGAGAAGTCCCTTCATGCACCCTTTTGGGTCCTGTGGTACCTGTGAACAGCAGGGTGCCACACATGTACATAAAAAACACACAGGATCAAATACAGTATGAAAGGTTTATAATAGAAATGTATGCGCAAAAATTGGATACCACTCAGATTTTCTACATGACATCCGTTTTTTTATGCTCCCATAGATTTGAATGGGCGAGTCTCATCTGATATACGCAAGAAAGTAGTGCATGCAGCAATTTTTTTCTCACGGTTGGTCAGACCGAAAGAGAAATCATTAATCTAAACAGCCCTATTGAATAACAGAAGAACAACAGCTCCTTTTTAGGTAAACATTGGCATTCACATTTGCTGAGGTAGTATTAATACATTAATACTTATTGACCATGTGTGGAATATTTATTATCCCAATGCTTTTATGCTAGCATACATATACTTGCACTTTCATATGTTACATACTGATACAGTATATTAGCTAATTTTTGACTTGGAAGAGTCATCTAACCTAGAGATAAAGGAATAAATGTGAGTTGAATTGAATTCTAGTTGAATTTTACAAAAATGTGCATTCAACAAAATATGAGGATTTTTTGTAATTAGCTTCCATACGGATTCAGTAAACTTTTGGCAACTGGCGGCCATAAAGGTAAAGAACCATCAAAAAGTTAAAAAAAAAATCCTTAAATTCCCCTCATCACTCACCTCTCTGGCCCCTCCGCTACTCACCACCACTCATCAGGACCTCGTCTCATTTTCTGATCAGCACCACTCACAATGAAATACCTGGAGCTTTCACTCTAGGCTGGGACTTCCAGCTTTGATGAGGCCAGGGATAGTTCTGCATATTCACATGTAAGGTCACAGTGCGCATTGTGAATTCATAATGTTGTGACCTTCCCTGCGCTTTTGCAGAACCCTCCAGGGTCTTAGCATAGGAAGGGATTTAAGCACAAACTGTGGTCATCAGAAGATGCAGCAAGGACTGGACAGGTGATGATAAGGAGTAGAGGGGATGGAGAGGTGAGCGGTGAGTTGACTTTAAGGATGTCAGAACATCTTGTAAGCTATGACGACACAGCATTTAATGTTAATTATGCCAGATGTATATTTTCAATAAATTATTGCTCATATAGCCTGAACGTTGACTCTTGAGCTGATGTTTGTTTCAGCTTATTGTCTGCTATCTTTGGGAGACAGAGACTCAGGTTCATTGAACAATCGATGTTTGCTAATATGTTAATCGTTGTTTCTACTGCCCCCTCTCTTTGATGGTGTGCCATGTTGTCAACATTCCCCAAGGTGTTTTGGTGCGGAGGGAGACAGAGGTAGGAGGAGTGTCGGAGAGAGAGAGAGAAAGTTATGAGACTTTGATAATGGTAAAACAGATGGTAAGCTTTACTCATTCACAGCCCAAGGGGTCAAACAGCTGAAGAGGGTACAGTAGAGGCAACACATACTGATGGTAAACAGTTCCAGATTACAGACAACATTTGACAGCAGAGGCAGAGCGATGGGTAACAAATGAAGAGCGATATCAGTAAGTCCCTCCAGGTGTCTAATGTCTGGTGTCCAGTACCTCTATCTAGGGTCCCTATCCATAAGTGGCCTCCTTGTCCCAACCTCACTAACTTTCATATAGCATGAGTTGCAATAGAGTAACGTTATCCCCATAGTCTTCTATGAGTAACCACCAACTGCCTAAATGTTGCTCCTAAGTTCTGTGCCCACTTGCAGCAGCAATAGACATGTGACCTCTGTAGAATAAGACGATCAATGACCCCAATTGGCAGACGTTAGTACTCCCTCACGCTTCCCTCGAATTAGCCACTCCACTGCAGCCTGATTGGAACAGAGAAGTTTCCTTCACAAGTTTGTCTGTGGCTGTAGTTGTGCTCGCCGAGCTTCTTCTTCTAAACTCCCATTTTTGACTCTCTCTCCCTCTTCTCTTCTTTGGTGCTTTCTTCTGGACTCTCTCTCACTCACTCACTCTTACTATAACTAAACAAACTATGTTGTGTGTCTTTTATTTGCAAAATTCCACCCACCAACTGTTCTCTTGGCAACCTTCCTTGGTGAGGATGTTAACTGTTTTCTTTACAACTAGCATAATAAGTGCTGACTCACAATAACATTGATATATTAACTTATACAGAGTTCCTAGTAACATTCAACTCTGGGGTATTACACATGTAGCTTGTTGACCTGCAATGCAGTGGAGGATAAACTATGCAGATTGATTAAATAGTCAATGAGAGATGAGCCCCTGCCACTTTCCCCCAATGCTGTGGAAAAATGCCTGAATAAGAGCTGTGAACTATAAAAGGGGGATCTGGCTCTGTTTCCAAGAAATTCTACAAAACATCAGCCAGGACACCATGACCCTATAAAAAGGGACTGTACAGAACAGCAGCCAGGGCATCATGGCTTCATTAAGAGAGAAACGACAGAACAGCAGCCAGGACTCCATGGCTCCATTACGAGGGACATAGATTTGACATTCTACAGGATGCCAGACTAAGTGACCACGGCCCTAGCTGGAAGAATACAGATCTGCTCCGGTCACCATCACTGAACCCATGGAGACGTTTGGGGAAGCCAGGTTGGGGCCCTCCGGTCACCAGGCACCATAGAGATGTTTGGAGAAGCCAGGTTGGGACCCTTAGATTACCTGGACCTATGAAGACATTCAGAGAAGCCAGGTTGGGAACTTCTGCTCACCTAGTCCCATGGATAAGTTCGGAGAAGCCAGGATCGGACCCTCTAGGCAACTGGCCCCATGGAGACATTTGGAGAAGCCAGGTTGGGACCCTCTGGTCATCTGGCCATAGACTTCAATGGACTGTCAGCTTCCTAAACTTGTCCTTACCTCCTCTCTGTGGGTGTCCGCTAAAAGCATGGTGCTTCTCATGGGGGTAGTCAGCCCTGGAAGCCCCAAAAAGCTCCATATTCTACCCCAAAATCCAACTGTATTTGTGTAATATTGACCAAAATACAGTTCAAATGCATTACCTACTTCAGATTTGTCTTGTTTTTCTTTTTTCTAATTTTAAAATAAGCACCCAAGGCAGCTACCCCTGTGCCCCTCACCCCCATACACTGTTGAGTTGAGGTTGCACAGTTATTCCCACATGCCCATGCATTCTTAGGTGTGCCCTGAAGAGACTTTAACCCCTTCACAACTTTTGACGTACTGTTGAGTCAAAAGTTGTATCTCTGCCCGCATCTTTCCCACACGTGATGGTTGATTTAATCAGCCATCATGCGCCTCTAACAGCTGCGTGTGGAGTGGAGCTCCGCCTGCGGATGTTAGCCTGTTAATTCCCAATGCCAATCTCTGATTGCGGCATTTAGGACACGCTGGCAGGGGGTGCGTCATTCCACACTCCTGTCTCCATGCCCGTGAGGTAATTGCAGAGCGCCGATGGGTTGCCAAGTAAGCTGGGGATCTGCTGTTGACCTCCATGTCATTATGATACTCCTGTGAATGCCAGCCTGTGGCTGGCGTTCGTAGGAGATTGTGATTTTCATTAAACATGACAATGCTAATGCATTGATATATATAGAACAAGTGATCAGAAGCTTGCAGCTCCAAGTCCCCTAAGGGGACTATTAAATACAGTAAAAATTGAGAAAAAAAAGTTTTTAAAAATATGAAAAAAATAAAAAAGCACAAATGTTAAAATAACCCCCTTTTCCCAATTAAAAAATAAGCAATAAAAAATACACATATTTGATTTTACTATGCTCGTAAAAGTTCGATCTATCAAAATATAAAATAAATTAATCCGATCAGTAAACGGTTTAACGAGGAAGAAAATCAAAACGCCACAATTACGTTTTTTTGGCCGCCACAACATTGCAATAAAATGCAATAAAAGATTCTCAAAACATTGTATCTACCCCATAATAGTATTGGAAACATCTGCTCAGGGTCCAAAAAATAAGCCATCACACAGCACTATATCCTCAAAAATGAAAATGTGATGGGTCTTGGAAAATGGCGAGAAAAGCAAAAAAAAATTTCTTACAAAATTTCCAATTTTTTTTCACCACTTAAACAAAAAAAACTATAGACGTTTGGTATCTGCGTACTCGTACTGAACTGAGTAATTATATTAGCAGGTCAGTTTTACTATATAGTGAATATGGTAAATAAAAAAACAAACAAAAAACGATTGAGGAATTGTACGTTTTTTTTGCAAATTCAACTCACTTAGAATTTTTTCCTGCTTTCCATTGCATCACATGATAAAATGAATGATGCAATTGAAAAGTACAACTCGTCCCACACAAAAAAAAAACACTCATACGGCTATGTTGATGGAAAAATATAAAACATAAGGCTCTTGGAAGAAGGGGAGGGAAAAGCGAATATGAAAAAAAAAAACTAAAAATCGCAAGGTCATGAAGGGATTAAACTATTAAATTGGTTGTTGACAACCAGTTGACGTACACAACAGGTCTTGAGGTTAGGGAAAAGTGCATTGGTTACTATAGTAAAAACTTTACATCCATTGCACAAGTACTGGAACAGCTTTAGTGCATGAGGAGTCAAGTTTTATGAGACTTTCCTGAATTTAGAGCCTTAAAGTATTATCAAAATTTTTTCAAAAACATGTCAAATTTAACCACTAACGGTATTTCTGTGTTTGAAAATGAGTGAATCGAATCGTTGCCACTGATCATTACCGCCTAAAATATAATTACACATTTTACCATCACCTAAGCTTGTAAATTCAGCGCCTTTTACCAAAGTATTGTGTGTAAATTATTGACTATGGCTTATTTATGAGCTAAAAATTCGAGACGACTCTAAACAACTTCCTGTAAAACGGTTTTGAACTGTTGTGCGAGTTTGTCCTTTTTGCGTTTCTTTGTATTGTCAAGTAATGTTTGATTTTCTTTATGTAGGATGTCAAATTTGAATTATGCATCGCCTACCTAGATTCCATGTCTTATGACTTATTTATCAGCTCCTATACTACTGAATGCAGAGATGTCTTCCTGAGTCGAGGCGCTGCATGTAAATGAAAATACAGCTGTAATCCTGACACAAGCTGATGTTCTAGAAGTAGCTTAATGAAATAAAAGTTTGATGAGAGGCCTTTATTGATTGCCATTCGGAATGAAGAAGTCATCTTTCAGAACACCAAATTGCTACGTCTAAAAACTAAAGTGAGAGAAACATAGTAATTGAGGCCATTCATAGAGAAGAGAAGGTCTATAGCAATCACAGCTGAGCCCCTGAACCCTTTTTAGCCCTACTGTTTCCCGTTATATTTTTTCTTTTATCCAAAAAGGGGGTCTTGGTCATTGTTTGTCATCAAACCTCTTTCAGTGACCCTTGGGTAATATTTCGTAATATGATTGTGTGCAATCAGTCACAAATTTATTGGAAAACTATATGGAAGCCACTTTAACATTGTCTTCCTTAATTCTGTGAATCTAAAAGGGCAGGTACCAAATCCGACCAAGGGGAAAGAAATGGCTTTGGAGGAATATATTATAAATTAGCCAAAAGGGGTTAACCCCATGTTAGAATCCCTCACTAACATACGAGGTATTAATAAAATATTGTCTCTTATCTGTCTGTCTTGTGTTATTTCAAAGGTATTCACCTACAACCCCTGGCAAAAATTAAGGAATCACCGGACTCAGAGGATGTTCATTTAGTAGTTTAATGTTGTTGAAAAAAAGCAGATGACAGACATGGCACAAAACTAAAGTCATTTCAAATGGCAACTTTAGGGCTTAAAGAAACACTAAAAGAAATCAAGATTAAAAATGTGGTACTTAATAAGGGTAATTTTTTTCATGCCAAGCAGAGGGAAAGAATAATGGAATCAGTCAATTCTGGGTGACATCCTGGGGTGTCATCATCACTCACTTAAGTAACAGACTTGGACAATTCAAACTATAGCACAAGCAAGTCCCCCCAACATATTTCACCGCAGATGCGATGTCATCAGGGGATGGGACACTCGCATGAATGTCAATGTTCCATCTCCTGATGACGCCGCATCTGCGGTGAAACATGTTGGGAGGACTTGTGCTATAGTTTTAATTGTCGTATTCTGTTACATAAGTAATGACACCCCGGGGTGTCACTAATTGAAAAATATAGGTGAATACCTTTGAAATAACACAAGACAGACAGATGAGGGACAATATTTTATTAATACCTAGTATGTATTTTAAACACAATTGATTCTAACATGGGGTTCATCCCTTTTGGTTGATTTAAAAGGGTAGGTGGCACAAAGACACCCATTCTAAAGGTGACCTGTTCTAAAGCCCCCCATACACATCAGACTGATGTTGGCCGCACCCACCAATCTTGAACGGCTCGGCAAACACTTTAATGTGTATGAAACAGCTGATTGTCAGGGGAGATGTTGATCAGACATGTCTGGTTTTGGTCTGCCGATTGCTTTGTTCTCTTGGAAATAAGATGGTGGCAGAGCTGTTTGGTCTGCGGCTTTCTCACAGAGAACATAGGAGAGCTCAGTCGAATGAGTATCTTATGTATAGGAGAGTTGGTTTGTGTCCGAATGATCAGCCATAACATTGTTCAGTCGACAGACATCGAATGTGCTTGTTGGGCTTAAGTTGGTTTCATCCCATTAATAGCGGAATACCAAAACTAGTGATGAATTTTAAAGTACCCTCTATAATGTTGCCTACACTGTTTATTAGTCTGTGGGATAGTTTGCATAAAACTGTTATAGTCCTGTGTGGTGCCCCTGAGCGTTCGATCGCCACAGGGGTACTGCATCTCTTTAATGAGGTGTGGTATCTCTCCTTCAAGGTAAGGATGGTGTAACTGTCAGGACCCCACCTCTGCATCCAACACTACACCTCTCCCACCTGAGGGGGGGCTTATAGGCACCAGGGTGCTGCCCCAGCCAGGATAAGTGGAGATGGGGGAACCAAAGTAAGGGGGAACCTAGTAGTGGGTGAGGATGGAGGCTACACCCACCCAACATCTGACCCGGCTCCGTGTACCCCCATCTTCCCAGGGAGGGCTGTGAGCGTCAAACCTGTATTAAGGTTAATCTCCTGCTGATCTGTTTTGCAGCAGACCGCAACTGATGGGACAGAGTGTAACAATTTGTTTTATTCTTGGACAGACACATCATGGGGAGAGGCACCTGCTGCAGATAGATATCTTACCAAAAGAAACAGAACTGTAAGAAAGATGATGGGGACATGGCTGATCTCCTCGGACACATAGTAGAGATTTCTTTATATTTTTAACTTTTAATTGTAATGCATCACAAAATATTAAGTAAAGATTCCACCTAAGATGGCAACATGTAGCATGTTCCAAGCAATCAGAAGATTAGAGATTAACAGAGAGTGTCTGTTTCCGTTATATATCGAAACATATTTTATCAACTGAAAACAATGGAAACAGAATCTTCATAGTCTTAAAAAATAAAAATTCAGTTCTGGGATATGACATAAGGTATGAACTTTGGATGGTACATACAGTATGCTCATCTCCTGACCAAACATGCTAAAATTCATCAATATGTGTTTTGGCTCTTAAAGACATACAGATTTAGCAAAGGGATTTTTGACTCAGAAAAAAAGTGTAATTTGATGCAAAGTTAAGTTATTGTATTTCTCTCAAAGGTGTTGCATCAAGTTTGGAAGTTATCTTTTCTCCCCCTACCAATCCAGAGAACCAGGGTTCTAAGGAGCCTCATGCAAATTAATTGATGGTCTAACATGCAAACCTCTTCTCCATTCACTCTTGGTCTGCTGTTCGACACTTAAGGGGTCTTCTACACTCCCATTAAAAATGAATGGGGCATGATCAACCCCAACTCCATTCAAATGGGGAGCTCTAGCCCTGGTTCTCGGCACAGGTGGGTATCGCAGCAGTCAGACCCCAATTGATTGCAAAGTTTTCCCCTATTCTATTGATAGGATAAAACTTCCAAACTCTGTTCAACCTGTTTAACTAAGATAAGTTATCAAGATGGTGCGTTGTAAGTAGTGATGAGTGAGTATGCCTCATTAATCCTTTCGGCAAGCATGCTTGGGTGCTTGCCGAGTGTTTTGGCGTGCTCGGCATTTCATTCATTGTTGCAACGCCTGCAAATGTCATGGCTGTTAGACAGCTGTGACACATGCAGAGATAGCCTGGCGAACAGGCTAGCTTTGCATGTGTCACAGCTGACTAACAGCTGTGACACTTGCAGGTGCGGAAACAATGACTGAAATGAAGAGCACACCAAAATACTTGGTGAGAACCCGAGCGTGCTTGCCGAAACGGTTAATGAGGCATACTCGCTCATCACTAGTTACAATAAAGCTCCATAATAAGTTATTGAGACACAAATAATTGGCCATTAAAGCTGCTTAAAATCAATTTCCCAAATCTGCACAATGAAGCTGAGCCTGTAAGATGATATCACCCAGACTGATGCAGTGCAGAACATGTCAGGTGGGGTGGTCCCCAGCAGTATTCCTCTTCTCGTTCCTTTGCTGTCTTTCTTATACATAGCAGCCTTTGAACTTCGCTTTCCTTTCTCGAATGTTTGAAGCAGCTGTCTCCCAGCACTCTGCACATGTGAAAAGGTCCATCATGTCCCATATTTCGAGCAGACTGACGGCTTCTTGCAGCACGTATGTTTTCAGCATTTGAGTCCTGTATAATGATATTACCTATGATCAGATACAAATTATAAGTGGGATGTAATTACTAAGGATGTTAGAATTGTCTTTTCATCCATATTTTTGAAAATGTATCTATTTCATACACAATGAAATACATATTTTATAGGATAGAAGCACTACTGCTCAGCTGCTTAGTGTATGTCAATGTTTGTGTACCTCCTACTGGTCAGCAGGTGTGATCATAGTCAATTTTGTATTGTGGCATACCTCCCAACCATTCCAGAGCCATTGGAACATACACTGATTTAGGAAGCTGTCCTCCTGGAGACAGACACAGTTAAATACAATGGTGGGGCATTAAGTCACTAGCTTCATGTCCCACCATGCATCATGTATTCTCTGCACAGTACGAGGTATGGTGCAGCAGGTGCAATGATGTCACCACATTACACCTGCTGTGCAGAGTCACACACAACACAGACTAGCCAGACCTGTAGATACAGTGGGGGAAAAGAAATATTTGATACACTGCTGATTTTTCAAGTTTTCCCACCTACAAAGAATGGATAGGTCTGTAATTTTTATCGTAGGTACACTTCACCTGTGAGAGATTGAATCTAAAATAAATCCAGAAAATCAGATTGTATGATTCTTACATAATTAATTTGCATTTTATTGCATGAAATACGTATTTGATACAATAGAAAAACAGAACTTAATATTTGGTGCAGAAACCTTTGTTTGCAATTACAGAGGTCAGACTTTTCCTGTAGTTCTTGACCAGGTTTGCACACACTGCAGCAGGGATTTTGTCCCACTCCTCCATACAGATCTTCTCCAGATCTTTCAGGTTTCGGGGGTGTCGCTGGGCAACATTGAGTTTCAGCTTCTTTCAAAGATTTTCTTTAGGGTTCAGGTCTGGAGACTGGCTAGGCCACTCCAAGACCTTGAAATGCTTTTTACGGAGCCACTCCTTAGTTGCCCTGGCTGTGTGTTTTGGGTCATTGTCATACTGGAAGACCCAGCTACGACCCAACTTCAATGCTCTTACTGAGGGAATGAGGTTGTTGGCAAAAATTTTGCGATACATGACCCCATCCTTCCTCCCTTCAATATGGTGCAATTGTCCTGTCCCCTTTGCAGAAAAGCACCCTCAAAATATGTTTTCCCCACCATGCCTCACAATTGGGATGGTGTTCTTGGGGTTGTACTTGACTCGCCCCCTGGGCCATGTTAGGGGAATACCCGGAGCCGGATCTGTTGGGGATAGTAGTCCTCGTGGCGGTGACCCGGTCCGCGCCCAGGGTGGTCAAACTAAGTGGCAATTATTGGTATGATGGTATTAGTGTCTGACTACGCCACCCGTTGAATGCGGCTATGAAGCCGCCGCTGCAGGGCAGTCCACTGAGGCCGGTGGTACGGATGTGCAGCGTGGATGGTATAACCCCCAACGGGAGGGGTATAGCCTCAGGGCAGCTGATGAAGCAGGAAAAGATGATAGTGGTAGTGGTGGTGTGACAAGGAAGCTCAGAGACGTGCAATTGCAGTTTTCACAGCTTTACTCACAGTTCAGTTCTTTATCAGGTCCCTTGTGTACAGCTAGGACCACCCGAGCCGTGCTGCGTCCACCAGGTGCGGGACTCGGCCAACTCCCAGGCAGTTCCAGAGCGTGGTCCTGAGCTCCCCTCTCTTCCTTTCTACTGGCCGTCCCCACCAGGGATCCACCTTTGTCCGGCTCCCTCGGGCCTTCTGGTGGTGAAACCTTTCCCGGCTTCCCTGACCCTATACGTGGTTTGACTTCCTGGTGGATATGGCGAGGGGTCGCACCAAAACTTGTCCACGACCTCCGGTTCCTGGCTGAGGATATTTGGCCTCCACCAGTTTGGGATCCGGTACCCTGTTCTGCCAACCCTTCACCCGTTAGCTCGTGGGATCTCAGGGTTCCCTCTTCTCTTGCGTCTCTGGGCCTCTCCTGGCGTTTCTGTTCTTTCTCCTTCCTCTGTCTCTCTGCTTCAGACCTCCACTCCAGGCCTGACTCTGGAGCTGGGCCCAGACTGAGCCACAGCTCCCTGTCAGCCCTCTCTGGCTGAGCTCCTCTCTAGACTGACCCGGACTGGACCCTGATCTAAAATGGTGCCCACCTTTTATAATCCCTTCTGACACCCGAGCCCAGGTGACTAGCACCCAATGGGCTCCTACCTATGCCCAGAGTCCCTCCCCTCTCTGCTCCTACACCACTGGGATGTTCCTCCCCCCCCCACTCCAGCCTGGGACAGAAGCTGTCGTACCTGCACATCTATCTGGTGGGAGTACCGTTGGTCTGTCCCCCGGAAATGGGGTGAGTGTAGTGCATGCAGCTAACTGAGCCCAGTTCCACGCCCCATCCTTACCCGGGAGTGGAATACCACACCTCTGGTTCGAGGTGCAATACCCCTGTAGCAGCCGAGTCCTCGGGGTGCTACATACTCATCCTTCTTCTTCCTCCAAACACGACTAGTAGAATTTTAATCAATGACTGTGTAGTGTGTTACAAATGGTAATGTTTGAGACTGTGCTCCCAGCTCTTTTCAGGTCATTGACCAGGTCCTCATGTGTAGTTCTGGGCTGATTCCTGACCTTTCTCAGAATCATCCTTACTCACGAGGCGAGACCTTGGATGGAGCCCCAGACTGAGGAAGATTGACGGTCATCTTGTTTTTCTTCCATTTTCTAATAATTGTGCCAACAGTTGCTGCCTTCTCACCAAGCTGCTTGCCTATTGTCCTGTTGCTCATCCCAGCCTTGTGCAGGTCTACAATTTTGTCCCCGATATCCTTAGAGAGTTCTTTGGTCTTGGCCATAGTGGAGAGGTTGGAGTCTGATTGATTGAGTAGACAAGTGTTTATTATACAGGTAATGACTTCAAACAGGTGCAATTGATACTGGTAACGAGTGCTGAGTAGGAGGACTTCTTAAAGAAAAACTAACAGGTCTGTGAGAGCCAGAATTCTTGGTGGTTGGTAGGTGATAAAATACTTATTTTTTGCAATAAAATGCATTTTAATTATTTAAAAATCATACAATGTGATTTTCTGGATTTTTTTAAGATTCTCTCACAGGTGAAGTGTCCCCTCATTAAAAATTACACACCTCTCCATTCTTTGTAGGTGGGAAAACTTGCAAAATCGTCCGGGGTATCAATTATTTATTTTCCCCACTGTGTGCTTTGCTCAACATGGGAACAGCTCTGATTTATTTATTTTTCAGGGGACTATTCTGAGCGGGAAGGAGTTGAAAGGCATCATATTGCGTGTGTGGGGCTTGGGGGAGTGAGTATTTTGTGGCATTATACTATGTGGGAGGCATGTTGTAGGATGATGTTATGTGTTGCGGGGCATAGTGGGGGATATCATGTTTCGAGGGCACTATGGGAGTATCATGCTGTTGGAGAATTGTAGTATGGGGGCAACATACTATTGGGGAGGGAAAAATGAGAATGCTCTATAGAGGAATCAATGCGGGGAGCACTGTGGGGACATCAGACTGTGTGATAAAGGGGCACTGTGTGGGCATCGTGCTGTGTATGTGTTTTGGATATTTTGGGGAGATGCTATATAAGGAGCTATCAGAGTATGTTGGGGTCATGTGTGTTGGGGTTTTAGGTTTCCTAATACATTAAGCGGTTAAAGTGTCTTTACCATTCTTCTGGGGACTTCCACTTGGAAGCCACTTACTAATTTATTCAATACAATTTAAACAAAAAGAAAGGGGTCACAAGATGTCAGAAAAATGACCAAAAACATGCAAAAAAGACCCTTAAGGACAAAATATGCCGAGGAGTCCTGAAGTTTGTTTTTACCTGAAAAACTCGCTGGGTTGGCAGATGTCTTTTGCACATACCCTAAAACTTCTTAAACAATTTTGATAATCAAATGAGTATGGGGGCCTTAACTACTAACATTGGCCAAACCGATAGGTTTAGCCAACAGTTAAATGTGTGCAGGTGCCTTTGACTTCTCATTGTCAGCTGAGATAAGGATTTGATATGTCCAATTATGGACTGCAGATTCTATTGTTCTATAAGAGATAAGCCACCAGAGATGTCTAGAAGCTGCTATCTCATAGAGAACACAGAAGTGCTTGGCAAAATAAGCTATCCTGTGAATGCCAGAGTCGGGTGAGACAGCTGCTGGATGAATGATCAGACAGCTATCTAAAGAGTTTGTCTTTGGCTAAGTGCCCACGATGCAGAAATGCTGCATATTTTTTCCGCTTCTCCCTGGCAGGAAAAACGCATGGGGATTTTACATGCATTTTTCCCACCAGGTAGAAGCGTTTGTGAAGCGTTTTTGCATGCATTTCTGCATGCGGGTTATCAAGCGCTTTCCAAGCGATTTTAGCATCACTTGGAAAAGTGCTTGACAACTTGGTCACACTATATAAATCCATGCAACCGGTATGGATTTATATAGTGTGACCAAGTAATAGTTAAAAAAAAAAGAATAAGAATTATAAAAAATAAAAAATAAAGATTATACTTACCTTCCGATGTCCCCCGGCCTCCTCAGCGATGCGTCCGGTCTCTTGTACGGCTTGCGGTGTTGTGACGGACCTGCGATGACGTCATTGAGTCATGTGACAGGTCACGCTGTACAAGAGACCGGACGCATCGCTGAGGAAGCCGGGGGACATCGGAAGGTAAGTATAATCTTTATTTTTTATTTTAAATTCTTTTTTTTTACAGGTACTTATGGTACCCGGATCTGGAGGAGAGAGTCTCCTCTTCTCCAGACCCAGATACCATCCGCACATTGAATCGCTTAATATCCGTGTGTGCAAATGTGCTGACATGGATATTAAGCGTTTCAATGCAAGTCAATGGCGGCAATTACGCTGCGTGTCCGCAAAATTAATGGACATGCTGCGGATTTTTCCGCAATGATAATCTGCAGCGGAAATTTCCGCAGCATGTGCACAGCACATGCAGATTATCATTGGGGACCATGGGGCACGTATTACCAAGCGTTTTTTAAGTGTTTTTGCTGCGGAAATTCCGCGGCAAAAACGCTTGAAGAACGCATAGTGGGCACGCAGCCTTTGTGTTGCCAATGTGTGCCATGAACAGCACACTGGCTCCATAATGACCTAGTATTAAGTCTAATAAATTAAAGATTACTACATCTACAATTAATATAGGATTAGAACCACAATCAGTACATGAATAGATCACCAAAACCACCATTAAATACATGAATACATCACCAGAACATAATTACATCAATAGAACAACCAACATTACATTCTTACAACACCTAAACCACCATTAATACATGATCAGATCACCAAAACCACAATTAATACATGAATAAATCACCAGAACCATCATCAGTACATAATCACAACACCAGAACCACCATTAGTACGATTACTGCACCAGAACCACCGTCAGTACATGAAGGCATCACAACAACCATCATAAATACATGAATAATAGAGATGAGCGAATAAATTCAAGTGAAACTGAATTCCACTTGAATTTTAAAAAAATCTGCTCTTGTTAAAATGCAGAATTTTTGTAATCACTTCTTTGCTGACTCATCAAAATATCGGCTGCTGGCTGCTACATTTCTTAACAATAAAGCTAATGAAAACGTAAAAAAATAATAAAAAAAAACCCTTATACTCTCCTCATGGCTCACTTCTCCAGCCTCTCCACTCCTCACCAAAACCCATCCATTTCTCGTTCCATCTTTTGATCTCTATCGGCTGTGCTTAAGTGCCAGTGCCTTTCATGCTAGCCTGGGGCTTCTGGGTTTCATAGGCCTGGGGGGGTTCTGCGCACATGCCAGCAAAGGTCATGGCCCATGACTGGAAAAAACACAGGGCATGTTAAATTTGCAGAGAATAACTTCTCCACAAATGGAATTTCCCAGGAAAATTTTGCCTGATCTGCTTTATCTCTAATGAATACAACACCAGAACCACCATCAATACATGAATAGAGCACCAAGCTTAGTACAGCGATCAATTGCAATGTCAGGCTCTGGCACATACATTTGTATTAATGAACCTGCAACTCCGGTTATGTATATCTATGGTAAGGAGATGATGGGAGTTGTTGTTATAATCTATCATCAGACTGCGGACGATACAGGTGTAACAGGGCACAGAGTGGTAGTCATGGGTGAGTGTCGCAGTGTTTTCTTCATCACCCCGTCCTGCTACAGAAATATGGGGACATGCTTGCCCCTGGGTGTGTGTGGTATACTGTACTTTGGGCGTTATGCTGTAGAAGTCTTTACTCACTTTCATCCTGCGTTTGGACGAGTGCAGATCCTCTGCGATGTGAATAAAAGATGACACCATTCTTTTAAAAACAAAACAGTCCAATTTACTTCATCAGCACGGCCTTAGAAACAGGGGATTACAGGTACAACACTTGTTGCAAAACACGGCATTCACAAATGGTAAAACACAGTCTTAATCCCCACACTGTGATAATCACATGTGACTCGAACCTAGGGGAAACTGCCTCTGGACTTTCTCGTGGGGAAGCTCCTGCTTCTACCCACGGCTCCCAATACCTGACTCTAGCAGAGACTACCTCGCTTCTGAGGCTCCCTAGTCCAAGCACGTCCATTACTGCCTATCGGCTGGAAGAGGCCAGGATCCACAAATTGACCTGTAGAGTATCTATAATATAACCGGGGATGCGTGTCTCTGTCTGAAGCCTTTACAGACTGCGCATGCGCGACGCGCAGTCTGGCTCCAGGCAGAAGCACGCATCCAGCCGTTACAGGTAAGAGGAGTGTATGGCGCCGGAGATCGCGGTATGTGTAGACACTGAACGCATACCGCGAGCTCCGGCACCATACTTAGATACTTACCTGACCGGGTGGAGTGTTGCTGCGGCGCCTCTCTTCACCGGAGACTGGGGCAAGAGTGAGGCGTCGGATCGGCGCATGCGCACGGGCGCTATTCGGTGCCATTTTACTGAAGACACATTTGCAGTGTGTCTTCAGCAAAATGGCGGCGGACAGCGCGGTATGGGCATGCGCGTACTCCGGAGTCACACTCCTCTCCCAGCCTCCGGCAGAACAGGACACCGCAGTGCTGGAGAACAGGGAAGAAAGGTGAGTAGAAGGGTTTATTTTTTTTGTATGTGTGTACAGCATGAAAGGGATGAGGGGGCCACACATACCAACACATACCAGGATTGGGGGGCGAGGGGTACCACGCATACCAGGATTGGGGGGTGAGGGGACCATGCATACCAGGATGAGGGGTACCATGTATACCAGGATTGGGGGGTGAGGGGACCATGCATACCAGAATAGGGATGAGGGGTACCATACATACCAGGATAGGAATGTGGGGCACCATGCATACCAGGATGAGGGGTACCATGCATACTAGGATGAGGGATTGGATGCCATGCATACCGGGACTGGGGATGATGGGTTCCATGCATACCAGGATTAGAGATGAGGGGTGCCATGCATACCAGGATTGGGGATGAGGGGTGCCATGCATACCAGGAATGGGGATGAGGAGTGCCATGCATACCAGGTTTGGGGATGAGGGATGCCATGCATACCAGGATTGGGGATGAGGTGTGCCATGCATACCAGGATTGGGGATGAGGGGTGACATGCATACCAGGATTGGGGATGAGGGGTGCCATGCATACCAGGATTGGGTGGTGAGGGGACCATGCATACCAGAATAGGGATGAGGGGTACCATACCTACCAGGATAGGAATGTGGGGCACTATGCATATGAGGATGAGGGGTACCATGCATACTAGGATGAGGAATTAGATGCCATGCATACCGGGACTGGGGATGAGTGGTTCCATGCATGCCAGATTGGTGATGAGGAGTGCCATGCATACCAGGTTTGGGGATGAGGGGTGCCATGCATACCAGGATTGGGGATGAGGTGTGCCATGCATACCAGGATTTGGGATGAGGGGTGCCATGCATACCAGGTTTGGGGATGAGGGAGCCATGCATACCAGGATTGGGGATGAAGGTTGCCATGCATAGCAGGATTGGGGATGAAGGGTGCCATGCATACCAGGATTGGGGATGAGGGGTGCCATGCATACCAGGATTGGGGATGAGGGTGCCATGCATACCAGGATTGGGGATGAGGGGTGCCATGCATACCAGGATTGGGGATGGGGGGTGCCATGCATACAAGGATTGGGGATGAGGGGTGCCATGCATACTGGGATTGGGGATGAGGGAGCCATGCATACTGGGATTGGGGATGAGGGGTGCCATGCATACCGGGATTGGGGATGAGGGGTGCCATGCATACCAGGATTGGGGATGAGGGGTGCCATGCATACCAGGATTGGGGATGAGGGGTGCCATGCATACCGGGATTAGGGATGAGGGGTGCCATGCATACCGGGATTGGGGATGAGGGGTGCCATGCATACCGGGATCGGGGATGAGTGGTGCCATGCATACAGGGATGAGGGATACCATACATACCAGGAAGGGATGAGGGATAGGGTACCATGCATACCAGGATACGGATGAGGAATACTACACATACCAGGATTGGGGATTAGGGGTGCCACACATAACAGGATTGGGGGTAAGGGGTACCATGCATACCAGGATTGGGGGTGAGGGGTGCCATACATACCAGAATTGGGGGGTGAGGGGTGCCATGCATACCAGGATTGGGGGTGAGGGGTGCCATGCATACCAGGATTGGGGATGAGGAGTGCCATGCATACCGGGATTGGGGATGAGGGGTGCCATGCATACCGGGATTGGGGGTGAGGGCTGCCATGCATACCGGGATTGGACATGAGGGGTGACATGCATACCAGGATTGGGGGTGAGGGGTGCCATGCATACCAGGATGTGGGTGAGGGGCACATGCATACCAGGATGATGGATACCTTACATACCAGGATAGGGATAAGGAATACTACACATACCAGGATTGGGGATGAGGGGTGCCACATACACCAGGATTGGGGATGAGGGGTGCCACACAAATCAGGATTGGGGATGAGGGGTGCCACATATACCAGGATTGGGGGTAAGGGGTGCCATGCATACCAGGATTGGGATGAGGGGTGACATGCCTTCCAGGATTGGGGTTGAGGGGTGCCATGCATACCAGGATTGGGGGTGAGGGGTGCAATACATACCAGGATTGGGGGTGAGGGGTGCCATGTATACCGGGATTGCGGATGAGGGGTGCCATGCATACCGGGATTGGGGGTGAGGGGTGCCATGCATACCGGGATTGGGGGTGAGGGGTGCCATGCATACCAGGATATGGGTGAGGGGCCCATGCATACCAGGATGAGGGATACCATACATACCAGGATAGGGATGAGGGATAGGGTACTATGCATACCAGGATGGGGATTAGGGGTGCCATGCATACCAGGATAGGATGGTGGGGACAGGATGGCAGCACAAATATTAGGAGGGGGACAGCACATACCAGCATGGGAGACCATATACCAATAAAAATGCTCGCCACCTGGGTGTATAACGGGTTCAATAGCTAGTAGATTATACTGTGGTGCGCCCGTTCCTGTTAATCCTCCTGGTTTCTCCCACACACACCCGTCTCTCTTCTTCTCTGTCTCTCCTTACTCACTACTTCTTAACTAACCAAGATGGTCAAATCTCACTCCCAGAGATCCCTCAGTCTCTAGCTTGTCACTGAGGGGGACCCCCAAACCAGTTAACCCTGTGTCACACTGAAATAAGTGTAATATAGTATCAAACAGTACCTCTGCTGCCATCTAATGGCCGTACCTGAAAATTACACATTTTCAGATGACTAAAACATACATAGTAAAACATACATACTAAAACAGTACAGTTCTACAGGGGAGTGGAGTAGACATTCTCCACACCCCCCTCTCACAGGAACACAGTACTGATTAGATGCAGGCAATAGCATTATTAAACATTTAAAAAGTAACAACTTTTGGAAGATCTCTTACTAGTGTTGAGCGATACCTTCCGATATCAGGAAATATCGTATCGGATTGGATCGGGCCGATACCCAAAAAGTATCGGATATCGCCGATTCCGATACCGGAAACCAATGCAAGTCAATGGGACACAAATATCGGAATGAAAATAAACCCTTTCTTTCCTTGTAGGTTAATTCTACATGAAGTAAAACAACTAAGAATAATGTAGAATGACATGAAAAGCCGGCAATTCAGCAGCGGCATTCACCGGTACCCGACAATTTACAACAGAAAGAATAGAGCATCACACATAGATTAGATAGATAGAAACATGTCAGTCACATATATATGAAGTACAGTGACAGTGTTGCTTACTGTACTTGTCATTTAGTGTAAAGGATTTATTAAAAAAAATATTAGTGTTTTCGTGCACCGTCTCTTTAAAAAAGCCGGCCGGCAATTCAGCAGCGGTACCCGACAATTTATAACAGAAAGAATAGAGCTTCACACATAGATTAGATAGATAGAAACATGTCAGCCACATATATAAGAAGTACAGTGACAGTGTTGCTTACTGTACTTGTCATTTAGTGTAAAGGATTTATTTAAAAAAATAATAGTGTTTTCATGCACCGTCTCTTTAAGAAAGCCGGCCGGCAATTCAGCATCTGTACCCGACAATTTAGAATAGAAAGAATAGAGAATCACACATAGATTAGATAGATAGAAACATGTCAGTCACATATATATGAAGTACAGTGACAGTGTTGATTACTGTACTTGTCATTTAGTGTTAAAATAAAGGATTTATTTAAAAAAAAATTGGCGTGGGGTTCCCCTTAATTTTAGTCTCTAGCGGAGGTTAAGCAGACAGCTGGGGCAAATGTTTGAAGCCTGGGAAGGGGGTAATACCCACAGAGCTTCCCAGGCTACTAATATGAGCCCCCAGCTGAATACCTAGCCTTTACTAGCTATTAAAATGGGGGAACCCCCCAAAAAAAATAACGTGGGGTCCCCCCTAATTTAATAGCTAGCACAGGCTAGGCAGACAGCTGGGGGCTGATATTAATAGCCCAGGAAGGGTGCCATGAATATTGGCCCCCTCCCAGGCTAGAAACACCAGCCATCAGCCGCCCCAGAAATGGCTCATCCATAGGATGCGCCAATTCTGGCACTTAGCCTCGCTCTTCCACGCTGCCCTGGTGCGGTGGCAGGGGGTAATAGGGTTGGGGTTGATGTCAGCTTATAATGCCAGCTGACATCAAGCCCAGGTTAGTAATGGAGAGGCGTCTATAAGACACCCCCATTACTAACCCCATAGTCAAAGTTAAAGAAAAACACAAACACCCAGAATAAAGTCCTTTAATTGAAATAAAGACACAATCCTTTATTGTTCTAAATTAAACCATACTTACCATCACGCCCATTCCAGCTGAAGCCAACGATCTCCTGCAATAAAAGTAAAATAATAAAGCAACCTCATCCTTACCTTTCCATGGTTCCCACGACAGCTTCAGCTCTGCTACATCGAGATGACAGGCTGGACCGCAGCAGAACGCTGCCATCCAGCCTGTCATCCCGCAGACACTGAGAAGCGCAGGCATACTTCCACTCCTCAGTGTCTGGCTGTGACGGCATCCAGATGAGCCGAGGTCATGTCCAATGAACTCAGCTCACCTCATGCACGTCACTGACAGCGTGGGAAAATTCTCACGCTGAAGTGCTGAGTGCAGGAGAATTTTCCCACGCTGTCAGTGACGTACATGAGGTGAGCTGAGTTCATTGGACATGACCTCGGCTCATCTGGATGCCGTCACAGCCAGACACTGAGGAGTGGAAGTATGCCTGCGCTTCTCAGTGTCTGCGGGATGACAGGATGGATGGCAGCGTTCTGCTGCGGTCCAGCCTGTCATCTCGATGTAGCAGAGCTGAAGCTGTCGTGGGAGCCATGGAAAGGTAAGGATGATGTTGCTTTATTATTTTACTTTTATTGCAGGAGATCGTTGGCTTCAGCTGGAATGGGTGTGATGGTAAGTATGGTTTAATTTAGAACAATAAAGAATTGTGTGTTTATTTCAATTAAAGGACTTTTTTCTGGGTGTTGTGTTTTTTTAAATACTTTACTAGAAATTCATGGTGGTCATGTCTAATATTGGCGTGACCCCATGAATTTCGGGCTTAGGGCCAGCTGATAATGCCAAGCTGGCCTTAACCCCTTTATTACCCAGTGAGCCACCGCACCAGGGCCCTGGATGAGTTGGGTACAGCGCCAGAAGATGGCGCTTCTATGAACGCGCCATTTTCCGGGGCGGCTGCGGACTGCAATTTGCAGCGGGTGGGGCCCAGAAAGCTTGGGCCTCCCTGCGCTGCGGATTCCAGCCCCCAGCTGCCTTGTTGTACCTGGCTGGACACAAAAATAGGGCGAAGCCCCACGTATTTTTTTTTTTAATTATTTCATGAAATTCATGGAATAATTAAGAAAAAAAGGGCTTCCCTATATTGTTGTGTCCGGCTAGGTACAAATAGGCAGCTGGTGGTTGGGGGCAGCCCGTTCCTGCCTGCTGTACCTGACTGGACACAAATATAGGGCGAAGCCCCACATAATTTTTTTTTAATTATTTCATGAATTTCCTGAAATAATTTAAAAAAAATTGACGTGGGGCTTTGCACTATATTTGGGTCCAGCCAGGTACAGCAGGCAGGAACGGGCTGCCCCCAACCACCAGCTGCCTATTTGTACCTGGTTGGACACAACAATATAGGGAAGCCCTTTTTTTCTTAATTATTCCATGAATTTCATGAAATAATTAAAAAAAAAAAAACGTGGAGCTTCTCCCTATTTTTGTGTCCAGCCAGGTACAACTAGGCAGCTGGGGGCTGGAATCTGCAGCGCAGGGAGGCCCAAGCTTTCTGCCCCCCGCTGAAAATTGCAGTCCGCAGTCGCCCCGGAAAATGGCGCGTTCATAGAAGCTGGATGCTGTACCTGGCTGGCATACAAAAATATGGCGAAGCCCACGTCAAAAGTTTTGGGAAAAATTAATTAAAAAATAAATAATAATTTAGGGACTGCATCTTTATTAACTCCTCAAATGTCATTTAGTGTTAAAATAATGGATTTATTTAAAAAAAAAATGGCGTGGGATCCCCCATAATTTTAGTCTCTAGCGGAGGTTAAGCAGACGGCTGGGGCAGATGTTTGAAGCTTGGGAAGGGGGTAAAACCCACAGAGCTTCCCAGGCTACTAATATCAGCCCCCAGCTGAATACCTAGCCTTTACTAGCTATTAAAATGGGGGACCCCCCCAAAAAAAATGACGTGGGGTCCCCCCTATTTTAATAGCTAGCAAAGGCTAGGCAGACAGCTGGGGGCTGATATTAATAGCCCAGGAAGGGTGCCATGAATATTGGCCCCCTCCCAGGCTAGAAACACCAGTCGTCAGCCGCCCCAGAAATGGCGCATCCATAGGATGCGCCAACTCTGGCACTTAGCCTCGCTCTTCCACGCTGCCCTGGTGCAGTGGCAGGGGGTAATAGTGGTGGGGTTCATGTCAGCGCCAGCTGCCATGAAGCCCAGGTTAGTAATGATGGGCATCTATAAGACACCCCCATTACTAACCTACAAAGTGTTAAAAAGAAAAAACACACACTACACCCAGAAAAAAATAATTTATTTGAAATAAAACACACAATTTTATTTAATTCTTAGTTTACTAAAAATAATAGTTACCTGTCCACGTTCCTGCGCTGATCTCCCATGCACAGCTGTCACATCTGGAGATGGTGACAGCTGTGCATGGCTGCTGTAAGCTCACGCTGCCGGGAACACGTCCGCTCTCGGCAGCGGGAGCCACTGACTGAGGTCACCGGAGTGCATTCAGTCAGCGCAGCTCCGGAGACCTCCTTTACGGCACTGCTGTACAGTGGGAATTTCTCACTATACAGCAGGGCCGTAAAGCAGCTAACCGGAGCAGCGCTGCCTGAACTCCGGTGAACCCGCTTATGCTGTCATTCTAGCGGCGGCAGCGGTTCAGAGCGGTCACATTCTATGTGGCTGCTCTGAACTGGAGATCTTCGTGGGACACTCGTGGACTACTACGGAGGGGTAAGGATAAGGTTGTGGTTTATTATTTTATATTTTATTACAGGAGATCGATGGCTTCGGGGAATTAGGTGTCTTGGTGAGTATAGGTGTAGTTTTTTATTTTTTACTTTATTTTAGGTGGCGATCGGCGGGGACAGGTAATGTATGAACTAATTTCTTTTAGGTAACCACTGGCCACCAATGACATGTATTTAACATTTATTGGGGACACAGTAGGGCAATTTAAATAGCAGGATCAGTCTGATGGGAACTACTGCTCCCATCGAGCTGATCCTGCTGGCAGGAGTGGACGGGGGACAGACATAGGCCGATGGGAGTAGTAGTGTCACATCGGCCTATGTCTGCCTGCACGCACACACACCGCACACACCCGCACACATCGCACAGACACCCCGCACACACACCCCGCACACACACCCCGCACACATCGCACAGACACCGCGCACACCCGCACAAACATCGCGCACACACCCCGCACACACACCCCGCACACACACTAATCATGACGGGTCTGGGAGGTGAGGCTGACCTGTGCGGCCGTGGGAAAGTTCATGTGAGTTCATGCAGTCAAGCATGAACTCACATGAACCCTCTGAGGGCAACGCGGCGACTTCAAATGAACAGCTGATCGGCATCACCTGATACCTCAGCTGTTCATTTGAAATAACCGGCGGGAAAGCGCAGCACAGAACGGGAAAGCCGGCGGTGAAGTCTTTTCACTGCCGGCTTCCCCGCCCGGGTCCTTCACTCCCCGCTCCTTGGAGCTGCGCTCCCCGCCCGGTCCTAACTTACGATCGGGATGGGAGGTGGCGAGGGGAGCGGAGGATCGGGGTGGGAGGCTGCGGGGAAGCAGTATGGGGCTGAGTGATTGTTTAAAAGCCGGCGGCTTTATACCGCCCGCCGGCTTTTAAACAATCAGGAGAATTCTCCCCCGCTGGGATGGCATTCTGATGACAGGCTGGATCGCGCTGCCATCCAACTTGTCATCCTTCACAGACACTACAGAGCGCAGGCATTATGGGAACTTCCGATTCCGGTATCCGATATTGTAAAAGTATCGGAATTAAGTATCGGAATTCCGATACCGCGAATATCGGCCGATACCCGATATTACAGTATCGGAATGCTCAACACTATCTCTTACATGTTTTATCCCCTTATAATTATGAGCAGATCATAATTCGCCACTGATTGCTGAAGCAACCTCTTGGATGTGTGCAAACCAAGAGACAGGAGCACATAAAAAGCCTATGCCTTTCTACCTCATCCTATCTGCCCTGTGTGTATGCTCTCCTGTTTCCTCAGCTGCACACTTGTAAGAGGTGACTTGATAAATTGGTAAGGGTCTCAGGACCTGGTCGCCCACTGATCTGCTAAGAATTAAAAAAACAATCTCCCAAAAGTTTAGTTAGTCTTTAAGGTGCATTTACACTGATGGGTCTAGCTAAACAGGCTGTCAATCCCCCAATGCAGGAGCAAAATATTGCTGTACGAGCAGGCTATTTAACAACTACCAATTGGCTTCATATAACCAATCATCAGTCGTTTAAAGGCTGTGACTGTCCAGTGTAATCTAATGTAATGTATGTACCCTTAGATTCAGGTACCTTACGTAACATCTTCTCTGATTGGAGTTGTTCTCTTCCCTTTTTTCTTTATGTGGACCTGACTCCATAATGACTTTCACAGCCTGAGCTCATCTCTGCAGAATTACCTTTACTCAGGTTTTCTGCAGAACATCCCAACATGGGGCCCTTAAAAATAATTGTCATTATCTTGCCGCCTGGATAAAAATAACCATCCATGCTATGCCCTACATAAGTCCACCCCCTGACAAAGGACGTATGTCCGAAACGCGCGTCGGGCTATACCGCACGGTGCCATTCACCCAGTCTGGACCAATAATGCAGGTATAAAATTATCATCTATTTCTCATTTTTCATTATTGGTTATGATGTCATGGACTCAATATAGGTATTAACATCTATACACATGGTACATACAGTACCTGTTATTTACCTGTTCTTTAGATCTTGTTATAATTTTCCTTTGATGTTGGGTCCAGCAATGGGATTGTAGTGTGACAGTTACACAATGTATATTTTGTATTTTGTGTTTGGCCTTACAGTGCGGTCATGCTTGTGCATGTAGTGCCACTTAACCATAAACTTCAGAATAAAGGTTTTTTATGAAAAATTATTTTATCTCTCTTGGACCTATCATTCGGTGGTTCTCCTGTTGTTATAAGTCCTACCCTGTGCATAAATAATTGCCCCTAATTGTGCACCCTACACAAACAATTATCCCTTCATTGATCCTCTTATGATACATGGCCTCCACACCATCTTCTCCTATAAAATATCCCCCCCATACCATCCACCCTAATATACTATGACTGCCACGCTGTACGCCCTTATGAACTATGACCGCCATACCACCCCTTATAAACTACAACTGCCACACTGTTCTACCTTATGAATTTTATCCACACCTTCCTCCCTTATGAACTATGATTTCCACACTGTCCCTACATGCTGCCACCTCTTGACACTATCCCCCTGCATCCTGCCCCGACTCCATACTGAGCCATCTCTTTACATTCCCCATGCTGTCTCCTCTCCACGCTATGCCCCCATGCTGACTCCTCTCCATATTGATCTCCTATTAACACTGCCCACTTCTCTATTCTAATCCCCCATGCTGCCCCCTCTCTATAGTGAGCCCCCATGCTACTCTTCTCCATACTGAGCCCCCCCTACTAGGCTGTTACCCCTTCTCCATACTGAGCCCCCCATGCAGTCCCATCTCCAGACTGAGCCCCCCACTCTGTCTCTTCTCCATACTGAACCATAATGCTGCCCCATCTGCATACTGAGCCCTCTAACCTGTCCTTTCTCCATACTGAGCCCCAAAACACTACCCTTGTCTGTACCAATCCCCCATGCTGACCCACTGTCAATATGGAACCCCGTATGCTGCCCCACTCTACACACTGAGCCTTCCATGCTGCCCCTTCTCCATACTAAGCCCCTCACAATGATCCCCATCTATAATGAGCCACCCACTCTTCTCATTCTCCACAATGAGCCCCCTTACAGTGATGTGATCTCATCACACCGCAGCATCATTAGCAGTGTGAGCATGCCACCACACGTTAGCATGTCAGTGCACTCAACGTATTATTTGTATTCACGTCTCTTACAGTCATGAATACAATTGATTTCTGGATGCCTCCATCCCCAACCTCCCTCCACAAAGTCGACAGTATGGCTATTTAACCTGGCATAAGGGAGATGTCACGGGTGTGTCAGAGGTGACAGACAGTCATCCTGAAGTTGGTTGCAGGAGATCTCTACGTTTGGCATTACAGACATCTTCTGAGAGACTGTCTCTAGGACCCAACGGCTACCTCCCTCTGTCTAATTAACTGGCCTGGGTGTATAAATACCTGGTGTGTTCTAGAGGGAGGTGCCGGTGATATTCATTATTCCTTGTGAAGAGTGTACCTTTTCCTCTCTGGAGCTTGAGGACGTGTTTGTGCATTTGTCTGGAGTCATCTAAAACTAAGCACTTTACCCCTATTTGTCCTTCCTTGTTGTGTATAGTGTTTAGTGGAGATCGACTAGTGCTCATCTCCTTCCTTCCGTAGCTTGAGCCAAACACGAGGGAAAGACAGGGCGAGGTACGCGTGCGGCGATTGGTTAAGAGTCAATACAGGGATGTTAGGGGAGACAGGGTGACGCTAGATCAACCTAGAAGGTCTCCACTTTCCCCCCCTTTCCCTGGAGTCTGGGCTCCCTTTCCTCTTCCCTTTGTATTGCACTAAGTCTTTCCCACACCTTGCGTGACAGGAGAAAGTGGGGGATTTCTGTCCAGCTGGCGCTGCTCCCTGTAACTCACCACCCTACTTACCAGATCTCCAATGCCTAATGGCAAATATGGCACTGATTATAATACATACATATGCTTAGATACAATACATTAGGAGGTAAGGCACAATTTTGGCCACTGATCAGGGTGAGCCAGTGTGAGTACTGTGTGTAGGACAATGGTGCTTTTTAAAGTGTTTTTAACCATTTGGATTGTGTGTTTTGCATTTGACCCTTAACAAAATTCTGTTTTTCATGATACCTACTAGTATGCTTTACCATTATTCGTATAGCTCTTGATCCTCTCTTAGTACATGTTAGAATACGTGTGCAACTTTCCTATTTTTTAAAGTTCAGAGCTATCTTGGCAGGAGCTGCAACTGTTGTGTCACCATCAATTGTGCCAGCAAAGTGTCTGATATTCCTGGAAAGTAAAACTGGCCAACATGTCCTGGTCAACCACCCATAGAAAAAGTGGATTAGAGTGTATTCACATAGGTCGTGAGGATATGTGCACACAGAGTTTTTTGAGTAGCTGTATGGAGCAGTTCTGTTAAAAAAAATCCCAAAAATCTCAAACTCTTGAAAGACTCCTATTTATTTTTTTTGTAAAACCAATTAGGTGTTCATATATTCTGTGTTTTGAAGATTTTTTCTGCTTCATGTTTTTAAAAAAACCTTGTGGGAAAAAGAAAGTGGTTCATGATGGAATCTGCTCCAAACTAGGCAGCGTTCAGTCAAAAAGCTGCAAAAAAACACAAAAGGAAAACAAAAACTTCTCCAAGAACTCAACAAAGAGGGAGAGATTCTTGAGGAATTTTATACTTGAAAAACTCATCATTTTTGAGAGCCTTACAAAAACTTCATCTGCACATAGTCTTGTTTAGGGTTCGCTCACATTGACATGTAACACAGCCGGGCGCTATGCAATGTTTTATCGGATAGCACTTGGACCATTATTATACTATGGGGCAGTGCAGATCTGTGATTATTGTGCCATGCCAATTCGGCATGGGAAAACAATTGCAGCATGCTGCAAATGGCTCCAATATTTGCATCACGTGCCCATATACAGGTTTATGAGTGTCTGTGAAACATCGGACTGCACTCGGGTGTCATCCAAGTACACGCAAAGAGACAATGGAGAAGTTGGAGAAAGTTAGTTCCCCATCTTCTCTGTGCTGCAATTTTTTCATGTGTAAGGTTGCTAATGGTGACATAGTTGATGGGAGGTATGTGTCACAGAGATGGCTGTCCTCTGTGATGTAACCCGGAGTGTTTCTCTAGTGCACGTAAGCACTAAGAGGACTAATTGGTGCACCTGGGACTGGGTTATGGGTAGCTTGGAGAGATGGGAGGGTCCAACTACCCACATACCTCACCTCTGGGTGTGATTAACAGCCTTTAAAATGGATGCCGTTGTTTGGCACATGGTCTGTGTGTTTGGCAGGAGAAGGCCTCCTGTGAGTTGTTTCATCTGACTGAGCCAGTGAGCTGAACGCTACGCAGCCTGTGTGCCAACAAGACTTAAGGCTTAAGCAGAGACTTGCTGAATAGACATTTGACTTTGTTTTGCCTGAACTAAAGACTGTTAGTATTCTTTTATTTTCGCAGGATTTATGAGATAATAAACCAACATGAAGATTTAAAGGGACATGCCTCCTGTTTGCCTCCCATCGCACCCATGTGAGTAAATTCCCTACAGTTGGTGGAGAATGCGGGCAGAATTCCCAGCAGATACGTGTGACTGCTACAGGAAGGACTGCATGTCCTGGGTAAAGTCTGCCACAAGCCAGCACGCATCGCCAGGCATAATGGAGGACCTGCTGAAACACCTGGTCCAGTCACAGCAGCACCAGCAGGAGACCAACAGGCTGTTGTTACAGAAGATCCAACAGCACCAGCTAGAGCAGAGGCAGCAGATGCAGCTTCTGGCAACCACCATCCAGGGCAGGATGATCGCCCCAACCCAAAGTCCAGATGATGACTCCCACGTCCGGTAGGCAGTAAGACAGGCCTTGCAGAAAATGACCCCAGGGGATGACGTAGAGGCCTTCCTGACAGTATTTGAAAGGGTTGCCGAGAGGGAGAAACTTCTGCCAGAGCAGTGAGCTGGCGCCATAGTTAACGGGGGTGCCCCAGAAGGCTTAGTATGATTTAGCTTTTCAGAACGCTAAAGAGTATGGCAAGCTAAAAACTGAGATTCTGGCACTCTTGGGGGTGACAATGACTATCAGGGTGCAGTTGGTCCACCGCTGGGCGTATCACCTGGACAAACCCCCTTGCACCCAGATGTTTGACCTTTTGCACCTGGTCCAGAAGTGGCTGCAGCCGGAGTCCTCTACGTCTGCAGAGATGGTAGAGCGAGTTGTGATAGACCAGTTTGTGCATTCACGGCCAAGGCCAATACAGACTTGAGTTGCCCAGGATGATAACCGGAATACAGATGAACCGATGAGACTGGTCGAGAGATACCAGGGGGTTGAGGGTTCCTTGGGAAGTCTTCCCACTCCATAATGGGGGTCCCAACAAGGGGCAGAGGCCCAAAAGAGGGTTGGGCATCCAAAGCCCCAAGGGGCGGGGGAGGTAATGCCCAAGGTCCCTACGAGTGATGTTATTTGCTGGAGGTGCCACGGCCCAGGCCATATGGCCGCCCATTGTCCCCTGACCCCAAAGCAGACGGACTGCAGTATAGAACGTCGCTGTTCATATTATTCATATCCGGCTTGCAGTGTAAACTGTCCACCCAGTGAGGGGCTACAAGCGTGTCCCTTGAAGGTGAACGGGCGGCAGGTAATGGCACTGCTAGACTCCGTGAGTCTGGTGACCCTTGTGAGGGCCACCCTTCCTCTCCAACTGATCCCGGAGAAAAAGGTTGGCATCATGGTGATGGGGGTGACAATGACTATCCCATGGCCAGAGTGGAGATTGAAATGGCCCACGGTGCTGAGTCCCATGAGGTCGGCGTCGTTCAGGACTTGTTCCATCCTATTATTATAGGACGGGACTTTTGTTTGTTTAGGGATCTGTGGGGGAAGGGTACTGGGTTTGCTGGCTCGGATAGCGAACCAGTTAACCCTAATGAGGTATCACCACACCCAGAGACAGACGGGTTTCTCTTTTGTGTCCTTGTGGGTGATGAAGAGGTAGTGTCCCCTGAGTCTGACATTCCGGAGTTAGGGGTGACCAGTGAGAATTTTGGGTCTGCCCAACATAGGGATCTAACTCTGAAGGAGGCCTTTAATAATGTCACGGTCATAAATGGGGTTGCACAGGAGCCGGGGGCTGACACAAGGTTTCCCTATTTAATTATGAGTGGGGAGTTGTTGTACTGGGTCATGAAAGTGAGGGAGGAGCTTTTGGAACAGTTAATAGTGCCGGGCCCCTAAAGACGGAAAGTGTTGGACATGGCCCATTCACATATCTTGGGTGGACATCTGGGAGTGCAAAAAACGCAGGAACGGATCGTACAGAGGTTCTATTAGCCCGGGTGTCACCGGGAAATATTAAAGTATTGCAGGTCCTGCCCTGTGTCAGTTAACCACCCCACCTCTCACTTTCGAAGTCCCCTCCTGCCATTGCCAATTATTGAAGTGCCATTCAAGAGAATTTCTATGGACTTAGTCGGTCCCCTGGTTAAATCTGCTTGTGGGCATCAATACATATTGGTCATCCTGGACTATGCCACACGCTATCCTGAAGAAATTCCTCTGAGAAACACCTCCGCAAAGAGTATAGCCCACGAATTGGTCCACGTTTTTTCCTGGACAGGTTTACCAAAGGAGATCCTGACCGACCAGGGAACACCTTTTATGAGTATAGTGATGAGGGAGTTATGCAAGGTCCTGCAAATCTCCCAACTGAGGACTTCAGTGTACCATCCTCAGACAGATGGCCTTGTGGAAAGGTTTAATATAACGCTGAAGAGTATGCTGAGGAAAGCCATAGAAAAGGACAGTAGAGACTGGGACTGTTTCCTACCGTATCTGTTGTTCTCCATCCGTGAGGTTCCACAGGCCCCTCTCTCCATTCAAACTCCTGTATGGCCGACATCCGCGGGGTTTCCTTGATATAGCAAAGGAAACCCTGGAAGCCAAAGTCACGCCCCACAGAAAAGTCAACGAGCATGTTGCACTGGTGCAGCAGAGGATTGCAAAGGTGATGCCCATCATAAAAGGACATCTTCACCAGGCACAAGAAGCTCAGGCCAGGGTCTACAACCAGTCAGCCAGAGTGAGGCAGTTCAGTCTGGGAGACCGAGTCCTCCTGCTAATTCCTACACTGGAAAGTAAGTTTTTGGCCAAGTGGCAAGGGCCGTATGAAGTGGTGGAAAAAGATGATGAAGTGAACTAAGAGATTCATCAACCAAGACGACATAAGCCATACCAGATATACCACGTCAACCTCATCAAGCCGTGGCAAGGCAGAGAGCCTGTTGAAGCTCCATGCTTGCTAGTCAAAGCAGAAGGTGAGGTTGGAGGAGTCACAATAGCGGAGACGCTAACGAAGGCCCATAAACATCAGGGTTGGTAGTTGCTGCAGAAGAACAGGGATCTGTTCTTGGAATTGCCGGGTTGTACAAGGGTCATAGAACACGAGGTTCTGACGCAGCCACATGTACGGGTGAACTTGAAGCCCTATTGGATACCTGAGGCCTGACGAGAGTTTATCTCCAAAGAGGTGGCTGGTATGCTGAAACTCGGAGTCATTGAAGAATTCAAGAGCGGTTGGTCGAGCCCAATTGTCTTGGTCCCAAAGCCCGATGGTGAATGGAGATTCTGCAATGACTATCGGAAATTGAATGAGGTCTCCAAATTCGACGCATATCCTATGCCAAGCGTCGATGAGCTGATCGAGAGACTTGGGCCATCAAGATACATAACCACCTTGGATTTGATGAAGGAATATTGGTGTCATGCCAGGTGTGAGAGCAACACAGAGGGGAAAGGGAAAGGGAGCCCAGACACTAGAGAAAACGGGAAGAGGTGACCTCCTAATCTGGACTAGCATTACCCTGTGTCCCCCTAATGTCCCTATACAGCCTCCGCAGCTGTCACCGATCACGTGCCTCGCCCTACTATCCCTGGTGTAAGGCTATCGCTGGGGGTGGAAGGAGATGAGCACTAGTCAACCTTCGCTAGCACTCTAAAAACAAAAGGGGAAGACAACACAGGGGAACAACAACTCAGCTTTAGGCTATGTGCCTACAATGCAGAAATGCTCAGGATTTTTTCCTGAGCACTTCTGCATCTCCCTGGTAGAAAAAACACATGCGGATTGTACATGCATTTTTCCTGCCAGGGACATGCGGATGTGAAGCGTTCTTCACATGCATTTCCGCATGCGGGTTGACAAGCGCTTTCCAAGCGATTTTAGCATCACTTGGAAAGTGCTTGTCAACTTGGTCACACTATATAAATCCATGCAAACAGCCTTTCCAGTGCACCAAGTATTGCAGAGAACGACGCTGGAGACGAGAATCTACTATCCTCAAAATCTTGAATTCCAAATTACCATCAACCATTACTGGGGGCGGTGGTAGAGGTGAGGGCTCAAGAGATTCTGGGTTCTATGTCCCTTTTGAGTAAGGTCCTGTGGAAGACATTGTGAACCTTAAGGGCCCGAGGAAGTTCAAGACTAAATGCTGCTGGGTTAATGACGGCGGTAATTTTGTAGGGACCAATAAACCTAGGTCCCAGCTTCCAAGAAGGAACTTTCAATCTTATATTCTTGGTAGACAACCACACAAAGTCATTCACATTCAGGTCCGGACCTGGCAAGCGTTTTCTGTCAGCCATACGTTTATACCTGTCACCCATGGTCTTCAAATTACACAGAACACCCTGCCACACTGAGGAGAGCGATGAAGCAAACCATTCCTCTTCAGGAACTCCTGAAGCTCCTCCCCCACTGAAAGTACCAAACTGTGGATGATAACCGTATGCACCAAAAAAAGGTGACCTGCCAGTGGATTCTTGATGATAATTATTGATGGCAAATTGCAGAGGCAAGTAGGATGCCCAATCCTCCTGATTTTTGGAGACAAAACACCTAAGGTATGTCTCCAAGTTCTGATTGACCGCTTGGTCTGACCATTCGACTGAGGGTGGAAGGCAAAGGAAAAGGACAGTTGCACCCCCAGTCAAGAACAGAATGCCTTCCAGAACTAGGAAACAAGCTGGGTCCCCCGATCAGACACCACATCGGAGGGAACCCCTTGAAGCTTCTCAATCTCATTTATGAACACCTGAGCAAGTGTCTTAGCATTGGGAAGTGCAGGTAAAGCGACAAAGTGAACCATTTTACTGAACCTATCTACTACTACCAAAAACACCGTTTTGCCTGCAGAAACCGGTAGGTCAGTAATAAAATCCATGGACTAGTGTGTCCATGGCCTGCTAGGAATAGGTAGCGGAAGAAAAGTACCAGATGGACGGGTGTGCAAAACCTTAGAACGCGTGCAAATACTACAATTACATCCCGATGCAACCCCGGCCACCAAAAACGACGAGAGAGGAGGTCCGTGGTTGCCTTACCACCTGGATGCCCAGCAAGCACAGAGTTATGATGTTCCTTGATTACTTTATGCCGCAGATCAGGTGGTACAAATAACTTTCCTGAAGGGCAGGAGACAGGGGCATCCCTCTGAGCCTCCAGCACCTCACCGTCCAGTTCAGGAAAAAGAGCCGAAATAACTACCCCATTCTGTAATATCGGGGCAGGGTTCTGATGGTCACCACCACCAGGGAAGATCCAGGACAAAGCATCAGCCTTGACGTTTTTGACCCCTAGATGAAAAGTGACAACAAAATTGAACTTAGGGACCATCTGGCTTGCCTAGGGTTGAGACGTTTAGCTGTCTGGAGATATGACAGGTTCTTATGGTGCAGTAATAGGATGGACAGCCCCTCCAACCAGTGTCTCCATTCCTCGAATGCCAATTTGATCGCCAAAAGTATCCACGTCATAATTTCTCTCAGCTGAGGACGATTTTATAGAAAAGAAGGCGCATGGACGCCATTTAGCAGGGGACGAACCCTGAGACAACACACCCCCAACCCTGACATCGGAAGCATCGACCTCCACAATAAAGGGTTGAGAAACATTGGGTTGACTGAGTATAGGTGCAGTGGCAAAGTGATTCTTTAAGGAAGAAAAAGCCTGGAGGGAAGCCTCCGACCATTTGGAAAAATCAAACCCCTTCTTAGTCATGTCAGTAAGGGGTTTCACTACCACCGATTAATTTTGGATGAATTTCCTGTAAAAATTAGTAAAGCCCAGAAAATGTTGTAGGGCCTTCAGGTTCCCGGAACGTCCCCAGTCAAGGACTAAATGGATCTTCTCCGGATCCATCCGAAAACCTGAAGATGACAACAAGTACCCCAAAAACTTCACCTCCTGAACAGCGAAAACACATTTCTCAAGTTTGGCATAGAGTTTGTTATCTCTTAATATCTGGAACACCTGCTTAACATGCCCCCGATGGGTCCCAAAATCAGGTGAATAAACCAAAATATCGTCCAGATAGACCACCACAAACCTCCCCACCAAATGATGAAAAATATCATTTATGAAATGCTGTTATACCGTAGGTGCATTGGTCAAGCCAAAAGGCATAACTAGACTCTCGAAATGACCTTCCGAGGTATTGAACGCTGTCTTCCATTCGTCCCCTTCTCTGATTCTAACCAGATTGTAGGCTCCCCTTAAATCCAACTTGGAGAATACCTTACCTCCCACAACCTGGCTTAACAAATCAGGAATCAGAGGAAGAGGGTATGGATCACAGATGATAATTTGATTTAATTCCCGGAAATCTAAAAAGGGACGTAGACCGCCATCTTTCTTCTTCACAAAGAAGAACCCTGCCACCACGGGCGAAGATGAGGATCTGATATGTCCCTTCTCCAGACTTTCCGCAATTAAATCCTTCATGGCTTGTCTCTCAGGGTCAGAAAGATTATATAGTCTGGACTTGGGTAGTTTAGCTCCGGGGGTCAGGTTAATAGGACAGTCATAAGCACGATGAGGATGCAAATCCTGATACCCCTTCTCAGAAAAAACGTCCTCAAAACCAAACAGAAAAGCAGGCAGAATCTCCGTAGAGACAGCAGCAATGGAAGCATTCAGACAGTTCTCATGGCAGTAATCTCCCCATTCAATAATCTCCCCGGTTTGCCAATCCACCAATGGATTATGTTTAACAAGCCAAGGGATACCTAAAACAATCGGTGTAGGGAAATTTTCCAAAACATAGCAAGGAATGATTTCACAATAAACTGACCCCACCCTCAGTTTCACATTATGTACCATCTAAGTAAATGCTTTCTGTGCAAGTGGCGCCGAGTCAATGGCAAAGATGGAAATAGGTTTAGCTAAAGCACAGCTAGCAAGACCATGAGTTTTCACAAACTCAGCATCAACCATGCTGACCCCGGCTCCACTGTCAAAAAACACAGAAATGTTTTAGATTTTGCTCTCTAGCACCACCTCTGCAGTCAGGACAAAGCAGGAACTGCAGTTTGGCCACAAATGCACCCCTTGTTTATCCAACTCCAGACTACCGAGAGTTAATCGAGCCTCTTTTTGTTTAGCAATTGAAGGACAAGTCCCAACAAAGTGTCCCTTTTCCCACAAAAAAAATATACGCCTTTTTGCTTGCGAATCTACGGGGAGATGTATGATGTAGAGACACTCCCTAACTGCATAGGTTCCTCAACCTAACCCAGTACTGGTTCACCCCCTAACCGCTCCCTTGGCAAAGGTACACAACCCCGACAAGAAGGCCCCGGAGAAGGAGGTCGCACCCATCTATCCCGAAGGCACGTATGGCCAAAGACATGGCAGCCTCCAAGGACTGAGGGGTATCATATACAGCCAAGGCATCTTTCAACCTTTCTGTTAGCCGCTCACAAAATTGACTTTTAAGGGCTGAGTCATTCCATTTGGAATCCGTTGTCCATCTACGGAATTCCGAACTGTACTTTTCCACTGACCGAATCCCCTGCTGAAGGCGACGTAGCTTAGACTCAACCAAGGCGACTCGGTCAGGGTCATCATAGGTGAGGGCAAGAGCTCCAAAAAAACCATCCACAGATTGGAGACAAACTGAATCCTGCGGTAACGAAAACACCCACGACTGAGGATCTCCCTGCAGTAGAGAGATCACAATGCCAATGTGGCACCCCAGGGGTCTGGTTGCCACAGTAATAGAAATATTATGTCTGAGAGCAAGTGGGAGGTTTCTCTGCTCAGGAGCCCTAAGCATGCAACACTGCCCGCCCAGACCTGGAAGGGGAGGAATCTGCCCTTATAAACTGGGTCTGGGGCGGGATTAGTCAGTCAGAGCTTGGAGAGGGAAAGATACAGCAGGAGCTCTGTAGGAGCAGGAGCGAGTGCCAGAGGCTGGAAGCTAGAAAGCTCGCCTTGGCTGAAGACACTAAACCCGGACACGGAGTCCGAGGCTGTGGGGACATCCAGGTCCAGCAGCAGAATCCAACCGGCAGGGGATTCCAGGTCCTCTGGCCTTAGAAGCCCGGAGGCACGGTCACAAGCAAGGGACCAGCACCGCCGTCGTGGAGCGGAGGCTAACAGAAGGCCCCAAGTCACCGGCCATATGGGTGAGCACTACACGGTATACTCAGGGACGTGGGCTACTTCTACCTGCATAGAGCAAGGTAGCCAGGAAAGAGTGCAGATAGTCGGGGAGGCCTACAACTCCACCTGGCCAGGGGAGATCCTACTTGCTTACAGACTGACCAGGCCCCTACTGCTAACCAGTATTCCCGGGAGGGTCTGCTATATACCATCAGTAAAGACCCTGAACTGCACCACACGTCTCTGTGTTTCATCGCCGCACCAGCACCATTACTACCGGGACGCTCACATCATCACTCCCATCTTCCACACTAGCTGCCCTGAGGCAATACTTCTCCCGTGGGGAGTTATTCCATACTCGGCTGCGCAAATTACATCAGCCTCAGCGGTCTGCAGCGCAGCGGCGGTCCCCACTGACCACAATCCACGGGTGGCGTAGTCGGACATTGTTATTACCTAAGACTGCCACTGGTTTGACCGCCCTGGGCACGGACCGGGTCACCGCCACACTGAGACTACAACCCCCAGCGATCCGGCTCCGGGTATCCCCTGCACAACACAGGCCCAGGGGGCGCGTCAACTTTGGCGTAGTCGGCAGGATTTCGTGCCCGCAACCACCGGGTACTGCGTGCCTGAAAAAGACTTTTATACTTACCTGTGGTGAAGTTTCCCGCCGTCCGGAGTCGTTTCCCGCCATCGGACGCCATCTTGGACCGTTTCCCGCCGTCTTCTGCCGTCTTCCCGCCATCCGCAGCTGCTTCCTGCCTTCGGACGCCATCTTCGGGACGCCGCACGGGAAGAAGAGGGGCGTGGACGCCGAAAGCGCGCGAGATCCGAAGCTCCGCCCCACGCTCCGACGCTGCGTAAGGTCCTGGAAGGGAGGAAGAGCGAAGCTGACGTCATCGGAGCGCGACGCCAGGTCCTCAACCCCGACGATTGACTGCTGAGCCGCGGCCTACGGAAGAAGAGCATCGCAAGGTAGGCCACGGTCCACTAGGGGGGAAGGAGGATGTCGGACACCGAGGGGAGCTCCACTGCCACAGCCACCGCCAGCGCAACCGCTGCAGCGGTCATGCCATTCACCATGCCCTATATCCCGGGGGCCACCTGGCTACCCCAGTACTCAGGGGAGTCACATACTCTAAGTGACTTTAGGGAAAGACTTTATAGCCTCTTCCAGGTATACCCCCTCACAGAAGAGCAAAAAGTGAGCATCCTGATGGCCCAGTTAATCGGGGCAGCCCAAAGGGAGGTAAAGTCCTGGTCACCTGGGAAGAAAAGGACTGTCAGAGAGATACTAGCCTGTCTGAAAGACACATTTGACACCCGCACCTCAGCTGAAATAAAACTAAGATTTTACGGGTGCAAACAGCGGGCACACGAAAGTATAAGAGACTATGCTCTAAACCTACAAGAGGCCCTGAGAGCCATTAAGCAGGCAGACCCTGACAGTGTGGGAAATGAAGACAAGCTGTTGACCGAACAATTTATTGAGGGTCTACTGTGCAATGCCCACCGAACCCAGATGCGGGCAATGGCCTTACAGGACCCTGACCTGGACTTTGCACAGTTCAAGGACAGAGCCATCCGGGTGCTCCGAGAACCGGCACCAGGTGGCGCTGTGACCCACAGGCGCCCTGCTATCACTTATCACCAGGACGCGGCGCCCTTGTCTGCAGGGCCTGTGGGAGCTGATGCGCAGGCTTTGAACAATAACCCGGCTACAGACCTGCACCATCAGGTCCAAGAGCTGACTAAGAGCGTTGGCGCGCTAACCAGAACTGTGCAGTCTTTACAGGTCTCTTCTCCAGGAAAGATCCAGCTGGCATCCGGACCGGAGGATGTCCCGTGGCGCCGACTGAGGAGGACCCCACCGGCCAGAGGAAGACCCAGCGACAGATACAACGAGGACGGACTGCCGCCGCTGCAATCAACCCGGACATATGGCAAGGTACTGTCATTTAAACGGGCACAACCTGGGGTAGAGGGCCAACCCCCAGGCATAAGATCATCAGGCCCATCGAACTGGCGTGACAAATACGTAGGGGGACGTCCGGTCTTGCCTGTGGTACTGGATGGCATTCCTATGAGTGCCCTACTAGACACCGGGTCACAGGTCACCACCATCCTGTACGTGCTCTTCAAGCGGTACTGGAATGACTCGGACATAACCCGCTACCCAGATGATGACCTGAGCATTATAGCCAGCAATGGTCAGCCCGTGCCCCAGATAGGATTTAAGGAAGTGACCATCAAGGTCGGTAAAGTTGAACTGCCGGCACAAGGACTGATCATTGTGGACATTGACCGTCGCGAGAGTCACCCAAAAATCACCCTAGGTACTAACGTAATTGAAAACTGTCTTGCAGAGGTGATTCTTATTTTGCAACAGGTTGCCAAGAATGCCAGTTCCAGCCAGCAGCGTGTCCTCCAAAAAGACATCCGGGCACTGATGAAGCGGCAACAAGTGGAACTATCTGGTGGTGAGATAGGTAGCGTGAGAATGTGTGACCCGTTCCCTATTGCCATGCCCCCAAAAAGTGAGATGATAATTTGGTGCCGGGAAGCTATTGGTCTAAGATGTAGAGACTACCAAGCAATGGTAGAACCCGTCTACTCAGACAGTAGGCCCACCATTTTGACAGCACGGGGGGTGGTCGATGTATGCCATGGGAGGGTGCCCATCCGCATCATAAATATCGGGGAGAGAGAAGTATACCTGTCCCGGTATGCCACGCTAGCCAAATTGTTCACCATCAACCAGAACTCTGTACAGGCCGTGGAACCCTTGCCTCCATCTCAACCAGAGGAAGGTAACGGCTCTAAGAAACCAATGGAGGACTGGTGTCAGCAACTGCATTTGGGTACTGACTCCACTCCCTCACACCAAAAACAGGGAGTCTACCGGGTGGTTCAGGAGTACGAGAGAGTGTTTAGCAAACACCCGCTAGACTTTGGGCGAGTAAAGGGGGTAGAACATCACATCCCAACGGGAGACCATCCTCCCATAAAGGAAAGATACCGACCCGTACCCCCTGCACACTATCAGCACGCCAAGGGGATGTTAAAAGACATGAAGGAGGCTGGGGTAATTAGCGACAGCTGTAGCCCCTGGGCAGCTCCACTAGTCTTAGTGAAAAAGAAAGACAACACCATGAGAATGTGTGTAGACTACAGGAAGGTCAACCGTATCACACACAAAGATGCGTACCCGTTACCAAGGATAGAAGAGTCCTTAGCTGCATTAAAATCTGCTAACTTCTTCTCTACTTTGGATCTCACTAGTGGGTACTGGCAGGTTCCTGTAGCAGAGCCGGACCGGGAGAAGACCGCATTCACCACCCCGATGGGACTCAGCGAATTTAACTGTATGCCGGTCTGGCTCTGCAACGCACCAGGAACCTTCCAACGGTTGATGGAATGCTGTCTGGGACACCGGAATTTAGAGACGGTCCTATTATACCTGGACGACGTCATCGTCTATTCCAAGACCTATGAGGACCATCTGGAACACCTGGCAGAAGTGTTTGAAGCCCTGGCAAACTATGGCCTAAAGGTAAAACCCTCAAAGTGTCATCTACTTAAGCCAAAGTTACAGTACCTGGGACACGTGGTGAGTGCTGACGGAGTGGCTCCCGACCCTGACAAGATCACCGTGATTAAGGACTGGCCAAGCCCATCCAGCATAAAGGAAGTGCGGCAGTTCCTCGGGTTGGTAGGCTACTACCGAAGATTCATTCCCGGTTTTACCAAGAATGCAGCTCCTATGCAGGACCTCCTGATAGGCCAGTCCAGGAAGGCCAAAAACCAGAAGCCACCCTTCAAATGGGAAAAGCTGGAAGAGGAGTCCTTCCGCCAGCTGAAGATGGCCCTCATGGGGGATGAAATCCTGGCGTACCCTGATTACAGCCAGCCCTTTATCCTCCACACGGATGCAAGCAACATCGGGCTAGGAGCCGTACTGTCCCAGATCCAGCAGGGGAGAGAACGGGTAATTGCTTACGCCAGCCGAAAACTGCGACCCACGGAAAGAAACCCTGAGAATTACAGCTCGTTCAAGCTAGAGTTCCTGGCAGTGGTGTGGGCAGTAACCGAACGTTTTAAGCATTACCTTGCCTCTTCCAGGTTCACCGTGTACACGGACAACAACCCGTTGACACACCTGGACACTGCAAGACTGGGTGCCCTGGAGCAGAGATGGATGGCCCGCCTGTCCAATTTTGAGTTCACGATCAAATACCGGGCAGGACTCTCCAATACCAACGCGGACGCCCTGTCCAGGATGCCAAACCTACCGGACGGAGGGGAAGATCCAGAAGAACTGGAAGAGGTCGAACTCCCTGCTTTCCACCGTCATGGGATTACCCAGTATTCCCACCGTGTGAGGGGCCAGCGATCCGCTACGTTCAACCCCTTACCCCACTACAACTGGGCGGAGACGCAAGACAGTGACCCCGCAGTCCGTCTGGTGAAGGAAATGCTGACCCAGGCTGACGCCCGCCTGGACCCAGACGCTCCGGAAGAGACTAAGCAACTGTGGACGGAAAAGAGCAGACTGTTTCTCTATAAGAAGTTGTGCCGCAGAATGGTCAATTCCCGGACACATGAACTGATCTGGCAGGTGGTGGTACCGAGACGGGACGCAGCTATGGTGCTGGAGGCCTACCACAATGGGGCAGGGCACTTCAGATTGAAGAAGCTGGAGTTCCTGCTGCGTGAAAGGTTCTACTGGATAGGCATGAGAGGAGCCATTGAGAGGTGGTGTAGAGACTGTGGCCCGTGCAATCTAAGAAGAAGGGACCGTGCCAGCCAGAGGACTCCCCTGCAGCCCATCATCACCAGGCAGCCGCTGGAACTGGTCGCTCTGGACCATGTTAAACTGGCTCCAAGCAGAAGTGGGTATGTCTACGCCCTAACCATCGTGGATCACTACTCCCGATTCCTAGTGGTGGTCCCCGTCAAAGACTTAACAGCACAAACAGCAGCTAGAGCCTTCCAGCTACACTTCTGCCGCCCACACGGGTACCCGGACCAAGTGCTGACGGACCAAGGACCAGCCTTCGGAGCAGAGGTCTTCCAGGAGTTCTGCAACCTGTATGGCTGCAAGAAGATAAGGACAACGCCCTATCACCCCCAAACCAATGGACTCTGCGAGAAGATGAACCAGGTGGTGATAGATCTGCTAAAAACATTGCCCCTGGAAGAACGCAGCCTGTGGCCTGAGAAACTGCCCGATCTGGTGGACCTGTATAACCACATCCCGGTAGGTTCCACCAACTGTACCCCGGCTTACCTAATGCGAGCAAGACCTGGTAAGCTGCCTGTTGACCTGGATATGGGAGTCCTGATACCCGAGGACACCTCGCCAGAGGCAGACTGGGATACAGAACGGCAGCAGCAGTACCGGAAAGTACAGGAGAGCGTCGAGCGAAATCTCTGTCAATCAAGAGAAAGGCAGGAGAGGACTTATAACCAACATGCTCCCGCTGTTCCCCTGGTAGGTCTTGAAAAGGAAAAGGCGGCTCCATAAGTTGGACGATCAGTGGGAAAAGGACCCGTACACCGTACTGCCCTCAAGCCACAATAATCCAAAGGTGTACGTCATCAGCAAGGATGGAGGAGAGACCACAGCCACTGTCTCCAGAGACCACCTGAAAAAGTGCCCCGAGAAGTTGCAAAGCACGGATGAAGATCAGGAAGACCCTCAACCCGTAGAGGAAAAGGAGGAAATGATCAGCACCGTACTCGGAGACTTTCCCCGGTCCTGGACACAAGTAAACAACGCTATCGTGGTGCCCATCCTCACATTTCTCCAGCCAGCCCCTCAAGTGCCTACAGAAGACCAGGTAGAGCTGGAAGAGCAGCCGGCCCAGGAGGCAGAAGACTCCATACCAGCAGCACAGGAGAATAAACCCTCTGCTAGTAGTGAGCCTGCCGTGCCCCTAGTGAGCCAAAGAGTGTGCAGACAGCTGCCCAGCTTGCCCATAACACCTCCTACACCCTGTAGTGCAGGACCAGTTAGTGAGCTCCATAGGTCCACTAGAGTCACTAGAGGTCAGATGCCCGCTCGCTGGAAAATCTAAACTAATGCACTGTGAATTTATCTGTTTAACTGTTTATGGTTTATGTTTGTTGCCTGTTATTAATTATGTTTCTCAGTTATCCTGCAGATTTATTTGGACTAACAGGTTATGGACGCTGGATAACCGGAACAATCTTGTAGATAGTTGCACATTGTGCCTCTTGCGAAGACGGCCGCGGAAGAGAAAACCTGTCTGGCGTGGCCTCCTTGCGGCCAAAAGTAGCTAGCTTCAGCCTTGCAGCCACGCCCAAGGCCAACGCAAGGGGTTTGCTTTGGACAGGTCCCCTACTTCGCTTAAAGCTTCACCTTGGGTGACATGGACACCCTCTTGTTTCACAAACTTCACCTTGGGTGATATGGACACCCGGTTGCGGACACGCCGTGACCTTTAAAGAACTAAAGCTTCTTGTAAATATGTTATTGTATTATCGTTTATACCCTTGTATTTATGTTTCTTTAAAAATGTGTTTAGTCCCGGAGTACTAAAATTTACTAGGGGGGAATGTGGCACCCCAGGGGTCTGGTTGCCACAGTAATAGAAATATTATGTCTGAGAGCAAGTGGGAGGTTTCTCTTGTCAGGAGCCCTAAGCATGCAACACTGCCCGCCCAGACCTGGGAGGGGAGGAATCTACACTTATAAACTGGGTCTGGGGCGGGATTAGTCAGTCAGAGCTTGGAGAGGGAAAGATACAGCAGGAGCTCTGTAGGAGCAGGAGCGAGTGCCAGAGGCTGGAAGCTAGAAAGCTCGCCTTGGCTGAAGACACTAAACCCGGACACGGAGTCCGAGGCTGTGGGGACATCCAGGTCCAGCAGCAGAATCCAACCGGCAGGGGATTCCAGGTCCTCTGGCCTTAGAAGCCCGGAGGCACGGTCACAAGCAAGGGACCAGCACCGCCGTCGTGGAGCGGAGGCTAGCAGAAGGCCCCAAGTCACCGGCCATACGGGTGAGCACCACACGGTATACTCAGGGACGTGGGCTACTTCTACCCGCATAGAGCAAGGTAGCCAGGAAAGAGTGCAGATAGTCGGGGAGGCCTACAACTCCACCTGGCCAGGGGAGATCCTACTTGCTTACAGACTGACCAGGCCCCTACTGCTAACCAGTACTCCCGGGAGGGTCTGCTATATACCATCAGTAAAGACCCTGAACTGCACCACACGTTTCTGTGTTTCATCGCCGCACCAGCACCATTACTACTGGGACGCTCACATCATCACTCCCATCTTCCACACTAGCTGCCCTGAGGCAATACTTCTCCCGTGGGGAGCTATTCCATACTCGGCTGCGCAAATTACATCAGCCTCAGCGGTCTGCAGCGCAGCGGCGGTCCCCACTGACCGCAATCCACGGGTGGCGTAGTCGGACATTGTTATTACCTAAGACTGCCACTGGTTTGACCGCCCTGGGCACGGACCGGGTCACCGCCACACTGAGACTACAACCCGCAGCGATCCGGCTCCAGGTATCCCCTGCACAACACAGGCCCAGGGGGCGCGTCACCAACCCGTTGCTCCTCATTACCAGAGGAGTAGGGACGAAGCTTGAAATACAATTTGCATGCCTTCTTAAACACAAAAAAACAGTAACTCCGGAAAACCTGTCCGGGAGGGCAACCTTGGGTTCAGGCTGGACAGGCCTACCTGCGGAGACCCCCACATTGGCGGCTTGTATCTGCTGATACTGCTGCTGAACCTCACAGCGGAGGTCATTCACCTCCAGAGACAGACAGTGTAACTGCTCTGCGTGCTCTGCCACTGATCCCATACTAAAGGGAGTAAGAAAAAAATGTGCACGCCTAAAAACACACATAGGAAAAAAAAAAATTTCAATCTTGTGCCGTTTTTTTTTCTTTTCCCCAAAACGTGCTTGGCCGGTTATAATGTCACGCCAGGTGTGAGTGCAACACAGAGAGTAGCACCAGGTGTGAGTGCAACACAGAAGGGAAAGGGAGCCCAGACACTAGGGAAAGGGGGAAGAGGTGACCTCCTAATCAGGACTAGCGTCACCCTGTCTCCCCCTAACATCCCTATACAGCCTCTGCAGCTGTCACCGATCATGTGCCTTGCCCTACTATCCCTGGCGTAAGGCTATTGCTGGGGGTGGAAGGAGATGAGCACTAGTCAACCTTCGCTAGCACGCTAAAGACAAAAGGGGAAGACAACACTGGGGAACAACAATTCAGCTTTATAATAGCTCTAACGGGACACACTGCCTCAAGACTCCAGAGAGGACGTGATGCTGCTTCAGCCAAGTTCCAAGTAGATATTAATATAACCGGCGACGCCCACCTAGACACACCAGGTATATATACCCCCAGACTAAAGGGAGGTAGTCGCTGGGTCCTAAACACAGCCTCCTATCTAGGCAGCTCTCTGCATTGCCAAACGTGGAGATCTACTGCAAACCGCTACAGGGTGACTGTCTGTCACCTCTGACTCACCCGTGACAATTGGCAGATCAGTGAGCAAAGGAGAAGACTGCATTTTCTACACCGGACAGATGCTTCAAGTATGTCCGGATGCTGTTTGTACTGCAGGGGACCCCTGCAATCTTCCAGAGAGCCATGGATCGAATCCTTGCACCGCATAAGAAATATGCCGCAGCATACCTGGACAATATTTTTATCTTCAGCCCAGACTGGGAGAGTTATCTGGAAAGGTCCAGGTGGTGTTTAATGCTCTGAGAAAGGTCGGGTTTTCAATAAACCTGAAGAAATGTGCCATGGAGAATACCTGGGATATGTAGTAGGGTAGAGGCGAAATCAAACCCCAAATCCGTAAAGTGGAGGCAATCCAAACCTGGACAAGACCGCTGTCAAAAAGCAAGTTAGAGCCTTCCTGGGAATCGTGGGATACTACAGGAGGTTCATCCCAAACTTCTCCATGATGGCTGAACCCCTGACTGACCTCCTCAAGGGGACAAAATCAGCTATGGCCAAGTGGACTGCAGAGGCAGAGACGGCCCTTCAAGAAATGAAAGTGGCTCTGTGTAGGCAATTGGTTCTGGTTGCCCCCGACTTTAAGAAAGAATTTGTATTCCAAACAGACACCTCAGATGTTGGTTTGGGAGCAGTCTTTTCCCAGGAGATTCACGGGGAGGAGCACCCCAGGGCCGGCTCCAGGTTTTTTTGGGCCCCGGGCGAAAAAGTCTCAGTGGGCCCTTTAACACATACCACGATTCATGATGCACAGATACTGCAGAGAAATATATATATATATATATAGTACAATGCCGAAGATTTCACTTCTTACATTACATGAGCGATATCTATTGTAAATTCCGCAATAGCTCAGAAATCGGCGAATCGCTCCACACAGTATACTGGCCCCCATAAAATGCTCCATACGGAATACTGGCCCCCATATAACGCTCCATACGGAATACTGGCCCCCATATAACGCTCCATACAGAATACTGGCCCCCATATAACGCTCCATACAGAATACTGGCCCCCATAAAATGCTCCGTACAGGATACTTTTCCCATTATAACAGTCCATACAGGATGCTGGCCCCCATATAATGCTCCATGCAGGCTGTTCCCCCCACATAAGGCTCCATGCAGGCTGCCCCCCCCCTTATAATGCCCCATGCAGGATGTCACCCCCCAGATAATGCCCCATGCAGGATGTCACCCCCCCATATAATGCCCCATGCAGTATATCACTTCTCCCCCCATATAATGCCCCATGCAGGATGTCCTCCCCCCATATAATGCCCCATGCAGGATATCCCTTCCCCCTCATGTAATGCCCCATGCAGGATGTCACCCCCTCTCTTTATAATGCCCCATACAGGATATCACACCCCTCTCTTTATAATGCCCCATGCCGGATATCACCCCCCTCTCTTTATAATGCCCCATGCAGGATATCAACCCCTCTCTTTATAATGCCCCATGCAGGATGTCACCCCCCATATAATGCCCCATGCAGGATGTCACCCCCCCATATAATGCCCCATGCAGGATCTCACCCCCCATATAATGCCCCATGCAGGATGTCAACCCCCCCATATTATGCCCCATGCAGGATGTCACCCCTCATATAATGCCCCATGCAGGATGTCACCCCCCATATGATGCCCCATGCAGGATGTCACACACACCCATATAACCCCATATTATGCCCCATGCCTCCATGCATTAAAAAAAAAAATCAAATACTCAACTCAATCCTCCTCACCTGCTGCCGCTGCTCAGGTTATGTCTCCAGCGTTGCCGGCGTCGTCCCGCTCTGCGCTGCCTGTGATGGCTCAGGGGAGGGTGCAGTGGAAAGATGTCACTGCACCCTCTGACCTGAGACGTCACAGGGAGTGCACAGCAGGAAGACAGCGGATCTGCGGAGGCACTGGGAGAGGTAAGTATCCGGCTGCCAGGGCCCTGAGCAAGCGGGGGAGAAGGGAGGGCGCTGGCACCGCTCTCCTCCGCCCATAGCCCGGCGGGGTGCCGGACCGCTAGTGGGCCCCCAGCCTGCTCAGGGCCCTGGCACTTGCCAGGGTGCGCCGGGTGCTGACGCCGGCCCCGGAGCACCCTGTTCTCTACCTGAGTAGGAAGCTGTCTTCATGTGAGAGGAATTATTCGGTCATAGAGAAGGAGTGCTTTGCAATAAAGTGTGTGGTGAACACATTACGGTACTATCTGTTAGGACGTAAGTTTAGATTGGTATCCGACCATGCCCCACTCAAACGGATGAGGGAAACAAAGGGTAGAAATGCTAGGATCACCCGCTGGTTTTTAGCCCTACAGGATGGTTAACAGCCTTTAAAATGGATGCCGTTGTTTGGCACAAGGTCTGTGTGTTAGGAGGGAGAAGGCCTCCTGTGTGTTGTTTCGCTGGACTTAGCCAGTGAACTGAACGTTGCGCAGCCTGTGTGCCCACAGGACTGGCTTAAGCAGAGACTTGCTTAATGGACATTTGATTTTGTTTTGCCTGAACTAAAGGCTGTTTGTATTCCTTTACTTTTGCCGGGTTTATGAGATAATAAACCAACATGAAGATTTAAAGGAACATGCCTTATGTTTGCCTCCCATCGCACCCAAGTGAGTAAAATCCCTACACATGCGAGAGAATCAGATCATACTAAGATGACATTCGGATCAAACTATGACAGAGTTTGAGCCGAGTGTCATTAGCATAATCGACCCGATTTTCTCACATGGGAGAACATATGCCAGTGTGAGCGAACCCTTAACTCCACTAACAAATGGGCAATAAAAAAACCACATGCTTTACATTCAGATTTTTTTGCATACTTGTCATAGAAATGCCATAAAATTGTGGCAAATTTCATTTTCGGTAATTCCATGGTGCATCTCTTCAAAAATCATCAATAGGTCATGAAAATTCATCAAATTTGTCCGGGGAGTGAAATCACGGCCCCAAGCCTCATGCACAAAGCTCTTATATAGATCTTTGCTGTATACATCTGTAACACAGAGTCTATAGAAATCTAGGGAACAATGTGCAGCACTTTGTGCTTCTGACTTTAGTGAAGGCATGTTCCTTTACATGTTGTTTTGCAAGAGCATTCCACGCTATATACATTGCATAGAGGCACCACATGGTGGCACACAAAGTACCTTGGAGACCTTAAGCAGTGGTCAATGAGTCGCTAATTGATGGAATCAAACCACTTTCCCACTATATAGATAAGGAGATCCTGCCTGAAGGTGTCAGTGAAGTCGAGAGCTTCAGTGACTGTAGCTGAAACTCAACCACTGGAATTGCTGAGCTCATTATAGAAGAAATCTGGCAGGAAGACATGTAGTGAAAGTCATTGTACTGAGTGTGAGTACACTATACCGATATCCAAAAGAGAATGGAGATCCAAGTGTGTCACCGATGATCAATGGCCCAAGAAACACTGGTTTTGTTAGAAGTTGTCAGGAGCCTGAAGGCACAAAAGACAGGAACAGCACTCGATACATACAGATTCCAATCCTTCATTGGTGATGGCCAAAAGTTAAAGATAAGTGCATAATGTATTGTCATATAGAGATATGTACATCTTGAAGATCAAGAGTAACAGTCCCTAAAGTGATGCTTTTATAAAATATGGCAGCATACTGTGAAGAAAAACAGACACATTTCCCATACTCATAACAACCTGTAGAAAAGAGAGAAATTATGGCAATTGTTAAAAAAAAATAATGAAAAAAATATTTTTTAAGTATAGAGGAGACTTTGGAGGAGGATCAGTGGCTGTGGGTCTGGAGTTGACTTATGAGGCCAATCCTGGCCCTGAAGGCTCGCCCAAATATGTTGCAAAAGTAAGTAGAATGTGGTCAGGACAGTAAATACTGCTCGTGCCTTGCGCGCAGCTCACTTTCTTTTTGTCTCAAAGATTCTCCTATCTTCAGCTGCACGTGCTCCTGAAGTGATCCTGCCTCGCCAAGCTGGACGGTCCAGGGCAAGCTTATTCCATTCATTGATGTTGACTTAGGTTTTTGTGAGACGCTTTAAGGAAGTATTTGTAGCGTTCCTTCTGCTCCCCGACTACTCGCTTTCCCTGACACAGTTCTCCGTACAGCAGTTGTTTAGGCAATTGGCTGTCTGGCATTCTGACCACATGTCCACCCACTTGGCTTGGGCTTTGAGCAGGAGAGTGTAAATGCTGCAGAGCCCAATTCATTCCAGGATTGCCATGTCGGGGACATTGTCTTGCCACCTGATGTGGGGAAGTCTACGGAGACAGCTCACGTTAAAGTGATTGAGATCTTTGGCATACCGTCTGTGGACAGTCAAGGTCTCGCTGGCATAGACAATTGTGGGAAAGACCACCGCACAGTAGACCTTCAGCTTGGTTGTAAGGCAGAGTCCCCTTAGTTCCCAGACTCTCACGCCAGGTGTGGGAAAGACTTAGTGCAACACAAAAGGAAGAGGGAAAGGGAGCCCAGACACAGACTAGTGTAGACCTCCTAGTCTGGTCTAGTGTCACCCTGTCTCAACTACCGTCCCTATATTGCCTCTTCAGCATTTGTCACACGCGTGCCTCGCCCTGTCTTTCCCTGGCATATGAATAGGGCTAGGGATAGGAGGAGATGAGCAGTAGTTGATCTCCACTAAACTCTATAGACCACAAGGGTAGACAAACAGGGGGAGAATGCTTAGCTTTAGACAACTCCAGACAAATGCGAACTTGGCCTCAAGCTCCAGAGAGGAAGAAGTAATGCTCTTGCTAAGCCTTCACAAGTAGAAATGAATATAGCCGGCACCTCCCTCTCAGACACACCAGGTATATATATGACCCGCCCCCCTGGGCCGCGGGGTACTCGGTAGCTGGGCCGGTCGTTGGGGCTGGGGATGTCACAGTGGCAGTGACCCGCTCCGTGACCCAGGGCAGTCAATGAAAAGGGGAATGATATAATAAAGGGGATTTAAAGTTCTTTTAATGTTCGTGACGCCACATGTGGTATGCGGCTAAAGGGAGCCGCCGCTGCGGAGCAGGTCCTCTGGAGCTGTTGTTAACGCAGCAGAGTTGGTTTAGCTCTCCACAGGTAGAGCTTAGCTCCAGGGCAGTGTAGATGTTGTATAAGGTAGATGTTACTGTGCAGTATGGTGCAGGGGGATGATGGCACAGCAATAATTCACAGACACAGTGGGGTGCAGTCTTCAGGGTTTACTCACAGTTGTGAAGTTCTTCAGGTTACACTTTCCAGATTCAGATTATAACCGCTCACGTTGTCCTGTGCTTACTCAGGGAGGGGTTCAGCAAACCCTCAAGTACCTCCAGAGTACGTAACGGGACCCCCTTCTGTGTGTTCCTTCTGGCAGTCTCTCTGCACCTCACACCCAGTCTCCCAAGCCAGTGACCGCGGACCTTGTCGGGCGACGTTTACTCTGTCCCCTGGGTCCTCTATGGCCACCTTTTTGGTGAGTTAGATGTGGCTGTTGGCTGCAGCACCTGAAATGCTGCACCCACCGGTTACCTAGTTGAACGTTGCAATTCTCTCTAGTTAGGGGCCGGTCCCCTCTGTGGCCTGATCCCTCCACGTCCTGGTAGATTTGGGCGTACGGGTGGCCTCCAGCACTTCCCGTACCCCTAGGATCCCCTCTTTCCTTCTGGAGCCTTCTTTCCTGCTCCTCTCCTCTCTTCGGTCAGTCTCACCTCCTGGACCTCTCTCACTAGGCCCGCTTCGCCTGAGCAGAGCTCCTGCTCCCACTCACTGTCCTCCTCTGACTGGAGCCCTTCTAGATGGTTCCATCCCTTTGTATACACTTGCTGAAGTGCTCCCCTGATCTCCTTCCTCCACCCACACCCACTACATGGTTCCCCCTCTCTTGGTTCCCCCCACTCCAGCCAGGGACAGGGCTCAGCAGAGGAGCAGCGCATCTTGCCCCTCCTGCTGGTCTGGAGTAGTGTAGTGTTGGATGCAGGTGTTTGGGTCCCGGGCAGTAGTCCATCCTTACCTGAGAGTGAGGTACCACACCTCTGGGTGAGATGCAGTACCTCTGTGGCGACTGAACCCGCAGGGGCGCCACATATACACCCAGACCGGGGAACTAATTACCAGAGGGAGGTAGCCGCTAGGTCCTAGAGACAGCCTCTCATCTAAGAAGATGTCTGTAATGCCAAATGTAGAGATCTCCTGCAACCAACTGCATGGTGACCGTCTGTCACCTCTGATACACCAGTGACACAGACGTTCTTACGCAGTCTCCTGAAGGCGGTCCTGGCTTTGGAAATTCTGTTGTTGACTACAGCATCTATGATATCTATGCAGGAAAGTGTGCTGCCCAGGTAGGTGAAATTGTCAACTGGTTAAGATAATTGTGTAAATTCGCGCTGATGGTAGTGGGTTTGGAGAAAGAAAACCAGAGGTGGGTATCTTAAAATGCTTAGAGCTTTTATTAAGAAGATATAAAAAAATATATAAAATATATGGGGGAGGGGGAAAAATTTTAATTTAAAGAGGTGATATGTATCACCAGGACTAGTGTACAAATTTCTTTAAAATAAATATATAGAAAATGCACCAGGCTAATTTTATAAAAACATAAATAATTAATTGATGATTGGAATTAGTCTTCCTTCTCAGATGCGACGGGTAGGTCAGATCGGCTGGGCCTGTTGTTGAGTACTTGTAGAATATGGATAGGGACTCTCGTAGTGCCTATAGCAGAAGAAGGGGAGAGAGGGTAGTTGTTTAGTGGGTATTGTTGTCCCGTGATGTCCCACTGAGTCAACAGGTGTATAATTACCTGCTATTGATGTGGCAATCAGCCGGTAGTAGAGGGTACACAGGGTAATCCAGTGGATCTAGGAGAGACAATAAAGGAGATGTCCGAATTGAAGAATAATGGGTGATGCACGCTTATCTGGTCGGTCTAGTAGGTGTACCTGTGGAGGTAGAGTAGGAGGTAGACTTCGTTGTATTGTGGCAGGTGGGGTTAAACCTTCTTGGGTAGTGGTGCCAGTAGGATGGAAATGATTTATCTAGATCGTTCTGAAGGAAAAAGGATAATATTAGGAACATTATAACGATAGTACAGGCTATTGTCTGGGTTAAATAGAGTTGGTACCTGTAATGCCAGAGAATTGGTCGGAAGTGTCCAAAGAATCTCCCAGAGAGAATTCCGAAACAGTCAAGGTTTTTAATAATATTATCCCCTTAGGTGGGTTCAGTAACTGACTTTGGCTGCACCAGGAAGCTCTGGATGGGCCAGAGAGGTCAGTGTCTAGTAGACTACCATATAGCAGGAGGCTCTGGTTCTAAAAATAAGTTAGCGATAAGTTAGTGATTAATAGTGTCAGTCTTGGCAGTTTTACCAAGTTTATCACAGTGGATGCTTTATTTTATGATATTAGTATTATTTACCTGCTAGGTAGCTGGTATAGAGTGCTGTGACTGGTCTGAGCGATGTCTCAAGTTGGTCGAGGTTTTCTGATTCTGTTAACCTGAGATAGGTAAGATACGGGGCTAAAGCTGCATCAGAATGGCTCTGGCTGAGCTAGAGATGGTCGGCGTCTATCGGACTAAATAAGATGAACAAAAAAGGTAAATAGAGCTGACAGGTTGGTCAGTAGTCACTATTATATAGTTTTAGTACCTAAATTATGGTGTGTATGGCAGCAGGGTGGTTCAGCAGGAGGCTGTGGTAGGTAATACTTTGCCAAGTGACTAGGGGGTACGGAGTGCAGAGTGGAACTGCAGGTGCTGCTGGGAGGAGACGGAGTGTAGTCACTGTAAGTCTGTGGTGTGCGATGGGACCGTGGCCCTGATTCTACTTACATAACGTTGTCGCGCGATGTCAGGTGTTGTCAGTGGTCCGGGGCGAAAGCGGAGTCCCGGCCGGTGACTGCCGCATGTTCGCCTGTTCCGGGTTGCGGGAGGGAGAGAGGAGGAGAGAGGAAAAGGCGCGCGAGAGAAGCAACGTGACAAGCAGTCACGTGGTACGTAGCGCACTGATGCTACGGAGGCCTGGTTGGTGCCTCCTGTGCTGGGTCAAAGGGCAATCTTACGGCCTGTCCACTAATTCGCTGCTTTGCTAGTGACTAGCCGATAGCGCCTCCTAGACCCAGTATTACAAAATTGTCAACTGCTTTGACTTTGTGTTCCTTTACAGTAATGCATGGCTGCTGGTATGGTTTTACTGGAGCAGGTTGGTACATAACTTTGGTCTTTCTAGTATTGATAAAGAGACTGAAGTTGTCGCAAGCTTGTGGAAAATAGTCCATTTCATGCTACATCTGCTGCTCTGTGCTGGCGTTGAGTGCAAAGTCATCAGCAAGCAAAAAGTCACGGATAACAGTCTCATGAACCTTTGTAACAGCCTTCAGGCATCTGGGGTTGAACAGCTTGCAGTCAGCCCTGTACCTGACATGGATTCTGTCTTTGCAGTTCCTAAAGGAATCTCTCAACATGGCAGAAAATAGCATACTAAACAGGGTCGGGGCGAGTACACAGCCTTGTTTTACACCTTTTTAAATTGGGAAGGCCTCCGATTCATCTCCATCATTCAGGACCATCACCATCATATCATCATGGAGCTGCTGGACGATTGTGTTGAACTTGCTCTGGAAATCAAACTTTTTCCACAGGTCATCTTTGTCAAAAGCCTTGGTCAAATCAACAAAAGTCACAAAAAGGTCGCTACGCTGCTCCTGGCACTTTACCTGGAGTTGACGCGCCCGCGAAGACTATATCTTCTGTCCCACATTCAGCACAGAAGGTGCACTGGTTTTCTTGTAGTAGACCTTGCTCAAGGTGGTGGAGGAGGCAGTTAAGCCAGAAGCAAGCTAGAATCTTCCCAGTAGTGGACAGAAGGGAGATGTCTCGATGGTTGTCGCAAGATTGTCGGTTGCCTTTTTTTATTGTAGCTGTGGATTATGCTGGCATCTTTCAGCTGTTGCAGAACTTGTTCCTTTTTCCACATGAACTGGAATAGTTTTGTCATCATTTGTTTTAGGACAGGGCCTCCTATTTGTATGCCTCGGCAGATATAGCATAATTTCCTGGCGTCTTACTACAGGAGAGTTGTTTTACTGCCTTCCTGACTTCATCTTCACTGGGCATATTGGAATACTCGGGTGCTCGACCCGAGCAACGAGCCCAATGTAACGCTATGGGAAACTCGAGCATTTTTCAGGCGGCTCCCCCTGGCGGTCTGCAGAGGGCCTAAAAATTTCCCAAATCAATGAGAACAGTGCTCAAATGACATGGGAACAGCATGGGGAAGACCCCTGGAAGCATTTATGACTCCCAGGTCACTTCTGTCAACAACGTTGTCAGAGGTATTACGCCACTTTTACTGACTCACAATAAAACATACCAAAACGAAACCAAAATGGATTTTCCTGGGAAATATGTTAAGGAACATCCTTTCCAGGGTAATGACTTGTATATAAAGCTAAATAAATAACCAGAAACAAAAATGTTCCTCCACACCTTGGGCTATGTTCACACGGAGCGTTTTTGATGCGTTTTTTCACTTTTGCATTGCTTTCAACAGTGACAAGTGCATTCAAAAGGAAATGTTATTCTAACATTTTACAACCTTATCTGGCCATGTGGTGTGTGAGATATCATCAGACACATCGTATTTCATTTATGAAGGAGGGACTCTGAAAGTCACAAAGCCTATTTTTATAGGGCCATCAGGTGGCCTTCACTATTGTTAGAGAGCCATCAGCCAGCTATGTTTTATTGTTCCCATTACTAAAGAGTGGGTCTCCTATACTGTTATTGCGTATGCAGTGAGTAGCAGGGCTGCCCAAAATTTGGACGCACCCCAATACCACTTTGAAAATTTGGATGCATCGCAATACACCTTTGAAGAGACTTAGAGGAGGGCCTCCTGAAAACAATGTTCCCATTATTAGGAAGTGGGTCTCCCATTGTGTTTGCCTATGCAGTGAATGCAAGGGTTGTCAAAAATTTGGAGGCACGCCAATGCCCCTTGGAAGAGACGTGGAGGTCAGAGGGCCTCCTCAAAACAATGTTCCCATTATTAGGAAGTGGGTCTCCCATTGTGTTGGCCTATGCAGTGAATGCAAGGGCTGCCAAAAATTGGGAGGCACTCCAATGCCCCTTTGAAGAGACGTGGAGGAGGGCCTCATAAAAAAATGTTCCCATTATTAGGAAGTGGGTCTCCCATTGTGTTTGCCTATGCAGTTTATGCAAGGGTTGCCAAAAATTTGGAGGCACTCCAATGCCCCTTGGAAGAGACATAGAGGGCCTCATGAAAAAATGTTCCCATTATTAGGAAGTGGGTCTCCCATAGTTTTGACCTGTGCAGTGAATGCAAGGGCTGCCAAAAATTGGGAGGCACTCCAATGCCCCTTGAAAGAGGCATGGAGGAGGGTCTCATAAAAAAATGTTCCCATTAGAAAGGAGCGGGCCTCCTATAGTTTTAATGCCCATGCACTAAGTGTATGGGCTGATAAACATTTACCCCAGGGGGGTATACATGAACATACTGTATAAATAATTTTTTTTTACGGCATCATAAACACCCTTTAAAAAAATTATGTGGGTGTTGCATCATGGACCACGGTCACCCTGGTGATATGGTGGAGGAGGATGAGGAGAAGGAGGAGGACAAGAGCAAATAGCCAAAATCAGGAAGCATATACCCATGTCTGGGTGTGAAAAGGTGCATGGGAATACACCTCCCAAGAAAAGACACTGGATTTGAGTTTATGTTACGCTGCTATCATTCGTTGGTGTTGAGAAGTCTGGCCCAATCCAGCCCTTGTTCATTTTTATAAGAATCAGCCTGTCAGCATTTTCAGTTGACAGGCGGATGCGCTTCTCAGTTATAATTCCACCAGCGGCACTAAAAACCCGCTCTGATAAAATCTGGCAGCAGGGCAGGCCAGGACCTCCAAGCCATAGAGAGCCAATTCAATCCACGTATCCAGCTTGGATACCCAATAATTATAAGGCACAGAGGAATCATGGAGGACGTTGGTACAGTCGGCAAGATACTCCCTCAGCATCTTCCCAAACTTTGCACTCCTTGTGAGAGTACCCCGCGCCTCAGGGCTTGTGCGATGGGAAGGGCTGAGAAAATTCTCCGAGAACTTTGACAGTGTTCCCCTGCCTCTGCTGGATTGAAGTTATGTCTCTCTCGCCTGTACTCCTTGGTTGTCCAACGAAGTGTGACCTCTGCCGCCAGCGTTTTCAGATGGGAATTTTTTTAATAGTTCCGCAACAAGGGCCTTCTGGTACAGCCCCATTTTTGCAGACCTGTCCACCTCAGGAATAAGAGATATAAAGTTCTCCTTGTAGCGTGGGTCTAGAAGTGTCACCAACCAGTAATGACTGTCACCCAAAATTTTGAGAACGCGAGGGTTATGGGAAAGGCAGCTTAACATAAACTCAGCCATGCGTGCCAGACTACTAACAGGCAAGAGGATGACTGACCATGCTCTCCTCCTCCTCTCTGTCCTATGGCCATCCACGCTGAACAGACGGTATGACAGCTGTGCAGGTAGTACCATCTATAGCGCATAAAACTAGCTCATGTTCTTCCTCCTCCTCCTCCTCTTCCTCATTGTCCCCCAATTTACGTTGGGATGAGATTGTAGCACCCTGAGGATTCGGCTGCTACAGGGGTATTACACCTCAAGCCAGAGGTGTGGTATTCCACTCCCGGGTAAGGATGGAGTGTGGAACTGAGCTTAGTAGGCTGCATGCACTACATACATCCCATTTCCGGGGGACAGAACAACGGTACTCCCACCAGTATATGTGCAGGTACGACAGTGTCTGTCCCTGGCTGGAGTGGGAGGGGGGTGGAACATCCCAGTAGTGTAGGGGCAGATAGGGGGAGTAGTCTGGGTAAAGCTAGGAGCCCATTGGGTGCTGGTCACCTGGGCTCACACATAGAGGGAGTATATAAGGTGGGCACCATCTTAGATCAGGGTTCAGTTCAGGCAGGAGGAGAAGAGCAGAGGAGCTCAGCCAGGAGGGCTGACAGGGAGCTGTGGCTCCGGCTGGGCCCAGCTCCAGAACAGAGCCTGCTGAGAGAGAGAGAGAGAGGAGTAAGAAGGACCCAGAGAGGAAACAAGAAGAGAACCCCAAGATCCCAGAATAAGGACAGAAGGGTGAAGGGTTGGCGGACACGGGTGCCGGATCCCAAGCTGGCAGAGACCAAAACAAACCTTAGCCAGGAACCGGAGGTCGTGGTCAGGATCTGCCACGACCCTCACCAAATCCACTAGAAAGGCACACCAAGTATAGGGTCAGGGAGCCCAGAGGAGGCTTGACCACCAAGAGACCCGAGGGAGCCGGCCAAAAGTGGATCCCTGGTGGGAACGGTCAGAGGAAGGGAGAGTCAGAAAGGAGCTCAGGACCACGCTCCGGAATTGCCTGGGGGTTGGCCGAGTCCAGGACCTGGTGGACGCAGCACGGCTCGGGTGGTCACTCAAGGCCAGAGTGACTAAAAGGACACCAGTAAGTAAAAGCCCTGAACTGCATCTCCCGACTCTGAGTCTTCTTACTGCACCGTCACAACCCCCACCATCTACACCTGCTGCCCTGAGGCCATACCCCTCCCGTTGGGGGTTATACCATCACTGCTGCACATATACCACCGGCCTCAGTGGACTGCTGTGCAGCGGCGGCTTCAAAGCCGCACTCAACGGGTGGCGTAGTCGACACATCAAATTAACATCTACTGCCATAGACTGCCACTTAGTTTGACACCCTGGGCACGGACCGGGTCACCGCCACAAGGACTACTACCCCCATACAGATCCGGCTCCGGGTATCCCTTGAACATGGCCCAGGGGGCGCGTCAACTTTGGCGTAGTCGGCAGGATCACGTGCCCGCAACCACCGGGTACTGCGTGCCTGAAGAAAAGTTCATATTTACCGTAAAAAGAAGTCTCCCGCCAATTCCGGAGGGTCCCCGCCATCGGACGCCATCTCGGATCATTTCCCGCCGTTTGCCCGCCATCTGCAGTCTTTTCCCGCCATCCACAGAGTTTCCCGCCATTGGGAAGCGGTTCCCGCCATCTGAGAAGATTTCCCGCCTTGGCAGAGCGGACGCCATTATGGGCGTGCCAGAGGGTGACAAGAGGCCACCTCCCATCGTGGGCCAGGACCAAGAATGGCGCCAAAAAACGGAGACGGCCCCACCAGTAGAGACTGTGATGCTTGAGATGTCCATCAGCGTGGGGGGTCTGCCCCTGGAACTGACAATCACCAAGTTGCCCCAGGACCGCCCTCAATGGGGGCGGAGAGAGAAAAGAGAGAAGATGGGAGCAGCTTGGAGGAGTCTGGAGGAGTCGTACCCGGAGATGGAGGGGGAGGCAGGCAGCACCGACCCAGCGGTCAGGAGCCTGTTGCAAGCGACAACCCCAGAAGGCCTGGTGGAGATCCTGGCACAGCTCCCCCGAGACCGGGAGTGTGCGCAGACCGAGCTGGAGCGCCTCGCACGGAGGATGGCCCAGGTGCAGCGAGAAACGCTGACGGAGTGGAGCAGAGAGATGGCCCTGCAGGCTGGAACCCGCCAACGGAGCACGCCACCCGAGACGAGGAGTCAGACCGCCTCTGAGGATGGCGCAGGAGGAATCAAGGCCGGAGACGACGCCGAGGAAGGAGCTAAAGAAACGGAGGCAGGTAAAGGGGACGTCACTACCCTGAGCCGAGAAGCCGTGAGCCTGCCCCAGCTCCCCGTCGCAGAGCCCGAAATTTCCCCTGCCGTGCCCGTCGTTGCACCGTCACCGCTCCCGACTAGGCCTCAAACAGAAGCCGCGGCCACGCCCCCTGCTACGTCATGCGCCTCGACTCAGAGCGCGGCCAAGCAAGAGACGCCACCGGCCTGGTCGCAAGGCCGAGTACCCCCGGGCGCCGCAGTACCAACAGCGCCCTCTACCTCTGCCGAGCCACCGGCCTGGTCGCAAGGCCAAGTGCCCCCGGGCGCCGCAGTGCCAACAGCGCCCTCTACCTCCACTGAGCCACCGGCCTGGTCGCTGGGCCAAGTAACCCCGGGCGCCGCCGTCTTCACAGTGCCCTTTACATTCAGGGTGCCCCAAGCCTGGTCGCAAGGCCTGGTAAACCCGGGCGCCGCTACCACCACCGCGCCCTCAACGTCCACTGTGCCGCACCTGGGTGAGGACTTGTTGGCCCAGCACACTTGCCCGGATGGGCAGCCCTTTGTGTGGCCACCGGAGTACCACCATCCCCGACTCCGGAAAGAAAGACCTCTGGATGAACCCCTGATCCCGGCTCCGGCGCCCGTCAAGATGACCCCGCTCTCGTTAGAGGAGGCGCAGTTTGAGTGGGACCCCACTGGAGGAGACCTCATCGGGTTCACTCAAGAGACCTGGGCGGCCGCAGCCCAGCGAGCAGAGTGCTGCCGGCAGCAGTTAGAGGTCTTTGACAGAGAAAGGAGAAAGAGGCGGGTCCGCGAGGAGCGGCTGCAAATCCGGAGTGCAGAGCAGAAAAGCCGGACCCGACGGAACCCCCGTGCAGCCGACGGTCCCCGTGCCACCGGGACTGTAATCAAATTCCAACTGCAGCACGGTTGGGTCTTCATCAGAGATCATCATACCCCCGGCGACGTCTTCGTGACCAGAAGAGATGTCGAGTCCCACCTACCGGAGGGACACAGAGGTCGTGACCTTTACCTGGGTGATGAGGTCACCTTCACCCGGCACCAGTGTGCCAAAGGACCCTATGCACTTCATGTACATCGCCTGACGGAAGAGGAGTTGCGGTGTGAGGAAGGTCAAGACTACCCGGACGGGTCTGAAGCCTACCCTCAGGAAGGAGCAGGGGGGCATCGTCACCATTAAGAGGTGAACTGAAACTGTATATAGTTACCCGTAAGGGTATATGCCATGCTGCTTAATTAAAATGAGTTCCCCGTTGGGACAAGTGTGAACTGTTCCAGTGTGTCCCTTTATCCCACTGGCCGAGGACTGAGAGCGGCCACCTCCCCTTGTATATAGTTGCGCTTTCTAAAGCGCCCCCTACTGGTTTTATAGGAAACTGTTTTTTCCAGAAGAGACTGTTGCACTTTACCCGGTCACAATTTGCACTGTGGCCGGAGGAACAAGAATGTTTACTATTAAAGTTTTATATGAAAAGTTTTATGCTGATGATATATATAATGTTTTATATGTTTATGATGTTTTTGAAAAAAATTTGTATGTTTGTGGATGTTTTTATTCTTTTACAGCCCGGGGACGTGCTGTGATTTACCAGGGGGGAATGTAGCACCCTGAGGATTCGGCTGCTACAGGGGTATTACACCTCAAGCCAGAGGTGTGGTATTCCACTCCCGGGTAAGGATGGAGTGTGGAACTGAGCTTAGTAGGCTGCATGCACTACATACATCCCATTTCCGGGGGACAGAACAACGGTACTCCCACCAGTATATGTGCAGGTACGACAGCGTCTGTCCCTGGCTGGAGTGGGAGGGGGGTGGAACATCCCAGTAGTGTAGGGGCAGATAGGGGGAGTAGTCTGGGTAAAGCTAGGAGCCCATTGGGTGCTGGTCACCTGGGCTCACACATAGAGGGAGTATATAAGGTGGGCACCATCTTAGATCAGGGTTCAGTTCAGGCAGGAGGAGAAGAGCAGAGGAGCTCAGCCAGGAGGGCTGACAGGGAGCTGTGGCTCCGGCTGGGCCCAGCTCCAGAACAGAGCCTGCTGAGAGAGAGAGAGGAGTAAGAAGGACCCAGAGAGGAAACAAGAAGAGAACCCCAAGATCCCAGAATAAGGACAGAAGGGTGAAGGGTTGGCGGACACGGGTACCGGATCCCAAGCTGGCAGAGACCAAAACAAACCTTAGCCAGGAACCGGAGGTCGTGGTCAGGATCTGCCACGACCCTCACCAAATCCACTAGAAAGGCACACCAAGTATAGGGTCAGGGAGCCCAGAGGAGGCTTTACCACCAAGAGACCCGAGGGAGCCGGCCAAAAGTGGATCCCTGGTGGGAACGGCCAGAGGAAGCGAGAGTCAGAAAGGAGCTCAGGACCACGCTCCGGAATTGCCTGGGGGTTGGCCGAGTCCAGGACCTGGTGGACGCAGCACGGCTCGGGTGGTCACTCAAGGCCAGAGTGACTAAAAGGACACCAGTAAGTAAAAACCCTGAACTGCATCTCCCAACTCTGAGTCTTCTTACTGCACCGTCACAACCCCCACCATCTACACCTGCTGCCCTGAGGCCATACCCCTCCCGTTGGGGGTTATACCATCACTGCTGCACATATACCACCGGCCTCAGTGGACTGCTCTGCAGCGGCGGCTTCAAAGCCGCACTCAATGGGTGGCATAGTCGACACATCAAATTAACATCTACTGCCATAGACTGCCACTTAGTTTGACACCCTGGGCACGGACCGGGTCACCGCCACAAGGACTACTACCCCCATACAGATCCGGCTCCGGGTATCCCTTGAACATGGCCCAGGGGGCGCGTCAAGATGAGGCTGGGCTGTGTGTAATCATCCTGTATGGTTCCTTGCTCCATCTCATCGTGCTCCGCCTGCAATGCATCGTCTTTGATTATGAGCAGAGAGCATTTCAGAAGACGGAGAAGCGGGATGGTGATGCTAATTATGGTGTCATCGCCGCTCACCATCTTGGTGGAGTCCTCAAAGTTTTGGAGGATGGTACATATGTCTGACATCCATGTCCACTCCTGAGGTCTTATGTGTGGAGTCTGAACTGAATACTGATGGCCTTGTTGATGCTGGTACTCAACAACTGCCCTCTTCTGCTCACAAATCCTTCCCAACATCTGCAGTGTAGAGTTCCAACGTGTGGGGACATCACACACCAGTCTGTGAGCCGGAAGCTGCAAATGCTGCTGAAACATGGCAAGGGCGGTGGAAGTTGTAGGTGACTTTCTAAGATGGGCACACAGGCGGAGTACTTTATCAAGCAGATCTGGCAGCTCCGGGTAGGATTTGAGAAACCATTGAACCATGAGGTTAAGCACATGGGCCAGGCATGGTACATGTGTGAGCTCGCCTCGCCTCAGAGCCGCCACCAGGTTCCAGCCATTGTCACACATGACCATGCCTGGCTGTAGGTTCAACGGTGTGAGCCACAATGCTCTTCAGCATTGTGTGGTTTGTCTCCTAAGCATATTAGCTTCAGCACAGCCTGTTGCCGCTTGGCCGAGGAGATGGAGGCTGAAGAGGAGGAGTAGGCTGAGGAGGAGGAGGTGCAGGAGCTGTAGACCATGGGGGCAACCCTGATTGACCTAGGGCCCGTAATCCTTGGCGTCGGGAGGACGTGTTCCATCCCAAGGTCCGACTGGGTCACGGCTTCCACTATGTTAACCCAGTGTGCCATCAGCGAGATGTACTGTCCCTACCCACAAGTACTTGTCCACGTGTCCGTGGTTAGGTGGACTTTCCCGGTAACTGTGTTGTTGAGGGCGCGGCTAATGTTTTGGGACACGTGCTTGTGCAATGCGGGGACGGCACACAGGGAGAAATAGTGGCAGCTGGGGACTGAGTACCGAGGGACGGCCGCCGCCGTCAGGTTGCGGAATGCTTCCGTCTCTACGAGCCTAAAAGGCAACATTTTGAGCGCAAGCAGTCGTGTAATGTGAGAATATAGTAGTGTGGCCTGTGGGGTGTTGGCTGCGTATTTGTGCTTGCGTTCTAAGGACTGGGGTATGGACAACTGAACGCTGCGCTGGGACAAGGACGTGGACGTGCTTCCTGATGCTGCTACTTGAGATTGTGCAACGACAGGTGCAGGGCAGGAGGCATCTTTGCATGTACCATGGACAGGGGATTGGCTGGCATGCACAACAGCGGAAGAAGCAATGGTGCCACCCACAGACACTGTTCCTGGACCCTGGGGTTCGGCTCACAAAGTCAGGTGCTTTGCTGCCAAGTGCCTGATCATGCTGGTGGTGGTCAGGCTGCTAGTTTTGCCACCCCTGCTGATGCTGGCCGGGCAGGTGGTGCAAATGGCCTTTTTGGGGTTATAGACAAAGTCTTTAAAAAATAACCAGACTTGGGAAGACCTAAAAGTTGTACTGGCAACTTCCTTTGTGTTGGTGTTACGGGGAACGGTTGCCTGTCTTCTGTCTGTGGCCACCACAATGCTTCTTCCTGCCTGCTGGGGTGCTCTGCCTCCCTCCCCCTGTGTGCTGCTGTCCTCGCTCTGCATGTCCTCCTGCCAGGTTGGGTCAGTTACTATATCATCCACCACCTCATCTTCCACTTCCGCACCCTGGTCCTCCTCCTGACTTTCTGGCAATTGTGTCTCATCATCGTCCACCTCTTGTGATACTTTCCCACCGTCGCCTTTGTGTGACCTTGGCTGCTCAAATATTTTGGCATCGCTACATGCGATCTCCTCTTGCCCCGCTTCAAGTGGACCGGTCGAGAGGCCCGAATCTATAAATGGAAAAGTGAACAGCTCTTCAGAGTGTCCAAGTGTGGGATCATTTGTCTCCGGGCACTCGGCATGGTGGGAGGAAGGAGGATCAGGGTGAGGAATATGCGGTCCAGACTCACGGCTACTGAGACTTGACTGTGTGGAAGACAGGGTGGTGGTGGTGGTGGCTAAGTGACTGGAAGCTATATCCACTATCCAACCAACAACCTTTTGACACTGCTCTGGGTACAATAGTGGTGTGCTGCGGTCCCCTAGGAATTGGGACAGGAAGGTCGGGCGAGAAGATGTGAATGTTTGTTGTGGCACAATTTCAGCTTGCCCACGGCATTGTCCTCGGCCTCTGCATGCACCATCACCATCACGTGCAGTTCCCCGCCACGTGCCTTGCCCATTTTAAATGGAGGACATTATCTTCCACGCTCACTACAAATGACTGAATTTGGAGCGAACTTATATGTGATCCATGTGACGGAGAAACCACAGTTTTTAATACCTGGCCTGTAGGTAACTATTTTGAACAGCAAACTGGTGCCAATTGCTTCACTGACACTCTGAAACAAATTTTTAATGGAGGCCAGAAATGGCAGTATTTTCTGAAAACATATATGTGATCCGTGTGACAGAGAAAACACAGTTGTAAATAGCTGGATTTCTAGCGCTGTAATATAGAAAGGACCTGGCTCTATTCTGCAGTGCCAACAAGCAAATGGCACAGAAAAATGGTGTTCTCTGGACTGCTTTTCAAGCAAATAATGAGGATTAAGATCCAAAAAAAATTATTCCTGGCCCCTGAGACCTGGGCCTTTGTATAGAAATATCTAACAGCAGCAGAAGGCAGAACTGGAATGGAGCCTCTTGTGCTATATGCACTGCAGTCTGCTATATACCCTGCCTGCCTATACACCCTGCCTGCCTGATATCTCTGCAAATGGATTAGTCCTCAGAAGGACTATTTGTTAAGATGGATATGTATAATGTATGGGTTTTCTCCCTACACTACCTAATACACAAGCAACTCTCTCCCTAGCTCAGCAGCACCTCTCCCTACACTGCCTGATTGCAGAGTAGACTGACGAGCACGACGGCGCCAGGTCTTATATAGACCTGATGACGCTGTGCGGCCAGCCAATCACTGTAATGCCACAACCACCATGGCTGCGGCATTACAGTGAGTGGCAGGCAATCCCTGCATGTTGATTTGCGCTCTAAAGAGCGCCAAACATGCAGGGAGGGGACCCGAGCATCCGTCCGAACATCTCGCAAGTACTCGGCAAGCTCCGAGCATCTCGAGTACTGAGATGCTTGGGCGAGTACCGCGTACTTGCAACTATGGTGTCACCAGTAGTGTTGAGCCACCCCCGTAGTGTTCGAGTTCGGTTCGGTTCGTCGAACACCCGTGTGTTCGCCGAACTGTTCGTCGAACTGTTCGTCGAACACCTTCGAACACCGTTAAAACCAATGGCAGGCAAACAAAAACACATAGAAACACATAGAAAACACCTTCAAAGGTGTCCAAAAGCTGACAAACTGCTCAGAAGACATAACTAACACATGGAAAAGTGACAAGTACATATAGTCATGCGAAAATAAAAGAGGTGGAGGAGTAAAAGGAGGGGGAGACACAGATATAGGCATGTCATGCCCTTCTAAAATCCAAAAAGTGAGAAGCCGACACGGCCAGTCCGCTCCTGCCCGTGCCACCTCCGTGTCGCCGGGTTTGTGCCAGAGCCGCGGTGAACCCTGACGGCCAGCCCCCCTCTCCCAATACTGGTGCCTGTCCGCTGGTGGGTCGAGCGAGCCCCCCTGTGGTGGAGGCAGCTCTAAGCTTTTTAATTTAAATTGTCTCTCTAATTTGAATGAATACACTTTAAATCCATTTACAAGGATCTATTGGAGGGCAAGTCTCATGCCAGCAGCCGCGGTAATTCCAGCTCCAGTAGCGTCCACTAAAGCTGCTGCAGTTAAAAAGCTTTTATAAGGATCGAGCTCGGCTGTCCACCGCAAGGCATCCTACTGCCAGTCCCAGCCCCTATGCCTTGGGGTGCCTCCTGATGCTCTTCACTAAGTATCCCATGGTCCCGAAGCATTTCCTTTGAAAAAATTAAGTGTCTAAACTACAGGTGGTGTAGTTTGCTTAACAGCCGGGATAATCCGCTGACTAGCAGACACTGCTACTAGGCACAAAGTATTTCCTGGGCTAGATGCAGTTAAAAATTTGTAATTAGATACTCTCGTTGGATGCTGAGAAAGCATTCCATAGAGTCTCCTGGCACGCCATATATGATTCTCTTAAAAAGCTTGGGGTAGGGGTCTAGGGGACCCTTTTATAGCCAAAATCACGGCCCTGTATCGCAATACGTCACCTAGGCTGAAGATAAATGGAACTGTAGCACCCTGAGGGCTCGGTTGCTACAGACGTATTGCACCTCACCCAGAGGTGTGATATCTCACTCTCAGGTAAGGATGGAGTGTGGATCAGGACCCGACACCTGCATGCATTACACCACATTGCCGTGGGGCAGGGCGACCAATATGCCCCTGAGATGGGCACGACAGTCCCTGTCCCTGGCTGGAGTGGGGGGAGGGAACACTGAGGAAGGGGAACCCTGTAGTGCAGGAGCAGGGAGGAAGCAGTTCCTGGGTGCATTGAGAAGGGAGTATAAAAGGTGGGCACCATCTTAGTTCAGTGCAGAGAAGTCTGAGCAGAAGTGGCAGGGAGCAGGGGCTCTGCATGAGCTCTGCTCCGGAGGCGGGCCTAGTAACAGAGGCCCAGGCCTGGAAGAGGGAGAAGGAAGGAAGAGGAGCGGAGAAGGCTCCAGGAACGAGGAATGAAGGGATCCCAGGGGTGCGGACGGGCGAGTCGCCACCGCACACCCGAATCCACCTGCGTGGAGGGGTCAGGCCAAAGGGGGAGACCGGTCCCCGAACTAGTGGAGGCAGGAAACGACCCTCAGCTAGAAACCGGAGGCTCTGACATTTTATGTGGCGCAGCCCCTCGCTACACCCGCTAGGAAGGCACCACATAGGGTCAGGGAAACTGGCGCCAAGTTTACCAAGAGGAGGCCCGAGGCAGCCGGACAGAAGTGTTGGTAAGAAAGGCCAGACAAAGGACACACAAAGGGGGTCCTGTGAAGTGCTCCAAAGTTATCTGGGAGTTGTCTGAGCCCCTCACCTGGTGAGCACAGTACGACATGGGCAGCCGTTACCTGCAGACGTGGTCTGGATAATTAGAACTGTGAGTAAAGGCCCTGAACTGCATCACTGACTCCGTGTCGTTACTGCTGCTGCCCTGCACCATCACCCCCATCCTCCGCATACACTGCCCTGAGGCTATACTCCTCCCATGGGGAGTTATGCTATGCTCTGCTGCACCCACAACACCAGCCTCAGCGGTCTGCCCTGTAGCGGCGGTTCACTCTGACCGCAATCCACAGGTGGCGTAGTCGGACATTTAAACATCAAAACCACATAAATAGTTCCGCCACTGGTTTGACCGCCCTGAGCCACGGAACCGGGTCGCCGCCACGAAGACTACAACCACCAGCATCCACCAAAAAGGGTCCGGCTCCGGGTGTCCCAAGGCCCAGGGGGTGCGTCAGAACATTTTCATCACCTTTCACAATCACCAATGGGACAAGGCAGTGATGTCCTCTGTCCCCTCTCTTATACATCCTAGTGACGGAGCACCTGCTCTCATCAATTCGCCATAACCCCAATATTAGGTGGATTGAGGTGGGAGGCACCGAGTACAAGTGCTCTCTATTTGCTGATGATGTCCTAGTATATATCACTCAATCACATATATCCATCCATGCTGTTATGGCTGAAATAGATCACTTTGTTACATGGTCAAATTTTAAAATCAATGCAGCGAAGTCTGAGGCCCTCGATGTCTCCCTCCCCAAATCTATATAGGATTCCATCCAGTCCAACTTTCCCTTTGCCTGGCCCTCACAGGGTATCAAATACTTAGGAATTCCTATTCATAGAGACCTCTCCCATCTATGTTATCTTAATTTTGGGCCCATTATTGAACAACTCCATACAGACCACGGTTGGCAAGTTAGAACTGTAAGATTCACTACGTGAACCACTGGTGTTTTGTGGAAAAGCACATGTACACTGCGTTCCAAATTATTATGCAAAAAGTGTTTAGGAGTGATAAGGGAAGAATTTGTTTGTTTGTCAGTTAAACTCATTGATGGTGATGTGTGTCAGGGCTCTTTATATCACTGTAAGCAATTGCAGACACCTGTGCTAATTAGTTTGGCAGGTGTGTCCAATGAAAGGCAAGACTACTTAAGAAGGCTCTCTCACATTATTAAGCAGCCTACATTTTCTGCCAAAATGGGAAAGAAAAAGGATGTGTCGGCTGCTGAGAAGCAACAAATTGTGGAGTGTTTAGGTCAAGGCATGACTACAATCAACATTGTGCGATGATCAGGATGAAGTGTCTTGGCAATCAAGAAGTATGTAGCTGATTCACAGTACACACGTGTGCGTGCTGATAAGGGCAAATTGAGGACTCTTTCCTACAGGCAATTACGTCAGGTTGAAAGAGCAGCGGCAAAAAACCCTTGTCATAGCAGCAGACAAGTTTTTGAAGCTGCTTGTGCCTCCAACGTCCCCCGAACAACAAGATGCAGGGTCCTTCAGAGGTTTGCAGCTGTGCATGCGCCATTCTGTCGACCTCCTCTATCCACTTCACACAAGCAGAAACGGCTCGAGTGGGCCAAACATTACATGAAGACTGATTTCAAAACTGTTTTGTTCACGGATGAGTGCCGTGCAGCGCTCGATGGTCCAGATGGATGGAGTGGAGGATGGCTGGTTGATGGACACCCCACGCAAACACGGCTACAGCGCCAACAAGGAGGAGGTGGAGTAATGTTTTGGGCTGGAATCATGGGGAGAGAGATTGTCGGCCCCTTTAGGATCCCTGAAGGCGCTAAAGATGAACTCCATAATGTATGTGGATTTTCTCAAACAGCACTTTCTGCCATGGTTCAAGAAGAAGAACCGTGTATTTCACAGCAAGATCATTTTTCTGCATGATAATGAATGCACCATCTCATGCTGCACATAAAACATCTGCATCTCTGGCTGATATGGGCATAAAAGGGGACAAACTTATGGTGTGACCCCCATGCTCCCCTGACCTCTACCCCATTCAGAACCTTTGGAGCTTCATTAAAAGGAGTGTCTATGATGGCGGGAGGCAGTTCACATCTAAGCAACAGCTCTGGGAGGGTATTCTGTCCTCATGCAAAACAATTGAAGCAGAAACCATCCAAAACCTGACAAATTCAATGGACGAGAGAGTTCAGAAGCTCCTTTCGAACAAGGGGTCCTATGTGAAAATGTAACATCACCTAGAATAAAGTTTTGAGTTGAAAACTGTTTGATTTCAGTTTCTAACAACCTGCTAATGCTTATAATTTCAAAAATGACCATTTTTTTGGTCTTTATTAAAATGAAAAGGTTGATCGAAAAGTTTGGGGGATCTAAGAGTGTGGCAACCCAGTAGTCATGATTACTTCGAATTCTGACAATATGAGGGTCATGCTGCAGGTAGTGCAGCAAGAAGGCACTTATGTGCCTTGCGCATCTCGGAGCCCCAAAATTATTTTCCGGGCTAGATGCAGCTAAAAATTATTTTTAATTTTAAATCTGGTGAAGCTTTAGTATAGATGGCCTAATAGGATCAGTGCTGCACACTGCTACAAAGCCCAAATTATTTTCCAGTCAAGATACAGATAAACATGATTAGTAATTTGAAAGCTTAAAACGGTTGGTAGGGTGATTTTAACCAATCATCAAGCTTTTACTCTCCCCAGGATGACACAGGGGTAGAAAAGTCGTTTCGGATCCATGATTTGTTCATCTTTATGAACGTGAGTCTGTCTACATTATCAGTGGAGAGCCGCGTGCGCTTATCTGTCAGCACACCACCAGCAGCGCTGAACACACGTTCAGACAGAACGCTGGCTGCGGGGCATGACAAGATCTCCAAGGCGTAAGTGGCTAGCTCCGGCCATTTATCCAGATTGGAACCCCAAAAAGAGCAAGGGTCCAGTGACACAGTCGTGGCTTCAATGTTTACTTGGAGATACTCCTGTACCATCGTCTCTAGGCGTTGACTATGTGTCAGACTTCTTGTCTCCTGTGGCCTTGCAAAGGATGGGCTAAAAAAGTGGTGAAATGATTCCACAAAATTGATGTTACCAGCAGATACTGTGGTTCTGTTACGGTTTGAGTGCTGAACACTTGACGGTCCCACGGTTGGCAAGTTGGAACTGTGAGATTCACTACGTGCACCACTGGTATTTTGTGGAAAAGCACATGTAAGATTCTGCAACAGTCTCTGCTGATACTCCTGCATGCGTGCATCCCTTTCTATGGCAGGAATAATTTCTGCAAATTTACTTTTGTACCGGGGATCTAACAGTGTGGCAACCCAGTAGTCAGGATTATTTCTAATTCTCACAATTCGAGGGTCATGTTGCAGGTAGTGCAGCAAGAAGGCACTCATGTGTGTTGCGCATCCAGGAGCACCAAGTCCCTGTTGTGTTGGTGGCGAGGTAACAATCATGCTTCCTTCCTCTGTCCTCTCCCCCCAACCTCGCACAACAGAAATGTGATCAAGGTCTCCCTCATCTGATGAGTCTTCCATCAGTTCGTCCTCCACTTCTTCCTGGGCTCCTGCACCTTCCTCACTAGTTTGGCTGCTACCATGCGCCCTGGTAAAACCATCTCCCCCACCCTCACATGCCTGCCGCCTTGGTGCTGCCGACCGTCTGGACCTTGTAGATGTTAGCCCTTCCGCATACAACTCCTCCTCCTCTACTTCCTCCACCTCCTCTTGTGCCACCACCTGACTCCGAATTCTGTTTAACATGTGCTCCAGCATGTAAATCACCGGAATAGTCATGCTGATAATGGCATCGTCAGCACTAAACATCTTCGTCGCCATTTCAAAACTGTGCAGAAGGGTGCATAGGTCCCTGATCTGAGACCACTCCTCCAGCGTGATTTGCCCCACCTCTGAATCTCGTTGGCCCAGGCTATACGTCAGAACGTATTGCACCAGGGCTTGTCGGTGCTGCCACAGTCGCTGCAACATGTGCAGAGTTGAATTCCACCGGATAGGCACATCGCATTTTAGCCGGTGAAGTGGCAGGCCCAACGACTTCTGTAGAGATGTAAGTCGCTGAGCTGCGGGATGCGAACGGCGGAAGTGAGCACACAGCGACCGTGCCCTCTGCAGAAGGCCATCTAGTCTGGGATAGTGGGCTAAAAATTGCTGGACAACCAGGTTCAACACGTGAGCCATACAAGGCACGTGTGTGACATTGCCCCGGCGAAGGGCCGCACCCAGGTTTGCAGCATTGTCGCACACGGCCTTCCCTGGTTTCAGGTCCAGTGGAGACAACCATTCATGAAATTGGTTCTCCAGAGCTGACCACAACTCCTCAGCTGTGTGACTCACATTTCCCAGACATTTCAATGTAAAAACCGCCTGATGACGTTGAGCCCTACTGCCAGCATAGTAAGGAGGTGTGCAGGATCCCTTCTGCGCAGTTAGAAAGCTTGTGGCATGACCAGACAGGCTTTGGGTGCAGGTGGAAGACCGAGAGGAGGTTGAGGAGGCAGAAGCAGTGGAGGAACTTTGACATAAAGAGGATTGACGCACAACTCGTGGGGACGGCAAGACTTGGACAGCAGCCCCTTGTCCTGCTGTCACCATAGTTACCCAGTGCCCAGTCAGCGACATGTAACGCCCCTGTCCATGCCTACTCGTCCAAGTGTCTGTGGTGAAATGCACCCTGTCACACACAGAGTTTCTCAAAGAAGCGGTGATGTTATGTGCGACATGCTGGTGGAGCGCAGGCACACCTTTCTTTGAGAAGTAGTGCCGACTGGGCATCTGGTACAGGGGCACTGCGACGGACATAAGGTCTCGAAAATCCTCTGTGTCCACCAGGCGGAAAGGCAGCATTTCTGTAGCCAAGAGCTTGCAGATGGTGAAATTCAACCTCTTAGCTTTCTCATGGCTAGGAGGAAATGGTCTTTTACTTGTCCACATCTGAGGGACCGAGGGCTGGCTATTGTGCTTAGACGGGGTTGATAAGGGTGTCCCCGGCAAACTGCCGGTCTGTGAGGAAGATGCAGGCGGACATGTTAGGTTGCCTTGATCCAAAGGTGGTGCTATCGATGTCGGACAGCGCTCAACACCAGCTGGTGTTACCACCTCCAAAGAAAATGATGACCTGCCAATCACGCTGGCTGTTGCGGGTAAAGAGGTGGCAGGTCTGCGCCCCAAAACAGGTGTGACTGCTGTCCCCCCAGTCACAGAGGATGAAGAGGCCGCGGATGCACAAGATATGGCAGACGGTGGTTGGCCCGGCCGGCTAGGCCGCATTGTAGCACACTGAGCTTCCCACTGCAACTTATGCTTCATGTCCATGTGCCGGTTCATGCATGAAGTACTCAAACTATGTATTTTTTGGCCTCTACTTAGCTTTTGCTGACAAATGTTACAGATAACACGAGTTGGGTCATCTTTATCGATCTGAAAAAATGCCCAGGCTATGCAAGGCTTAGCACCCATGCGACCTGAAGAGCCACCACGACTTGTGGTGAGAGGCAGAGTTGTGTTTGAGGATGCAGTTGTTGACGTGCTTCCAGTACTACGTCTCTGTCCAGGAAGGCGCAACCTGACCTCGTCGTCACTAGCATCTTCCTCCACCTCCTCTGCTGACCTCATCTCTTGGCTGACTGTGGGTTGACAGTAATTGGGATCTCCGACCTCATCATCATCACCCTGTGCGTTATCACACCCGTCGTCCTCAGAGCCAACCTGTTCCTGCCCTGACAAAAAACTAAAGTTGTCGCTCCAATCAGGTATTTGAGTCTTATCATCGTCTTCCTCATTGTCTCCACAAACAGGAGTTACAGTTTGGGAATGAGGGTCTACATTATGGTCAGAACCTTCTGCGTCTGGTCCTGGATCCGACTCATAAAGATTCTGGGCATCAGTGCAGATCATTTCCTCGTCTGGATTCACAGAAGCGCTGGAGTCGACCTCTGATTCCCAGGCTATAGTATGAGTAAACAGCTCTGCAGACTCAACCATCTGTTCTACCTCATACTCAGACGGGCAGCTGGAGATTTGGGAGCTGTGAGGAAGCAAGTGCGATTTGGGTGACACCTTTGAGGACTGGAGTATTTGTGATGTTGAAGTTGATGTGGAGGAGAGCCCACTTAAAGGAGCACTTGATATCCGTTGAAGCACCTGCTGTTTTTGTGCCTCATCTGGAATTTGTAGCGATTGGCGTGGCCGTAAGAAAGGGATCTTATCACATTGTCCGCTAAAAGAAGTAGACATTTTAGTTTGGCTGGAAGATGGTCTTTCTTCTGCAGATGTTACTGTTGCTTTAACACCTACCCCACGGACACAACCTTTTTTCCCCTTCCCAACACGCCTATTCCCCTTTCCACCAGCAGCAGGCCTTTTTCCACTCATTTTGGTGGTTAACTAATTCACAACTCTGGAGTTGTTTGCACAAAAAAACAATGGATGGTAACCGAGCAGAGCTGAGTGGCCAAACTGTGGTATTAGGCCAAAACTATTGGCTGGGTTAGATGCAGAAAAAAATTATTTTGAATTTGCAACCTGATGGAGGTCAGTATAGATGGATTAATAGAACAAGACCCACACACAGCTAGAAGCCCAATATTTTTTCAGAGGTAGATGCAGAAAAAAAATATATTCAGTTTGCAACCTGATGGAGGTCAGTATAGATGGACTAATACAACAAGTCCCACACACAGGTAGAAGCCCAAATATTTTTTCAGAGGTACTGTAGATGCAGATAAAAATTATTTTTAATTTGCAACCTGATGGAGGTCAGTATAGATGGACTAATAGAGAAAGTCCGACACACTACTAGAAGGCCAAATATTTTTTCAGAGCTAGATGCAGAAAAAAATTATATTCAGTTTGCAACCTGATGGAGGTCAGTATAGATGGATTAATAGAACAAGACCCACACACAGCTAGAAGCCCAATATTTTTTCAGAGGTAGATGCAGAAAAAAATATATTCAGTTTGCAACCTGATGGAGGTCAGTATAGATGGACTAATACAACAAGTCCCACACACAGCTAGAAGCCCAATATTTTTTCAGAGGTAGATGCAGAAAAAAATATATTCAGTTTGCAACCTGATGGAGGTCAGTATAGATGGACTAATAAAACAAGTCCCACACACAGCTAGAAGCCCAAATATTTTTTCAGAGGTACTGTAGATGCAGATAAAAATTAGTTTTAATTTGCAACCTGATGGAGGTCAGTATAGATGGACTAATAGAGAAAGTCCGACACACTACTAGAAGGCCAAATATTTTTTCAGAGCTAGATGCAGAAAAAAATTATATTCAGTTTGCAACCTGATGGAGGTCAGTATAGATGGACTAATAGAGAAAGTCCGACACACTACTAGAAGGCCAAATATTTTTTCAGAGCTAGATGCAGAAAAAAATTATATTCAGTTTGCAACCTGATGGAGGTCAGTATAGATGGATTAATAGAACAAGACCCACACACAGCTAGAAGCCCAATATTTTTTCAGAGGTAGATGCAGAAAAAAATATATTCAGTTTGCAACCTGATGGAGGTCAGTATAGATGGACTAATACAACAAGTCCCACACACAGCTAGAAGCCCAATATTTTTTCAGAGGTAGATGCAGAAAAAAATATATTCAGTTTGCAACCTGATGGAGGTCAGTATAGATGGACTAATACAATAAGTCCCACACACAGCTAGAAGCCCAAATATTTTTTCAGAGGTACTGTAGATGCAGATAAAAATTAGTTTTAATTTGCAACCTGATGGAGGTCAGTATAGATGGACTAATAGAGAAAGTCCGACACACTACTAGAAGGCCAAATATTTTTTCAGAGCTAGATGCAGAAAAAAATTATATTCAGTTTGCAACCTGATGGAGGTCAGTATAGATGGACTAATAGAGAAAGTCCGACACACTACTAGAAGGCCAAATATTTTTTCAGAGCTAGATGCAGAAAAAAATTATATTCAGTTTGCAACCTGATGGAGGTCAGTATAGATGGATTAATAGAACAAGACCCACACACAGCTAGAAGCCCAATATTTTTTCAGAGGTAGATGCAGGAAAAAAATATATTCAGTTTGCAACCTGATGGAGGTCAGTATAGATGGACTAATACAACAAGTCCCACACACAGGTAGAAGCCCAAATATTTTTTCAGAGGTACTGTAGATGCAGATAAAAATTAGTTTTAATTTGCAACCTGATGGAGGTCAGTATAGATGGACTAATAGAATGATGCTATGCCCAAAAGATTTTACTTCACTAGGTGCAGTAAAAAAATTGGTATTCTGTACACAGGTGGTATATCTTGCAACACAGATAGGCTACTCCACTGACTAACACACTCTGCAATAGGCCAAAAAGGATTAGCTTTGCTAGATTCAGCCAAATGCTGTGAAAAAAAACTTGCACAGCACTGGCACAGACCTGCCTGGCAAAAACTGATAGGAACTGATGTAACCTAGTCCTGAAAAGGACTCCAATTACAATTAGTCTTTACTCCCACAACCTATCTATTTAAGAGCACAGACCTCCCTGATAAAAGTCGTAGGAAATGCTGTAACCTAGTCCTTAAAAGGACTGCAATCACAACTATTCCCTACTCCCAAGCTATCTGTAGATTTGTGCGAAAATTGGCTTGAAATTAACAAGGTATAGCGCACACAGCAACAGCGGTGCCGTCTAACACGCAGCTGCAGCAGTGAGAAAATGGTGGCGACGGGGAAAATGGCTTGGTCTTATAGGGCAAGGATATGTGACATACACTGCCAATCACACATGCCCTTGCTTGTGTGAAAAAAAGCACTTCGCTCCGTGTGTGCGCTGCTGATAGGCTGACAGATTGCACCTCCCCACTGCAAATGCGGGAAAGAGAAAAAAAAATGGAGATCTTCATTGTTCCTGCAGAGATCCATCCCCTGCCCCTCCCCCCACCCCGCTGTACACTCAAACTGCGTATTAACATTAATTTTCATCATTACTGAGAAAAAATCCAGTTATGATTTTGGTGCACGAACAGTTATCGAACATAACCTCGAACAGACGAATTTTTCTCAAATTGTTCGTGTTCGCCGAACGGCTCGAACACCGCCCAAAACAGCTCGAATTTGAGATTGGCGAACAGTTCGAGTAGAACAACGCTCATCTCTAGTCACCAGAGAGGAGTATATGCTGTTTTTATTTTTAACTAGGGAGTATAGCAGTTGAGAAGGAGATGTCCGAGTAGTGGATAGTCCTTTAAAAGAAATTGAAAGAAGTTGCATACAGTTTTAGCAGACACCAGAATATTACACACATCATTTCAGTGCAATTGAAGGCTTTAAAGTATTGATATTTGTGGTAAATCAATCTGCTGCCAATCAAATTTTTTGGGAAAAAAATGTCAAGCCTAGCGAATTTGAATTTCAGAAGGTTCGATCATCTCTACTACAACCCCTTGCAAAAATTATGGAATCACCGGGCTCGGAGGATGTTCATTCAGTTGTTTAATGTTGTTGAAAAAAAGCAGATCACAGACATGGCACAAAACTAAAGTCATTTCAAATGGCAACTTTAGGGCTGTAAGAAACACTAAAAGAAATCAAGATTAAAAATGTGGTACCTGGGTAATTTTTTGCAGACCAAGCAGAGGGGAAAAAATTATGGAATTGACGCGCCCCCTGGGCCGTATGTGTGTGGGGATACCTGGAACCGGACCTTTTGTGGATGCTGGGAGTTGTAGTCTCCGTGGCGGCGACCCGGTCCGTGCCCAGGGCGGTCAAACCAAATGGCAGTCTATAGGCTGAATGTCCGACTACGTCACCCGTGGATTGTGGTCAGAGTGAGCCGCCGCTGCAGGGCAGACCGCTGAGGCTGGTGTTGTGGGTGCAGCAGAGGGTAGTATAGCCTCAGGGCAGTAAATAGGGATGTTGGTGGTGATGGTGCGCGGGAGCAGCAGTAACCACACGAAGTCTGTCATGCAATTCAGGGTCTTTACTGTTGGTGGTATTTAGGGACCCATCCGGAATACAGGTTAACAATGGAGGCCTGGTCAGTCTGAGAGCAACTGGGAAATCCCGCTGGTCAGGGGGAGTTTGTAGACCTACCGTGCTGACTTCACTCTTTCTTGGCTATCCCGCTGTAGTGTAGTGGTAGCCCACGTCTCTGAGTGTACCGTGTTGTTCTCACCCGTATGACTGGCAACTCGGGCCTTCCGTACTTCTCACCCCTCCGGGGCAGTAGCGGTCCCTCTCGTGTGGCTGAGCCTCCGGGCTTCATTGGGCAAGAGAACTTGAAGTCCCCTGTGTGGTGGTTTTCTGCTGCTGGGCTTATAACCCTCACAGCCTCGGACTCCAGTGTCCGGCTTTGTAAGTCTCTGGCCAGGACGAACTCTGCTAGCTCCCCTCCTGGCCTCGTGTTCCTCCTCTGCCTACAGGGACTCCTCAGCCTGCTGCTGAGCTGTCCCTATCTGCAACTTGTCTCTAACTTGTCTCTAGCTGGTCTCTCTAACCCTGCCCCAGATCCAGTTTATAAAGGGCAGGTTTCTCCCCTCCCTGGACTGAGGCAGGAGGTGCTGCATGCTAATTGTCCCCAACCAGGGAACCTCCCACCTGCTCTCAGACATGACATTGCTGCCACTGTGGCGACCAGACCTGGGGTGCCACAGAATCACTCAATTCTGAGGAAAAAAATTATGGAATCATGAAAAACAAACACACAAAAGAACACTCCAATACATCACTAGTATTTTGTTGCACCACCTCTGGCTTTAATAACAGCTTGAAGTCTCTGAGGCATGGACTTAATGAGTGACAAACAGTTCTCTTCATCAATCTGGCTCCAACATTCTCTGATTGCTGTTGCCAGATCAGTTTTTCAGGTTGGAGCCTTGTCATGGACCATTTTCTTCAACTTCCACCGAAGACTTTCAATTGGATTGAGATCCGGACTATTTGCAGGCCATGACATTGACCTTATGTGTCTTCTTTCAAGGAATGTTTTCACGGTTTTTGCTCTATGGCAGGATGCATTATCATCTTGGAAAATGAAGTCATCATCCACAAACATCCTTTCAATTGATGGGATAAGAAAACTGTCCAAAATATCAATGTAAACTTAGGCATTTATTGAAGATGTAATGACAGCCATCTCCCCAGTGCCTTTACCTGACATGCAGCCCCATATCATCAATGACTGTGGAAATTTGCATGTTCTCTTCATGCAGTCATCTTTATAAATCTCATTGGAACGGCACCAAACAAAAGTTCCAGCATCATCACTTTGCCCAATGCAGACTCGCGATTCATCACTGAATATGACTTTCATCCAGTCATCCACAGTCCACGATTGCTTTTCCTTAGCCCATTGTAACCTTGTTTTTTTTAGATGTTAATGATGGCTTATGTTTAGCTTTTCTGTATGTAAATCCCATTTCCTTTAGGTGGTTTCTTACAGTTCGGTCACAGACATTGACTCCAGTTTCCTCCCATTCGTTCCTCATTTGTTTTGTTGTGCATTTCCTGTTTTGGAGACATATTGCTTTAAGTTTCCGGTCTTGACGTTTTGATGTCTTCCTTGGTCTACCAGTATGTTTGCCTTTAACAACCTTCCCATGTTGTTTGTATTTGGTCCAGATTTTAGACACAGCTGACTGTGACCAACCAACATCTTTTGCAACATTGTGTGATGATTTACCTTCTTTTAAGAGTTTGATAATCCTCTCCTTTGTTTCAATTGACATCTCTCATGTTGGAGCCATGATTCATGTCAGTCCACTTGGTGCAACAGCTCTCCAAGGTGTGACTACTCCTTTTTAGATGCAGACTAACGAGCAGATCTAATTTGATGCAAGTGTTAGTTTTGTAAATGAAAATTTACAGGGTGATTCCATAATTTTTTCCTCAGAATTGAGTGATTCCATAATTTTTTCCCTCTGCTTGGTCTGAAAAAAATTACCCTTACTGAGTACCACATTTTTAATCTTGATTTCTTTTAGTGTTTCTTAAAGCCCTAAAGTTGCCATTTGAAATGACTTTAGTTTTGTGCCATGTATGTGATCTGCTTTTTTTCAACAACATTAAATAACTGAATGAACATCCTCCGAGCCCGGTGATTCCATAATTTTTGCTAGGGGTTGTAGTAATGTTACCTCAAAGAACCCACTGAGCAATGTTTTCATCATATCACATGCTCCAGAGCTGAAGGTCATTCATTCATGATCCAGCTTTAGTCTGCCCCAAAATGAGGTCTCTCTCAACCCAAACCACTTTGGCTCCTGAGTCCTGACAGATCCAACATCTCTTAATCCTTGTGCAGACCTCCAAAAGATGACCTCTTTAGAGGTAAAGATATTTTCAGCCTCATGCCACCTTGGTGACATAGTCCTAATTCCTTACTGACCTACATTGACAATATTATTGTTACAGGACAACATAGCGACACCTCTTTTCTATGGATCCCCACAAAACTCCAGAATTTCCTTTGGAAACTCCCAACCTCTCTAGCCTTTAGATCACCAACAATCTCACAATAGACAAGTGTTATGTGTCAGTTTAGTCTGCTTTGTCTTGAGTGACATCCTTCTGCCAGGGTTACACAGCAACGAGAGAGAGAAGCTGCAGGTACAGAAGGTGCTTGAAAGAAGTTTGATAGAATCAGGCAAGGTTCTTGGTCAGAGGGGAAATGTTTTAGCGCCGGATGTTCCAGGGTAGTGGTGTAGAAATGGTCTCCAAAACTGTACACAATGCTGAATACTACATTAAAGCTCAGATACTCAGAGAGGGTGACAGATAAAGGAGCCGACCGGCTGGAGGGAGTGACCCAAAGCAGAAGGATGCTCACCACCACAGTGCCAACCAAGTTCAGCTGGTGTGAATGACATTAATGAGTTGGGTTGCTTACATCCGTAAGAGTGGCTCTTAAGAGACTGAGACTAGGAGCTGGGCATAGTAAAGATGAGCATCTGTTGCTGGTGGAACTTTAGGTGTGAAGCCATCCTCAAGAGACCGCCATTGGCCATTCTGAGAGACGTGGTGAAAATGGACTGTTACTGTTTTACTTTATTACATTTGTCAAGCTTTCCATGAGATCCAATAGGTGCGTTCCTCATTGCAAACAGCCCTACTAAGCATTACCATCTTTACAAAGCCATGCTTTTATCACTCCACAGGTTAAAGTTAAAATTGCTTGCTTGTTCCGTAACTTAATAAATGCAAAGGGAGAGTAAACACAATCAAATCTGCATTTCTGTTTGCTGTAGAAATATGTTATTATTCGTCGCAGTCAATAAAGACGCTATCATGTTTATGTATTTTTATATCTCCGCTAACAGATCTTTGTATAAGCAGGTGGTTTTAGGACCTTGCCTCTAGTCATATCTTTTGAACACTTATGGAGTCACTGATGTTATTCCTGCATCTCTGGCGGAATCACTATTTGTAGTTGTCTGAAGGCGCACCTTTATATGCTCTTTTAATCTATTTGCACACGTCGCTGTCTCACAGTGTGCAACATTTTAAGGCTGTTTTTTTTAGAATTACCTTCTTTTCAACCCTTCTTTTTAGAGACAATGTCACAGAACTGCAAGGCTAAATTATCCAACAGGGTCTGTGCAAAATATATTGAGATTACTTGGCATGCAAATATAAAAATTAAGATGAAAAAGGCCATAACACAGAGATGGAGCACACGTAAAAAAATTTGTCAAGATAAGTTATCTTCTTTTTTTTTTACTAATTGGGTGCAATTGCCAAGTGCAATTTACCTCTTTTTAAAAATCGTTGCCGTTCTTAAGAGTCTAAGGATTTTTAATTCTGCAATGTACAGCTCGTTGCAATGTTACTGACCACTTTAGAAGTGGCCGGACACCTAGATCTAAGCCGTTTGCTGTACAGCTTGCAAGCTCCGCTTTGAAGCTGACTGGATTGTTGTATCCTGCAAAAGTGAGCTGTAGAGGCAATGCTGCCTCTGTTATTAGCACAAGGAGAATGTACAGTTCAGATCAGCGACTCAGCCATGTCGCTGGCACAAAATGTCAGTCTTCAGGAGCCCACCGCTCCCCAACTAGCAGGAAGCAGGGAAGCAAGGGCACGGTGCGCTCCTGAAGAAAGTAATAACATGAAACAACTCCTTTAACTGCTTGAAAACTAATGATGAATTTTCTCCTTAAGAGGCAGGAAATAATACAAGTCCATTAAAGGAGCTCAGGGCAATCTAGACTACCAGATGTCAGATCTCCACCAGTACTAGCTCCTGCAATATCTTCTTCTGTTGCCTGGCGCCGCCGCATTCCTTCTGCGGGCGGAGCTGGTGATAGAAGAGACATTCAAACTAGAAGCTTTGGAAGGCATAGGCTCTGTTCAGCCATTTAGATTAGTGTGCCTGGGACATGCAGTGCCATCCACTCTGACAGTGTGGGTGTGTGTGCTGTCCAGCTTCCTCCAATTAGAGACACCACACCTTACTTACTTAAGCTTCCAGCTTACTTCTGGAAGCTGGCAGATATAGTCTTGTGCTCCTCTGATTTAGTTCTGTCTGTTTAACTCCTTGTATTATTATTTTTCCTTGTTTTGACTTTAGCTTATGTTTCTGGTTATTCTTACATATACTGATTTTATACTTTTATACTTTTACTACCCTCTTGGTTTTGGCCCGGCTACCTGACCATTCCTGCCAGTCTGCACCACCAATCAGCAGCTTATTCCTTGGACCCAGATCAGGGGCCCCTGTTTAAGTCCAGATCCCTGTACAAGACTTAAATGGTGAAGGCCAGGGGAACCCCTTGGATTTGGAAAGTAGAGTGGCTTGAGATAAGCATGTTTGTGGTAGCCATTTTAGAGCTGCCAGGAGACCACTCACGGAATGTCATTACACCAGATAGGACTTTCCTGTTGAAGGATCATATCTAGGGATGAGTGGACCCATGGGTGTTGGGGTTCGTCGGTTCAGTTCGGGTACCAGAACTTGACCCCGAAACACATAGACGCCAATGTGACCCCAACTTTGGTGCTGTAAAATGATTGTTCGCTCTCTCTCTCTCTCATACCCCATAATTTGTGTACTATTGTACCATTTTTACATACCTTATTAGATATAGTAGATATAGTTTTTAAGGTTGAAGGAAGACTAAGTCCATCCAGTTCAACCCATAGCCTAACATGTTGATCCAGAGGAAGGCAAAAAAAAACCCATGTGGCAAACACTAAGCTCCACATTGGGGAAAAAAATTCCTTCCCGACTCCATACGACAATCAGACTAGTTCCCTGGATCAACGCCCTATCAAGGAATCTAGTATATATAACCTGTAATATTATACTTTTCAAGAAAGGCATCCATGCCCTTCTTAAATTTTAATAGTGAATCACTCATTACAACATCTTGCGGCAGAGAGTTCCATAGTCTCACTGCTCTTACAGTAAAGAATCCGCGTCTGTGATTATGATTAAACCTTCTTTCCTCCAGATGTAGAAGATGCCCCCTTGTCCCCGTCTCTGGCCTCAGAGTGAAAAGATCAGTAGACAGGTCTTTGTACTGTCCCCTCATATACTTGTACATAGTAATAAGATCACCCCTAAGCCTTCGTTTTTCCACAGTAAATAACCCCAAGTGTAATAACCTGTCTTGGTATTGCAGACCCCCCAGTCCTCTAATAACCTTGGTCGCTCTTCTCTGCACCTGCTCTAGTTCAGCTATGTCTTTCTTATACACCGGAGACCAGAACTGTACACAGTATTCTAAGTGTGGTCGCACTAATGACTTGTATAGAGGTAAAATTATGTTCTCCTCATGAGCATCTATGCCTCTTTTAATGCATCCCATTATTTTATTTGCCTTTGCAGCAGCAGCCTGACACTGGCCACTAAACGTGAGCTTGTTTTCCACCAATACACCCAGGTCTTTTTCAGTGACAGTTTTGCCCAGTGTTTTACAATTGAGCATATAATTATACATTTTATTTCCTCTGCCCAAGTGCATTACCTTACATTTATCCCCATTAAAGCTCATTTGCCATTTATCAGCCCAAGCTTCTAGTTTACATAGATCCTCCTGTAATATAAAATTGTCCTCCTCTGTATTGATTACCCCACAGAGTTTAGTGTCATCTGCAAATATTGAAATATTACTCTGTATGCCCCCTACAAGGTCATTAATAAATATGTTAAAAAGGAGGGGGCCCAATACTGACCCCTGTGGTACCCCACTGTTAACTGAGACCCAGTCTGAGTGTTTTCCATTAATAACCACCCTTTGTTTCCTATCACTGAGCCAATTCTTAACCCACATACATATATTTTCCCCTATTCCCATTGTTCTCATTTTATGTATCAACCTTTTGTGTGGAACCGTATCAAAAGCTTTTGAAAAGTCCATATACACAACATCCACTGCATTTCCTTGGTCCAGTCCAGAACTTGCCTCCTCATAAAAGCTGATCAGATTAGTTTGACAGGAACGGTCCCTTGTAAACCCATGTTGATATTGGGTCATGAGGTTATTCTTCTTCAGATACTCTAGTATAGTATTTCCAAGTTCAGTTTTTTGTCCCTTTTTGAATATTGGCACCACATTTGCTATACGCAAGTCCTGCGGTACAGACCCTGTTATTATGGAATCTTTAAAGATTAAAAATAATGGTCTATCTATGACGTTACTTAATTCCTGCAGTACTCGCGTGTGTATCCCATCTGGGCCCGGGGATTTGTCAACTTTAGTGATTTTTAGACACTGCCGTACTTCCTGCTGGGTTAAGCAAGTGACATCTAATGGAGAATTTTTGTTATCACTAATCATGTTTTCTGTCATGCGATTTTCTTGCGTAAATACTGTTGAAAAAAATCATTTAGCATATTGGCTTTTTCCTCACCCTCATCCACCATTTCACCCAGACTATTTATAAGGGGGCCAACACTATCATTTTTTAGTTTTTTACTATTTATGTAGTTAAAGAATATTTTGGGGTTATTTTTACTTTCTCTGGCAATGATTCTTTCTGCCTCAATCTTTGCTGCCTTGATTTGGTTTTTACAGAATTTATTTAATTTTCTATATTTAATGCCTCATCACTACTTACTTGCTTTAGTTCTCTAAATGCTTTCTTTTTGTCACTTATTGCGCCCCTTACAGCTCTATTTAGCCATAGTGGTTTCCTCCTATTTCTAGCATGTTTATTCCCATAGGGTATATATTGTGCACATGTCCTATTCAGGATGCTAATAAATGTCTCCCATTTGCTTTGTGTAGTTTTATGTCTCTGGATATCGTCCCAGTTTATTGCACTAAGAATATCTCTCAACCGTTGGAAATTTGCCTTCCTGAAGTTTAGTGTCCTTGTAACCCCTCTACTACACATCTTATTAAAGGTTACATGAAAACATATTATTTTGTGATCACTATTACCCAAGTGACCCCCAACTCGTATATTTGATATGCGGTCTGGCCTATTGGTTAATATTAGATCTAGCAGTGCCCCCCTTCTTGTTGGGTCCTGAACCAGTTGTGAAAGGTAATTATCTCTCATAGTTGTCAAAAACCTATTACCTTAGCTTGAACTACAGGTTTCTGTCCCCCAATGTATTTCAGGGTAGTTGAAGTCCCCCATAATAATGACTTCTCCTTGAGTCGCTGCTTCATCTATTTGCTTTACGAGGATATTCTCCGCTGCTTCCATTATTTTTGGAGACTTATAACAAACCCCTATCAGTAATTTATTATTTTTTCTTACCCCTCCCCTTATCTCCACCCACAGGGACTCTACATTTCCATTAGATTCACATATATTCTCATGCAAGATGGATTTTAAGGATAATTTTACATATAAACACACCCCCCCCTCGCTTGTTTGTACGGTCATTTCTGAACAGACTATAGCCCTGTAAATTAACTGCCCAGTCATGGCTCTCGTCCAGCCACGTCTCAGATATCCCCACCATGTCATAATTATTTTCCAACAAAATTAATTCTAATTCCTCCATTTTGTTGGTGAGGCTTCTGGCATTAGTGCACATGCATTTTATGTATCTCTCTGTACCTCTATTCCTTCTTACTTTATTGACTGTTCTAACCCCACCCCCAATTTCTTTATTTGTGCCCAGGTCACTATCTGCACTATCTTCCCCACTATCTTGGAAGTGCATTGAGGTGAAGGGTACATTGCTGGAAAAGGGAAAAAAAAAAACAACCTTTAAATCTCTTAGTTTGCGAGTGTGAACGAGCTGCGTGTGTCCGGAGCGTAAGTGCGAACGAAAGTAAGTGTGTGACTTGTTTTTCAGTGAAGAGGTATTGGGAATCCTGCAGAAAATACCTGTGTGAATTGCGGTGAGTGCTGCATTGTGACCTGCTGAGTGCTTTTCTACCTGTTTAGATTTATTGGGCTTTTTAAAATCTATTTTCTCACTACAGTTTTAGTTTCTTAGTTTACTACTTGTGTATTTAAGGGTTAACTACATTGCACTAAAATCCTGAGGTGTAGATTTACTCACAAGGGGTTAATTAAGGGGAAGGGGTCATAATTAAGGGTTTATAAGGGGCAGCTGGTTGGGCATCAAGTCCTTTGGAAGTGCATTGAGGTGAAGGGTACATTGCTGGAAAAGGGAAAAAAAAAAAAAAAACTCTTTAAATCTCTTAGTTTGCAAGTGTGAACGAGCTGCGTGTGTCCGGAGCGTAAGTGCGAACGAAAGTAAGTGTGTGACTTGTTTTTCAGTGAAGAGGTATTGGGAATCCTGCAGAAAATACCTGTGTGAATTGCGGTGAGTGCTGCATTGTGACCTGCTGAGTGCTTTTCTACCTGTTTAGATTTATTGGGCTTTTTAAAATCTATTTTCTCACTACAGTTTTAGTTTCTTAGTTTACTACTTGTGTATTTAAGGGTTAACTACATTGCACTAAAATCCTGAGGTGTAGATTTACTCACAAGGGGTTAATTAAGGGGAAGGGGTCATAATTAAGGGTTTATAAGGGGCAGCTGGTTGGGCATCAAGTCCTTTGGAAGTGCATTGAGGTGAAGGGTACATTGCTGGAAAAGGGAAAAAAAAAAAAAAAAACTCTTTAAATCTCTTAGTTTGCGAGTGTGAACGAGCTGCGTGTGTCCGAAGCGTAAGTGCGAACGAAAGTAAGTGTGTGACTTGTTTTTCAGTGACTTTGGATTCAGGGAGTTTGGAAGGGAGGACTTAGGACTGAATTGCTGACTGTATTTCATTCTTTCTTTACTTTACGTTTTACTTAATTAATCCACCTGACCTACTTAGCTGATTCCCCCGTCCATACTTGATACTTAATTGATCCCCCGTCCATACTTAACTGATCCCCCGCCGATATCTAATTGATACACTTGCACATCCCTAATTGATCCCCGTCCATACACCTATATATAAATAATTGTGTTTTGTACTTGTATATATATACTGACTGTATCCCCATATTTAAAATGACGTCCATGTTGGCCGGAGCCGTGCAGTGTACATCTTGCGCAATGTATGCATTCCGTGAGCAACTGCTCGAGGATCCATACTGTTGCGAGAGATGTGAGCATATCGTGCACTTGGAAGCCCAAATTCTGGATCTAAGTGCTCAGATAGCGGTACTGAGGAGCATCGACAACATGGAACGGAGTTTGCTGCTCACCGAGCAGACACTCAATGGGTCAATACTGGGGGTGGAGCATAGAGGGGAAGTGCAGGCTGAACAGGCAGGGAGCTGGATAACAGTTAGGAGGGATAGAGGGAAGAAGTATAGGAAGGCTGGTTCAGAACCGGCATTATTGGAGCACGACAGATCCTCTGACCGCCGGGGGAGTGTATGCTCCAGTAATGAGGGGGAGGGGGGAAGTGTAGGGCAGGCAAGACAGGTTCTGGTAGTGGGTGACTCTATTATTAGGGGGACAGACAGGGCAATCTGTCACAAAGACCGGGATCGCCGAACGGTGTGCTGCCTCCCTGGCGCTCGAGTCCGGCACATCGCGGATCGGGTTGACAGGTTACTGGGTGGGGCTGGTGAAGACCCAGCGGTCATGGTCCACATCGGCACCAATGACAAAGTGAGTGGTAGATGGAGGGTCCTTAAAAATGATTTCAGGGACCTAGGTAGGAAGCTTAGGGCAAGGACCTCCAAGGTAGTTTTCTCAGAAATACTACCAATCCCGCGAGCCACACAGGAGCGCCAACAGGAGGTTAGGGAGGTGAATAAGTGGCTAAAGAGTTGATGCAAGGCAGAAGGGTTTGGTTTCATGGAGAACTTGGCCGACTTCGCGGTCGGCTACAGGCTCTACCGTAGGGACGGGCTGCACCTCAATGGGGAGGGTGCAGCGGTGCTGGGGAAGAAGATGGCTAATAGGTTGGAGGAGTTTTTAAACTAGAGACGGGGGGGACCAAGGAAATAGGTGGGATGTGAGGCAAGCAAGGGGGAAGGGGAGAAGTGAATATAATGAGGGTGGAGAGGGGGGTGGGGATAGTACAGTTAGATCGTTAGAGAAGAATAGGATGCTAAATAACCCCAAAGTTTTATTTTGCATGCTGACCAACGCAAGAAGCCTGACCAATAAGGCGGATGAGCTGCGGGCGCTTATATCGGAGGAGAGGTATGACATCGTAGGAATAACAGAGACTTGGCTAGACGATAGCTACGACTGGGCGGTAAATTTATTAGATTATAGTTTATTTAGAAGGGACCGGAAACAGGGGAAAGGCGGAGGAGTCTGCTTATATGTAAAGTCATGTCTAAAACTCAGACTAAGGGAAGATATAGGAGAGGGAGAAGAGGGGGTCGAGTCCATGTGGGTAGAGGGGGCAAAAAATAGTAATAAAATATTACTGGGGGTCTGCTATAAGCCACCAAATATAACAGAGGAGAATGAGAATCTGCTATTAGGACAAATAGACAAAGTAGCAAAACATAATGAAGTGATTGTAATGGGGGATTTCAACTACCCGGATATTGACTGGGAAACAGAAACCTGTAGATCTCAGAAAGGAAAAAGGTTCTTGACAAATATTAAGGATAATTATCTCTCCCAACTAGTGCAGGAACCAACGAGAGGGAAGGCCGTGTTGGACTTAATATTGACTAATAGGCCTGATAGAATAACTGAGGTACAGATAGGGGGGCACCTAGGTAATAGCGACCATAATATTATCGACTTCAAAATGCCCTTCAGTAGGGTTATCAATAAGGGAACAACAAAAACATTAAACTTTAGGAGGGCGAAGTTTGATCAGCTGAAAGAAAGCCTTCAACTTATTGACTGGGACAAAGTTCTTAATCAAAGGAATACGAATAGTAAATGGGAAACCTTCAAAAGAATTCTGAATACTCAGTGCGAGAGGTATTTACCGTATGGGAATAAAAGGGCCAGAAATAAGAGGAAACCAATATGGTTGAACAAGAACGTAAATGGGGCGTTAAATAGCAAAAAAGAGGCATTCAAGAGATTAAAACAGGAAAACAGTAAGGAGGCACTAATGTGTTACAAGGAAAAAATGAGAACCTGCAAAAAACAAATAAAATTAGCGAAGGAGGAAACAGAGAGACGTATTGCTAGGGAAAGTAGATCAAATCCCAAACTGTTCTTTACGTATATAAATAGTAAAAGGATTAAATCGGATAATATTGGACCGATAAAAAGTGAGGAAGGCAAAATCATAGCGAAAGATGAGGATAAAGCTAATCTATTAAATAATTTTTTTTCGACAACTTTCACAAAGGAAATCGAACTAACAGGAGAAATGAGAAGTGACAAGCTTAATCCTCCACTAAGTATGACAAATCTAACCCAAGCTGGGGTACAGAAACGCCTCAGTAACATTAAAATAAGCAAATCACCAGGACCTGATGGCATACACCCACGGGTACTAAGGGAACTAAGTAATGTGATAGACAGACCGTTATATCTTATATTTAAGGACTCTGTTGAGACTGGGTCTGTGCCACTTGATTGGCGACAGGCGAATGTAGTGCCAATATTCAAAAAAGGGAGCGAAAAGTGACGCCGGAAACTATCGGCCGGTGAGTCTGACGTCCGTTGTGGGCAAAATTTTTGAAAGCTTCATTAAAGAGGCAATTACGGAGCATCTTGATGCTAATAATCTTTTAATCCCGAACCAACATGGATTCATGAGGAATCGCTCCTGCCAAACAAACCTGATTGACTTCTACGAGGAGGTTAGCTCTCGAGTAGATCAGGGGGAACCAGTGGATGTCGTGTATCTCGACTTCTCAAAAGCGTTCGATAGCGTGCCACATAATAGGTTGGTATACAAAATGAGAATGATGGGGCTGGGGGAAAATGTCTGCAAGTGGGTAGCTAACTGGCTGAAGGATAGAAGGCAGAGGGTGCTTATAAATGGAATATACTCAGATTGGGTAAGCGTCACTAGTGGGGTACCACAGGGGTCTGTACTAGGCCCAATGTTATTTAATATCTTTATTAACGACATAGTCAACGGGATAAATAGTAAAATATCAATATTTGCAGATGACACAAAGTTATGTAAAACAATTAATACAAAAGAGGACAGTGCAGACCTACAGAGGGATTTGGATAAGCTGGGTAGGTGGAGCATTAAATGGCAAATGAGGTTTAACGAGGAGAAATGTAAGGTCATACATATGGGAAGGAAAAATGGAAGTCACCAGTACTCACTGAATGGGAAATCATTGGGGAATTCAGAGATGGAGAAGGACTTGGGCATCTTGATTGATAGCAAACTAAATTGGAGTGCCCAAAGTCAGGCCGCTGCTGTAAGGGCAAACAGGGTAATGGGATGTATCAGAAGAGGTATAGCTGCAAAGGATGAGAACATTGTTCTTCCACTGTACAAAGCACTGGTCAGACCACACTTGGAATACTGTGCTCAGTTATGGGCCCCAATATATAGAAAGGATATAAATGAGCTTGAAAAGGTACAAAGGAGGGCAACAAAATTAATAAAGGGAATGGAGGGACTGCAATACCCAGAGAGGTTGGCAAAACTAGGACTATTCAGCCTGGAAAAGAGAAGGTTGAGGGGGGACATAATAAATGTGTACAAATATGTTAGGGGACAGTATAGAGACCTTGCCAGGGATTTGTTCAAAAGGAGGAATATTACGGTAACAAGAGGGCATTCACTAAGACTGGAAGAGAAAAGGTTTCAGCACCAGCATAGAAAGGGGTTCTTTACGGTAAGAGCAGTGAGAATATGGAATTCACTGAGTGAGGAGACGGTAATGTCGGATTCACTACACCAGTTCAAGCGGGGACTGGATGCATTTCTAGATACCAGGCAGATTTCAGCATATACTTAAAAATAAAATAAAATAGTAAGTTGATACAGGGATTTATTCTGACTGCTGGTTTCAGAGTCGGGAGGGAATTTTTCCTCAGGTGAAAATTGGCCAAATCATTTGGGGTTTTTGCCCTCCTCTGGATCAACTTTAGCAATTACAGAACTAACAGGTCGAACTTGATGGACGCAAGTCTTTATTCGGCTTTACAAATTATGTTACTATAAAATGAATACCCCCCCCCCAATCCCTAGTTTAAACACTTCTCCAACCTTCTAGCCATTTTCTCCCCCAGCACAGCTTCACCCTTCCCATTGAGGTGCAGTCGGTCCCTAGTGTAGAGTCTGTAGCCAACTGAGAAGTCGGCCCAGTTCTCCAGGAACCCAAATCCCTCCTTCCTACACCAGTTCTTGAGCTACTTATTTATCTCCCTAATCTCCCGTTGCCTCTCTGGCGTGGCACGTGGTACAGGTAGTATTTCAGAGAATACCACCATGGAGGTCCTTGCTTTCAGCTTGCAGCCGAATTCCCTGAAATCATCTTAAAGGACCTTCCACCTACCTCTAACTTTGTCATTTGTGCCAATGTGCACCATGACTGCTGGGTCCTCACCAGCCCCTCCCAATAATCTGTCAACCCGATCAGCAATGTGCCGCACTCGAGCGCCAGGTAGGCAGCACACTGTTGGACGATCCCTGTCTTTGTGACAGATTGCCCTATCTGTTCCCCTAATAATTGAGTCCCCCACTACCAGCACCTGCCTGGCCTGCCCTGCTCTCCTATTTCCCTTCTTAATGGAGCTGACACTCCTCCGGCTTTCAGGGGACATGACTTGCTGCAGCAGTGCTACCCCTGTACCATCACCCCCCTCATCTACCAACTTTGTAAACTAATTGGGGTGTGCCAGATCAGGACTAGCCTCCCTGGCACTCTTCCCTCTACCCCCCCCCCTTCTAAATGTCATCTAGCTAGCGGCCTCACTGTCCTGGAGCTCCCTACTACCACCCTCCCCCACATCTACCCCAGTGAGCAGCTGCTCAGTGAGCAGCAGACTCCTTTCCATATTGTCAATAGATCTCAGTGTTGCCAGCTGCTCATTTAGATCCAGTACCTGGGCTTCCAAACGCACAACGTGCACACATCTCGCGCAGCAGTTTGCAACCCCGACCGGCTGTTCAAGGATTGCATATATGTGGCAAGATGTACACTGGATAGCATTGCCAATAATGGAGCTCATTTCCTAATGGGGATTGCACTAGACAGAAATGTTAAGTAAAAAGAAATGTAAAGAATTAATAAAATACAGACAGCAATTCAGTCCAAATTCCTCCCTTCCAAACTCCCTGAATCCAAAGTCACTTAAAAAGAAGTCACACACTTACTTTAGTTTGTACTTGCACTCCGTTCACACTCGCTAAGGAAGAAGATTTAAAGAGTTCTTTTTTTTCCTTTTGCAGCAATGCACCCTACAACTCAATGCACTTCCAAAGGGAATTCTAAGTCCGTTAATAAAGTCCACAACACAGAAAACCCATTGATATAAATAGGCATGGTGTAATACTCAATTTCCCCTGTGATGGCGCTACAGGAAAATGTAAAACTTACTGACAAGTTTTGCTGCAAATTACAGCTAATCGTTGCAGGTTCTATCAAGGTGTTATTCTTTATATTCTTAATGTCAATAAACCCTTGGAAGATAAGAGGTGTTCCAAAGAGGAGAACAATTTAACCCTCTCTCCTTTGTTATTACAAGAAAAATAGAAAATAAAAAATAAGTCAACCAAATGAGTAAAAAAAGTTACGACTAGAATGGAGCAAAAAGATTCAAAAGTGTTCTTCTCATTCGTTCAGAAATCAGTAGCCTTTTAAGACTGCAAGGTTATCATGAATCCAAAGTTCCTTGCAGTGTAAATTGACCTCAAGGCTGAGACGTGCTTGTGGTCTTTACTTGTGGTCTGCTACTTTCTACTTGTACTTTATATTGTCCCTATATATTGGACTACTGGTGGTCTCTCATCAATCTGGCTATGTTAGACCTTCCATAACTTTCTTTGTGGGATTCATTTTCAAATGGGTACTCAGGTAGCTGAGAACTTCTAGGCTGGTGGGAGTCCAACACCCAACAATCGCCCAAAGGGGGACAAATTTTACAGCACTTGCATATATACCAGTGCCTTAAAGAATGAATAGAGCTGCAGTACGCATGATCAAAAATCTCACTGTTGACACTGGGGAAAGAAGTTAATCTGTGGTGATAAGAGATGTGCAAACCTCCCAAAATTCAAATAAAGCATGTGCCCTCAAATTCAGCCAGCAAATCTGGTCTGAATCAAAACCACCTCTGAGGGAAAGCGACTCCACTGCCTCTGCTGACTCAGCGGCTCTGTCTTCTGTTCTTCTATCCCCCTATTGGTCTCATGTGGCCATGTGGGGGGCAGCACATATCATGATGTACATTTTTCCCCTGCAAATGACCGTGCGAGGACAAATATCTCCTGATTGGAAAGATGGAAGAACAGAACCCTTGGGAGGAGCAGCAGCAGAGGCAGTGGAGGTGGCATAAGAAGAGGTGGAGAAAGGTGAGTATAAAGACTTTTTCATTTTACTCCTTCCCAGTCCTAAATAAAAAGCGTCTGGGTGCCATTTTGCTGGATTGGTGCAAATCGAATTCTGAAAAATTTGGATTCTGGCGAACCCAAATTTTTCGAAAAAATTCATGATGAATTCACTTAATTATTAATCCATTTACTCATCTCTCATTCAGGTATCATGATCACTGGTGGACACGGTCAAGAGAGGGCCCCTGTGCATGAACAGAATATGGGCCTTTTGCAGCCCAACAGCTCATCATAATGAACAATTCCTGTCGCTTTGAAGTTTCGATTGGCCCTCTTACCTCTTGGGCCCCTGTGCAGTCACATAGGTTGCCCCTAATACTATGTCCGCCCCTAGATATATCATTTCTGTGCTAAAATCCTCATGCGTTGATCAAAGAGTGTCTCTCACTCTGGAGGAACCTGCCCTGTCTTGTAGTACTCAGAGAACCCATTGACATGCCTGAGCCCTGTGTAATCCCTCATTTCTCCTGTGGAGGCGCTCCAGGCTCCAGTTTCCTTATATATTACAGCTGATCCATGAGGTCCTAGCACTTTTTTGATCTGCTTAATGTCTATGGGACCATGCTCAGCAACAGAGAACCCATTTTTACCTTATCTGATAAGCCACTGAAAACATCTTCAAAATACAGAAAAGTTTCTGAATGGGAGGTGAGGAGTTAAAGATAAATTAGATTTCACTCTGTGCACAGATATTTCCATTGAGATCTAATTATTCTTAGCATGCACAATGAGCACCAGTGGTAAAAAAAAAAATCAATGAGCGCACCGATCCCCGGCCGCATGGTCTCTATGTTGGCTGCGGCGTCCTCTTCCCCATAGTCTGAGGCCTGGTGCTGTCCAAATCAGTGTAAGTTTCCTTCCATATTCCCTATAGCGTTTGCATATACCCTCAAACATCCACAGCTCAGGGTAATACCTCTCAAATGTGATAAAATCAATGGAAACGTAGCCTTTTTTGCCTGACAGTATTGTCAGGGCATATTATCTGGTTTAGACTGCGGCCTCACTTCATAGCTGTAGTCAGTTGAATTTCCCTTTTCTGAAGCTTAGCAAAATGTGGTAATGTCACTGCCACAGGCGACTGGCATTCACAGGACGGTTTACCGGTGCAGCTTAGCCTCCTGGCTTGTCACAGTGTATATATCTCAGGTTTTCCTTTTCCTTCCTATTCAGAGGTTTCCAAGAATGTTGCCTCAAGCAGTGGTGGGACACAAAAAAGAGATTTTTGTTCTCCACTTAGGAACATTACCACACTTCACACTCCGTCTCACATACGGGGAAATCTATTTGACTGCTCTGAACTGTGGGTATTAGATAATCGGCTGTGACAGGGCTGCGGATAGGAGCTGTAAAGTCGACTAATTTATGTTTAATTAATGTTGCGTTCGCCCCTTATATTTCAACTAATTATTTTAAACACCGCACACTTGAGGTCACTTCTAGTAGGGTCTACGAAAGCCTCGTAGGAAGATTGTTCTCGGCAAATCGCTTCGAGTTACGCGGGCGGCCGGGTAATAAGTTGAGACTCTTAGAATCCTGTTCTGTGTGCCATATTGTATCAGTGGTGTAGTGAAATGTAAATTTATGGAGAATGCCGGATTTCACAGCTGGAGAAATACCAACTTTTGCTATGAAGGAAATGCTGATTTTTTTTTTTGCATTTTGGTATAGGATTTCTGGTAATTGACAAAGCAATTGACCGAGATGACCTTGCAACCTCAAAATTAGAGTCGTGAGGTCAACACACCCATGAAGAGGTGGAATCTGTTGTAAATAGCTCTACTGATTTCAACTTGGTGCTCAATTGGGCCCAATCATCAGGTGGGAGGAAAGGGGCTGCTGGTGTTTTGATCTTCTAAGATATTTTCCCACTAAACTAAAGGCCCCGTCACACTTAGCGACGCTACAGCGATCCCGACAACGATACGACCTGTCAGGGATCGTTGCTGCGTTGCTATGTGGTTGCTGGTGAGCTGTCAAACAGGCAGGCTCACCAACGATCAGTGGAGCAGCGACATCATGGAAAGAATCATTCCACGATGTCCTGCTCCTGGTTACCAGCCTGCTGAAGCAGGAGCAGGCTGGTAACCATGATAAACAGCGGGTTACTAGGGGCGCACGCGCACTTAGTAACCCGCTGTTTATCATGGTTACCACTCTGCTATGGTGAGCGGGAGGTTACCGCTCACCGTAGCAGAGTGGTAACCATGATAAACAGCGGGTTACTAAGTGCGCGTGCGCCCCTAGTAACCCGCTGTTTATCATGGTTACCAGCCTGATCGTTGGTCCCTCTGGTCACACACAGCGATGTGTGCTGGCCAGTGGGAGGGCAACGACCAAAAAAAGGTCCAGAACATTCTGCAGCGATCAGCGACCTCACAGCAGGGGCCTGATCGCTGCAAAGTGTCACACATAGCGACATCGCTGGTGAGGTCGCTGTTGCGTCACCAAAACCGTGACTCAGCAGCGATCTCGCTAGCGATCTCGCTATGTGAGACGGGGGCTTTAGTGTCAACGAGGATGTGGCTTGGCTGGAATTGGTGTCAAGCAGAATAAGAAAAGAAAATGTTGTAAATTACCCAGAGTTGTGGCTTCTTTGCTCTCAGGACTGTAGTGCCACTGAAGTTAAAGGTTTTATCCAGGATTTTTTTGTTTTTTTTACTATGACCTAAATCGGGTGTTTCAAGCCCATCTGGGTTTATGGGCAGCACAGAGAAAAAAATTTCATTTGCTGATCCACATTCTTTGCAGGATAAGATAACATTTTTAGTGATACCATTTTTTTATACACCTTTTGAGCTTTTTTTTTTTAAATATTTTTGGCGTGTGATTTATTTAATTGTTTGAAATGGCATTAATTGTATGGATTATGGTACAGTTTTATAGCTTGGATCAATACAGATGCTGCGATAACAAATGTGCATTTTTTTGTTTACTTTAGTTTGTACATAAAACAGCATACTTTATTTTGAGTTATTTTTTTTACATTTTTTCCTTTTTTTGTTCCCCATTTGACCCCATAAAATAATAATATTGTCTTACAATTAGCACCACATAGTAATTCTGATCAACATCTTGTAGCAGCCATGTCCCCCATCCTGGTTACAATATAGCAGCCATATCCCCAATCCTGGTCTACCTATAACACCCATGTTCCCCATCCTGGTCCCCATATAGCAATCATGTCCCCCATCCTGGTACCCATATAGTAGCCATGTCCACCAGTCTGGTCCTCATATAGCAGCCATGTCCTCCATCCTCCTTCCCATATAGTAGCCATGTCACCCAGCCCGGTCTCCATATAGCAGCCATGTTCCCCATTTTTTTCACTATATAGCCGCCACATCCCCCAGCTTGGTCCCCATATAGCAGCCATGTCCCGCAGCCCGGTCCCCATATAGCAGCCATGTCCCCCATCCTGGCCCCCATATAGCAGCCATGTTCCCCATCCTGGTCCCCATATAGCAGCCACATCCCCCAGCCTGATCCCCATATAACAGCCATGACCCCCAGCATGGTCCCCATATAGCAGCTATGTCCCCCAGCCTGGTCTCCATATAGCAGCCGGGTCCCCCAGCCAGGATACCATATAGCAGGCACGTCCCCCAGCCTAGTCCCCATATAGCAGGCATGTTTCACATCCTGGTCCCCATATAGCAGCCATGTTCCCCATCCTGGTCCCCATATAGCAGCCATGTCCCGCACCCTGGTCCCCATATAGCAGCCATGTCCCTCCATCCTGGTCCCCATATAACAGCTATGACCACTAGCATGGCCCTCATATAGCAGCTGTGTCCCCCAGCCTGGTCCCCATATAGCAGTCGGATCCCCCAGCCTAGACCCCATATAGCAGCCACGTCCCCCCATCCTGGTCCCCATATACAGCAACAGCCATGACCCCCAGCATAGCCCTCATATAGCAGCTGTGTCTCCTAGCCTGATCCCCATATAGCAGCAGGGTCCTTAAGCCTGGACCTCATATAGCAGCCATGACCCCCAGCCTGATCCCCATATAGCAGCCATGTCTCCCAGCCTGGTCCCCATATATAAGACATAATCCCCTTTATGCCGCACTTCACATTACACATTGAAAAAAATCCTTCTTACCTGTCCTCCGCTCGCTCAGCGAACAGCATCCACTTCCTCTTTCACAGCTGGGTCATGATAGTGATGTCATATGCTGCCGGCACGCCGACGTCAGCTACTGGCCTCTGATTGGCCGGTGGCTACTATTGGTATTCCGCTGCCAAGAGCTAGTTTCTGTGCCGCGATACATTTCAAATGAATGTGTGTCCAAGGATGTACATTCAATTGAAGAGAAGCGCTGGACTGGGCCACATCATTACGGGAGCTCACGTGCCCGCGGGCAGCATGAAACAGCCCGAGGCGCCACAAGCTGCCTGCGAGCTGTTTGTGTTTGAGACCCCTGGCTTAAATACAAACCTCATGCCTCTTCTACCTGCCACTGGCTCAAAGTAGTCATGGATCGTTCCTCCAACCGGGAATTCAACTGCTCAACGTCAACAGAGCAGCTCTTCCTTTACCGGGCTGCTCTGTTGACGGGGCCAATGTCATGCATGGAGTTAGGCATGCAGTTAAACAGCCGGCTGTCAATCAGCATGACGTCTCCAATCATGCCCCATCAACAGAGCAGAGCAGAGCGGAAAAGAAGCTGATATTCTGGCAACGTAAAGTCAACAGAAGCCGCTGAATCACTGTGCGGCAGAGATTGCCACCGGGACCAACAGGCAGTTAGGTAGCAACTACCTGCGTGTTAGTTTTTAGTCCTCTAGTGAAAAATGGTCCTGGATAAGCCCTTTAAGGTGCCTATTCACTTTTTTCACTTGGCATATTGATAGGATACTAAAACCCAGGGGTCCCCAACCTATGGCTTGTGGGCTCATAATGTATGGTGTGTGGCTGTTTGACAGCTTGGTGTATTAGCACCATGTCTAACAAACAGCTAGCCAGAGATCACATCTGAATGTGCATATAATGACTGGGGTCAGGGTAAGATAAATATGGTAAGCTGCAGATAGTATGATACTATTAGTCAGGAGGACACTTAATGCTGAATGCAGTAGTGTGGAAAGAGTGCTTGATGTGAGATGACCCAATGGGTGTAAAGTGGGAGCCCTTGGGTGTAAGTAAACTGCCTATAATGGAGGTTGGGCACAAGATCTTGGTGTGCTTTCTGTGGGGAAACTTTGGTTGTCATTATGCTGATAATGGAGGGTTCAGTACTGGGGTGGGTATAAGGTGGCTGGATGTTGCCCAGGACCATCTCTCAAAGCTGAATGTGGCTCTCAAGGTAAGAGCGGTTGGAGAATACTGATAAAACTGTATGACTGTGGATCCAGGACACACTGTCAGGATTTGGAGAGGTGGCTGACCATCTGAGCTCTCCATATATAGAGATACCATTCCAGACCAGCAGGAGGGGCAAGATGCACTGATCCGCTGCTGAGCCCTGTCCCTGGTTGGAAAGGGGGGAACCAAGAGAGAGGGAACCATGTAGTCGGTGTGGGTGGAGGAAGTAGATCAGGGGAGCACCGTCAGAAAGAGTATAAGAAGAAGGCGAACCATCTAGAGGTGTGTGAGTTTGGAGGAGAGACAGTCGAGAGTGGGAGCTCAAAAGGAGCTCCGCTCAGGAGAGAGAGGAGAGCGGGCCTGGTAAGAGAGGCCCAGGAGAGAGAGAACGGGAGCAGAGGGAAGGCTCCAGAATCAGAGGTGACCCCAGGGGCACGGTGAGTGCAGGAAGCCACCTGAATCTACACGGACGTGGAGGAATCAGGCCGCAGAGGGGACCGGCCCCTAAACTAGTGGAGAACAACCAGGCTCAGCTAGATAACCGGAGGCTACTGTACTTGAAGGTGCAGCAGCCAACCACCACAATTACATTGCCGAAAAGGTGGCCTCATAGGGTCCAGGGGATTGCAAGTCGCCTGACAAGACCCGAGGCTACTGGCTTGGGACACTGATTTTGAGGCGCAGGACAGGAGGGCGAGAGCCAGCGCAGGGAAGACAACCAGGAAAGGCACATAGAACGGGGTCCCATTTAAGTGCTCCTGAAATACTTGAGAGTCTCTGAACCCCTTGCCTGGTGAACACAGGACGACATGGGAGGTTACACATTGGCCCTTGTAACCTGGAGTCTTGAAAAACTGTGAGTAAAACCTGAAGACTGCACCCCACTGTGTCCTGAAATTATTGGTGCGCCATCACCAGCCCTGCACTACACAGCACCAGCAACACATACCTCATAACATCCTACATATACTGCCCTGGAGCTTAGCTCTGCCTGTGGAAAGCTGAACCAACTCTTCTGCATCACCATCAGCTCCAGAGGATCTGCACCGCAGCGGCGGCCCCATAGAGCCGCATACCACAGGTGGCGTCACGAACATTATCTCTAAAAACTTTATTCCCCTTTTACTTTTCCCCTTTAATTGACCACCCTGGGTCACGGACTGGGTCACTGCCACCGTGACATCCCCAGCACCGACCGGCCCGGCTACTGAGTACCCCACGGCCCAGGGGGCGCGTCACTAGCACTCAACAATCTACAGAGCTCCAAAAGGAGTGACTGGAAAGAGCCACACATGCGCAGCCACCTTTCTAAATCCTAAAAGTTCATCACTCACTGTCAGGACTTGGAGTACTGGATTTGGGGCACTCTCCATTAATTTCTATGAATTTTGTAGCTCCCATAATGAATGAAGTGAACTGCTCACGCATGGCTACTTTTCTGTCTCCCATCATTAAGATCGGAGCTCTGTTGTAAGAGAAGTGGGGCCTGTGTCTATTGGACATTTGTGGCACATCCCAACAAAATGTCATAAATATCATGATGGGACAACTTCTATACACCTTCAATAACTGTCAGATGAACTAACTTTTCCTTCCATAGCCCCGATCACTCACATGCTCAGTCAGGAGAGAGGACTTGATAAAATCCTTTGGTGGAAGCTTATTTCACAAATTATCAGGTTTTGCGATTCTACATATGCGATCCTTCTTTCTCCCCTATAATAGTTTGAGCAGGTTTATCCAACGTTGCTGCTACTCATATGGGCACCTTTAGACCTCCACCTATCAGATAGTGATGGAATGATCTTGCTAGTGTATATGTCACTATTGTGTTGGTGCAAAGATAGTACAGAAAATACTCAGACATAGGGCAAGAGATTCATACTGCAGGTGCCAATGGTGGATAAGCAGGGTGGAAGCAAAAGGCCAGCCGAGAGAGGCAAGGAGGAACAATTGTTGATAAAATGAATAATATATCTTTATGTAAAAGTGGAGCACTCCTTTAATCCTTCTACTGATTATCGCGATGTGCACTTAGGCAGGTGGAAAAGTCCAATACTACATTGTTCTTCATACCTCTTTGTGTAATCTGCTCCCTCTTTTAACGGTCTTTTCAGATTCTGGCCCCGATTCATTAAAATCAATGATTTTACCGCTGGTCTGTGTTGAAGTCAGATGCTCCTGATTCATTAACAAGCTCCAAGTTCTTCGCCACAAATATTACTCTGGTCAAGGACTGGAGTCAGATTTCTGGTGAAAGAACTGCCACAGCTCGTTATGAATTAAATGAGATTTGGCATCAATTCCCCTTTGCACCAATGTCCCACCCAGCTCTACCCATTTTGGCAGAGCTGGGTGAAGCTGTAGTGAAAATGCTAAAAGTAGCAAAATTTTACCAACTCCACACTGCGCAAAAATTTTGCATCTTTTCAGAGCGAGTTACGCTGGCGTAATCACTTTGATGAATCAGGATCTATATTTCTTTTTTTCCTTTCTTCCTGTTTCGAAATTTCTATTCTAAGTAAGTCCAAGTCGCTGCTCCTCCATTCCAAGAAAATGTTTAAAATATAATAAAACAGGGGGAGTGATTACAGCTCTGTGTAGTGAGCAATGACTGGAAGAGAGCAGCTACAGGGGAAATATAATTTCATCTTCTCCCTGCAGCCTTATTTCCAATTAATTACCTTCATATTCTTAAATTAAAGATTAAATTATTTATTTTTTTATCTACTGATTATTACTAGGGCTGCAGGTTAATGCTATTTTTTGGTGACAGTTTCCCTTTAAAGGAACACTAAACTGAGAACTGAATTAATATATTCTGTTTGTTTGCAGCATTTTCTTCATGATCCCGAAACAGTCAGTCTTGTAAAGATTGTGCTGAGAACACAAGGGTTAATAACCTGCTGATCTTTTCCATCTTGCTGGATTTTTTTGTGAATTTTAGAAATGTTTAGAAATGTGTGGATCATATATTGGGCACACATATTGGAACATATAAAGTGTATCATGCTCAGAGTCATACTGACTGGGTCTATCATGCTCAGGATCATACTGGGTCTACCATGCTCAGTATCTTTTTTATTTTTAATTTATTTATTTTAATAATTTATATAGCGCCATTAATTTCCACAGTGCTCTACAGACATCATCTGTCCCCATTGGGGCTCACAATCTAAATTCCCTATCAGTATGTCTATGGAGTATGGGAGGAATTCGAAGAACCTGGAGGAAACCCACACAAACACAGGGAGAACATACAGACTCCTTGCAGATGTTGTCCTTGGTGGGATTTGAATTCATGACTACAGCGCTGCAAAGCAACAGTGCTAACCACTGAGCCACCGTGCTGGGTCTATCATGCTCAGGATCTTACTGGGACTCTAATTCTCAGGATCATATTGAGTCTATCATGCTCTTGATCATGCTGGGTCTTTTATGCTTAGGACCATAATGGGTCTATCATTCTGAGGTACATACTGGCTCTGTCACGATCAGGATCATACTGGGTCTATTATGCTCAGTGTCTTACTGGGTCTATCATGCTCAGGATCATGCTTGGTCTATGATACTTAGGATGAAACTGGGTCTCTCATGCTCAGTACCTTACTGGGTCTACCATGTTTCATACTGGGTCTATGATGCTCAGAATCATACTGGGTCTATCATATTCATGATGATACTGGGTCTATCATACTCATGATGATACTGGGTCTATCATGCTCGGTATCATACTAGGTCTATCAACAGGATCCTACTGGGTCTGACTGTCATGATCAAATTATACTGGGTCTATTGAGCTCAGTATCATGCTAGGTCTGTCATTCTCAGGATCCTACTGGGTCTATAATGATCAGCATCATACTCGGTCTATTTTGCTCAGTATCATACTAGGTTTGTCATTCTAAGGTTCCTACTGGGTCTATCATGATGAGGATCCTATTGGGTCTATCATGCTCAGGTTTATACTGGGTCTATCATGCTTAGGATCATACTGGGTCTATTATGCTTAGGATCATACTGGGTCTATGATGCTCAGGATCCTACTTGGTCTATTATGATCAGGATCCTATTGGGTCTATCATGCTCTGGATCATACTGGGTCTATCATGCTCAGGATCATACTGGGTCTATCATGCTCAGGATCATACTGGGTCTATGATGCTCAGGATCATACTGGGTCTATCATATTCAGAATCCTACTGGGTCTATCATGCTCAGGATCCTACTGGGTCTATCATGCTCAAGATCCTATTGGGTCTATCATGCTCAGGATCATACTGGGTCTATCATATTCAGAATCCTACTGGGTCTAGCACGCTCAGAATTCTACTGGGTCTATCATGCTTAGGATCCTACTGGATATACTGTATCATGCTCAGGATCCTACTGGGTCTATCATGCTCACGATCCTACTGGGTCTATCATGATCAGGATCCTACTGGGTCTATCATGATCAGGATCCTACTGGGTCTATCATGATCAGGATTCTACTGGGTCTATCATGATCAGGATCCTACTGGGTCTATCATCTATCATGCTCAGGATCCTACTGGGTCTATCATGCTCAAGATCCTATTGGGTCTATCATGCTCAGGATCATACTGGGTCTATCATATTCAGAATCCTACTGGGTCTATCATGCTCAGGATCCTACTGGGTCTATCATGATCAGGATTCTACTGGGTCTATCATGATCAGGATCCTACTGGGTCTATCATGCTCAGGATCCTACTGGGTCTATCATGCTCGGGATCCTTTCAGATGACTTTTCAGTAGAATGTAACTGTAATACAGTATCCATTAATTTACTATACCTATAGCCTTTGCATGTGGAGGTTTTACCCTATAAATCTGACAGAATAAAAACAGTTGTTTCAGTCCCAATGGACACTGTTTTTTGGTAGAATTATTCCATAAAATAATTGACCGATACAATATCGTTCCTGTGACTTCCTAAAAAGGCTCCAAAAGACTGTAAAAGTTTTTAGCTTTTCTGGAAACTCTGAGCCTGTAGCTGTAGTTGGGGGTGAAAAGAGAGAAGTCAGGTCAGAAGCCCTATTGCCTAAAGGACCCAAAGGACTTCTTACTCCATAAAAAGGCCCAATTACTATAAACGGCTTATGGCAGTAAGTAAAGTAAAATCTCTTCTCATCGCTACTCGAGCCTTACACCCACTTTACGTTTGTTTTTTTACTTTTTTACATCAGCATTATAATAAGAGAGGTTTATCATTTTTACATTTGGTTACAAGAAACTTTGCAAAACTTTTTCAGCTGTTGCATCCCTTGTCTTTTCTTCCATTGAAAGTGAAGATATACAAGATGCCATAATACTCCTTTCTCTCCGGCTCGGAGTAAAGATTTTTTAAATAAATAAATACATTTATGTTGGGCATTTACTACTTGAAGGGCTAATGATTATTGACTGCCCTCCAGCAGGCATCAGGGAGTCTAGCCCGAGGCCTTTCCACTAGCCCCGAAACATGCCGAATGTTAACACATGTTTCCAGATTCTGGCAGGGATTGGACACAAACAAGACAGTCAGAATGGACCATTTAGTGTACAAGTCAATATGACAGATCCCTGCTTAATACAAGGAAGGCAAAAATTCTCATCTTATTGAAAAAGGCAGAAGAGCCTGGGGTGTTTTTGCTTTGTGATTCTGCAGCAAAAAGTGGGTTGTGTCAATATAAGTCTATGTCACCGGCTCACAGCTGCCACGCTGAACTGACCTTGTAAGCTCCATACACCGAGCCCTTAAATGTCTAATTCTTCTCTAATGTTCACTCCATGAAGTGAGAGGAGCATGGAAGGAAGCCAAACGACTGTACCTTCTACTCTCAGCCCGTGATTAAAGAAAGTTATGAAAAGTAATGTCATTATTTGTAAATATGGGAATCTGTACTTAAAATATATCTTTTTCTCTTAAGTTTAGTGCACTCTTACATTTGGTGTATATTAATGGGTAAATCTTCATATCAGCACCATTTATTAAATGCTGAAATAAAATTGAATATTATACTTCAGAGCTGCACTCACTATTCTGCTGGTGCAGTCACTGTGTACATACATTACATTACTTATCCTGTACTGATCATGAGTTACATCCTGTATTATACTCCAGAGCTGCACTCACTATTCTGCTGGTGCAGTCACTGTGTACATACATTACATTACTGATCCTGTACTGATCCTGAGTTATATCCTGTATTATACTCCAGAGCCGCACTCACTATTCTGCTGGTATAGTCACTGTGTACATACATTGCATTACTGATCCTGAGTTACCTCCTGTATTATAACCCAGAGCTGCACTTACTATTCTGCTGTTGCAGTCACTGTGTACATACATTACATTACTGATCCTGTACTGATCCTGAGTTCCATCCTGTATTATACTCCAGAGCTGCACTCACTATTCTGCTGGTGCAGTCACTGTGTACATACACTGCATTACAGATCCTGAGTTACATCCTGTATTATACTCCAGAGCTGCACTCACTATTCTGCTGGTGCTGTCACTGTGTACATACATTACATTACAGATCCTGAGTTACATCCTGTATTATACTCCAGAGCTGCACTCACTATTCTGCTGGTGCAGTCACTGTGTACATACATTACATTACTGATCCTGTACTGATCCTGAATTACATCCTGTATTATATCCCAGAGATGAACTCACTATTCTGCTGTATAGTCACTGTGTACATACATTACATTACTGATCCTGTACTGATCCTGAGTTATATCCTGTATTATACCCCAGAGCTGCACTCACTTTTCTGCAGGTGCAGTCACTGTGTACATACATTACATTACTGATCCTGTACTGATCCTGAGTTACATCCTGTATTATAACCAAGAGCGGCACTTACTATTCTGCTGGTGCAGTCACTGTGTACATGACTCGCCCCCTGGGCCGTGGGGCACTCGGATCCGGGCAATAGGGAGACGATGGGGGTAGTAGTGGCGACCCGGTTCCGTGGCTCAGGGTGGTCAGGCCAATGGTAGTCTGCTATGTTCTGCTGATAATGTCCGACTACGCCACCCGTGGATTTGCGGTTATTAGGAACCGCCACTGCATGCAGACCGCTGGGGCTGATGAGGTGTGCAGCTAGGGTAATGTGACTCCCCACGAGAAGAGTGCGGCCCCAGGGCAGTATAGTGGATGGTGGGAGTGATGATAGTGAGAGTCCCAGTGATGATAGTGCTGGAGGAGCAAGGAGCACACAGACAACAGGTTGCAGTCCAGGGTCTTTACTAAAACAGGTAAATTGACCCACAAACAGTCCCAGCTAGGAGGGGACCTGGATGTCTGAGAGCAACGGGGAAATTGGCCCTGGTCAGGGTGAGGGTGTAGGCCTACCGTGCTTTCTGCGCTCCTTCTGGCTATCTCCTCTTTATAGGGTAACAGCCCACGTTTCCAAGCTTTCCGTGTATTCTCGCCTGTATGGCCTGCGACGTGGGTTCCTTTCTGCTCCCAGCCTTGTACGGCTTTACTGGTCCCTTCGGTTGTGGCAGGGCCTCCAGGCTTCTTAGGCCAAGGAATGTACAGTCCCTTGCGGACTGGTTCTCTGCTGGGGGATGTGGAATCCTTCCAGCCTCAGACACCAAAGTCTGGTAGATTAAGTCCTCTTTCTGCCAAGACAGGCTCTCTTCGCCTCTTGTCTCTGGCTTGTGGCTCTCCTCCTGCCACACTTCCTCTTAGGTTACAATGCAACTTTCTGTCCCTGCTCCACTCTGGGACACGTCTCAAAGCTGAGACAGGCAATCCAGTTCTCTCTAACCCTGCTCTCAGTACCAGCTTTAATAGGGGCAGCCTGCTCCCCCTACTGGCCTGAGACAGGAGGCATTGCATGCTAATGTTCCCCTGACCAGAGAACCTCCCCCTTGCTCTCAGACACAGCTTTATTACACTTGTGGCATCCAGGTCAGGGTGACACATTCCCCCCTAGTGAAATTTAGTACTCCGGGACTAAACAATAAACAAAGATAATATACATAACAATAAAACATTAATAGACAGACGACGCACAAATTGAGTTCTTAAGGTCACAGTGTGGCCTGTGACCGGGTGTCCATATCACCCGCACAACGGGGAGCCTTAACCAGGTGGGGGTCTGTCCTACCCCAAGTCCTTCACAGTCTTAGTTCATTCCTGGGTTAAGCTCCGAACGCAGTCCATGCAAGGTCCCGGTTATAAAAAGTCCATAACCTTTGAGTCCTTACGGTAGCTGCAAGAAACTGAAACAGAGTATTACCAAACATGCATGTAACTTTGCAAACCTTTCAACATTTGGCAACAGGGTTATTTACAATTTTAGTACACTCTATATTCTCCAGCGAGCGGGTATCTGCCCCTTTGTGCTCCTGGTTGACCTACGTAGCCCACTGTCTGGTGGTGGACCAACCTGGCTTTCCCCACTAGTGTTAGGGGTACAGCTACCAGCTGGGTGTACAGGTAGGGCAGGCAGCTGTCTGCGGGTCCTTTGGCTTACCGCAGGCATGGCAGGCTCACTGTCAGCAGAGGGTTGACTCTCCTGGGCTGCTGGAACAGGCTCTTCTGCCTCTGGAACCGCTTGCTCCTCTTCACCTTCCGGCTCTGGTGTTGGTTGTTGCTGTGCCGGTTGCAGGAAATGCAGGACAGGTACCACTATGGCATCATTTATGCGAGTCCAGGACTGAGGGAACTCTCCGAGAACGGTGCTGATCATTTCTTCCTTGTCCTCTGCGGGTTCAAGGTCACTCTGATCCTCTTCTGCACTACGGAGTTGCTCGGGGCACCTTTTGAGGTGGTCTCTGGAGACGACACTAGTGGTTTCTCCTCCGTCCTTGGTGATTACGCACACCTTTGGGTTGTCGTGGTCAGACTGCAGTACGGTGTAGGGTTCCCTTTCCCACTGGTCGTCCAACTTATGTAGCCTTCTTTTTCGCTTTAGGACTTGCTCACCAGGTTCTAGGGTACTAGCAGGAGCGTGTTGATTGAAGAGTCTTTCTTGCTTCTCTCTCACCTGGGCCAGGCTCTTCTCCACACTCTCCTGTACCTTCTTGTACTGCAGTTGCCTTTCCGTATCCCAGTCCGCATCCGGGGAGGTGTCCTCAGGTATTTGGACTCCCATCTCCAGGTCTACGGGCAGCTTACCCGGTCTGGCTCGCATCAGGTAAGCCGGGGTGCAGTTTGTAGCGTTCACCGGGATATTGTTGTACATGTCTATCAGGTCCGGCAGTTTTTCTGGCCACAGGCTGCGTTCCTCCAGGGGCAACGTCTTCAGGAGATCAATGACTATATTGTTCATCTTCTCACACATCCCGTTGGTTTGAGGGTGGTAAGGCGTTGTCCGTATTTTCTTACAGCCATAGAGGTTGCAGAACTCCTGGAAGATTTCAGCCTCGAACGCTGGACCCTGGTCTGTCAGGACCTGTTCCGGATACCCGTGTGGACGGCAGAAGTATTGCTGGAAGGCTCTGGCCGCTGTTTGGGCTGTCAAGTCCTTTACCGGGACCACCACTAGAAAACGGGAATAGTGGTCCACGATTGTCAGGGCATAGATGTATCCTGACCGGCTGGGAGCCAATTTGACATGGTCCAGAGCTACCAGCTCAAGAGGCTGCGTGGTGACGATGGGCCTCAAGGGTGTCTTCTGGCTGGTACGGTCCTTCCTCCTTAGGTGACAAGGGCCACAATCTCTGCACCATTTTTCCACAGCTCCTCTCATGCCGAACCAAAAGAACCTTCCTCTTAGTAGGAACTCCAGTTTCTTCCAACCGAAGTGTCCCGCTCTGTCATGGTAAGCTCCCAGGACCATAGCTGCATCTCGCCTTGGGACCACGACTTGCCAGGTCAGCTCGTGCGTCCGGTGGTTGACAATCCTTCTGCACAACTTGCCTTCGTAGAGGAACAGCTTGCTCTTCTCCTTCCATAGCTGCTTGGCTTCCTCTGGGGCATCTGGATCTAGGCGGGCGTCTTCCCGGGTCAGCAGATCTTTCACCAGGCGGACAGCAGGGTCACTATCTTGGGTTTCGGCCCAGCTGTGGTGAGGTAGGGGATTCATCATCACAGTTGTTAGATCCTCCTCCTTCACGCGGTGAGAGTGTTGAGCGGCTCCATACCGGTGAAACGCGGGGAGTTCTACCTCTTCCAGCTCTTCTGGGTCTTCGTCACCTTCAGGTAAGTGAGGCATCCTTGATAGGGCGTCCGCGTTGGCGTTGGTTTTGCCTGCCCGGTACTTGATCACGAAGTCATAGTTGGAAAGACGGGCCATCCACCGCTGTTCCAGGGCACCCAGTCTTGCATTGTCCAGGTGTGTCAACGGGTTGTTGTCCGTGTACACGGTGAACTTTGCGGAGGCCAGGTAATGCTTGAAGTGTTCCGTCACGGCCCACACCACCGCCAAGAATTCTAGCTTGAAGGAGCTGTAATTCTCCGGGTTCCTCTCGGTGGGCCTCAGCTTCCGGCTGGCGTATGCGATCACCCGTTCTCTGCCCTGTTGGTTTTGGGACAGTACGGCTCCCAGGCCCACATTACTGGCATCTGTGTGGAGAATGAAAGGCTGGCCGTAATCAGGGTAGGCCAGGATCTCATCCCCCGTGAGGACCATCTTTAGCTGGCGGAAGGACTCCTCTTCCGGTTTATCCCACTTGAAGGGTGGCTTCTGACTCCTGGACTTAGACTGTCCGATCAGGAGGTCCTGCCATCTTAGTGAACCCGGGGATGAACCTTCGGTAGTAGCCTACCAACCCGAGAAACTGTCTCACCTCTTTGATGTTCGAGGGGCTTGGCCAGCTCTTGATTGCCGTGACCTTGTCAGGGTCGGGGGCCACCCCTTCCGCGCTTACCACGTGCCCTAGGTACTGGACCTTTGGTTTCAGCAGGTGGCACTTCGATGGTTTCACCTTCAGGCCATAGCCTGCCAGGGCTTCGAACACCTCAGCCAGGTGCTTGAGATGGTCCTCGTAGGTCTTCGAATAGACGATCACGTCGTCCAGGTAAAGGAGGACCGTCTCGAAGTTTCGGTGCCCTAGACAGCATTCCATCAGCCGCTGGAAGGTCCCTGGTGCGTTGCAGAGCCCGAAAGGCATACAGTTGAATTCGCTCAGTCCCATCGGGGTGGTGAAGGCGGTCTTCTCCTTGTCAGCCTCTGCCACAGGAACCTGCCAGTACCCGCTAGTAAGGTCCAAAGTAGAAAAGAAGTTAGCAGATTTTAGTGCGGCTAAAGACTCTTCTATTCTAGGCAGCGGATATGCGTCTTTGTGGGTGATACGGTTGATTTGTCTATAGTCCACGCACATTCTCATGGTGCCGTCTTTCTTTTTGACCAGAACCAAGGGGGCTGCCCAGGGGCTACAGCTGTCTCTAATGACCCCAGCTTCTTTCATCTCCCTTAGCATACCCTTGGCGTTCTGATAATGTGCAGGGGGTACAGGTCTGTGCCTCTCTTTTATTGGTGGGTGGCTCCCTGTGGGGATGTGGTGTTCTATCCCTTTTACTCTGCCGAAGTCTAGCGGGTGCTTACTAAAGACTCTCTCGTACTCCCGTACCACCCGGTAGACTCCTTGTTTTTGGTGCAGGGGAGTGGAGTCAGCACCCACGTGGAGTTTCTGGCACCAGTCCTCCTTTTGTTTCTGGGAGCCATTACCCTCCGCCTGTGGAGATGGAGGCAAGGGTTCCACGGCCCTGATAGCTTGGTGTTCGACGACAAACAGTTTGGCGAGTGTAGCGTACCTGGGTAAGTGTACTTCCCTCTCCCCAATGTTGAGGATGCGGACGGGCACCCTCCCATGACGGACATCAACCACCCCCCGGGCTGTCAAAATGGTGGGCCTGCTGTCTGAGTACACGGGTTCTACCATGACTTGGTAGTCTCTACCTCTCAACCCGATTGCAGTCCGACACCAGATCATCATTTCACTTTTGGGAGGCATGGAAATGGGGAATGGATCACTGAGTCTTACGCTACCGATCTCACCACCAGACAGTTCTACCTGCTGCCGTCTCATCAGGGCTTTTATCTCCTTGTTGAGGACTCTCTGTTGGCTGGAACTAGCATTCACTGCCACCTGTTGTAGAATTACAATTACTTCTGAAAGACAATTTTCAATTATGTTAGTACCCACAGTTATTTTAGGGTGACTTTCATGACGGTCAATGTCCACAATAATCACTCCCTGTGCCGGCAGTTCAACTTTACCAATTTTAATGGTCATCTCCTTGAACCCCATCTGCGGCACGGGTAAGCCATTACTGGCGATGATGCTCAAGTTACTGTCTGGATACCGTGTGATATCAGCATCAGTCCAATACTGCTTAAAAAGTACATAAGGGATTGTGGTTACTTGCGACCCAGTATCCAGCAAGGCGCTCATGGGGATACCGTCCAGCACCACGGGTAAAACCGGGCGCCCCCCAACGTACTTATCACGCCAATTATAAGGGCCTGGTGATCTTATGCCTGGGGGTCGGCCCTCTGCCCCAGGTTGGACCCGTTTAAATTACAGTACCTGGAAATGTGTCCGGGCTGGTTGCATCGACGGCAAATGGGCTGTCCATCCTCTGCGTAGCGGTCTGTGGGCCTCCCTCGGAACGACGGGATCCTCCTCTGTCGACGCCACGGGACATCCTCCGGACTTGAAGCCAGCTTGATGGGTCTTGACGGGTCCACTTGCAACGCCTGGACGGTCCTGGTCAACGCCGCGACGCTCCTGGTCAGCTCCTGGACTTGGTGGTGCAGGCCTTTCGACGGGGCTTGGTTCAGGGCCTGTGCATCAGCCTCCACGGAGTCCATAGAGGAGGGCGCCACCTCCTGGTGGTAGGTGATAGCAGGGCGCCGGGGGTTTATAGCGCCACTGGTTGCAGATTCACGGAGCACCCTTATGGCCCTGTCCTTAAATTGGGCAAAGGTCAGGTCGGGGTTCTGGAAGAACATGAGGCGCAGCTGGGCCCTGTGGGCGCTGGACAGCAGACCCTCTATGAATTGTTCTGTTAGCAGCTTATCGGTTTCCTGCACACTGCCAGGGTCAGTTTGTTGAATAGTCCTCAAGGCTTCCTGCAGATTTAGGGCATAGTCTCTGATGCTGTCCTGTGCCCGCTGCTTACATCCATAGAACCTCATTTTAATTTCAGCGTAGGTACGTGTATCAAAGGTACCCCGCAGCCGGGCCAGAATACCCTTCACAGTCCCTTTCTCCTCAGTGGGCCATGATTTTACCTCCCTTTGGGCTGCGCCAGTTAACTGCCCCGTTAGTATGCTAATCCTCTGTTCCTCTGTCAGGGGGTAAACTTGGAACAAACTATACAGTCTTTCCTTGAAGTCAGTTAGGGCATGGGGCTCCCCTGAGTATTTGGGCAGCCAGGCCGCTCCAGGGATGTACGGCAGGGAAAAGGGCATCACCGCTGCTGCAGCTGCGTTGGTGGTAGTGGTCGCCTCTGTGTCCGACATCTTTCTACCCCCCTAGTGGACCGTGGCCTACCTTCCGACGATCCTCTTCTGTAGGCCGCGGCTCCGCTGCTGCTGCTATGGACGAGGACCTGGCGTCGCGTCCTGATGACGTCAGCGTCGCTCTCGCTCCCTTCCAGGACCTTGCGCAGCGTAGGTGCGTGGGACGGAGCTTCGGGTCTCGCGCGGTTTTGACGTCCACGCCCCTCTTCTTCCCGCGCGGCGTCCTGAAGATGGCGTCCGATGGCGGGAAGCAGCTGCGGATGGCGGGAAGACAGCAGAAGACGGCGGGAAACGGTCCAAGATGGCGTCTGATGGCGGGAATCGGCTCCAGATGGCGGGAAACGACTCCGGACGGCGGGAAACTTCGCCACAGGTAAGTTACAAAAGTCTTTTTCAGGCACGCAGTACCCGGTGGTTGCGGGCACGAAATCCTGCCGACTACGCCAAAGCTGACTCGCCCCCTGGGCCGTGGGGCACTCGGATCCGGGCAATAGGGAGACGATGGGGGTAGTAGTGGCGACCCGGTTCCGTGGCTCAGGGTGGTCAGGCCAATGGTAGTCTGCTATGTTCTGCTGATAATGTCCGACTACGCCACCCGTGGATTTGCGGTTATTAGGAACCGCCGCTGCATGCAGACCGCTGGGGCTGATGAGGTGTGCAGCTAGGGTAATGTGACTCCCCACGGGAAGAGTGCGGCCCCAGGGCAGTATAGTGGATGGTGGGAGTGATGATAGTGAGAGTCCCAGTGATGATAGTGCTGGAGGAGCAAGGAGCACACAGACAACAGGTTGCAGTCCAGGGTCTTTACTAAAACAGGTAAATTGACCCACAAACAGTCCCAGCTAGGAGGGGACCTGGACGTCTGAGAGCAACGGGGAAATTGGCCCTGGTCAGGGTGAGGGTATAGGCCTACCGTGCTTTCTGCGCTCCTTCTGGCTATCTCCTCTTTATAGGGTAACAGCCCACGTTTCCAAGCTTTCCGTGTATTCTCACCTGTATGGCCTGCGACGTGGGTTCCTTTCTGCTCCCAGCCTTGTACGGCTTTACTGGTCCCTTCGGTTGTGGCAGGGCCTCCAGGCTTCTTAGGCCAAGGAATGTACAGTCCCTTGCGGACTGGTTCTCTGCTGGGGGATGTGGAATCCTTCCAGCCTCAGACACCAAAGTCTGGTAGATTAAGTCCTCTTTCTGCCAAGACAGGCTCTCTTCGCCTCTTGTCTCTGGCTTGTGGCTCTCCTCCTGCCACACTTCCTCTTAGGTTACAATGCAACTTTCTGTCCCTGCTCCACTCTGGGACACGTCTCAAAGCTGAGACAGGCAATCCAGTTCTCTCTAACCCTGCTCTCAGTACCAGCTTTAATAGGGGCAGCCTGCTCCCCCTACTGGCCTGAGACAGGAGGCATTGCATGCTAATGTTCCCCTGACCAGAGAACCTCCCCCTTGCTCTCAGACACAGCTTTATTACACTTGTGGCATCCAGGTCAGGGTGACACATACATACATTACATTACTGATGCTGTACTGATCCTGAGTTACATCCTGTATTATACTCCAGAGCTGCACTCACTATTCTGCTGGTGCAGTCACTGTGTACATACATTACATTACTGATCCTGAGTTACATCCTGTATTATACTCCAGAGCTGCACTCACTATTCTGCTGGCGCAGTCACTATGTACATACATTACATTATTTATCCTGTACTTGTTCTGAGTTACATCCTGTATTATACTCCAGAGCTGCACTCACTATTCTGCTGGTGCAGTCACTGTGTACATACATAATTTATTAAAAAAGAAAAACTGAAATATCACATGGTCATAAGTATTCAGACCCTTTGCTCAAATACTCATATTTAAGTCACATGCTGTCCATTTCCTTGTGATCCTTTGTGAGATGGTTCTACTCCTTCATTGGATTCCAGCTGTGTTTAATTAAACTGATAGGACTTGGTTTGGAAAAGGACACACCTGTCTATATAAGACCTCACAGCTCACAGTGCATGTCAGACCAAATGAGAATCATGAGCTCTAAGGAACTGCCCAAGGAGCTCAGAGACAGAATTGTGGCAAGGCACAGATCTGGCCAAGGTTACAAAAGAATTTCTGCATTACTCAAGGGTCCTAAGAGCACAGTGGCCTCCATAATCCTTAAATGAAAGAAGTTTGGGACCACCAGAAGTCTTCCTGGACCTTGCCGTCCAGCCAAACTGAGCTATCATGGGAGAAGAGCCTTGGTGAGAGAAGTAAAGAAGAACACCAAGATCACTGTGTTTGAGCTCCAGAGATGCAGTAGGGAGATGGGACAAAGTTCCACAAAGTCAACTATCACTGCAGCCCTCCACCAGTCAGGCCTTTATGGCAGAGTGGCCTGACGGAAGCCTCTCCTCAGTGCAAGACATATGAAAGCCCACCTAGAGTTTGCTCAAAAACACATGAAAGACTCCCAGACTATAAGAAATAAGATTCTCTGGTCTGATGAGACAAAGATAGAACTTTTTGGTGATAATTCTAATCGGTATGTGTGGAGAAAACCAGGCACTGCTCATCACCTGCCCAATACAATCCCAACAGTGAAACATGGTGGTGGCAGCATCCTGCTATGGGGGTGTTTTTCAGCTGCAGGGACAGGATGACTGGTTGAAATTGAAGGACACACGAATGCAGCCAAGTACAGAGATATCCTGGATGAAAACCTCTTTCAAAGTGCTCTGGACCTCAGACTGGCTGAAGGTTCACCTTCCAACAAGACAATGACCCTAAGCACACAGCTAAAATAACAAAGGAGTGGCTTCAGAACAACTCTGTAACCATTCTTGACTGGCCCAGCCAGAGCCCTGACCTAAACCCGATTGAGCATCTCTGGAGAGACCTGAAAATGGCTGTCCACCAACGTTCACCATCCAACTTGACGGAACTGGAGAGGATCTGCAAGGAAGAATGGCAGAGGATCCCCAAATCCAGGTGTGAAAAACTTGTTGTATCATTCCCAAGAAGATTCATGGCTGTACTAGCTCAAAAGGGGGCTTCTACTCAATACTGAGCATACTGAGCAAAGAGTCTGAATACTTATGATCATGTAATATTTCCGTTTTTCTTTTTTAATAAATTTGTAAAAATTTCTACAATTCGGTTTTTTTTCAGTCAAGATGAGGCGCAGAGTGTACTTTAATGAGAAAATTAGAATTACCTAATAGCTGCAATGAAACAAAGAGTGAAAAATTTAAAGGGGTCTGAATACTTTCCGTACCCACTGTATGCTCTAAGATTTCTCATTTATTTCTATTTTCTACAGCAGTAATGCTATTCAAATTTCATATATTTCATGTTTGCATAATTAGCGTAACAGTGTGCTGCTTTGTTTGTTAGTGTTCTTAGGAAAAATTGTGAGTGATCCGCTCCATGGATGAGAAGCCCCCACACGTGAATGGTCTTTGGATGTTTTACTGTTAGCATGACACAAGATGGTACTGACGCGCCCCCGGGGCACTGGGGTACTCGGCAGCCGGGCCTATGGATGCTGGGGGGAGTATGTCCCAGTGGCTGGCCCGGTCCGTGGCCCAGGTCGGTCAACCAAAAAGGGGATTGTAACTTGGATAGAAAATAAAAATAAAGTAAATAGTTTGTGACGCCACCTATGGTACCTGGTAAGGTTTACCAGCGCTGCTGCAGACCTCCGGGGGGTGATGGAATGGCAGCTGAGGTGTTTCTGCTCCACACAGGTGGAGCGGGCCCCCGGGGCAGTGTGGAGTTTGGTGGGTGGTGATGCTGGGACTTGTAGTGCAGGTGGGATGGCGCAGCAGGAGTAACTGACAGAGACAGGGGATTCGCTTCAATACCTTTACTGATGCGGATGTCAGGTACGGTCCAGGGTACTCAGTAGGATGGGTGCACTTCAGGACTTCTCCTTAGTGAGTGGGTATACGGCCTCCTGGTCCATGTCTGCCTCTCTGTATGCTCCTGGCCAGCCTGCAACTGGGCCTAGCTTATGTGTCGTGCTGTTCCTTCACCTGTCGCTCGGTAGTAGGACCTTCTGCTGGCAACCACTATCCCTGGTCGCCGGGGCCTTCGTGGTTCCTGGTCCTGTGATGGGTTTAGCTTCAGGTCTGCCAGGGACTTGTAGTCCTCCTGGAATGCCGGTGATCCCTACTGGGTATAAAGGACCCTGTAGGCGCGGACCCGGTGTCCGGTTTGTATCTTCGGGGTGAGCCTTATGATGCTCCTCTGCCCCTTTCAACTCCTCTCTCCTCTACTCCTTGCCGTCGGCCACACTTGGGGCCTTCAGAACTCAGTAGCAGACGTGCTGCATCTTCGCTGCTCTCTGCGTCAGCATGCTCTCAGACTCTCTGGCTCTGTCTGACTGACTGAACTGCCTGGCTCCACCCTCCATATATATATATATCCCTAACGGGCTCCCTCTGGTGGTATGAGGTGGAAGGGTGGAGGTGTTTGTATGTAGTGAGGGCCTCTTGTGGAGAAGTCCATCCATGCACACTGGGTCCTGTGGTACCTGTGAACAGCAGGGTGCCACAGTACTGTAGCACTCACCTAATTTTCACCAAACAACCATTTTGATGTCCCAAAAAGACTGAAGGGGTTTCATCTGAGAAAATAACTTTTCCCCAGTCCTCTGCAGTCCAATCCTTTTACTTCTTGCAGAATTTTAGTTTGTTCTGTCTATTTGTCTGATATTTTTCTTGGAGAGAAGTATCTTTTTTGCTTCTCTTCTTGACATCAGGCTAGCCTTCAAAAGACTTTGCCTTACAGAGCGTGCAGATGCACTGACAGCTGCCTGCTGCCATAACAGAGCAAGCTCTGCACTGGTGTTGAACTCATCCCTTAGAAGAATCCTCATTAAGAGTCGGTCCTGGCACTTGCTGGACTTTCTTGGGCCCCCTGAATCCTTCTTCATAGCACTTGAGCCTCTCTTTTTGAAGTTCATGATGATCAAAGAAATTGTTGATTCATGGGCAATCTTACACGCAGCAATGTTCTTGCCTGTAAAACCCTTTTGATGCAAAGCAATGATGACTGCACTTGTTTTCTTGGAGGTAACCATGGTTAACAGAAGAAAACAATTATTTCAACTGCCAACCCACTATTAAAGCAACCAGCCTGCTCATATAATTCAAGCAGCATGACAGAGTAATATCAGCTGCCTTGCCCTCATTAACACTTTCTTCTGAGCTAAAAAGAAAATCAGTTAAATAATGTAAGCAGGTCATTTTGTGGCAGGACTTAAATTCTGCAGGAATGTGTTTTTGCGATTAACTTAGTTCTCATGGCAAGAAATGGCTGCAGTTTCTTGCAAAACCATCTAATCACTCTTCATAAAAACAATCAGTTCATGCAAATTATCACTATAAAAACTGAACCAGCAAACTTTGTGAAAACCAATACCTGTATTGGTCTCAAAATGTTTGGCCACAGCTATAGGTGGGTTGGGTCCTCCAAAGTGTGAGATGCTCTTTCTTGTCCCTCAGGCTATTATATATGGGTTTTTGGCTAGAGAAAACATTTTATGTCATCACAATTCCCTAATAGTGTGTTTAAGTTGTCGAATTTAAAATTGAAAACCAGAAAACAAAAAATGGACGTCATCTCATAATATAATGGTGTATATATTGTAAGGAACCAGGAAGATCCAGCTGAACAAATCTTCTAAAATCCTATTGGGTCATACAAAAAATATTTTTCTGCTATATATTGTAAGGTTTCAGCTCTTTGGTAGCCACTTAGATACGCACTGGCACAGGGTTTTAAAATCAAAACAGCATAAGGTTTATTGTTTATCATAAACTTTACAGCTCCAAAATGAAAACAGTCCTTTCTTCAGTACAAATGAATAACATGAACTGTCCTTTCTTCAGGCGTAATGAAACAAAGTAAATGTGGCCGCCTCACTAATCTTGGTATTCCAGGCAGTTTCCAGGCAGTTCCAGTTCAAGCAGTTTAAATGTGTTCACCAAACAAACACCGTAGTTCAGCTCCGACTCAAACTTCACTCTGCTGAGTTAACCCAACTTACTTTTATTAGGACTGTAAGCTCTTGGATGGATTATGGGAATGACCTTTACCACCCAAAATCTTTTGGTTGTTCCTAAATCTGGGACCCAAGATCCAGTCAAATTAAAACTCTCTCAGGAGCCTAGTGTTAGTGGTACAGACTTTACATTACTTTACTTTACATTACTGAGGCCAACCACCTCGGTGGCACATATTTGCCATTCTGGATCTTACCTTCTGCTTTCTTACAATATTAGGATTCAGTTAATGTGCTGAAGGGATGCTAGTCATGGCTTTTGGACTTTTCTCTATTTTGTTCAATATATTCATCCAGTCTGAATTATTGCAGCCATTTGTCTTACTGGTTTGACAATATCAAGATCATCATGACTAGCTAACTGTGAGAAAAGGCTACATTAGTTCAACTACAAAGCATGAAGAACATGACAGATGGTGTGAACTGGTACACTGTATAAAGTGCCATATGCTGTGGAGGGATACACATCCTCATTGTGTCATGCATTGTGGTCAGCATTTACAAGGTAGAAAAATTCATGAATGTTAAGGCAGGATTTACTTCTTTCAGTTTGGTCCTATGGTAAAAGGATGAAATTATTGTAACATACAGTAGTTTAGAAGGATGAAAACACCATAGGTCCATCAATACTAACCTATAATTCTAACTTATTGAACCAAAGGTAGGCTAGAATGCAAATAACTGCCCCATTTTAGAGGAAAAACTCCCGCTCGACTCCAAATCTAGCAGATCCATGGATTAATGTCTCATCTTCTCATACCTGTACTATTATATTATTCTAGAAAGACTTTCAGGCCTTTATTGATCTCTAAAATTTTTAAAGAATCCACATCTTTAATATAGGTGAAGTCTTCTTCCTTCTAGATGTAGAGAATAGCCCTATGTCCGAATTAGACTGGCTTCAAAATTTGAACTATTTTTGTTAGCTTTAGTATTAGTAAATTAGTCCAAAACTTATAGCCACCACCCACTTTCAGTTAGGGCAGGTGCAGATTACCATGTATGCTCTCATTCGAGAGAATCAGGTCAATTTGGCAAATCACACACTGATCAGAGTTTGATCAAAGTGCGATCTGATTCTCTCGGATGAGGAGAAGATGGAGAAAAACTATCTCCATCTTCTCCATTCTGGCAGTCTGTGGAAATCAGACTGCACTCAGATGTCATCCCAGTCTAGTCCAATGGTTTCCACGGACTTATTGACTTGCATGGCCGAGTGCAATCCGAATATCTGATCAATCTCGGGCATGCACTGATTTTTTTCTCTATAGACTAATATTGGTCGAAGTGCAATCCAATGTTTTGTCAGACCCAAAATACGTTCTTCTGCACAAGCCCTAAGCCACATCCATCTTTCTTGACAATTTTTAAAACTGATGAATGATTAGAAATATCACAAACTTTTTTGGGCTGTTTCCGATAAAAACTGGCATAAATTGATTGATAAATTCTGAACCTATAAATTCATAAGGGTAAAACAGTCATAGACCCTTGGTTTTTGCACCCAATTTCCCTCTATTGTTATGCTTCACTATCAATAGATATCATATGGACACAATGGACCAGACTTGCAATTGAGAGTTTGCCTCAAAATTTGATGCAAAATGTGCCAAATTGTAGTCCATTCTGGGTTTTAGGCATCTTTTTGAGGCTTATTCAACAACGGGGCGTGTCTTATCAGAAACCAGTTGGCTTAGTGCAGTGTCCCTTACAATGAGACGTGCACCAAATTCTGCAACAATATTGGTGCCAAAAGTTGGGAAATGCAAGCCAGCCGGGAGGTGGTGTAAAGTTAGACAAAAGTATCTAAAGGTGGGAAAAATTTGTGATAAACTTGATAAATTTGGCCCATTTTCAGAATGTCTGTATATAGCAGTATTTGCTGCCTCTATACCTCATATAGCTAAACACCTACTTATATGGGATTGTCATAAGGAGAAAACATTCTAAGCATATTGCTGGCTGAAGACCGATCCTGTACTGTCTACGGCTCACCGTTTACACCGACGCTCATCCCACACCCAACTGTGTTAATGCACAAAGCCGATAACCACAGAGCAGCAATCATCCCATTACAGTTTGATGGGTTATGGCCGGAATAACATCTCTTTACAGTATTTTATGAATGAGGCATGAATATTTTCCGCAGATAATGTGCACTGGTTCACGGAGAATCCAATATTTTATGAACGCCATGATAGGAATTACATTTTATACGACTGCGTGCTCGTCTCCAACTGTGAAACAAATAGTGTGAGGCTGCAATGTACGATCCATCTATAATAGTAATAATAATCCATAACAGAGGGGAGACTATTATAGTTATCTTTAATAAAATATACCAGCATTTAATCCAAAAATTGTATAATTACCTGAATTTTTTTGTTTTATTATTTTATTTGTTGATGTTATTATAATATGGAATGTTATTATATTGTATCAAATGACTTAACCATTAACATGACTGTTTGTTCTGGTGACTGGGTAACACAGTAATGTAAGTTTGAGGAGTTATGTTGCCTAAATGAGTTGTCCAGTTGTAAAAAAATAAATATTTTCAGATGTATTAATAATAGCAATTATCAAGGACTCACTGTTATACTTTTATTGCCAAACATGTCCTGATCTTCATTTTCATCCTTAGTCCGTGGTTTGGCAGCTCCATTTCAAGCCTTGTACACAGCAAATAGGGTGTACATAAAATTTATGGGGATCCAGAGAAAAATTTCAAATTGCTCCCCTCCCCCTAAAAAATTAAAAAAAGCACTGACAGGGTCAGGTGGGGCCACGGTGGAGCAGTCATAGAACACGTTGGCCAGAAATGTCAGAAGACTTGGGTGGCCAATAAGCAGAGCTGGTCTTTATTATTTGCAGGCTGAATCTGCAGACATTTCTGGCCAAAAGGGATGCCAGGGCTAGGGAGTCATGACCAGACTCATAGAAAAGGGTGGATGCCAGACAGGGGGCAGGTTCATTCTTATCCGGGCCCCCGAATCATGAGCCCCACTGCAGCACACAGACAACGGACAGCACAGAGACAGCACACTGACAATGGACCACACAGAGAGCACACAGTCTATGGACCGCACACAGACAGCACAAAGACAAAGGACAGTACACAGACAGCACACAGACAATGGACCGCACACAGACAGCACACAGACAATGGACCGCACACAGAGAGCACACAGACAATGGACCACACACAGAGAGCACACAGACAATGGACCGTACACAGACAGCACACAGACAATGCACCGCACACAGACAGCACACAGACAATGGACCGCACACAGACAGCACACAGATAATGGACCACACACAGAGAGCACACAGACAATGGACCGCACACAGACAGCACACAGACAATGGACCGCACACAGACAGCACACAGACAATGCACTGCACACAGACAGCACACAGACAATGCACCGCACACAGACAGCACACAGACAATGCACTGCACACAGACAGCACACAGACAATGCACCGCACACAGACAGCACACAGACAATGCACCGCACACAGACAGCACAAAGACAATGGACCGCACACAGAGAGCACACAGACAATCGACCATAAACAGAGAGCACACAGACAATGGACCATAAACAGAGAGCACACAGACAATGGACCGTACACAGAGAGCACACAGACAATGGACCGTACACAGAGAGCACACAGACAATGGACCGTACACAGACAGCACACAGACAATGCACCGCACACAGACAGCACACAGACAATGCACCGCACACAGACAGCACACAGGCAATGGACCATACACAGAGAGCACACAGACAATGGACCGCACACAGACAGCACACAGGCAATGGACCATACACAGACAGCACACAGACTATGGACCGTACACAGAGAGCACACAGACAATGGACCGTACACAGAGAGCACACAGACAATGGACCGTACACAGACAGCACACAGGCAATGGACCATACACAGACAGCACACAGACTATGGACCGTACACAGAGAGCACACAGACAATGGACCGTACACAGAGAGCACACAGACAATGGACCGCACACAGACAGCACACAGGCAATGGACCATACACAGACAGCACACAGACTATGGACCGTACACAGAGAGCACACAGACAATGGACCGTACACAGAGAGCACACAGACAATGGACCGTACACAGACAGCACACAGACAATGGACCGTACACAGACAGCACACAGACTATGGACCGCACACAGAGAGCACACAGACAATGGACCGTACACAGAGAGCACACAGACAATGGACCATACACAGAGAGCACACAGACAATGGACCGTACACAGACAGCACACAGACAATGGACCGTACACAGACAGCACACAGACAATGGACCATACACAGAGAGCACACAGACAATGGACCGTACACAGACAGCACACAGACAATGGACCGTACACAGACAGCACACAGACAATGAACCATACACAGAGAGCACACAGACAATGGACCGTACACAGAGAGCACACAGACAATGGACCGTACACAGACAGCACACAGACAATGGACCGTACACAGACAGCACACAGACTATGGACCGTACACAGAGAGCACACAGGCAATGGACCGTACACAGACAGCACACAGACAATGGACCGTACACAGACAGCACACAGACTATGGACCGTACACAGAGAGCACACAGGCAATGGACCGTACACAGACAGCACACAGACAATGGACAGTACACAGACAGCACACAGACTATGGACCATACACAGAGAGAACACAGAAAATGGACCGTACACAGACAGCACACAGACTATGGACCATACACAGAGAGCACACAGACAATGGACCATACACAGAGAGCACACAGACAATGGACCGTACACAGACAGCACACAGACAATGCACCGCACAGAGGCAGCACACAGACAATGGACCGCACACAGAGAGCACATAGACTATGGACCATACACAGACAGCACACAGACTATGGACCATACACAGAGAACACACAGACTATGGACCATACACAGAGAGCACACAGACAATGGACCGTACACAGAAAGCACACAGACAATGGACCGTACACAGACAGCACACAGACTATGGACCATACACAGAGAGCACACAGACAATGGACCGTACACAGACAGCACACAGACTATGGACCATACACAGAGAGCACACAGACGATGGACCATACACAGAGAGCACACAGACAATGGACCGCACACAGAGAGCACACAGACAATGGACTATACACAGAGAGCACACAGACAAAGGACCATACACAGACAGCACACAGACTATGGACCATACACAGAGAGCACACAGACAATGGACCGTACACAGACAACACACAGACTATGGACCATACACAGAGAGCACACAGACTATGGACCATACACAGAGAGCACACAGACAATGGACCGCTCACAGAGAGCACACAGACAATGGACCATACACAGAGAGCACACAAACAATGGACCATACACAGAGAGCACACAGACAATGGACCATACACAGAGAGCACACAGACAATGGACCGCACACAGAGAGCACACAGACAATGGACAATACACAGAGAGCACACACACAATGGACCATACCCAGAGAGCACACAGACTATGAACCATACACAGAGAGCACACAGACAATGGACCACACACCGAGAGCACAAAGACAATGGACCATACTCAGAGAGCACACAGACAATGCAATGCACACAGACAGCATAAAGACAAAGGACCGTACACAGAGAGCACACAGACAATGGACCATACACAGAGAGCACACAGACAATGCACCGCACACAGAGAGCACACAGATAATGGACCGCACACAGAGAGCACACAGACTATGGACCATACACAGAGAGCACACAGACAATGGACCGCACACAGAGAGCACACAGACTATGGACCATACACAGAGAGCACAGAGACAATGGACCATACACAGAGAGCACACAGACAATGGACCATACACAGAGAGCACACAGACAATGGACCGTACACAGACAGCACACAGACAATGCACCGCACACAGACAGCACACAGACAATGGACCGCACACAGACAGCACACTGACAATCGACCGCACACAGAGAGCACACAGACAATGGACCGCACACAGAGAGCACACAGACTTTGGACCATACACAGAGAGCACACAGACAATGGACCGTACACAGAGAGCACACAGACAATGGACCGTACACAGAGAGCACACAGACAATGGACCGTACACAGACAGCACACAGACAATGCACCGCACACAGACAGCACACAGACAATGCACCGCACACAGACAGCACACAGACAATGCACCGCACACAGACAGCACACAGACAATGCACCGCACACAGACAGCACACAGGCAATGGACCATACACAGAGAGCACACAGACAATGGACCGCACACAGACAGCACACAGGCAATGGACCATACAGAGAGAGCACACAGACAATGGACCGTACACAGAGATCACACAGACAATGGACCGTACACAGAGAGCACACAGACAATGGACCGTACACAGACAGCACACAGACTATGGACCGTACACAGACAACACACAGACAATGGACCGTACACAGACAGCACACAGACTATGGACCGTACACAGACAGCACACAGACAATGGACCGTACACAGACAGCACACAGACTATGGACCGTACACAGACAGCACACAGACTATGGAACGTACACAGAGAGCACACAGACAATGGACAGTACACAGACAGCACACAGACTATGAACTATACACAGAGAGCACACAGACAATGGACCGTACACAGACAGCACACAGACTATGGACCATACACAGAGAGCACACAGACAATGGACCATACACAGAGAGCACACAGACAATGGACCGTACACAGACAGCACACAGACAATGGACCATACACAGAGAGCACACAGACAATGAACCGTACACAGACAGCACACAGACAATGCACCGCACACAGGCAGCACACAGACAATGGACCACACACAGAGAGCACATAGACTATGGACCATACACAGACAGCACACAGACTATGGACCATACACAGAGAGCACACAGACAATGGACCGTACACAGAAAGCACACAGACAATGGACCGTACACAGACAGCACACAGACTATGGACCATACACAGAGAGCACACAGACAATGGACCGTACACGGACAGCACACAGACTATGGACCATACACAGAGAGCACACAGACAATGGACCATACACAGAGAGCACACAGACAATGGACCTCACACAGAGAGCACACAGACAATGGACTATACACAGAGAGCACACAGACAATGGACCTCACACAGACAGCACACAGACAATGGACCTCACACAGACAGCACACAGACAATGGACCATACACAGACAGCACACAGACTATTGACCATACACAGAGAGTACACAGACAATGGACCGTACACAGACAACACACAGACTATGGACCATACAGAGAGAGCACACAGACTATGGACCATACACAGAGAGCACACAGACAATGGACCGCTCACAGAGAGCACACAGACAATGGACCATACACAGAGAGCACACAGACAATGCACCGCACACAGGCAGCACACAGACAATGGACCACACACAGAGAGCACATAGACTATGGACCATACACAGACAGCACACAGACTATGGACCATACACAGAGAGCACACAGACAATGGACTGTACACAGAAAGCACACAGACAATGGACCGTACACAGACAGCACACAGACTATGGACCATACACAGAGAGCACACAGACAATGGACCGTACACAGACAGCACACAGACTATGGACCATACACAGAGAGCACACAGACAATGGACCATACACAGAGAGCACACAGACAATGGACCTCACACAGAGAGCACACAGACAATGGACTATACACAGAGAGCACACAGACAATGGACCTCACACAGACAGCACACAGACAATGGACCTCACACAGACAGCACACAGACAATGGACCATACACAGACAGCACACAGACTATGGACCATACACAGAGAGCACACAGACAATGGACCGTACACAGACAACACACAGACTATGGACCATACAGAGAGAGCACACAGACTATGGACCATACACAGAGAGCACACAGACAATGGACCGCTCACAGAGAGCACACAGACAATGGACCATACACAGAGAGCACACAAACAATGGACCATACACAGAGAGCACACAGACAATGGACCTCACACAGACAGCACACAGACAATGGACCTCACACAGACAGCACACAGACAATGGACCATACACAGACAGCACACAGACTATGGACCATACACAGAGAGCACACAGACTATGGACGATACACAGAGAGCACACAGACAATGGACCGTACACAGACAGCACACAGACAATGCACCGCACACAGACAGCACACAGACAATGGACCGCACACAGAGAGCACACAGACAATGGACCATACACAGAGAGCACACAGACAATGGACCATACACAGACAGCACACAGACTATGGACCATACACAGAGAGCACACAGACAATGGACCGTACACAGACAACACACAGACTATGGACCATACAGAGAGAGCACACAGACTATGGACCATACACAGAGAGCACACAGACAATGGACCGCTCACAGAGAGCACACAGACAATGGACCATACACAGAGAGCACACAAACAATGGACCATACACAGAGAGCACACAGACAATGGACCATAAACAGAGAGCACACAGACAATGGACCGCACACAGAGAGCACACAGACTATGGACGATACACAGAGAGCACACAGACAATGGACCGTACACAGACAGCACACAGACAATGCACCGCACACAGACAGCACACAGACAATGGACCGCACACAGAGAGCACACAGACAATGGACCATACACAGAGAGCACACAGACAATGGACCGTACACAGACAGCACACAGACAATGCACCGCACACAGAGAGCACACAGACAATGGACCGCACACAGAGAGCACACAGACTATGGACCATACACAGAGAGCACACAGACAATGGACCGCACACAGAGAGCACACAGACTATGGACCATACACAGAGAGCACACAGACAATGGACCATACACAGAGAGTACACAGACAATGGACCATACACAGAGAGCACACAGACAATGGACCGTACAAAGACAGCACACAGACAATGCACCGCACACAGACAGCACACAGACAATGGACCGTACACAGACAGCACACAGACTATGGACCATACACAGAAAGCACACAGACAATGGACCGTACACAGACAGCACACAGACTATGGACCATACACAGAGAGCACACAGACAATGGACCATACACAGAGAGCACACAGACAATGGACCGCACACAGAGAGCACACAGACAATGGAACACACACAGAGAGCACACAGACAATGGACCGTACACAGAGAGCACACAGACAACGACCGCAAACACAGCACAATAACAGTGGACCGCGCACAGACAATGGACTGCTCACAAACAGCACACAAACATTGGACCGCACTCAAACAACACACCGCACACAGACAACGAATCACACACAGACAGCACTTATATAAGTTTATATAGTTTTTATTTGTTTTATATTAGTGTGAATAAAACAATTTTACTTACAAGCAACCTGACGTTCCTGCACCTTGATCCCACTCGGTGGCAAAGACAGCACCATCACCTTGTTCTCCCTTTTGGCATCCTGGATGTGGGATACTCCTGCATCAGGGTTCAATCTCACCTCACCAGGTTGGTCTCAGACTTTTGAAAATTCATCCATACTACAAGCGGGAGTTGTGACTCTGTTTGCACAACCGCATCTGGTGAGCAATTTCCTATAGATACTCACCCTATTAATTGATCAAATTTTACTACGCTTAGATAGCGCCACATTTTTTCTCCTTTAGGAAATCTATTATTGTTCACAGACAACACAAGGACAATGGGCTGCACACAGACAGCACACAGACAATGGACCGCACACAGAGAGCACACAGACAATGGACCGCACACAGACAGCCCAAAGACAACAGACTGCACACAGACAGCACACAGACAATGGACCGCACACAGACAGCACACAGACAATGGACCGCACACAGACAGCACACAGACAATGGACCGCACACAGACAGCACACAGACAATGGACCGCACACAGACAGCACACAGACAATGGACCGCACACAGACAGCACACAGACAATGGACCACACACAGACAGCACACATACAACAGACCGCACACAGACAGCACACAGACAATGGACTGCACACAGACAAGAGACCGCACACAGACAGCACACAGACAATGCTCCACACACAGACAGCCCAAAGACAACAGACTGCACACAGACAGCACACAGACAATGGACTGCACACAGACAGCACGCAGACAATGGACTGCACACAGACAGCACACAGACAATGGACCGCACACAGACAGCACACAGGCAACAGACTGCACACAGACAGCACACAGACAATGCTCCACACACAGACAGACCAAAGACAACGGACTGCTCACAGACAGTACAAAGACAACGGACTGCACACAGACAGCACACAGACAACAGACCGCACACAGACAGCACACAGACAATGGACAATACACAGACATCACACAGACAATGGACCACACACAGACAGCCCAAAGACAACAGACTGCACACAGACAGCACACAGACAATGGACCGCACACAGACAGCACAAAGACAACAGACCGCTCACAGACAGCACACAGACAATGCTCCACACACAGACAGCCCAAAGACAACAGACTGCACACAGACAGCACACAGACAGCACACAGACAATGGACTGCACACAGACAGCACACAGACAATGGACTGCACACAGACAGCACACAGACAATGGACTGCACACAGACCGCACACAGACAATGGACCGCACACAGACAGCACAAAGACAACAGACTTCACACAGACAGCACACAGACAATGGACCGCACACAGACAGCACAAAGACAACAGACTGCACACAGACAGCACACAAACAGCACACAGACAATGCTCCACACACAGACAGACCAAAGAAAATGGACTGCACACAGACAGCACACAGACAATGGACCGCACACAGACAGCACACAGACAATGGACCGCACACAGACAGCACACAGACAATGGACCATACACAGAGAGCACACAGACAATGGACCGCACACAGACAGACCAAAGACAATGGACTGCACACAGACAGCACACAGACAATGGACCGCACACAGACAGCACACAGACAATGGACCATACACAGACAGCACACAGACAATGGACCGCACACAGACAGCACACAGACAATGGTCCGCACACAGACAGCACAAAGACAACGGACCATACACAGAGAGCACACAGACAATGGACCGCACACAGACAGCACAAAGACAACGGACCGCACACAGACAGCACACCCACAAAAGACCGCACACAGACAGCACAAAGACAACGGACTGCACACAGACAGCACACAGACAATGGACCGCACACAGACAGCACACAGACAATGGACCATACCCAGACAGCACACAGACAATGGACCGCACACAGACAGCACACAGACAATGGACCGCACACAGACAGCACACAGACAATGGACCATACCCAGACAGCACACAGACAATGGACCATACCCAGACAGCACACAGACAATGGACCACACACAGAGGGCACACAGACAATGCTCCACACACAGACAGCACACAGACAATGGACCATACCCAGACAGCACACAGACAATGGATCGCACACAGACAGCACACAGACAATGGACTGCACACAGCACACAGACAATGGACCATACCCAGACAGCACACAGACAATGGACCGCACACAGACAGCACACAGACAATGGACTGCACACAGCACACAGACAATGGACCATACCCAGACAGCACACAGACAATGGACCACACACAGACAGCACAGAGACAATGGTCCGCACACAGATAGAACACAGACAATGGACCGCACACAGAGAGCACACAGACAATGGACCGCACAGGGACAGCACAAAGACAAGGGATTGCACACAGACAGCACAGAGACAATGGACGGCACACAGACAGCACACATACAATGGACCGCACAGAGACAGCACAAAGAGAAGGGATTGCACACAGACAGCACACAGACAATGGACCGCACAGAGAGAGCACACAGACAATGGACCATACCCAGACAGCACACAGACAATGGACCGCACACAGACAGCACACAGACAATGGACCGTACCCAGACAGCACACAGACAACGGACCATACCCAGACAGCACACAGACAATGGACCGCACACAGACAGCACACAGACAATGGACCGCACACAGACAGCACACAGACAATGGACCGCACAGAGACAGCACAAAGAGAAGGGATTGCACACAGACAGCACACAGACAATGGACCGCACAGAGAGAGCACACAGACAATGGACCATACCTAGACAGCACACAGACAATGGACCGCACACAGACAGCACACAGACAATGGACCGTACCCAGACAGCACACAGACAACGGACCATACCCAGACAGCACACAGACAATGGACCGCACACAGACAGCACACAGACAATCGACCGCACACAGACAGCACACAGACAACAGACCGCACACAGACAGCACACAGACAATGGACCATACACAGACAGCACACAGTCATTGGACCGCACACAGACAGCACACAGACAATGGACCACACACAGACAGCACAAAGACAATGGACTGCACATATACAACACACAGACAATGGACCGCACACAGACAGCACACAGACAATGGACCGCACACAGACAGCACACAGACAATGGACTGCACACAGACAGCACACAGACAACAGACCGCACACAGACAGCACACAGACAATGCTCCACACACAGACAGCCCAAAGACAACAGACTGCACACAGACAGCACACAGACAATGGAATGCACACAGACAGCACACAGACAATGGACTGCACACAGACAGCACACAGACAATGGACTGCACACAGACAGCACACAGACAATGGACCGCACACAGACAGCACACAGGCAACAGACCGCACACAGACAGCACACAGACAATGCTCCACACACAGACAGACCAAAGACAACGGACTGCTCACAGACAGCACACAATGGACCGCACACAGAGAGCACACAGACAATGGACCACACACAGACAGCACAAAGACAACAGACTGCACACAGACAGCACACAGACAACAGACCGCACACAGACAGCACACAGACAATGGACAATACACAGACAGCACACAGACAATGGACCACACACAGACAGCACACAGAAAATGGACTGCACACAGACAGCACAAAGACAATGGACTGCACACAGACAGCACAAAGACAATAGACCGCTCACAGACAGCACACAGACAATGCTCCACACACAGACAGCCCAAAGACAACAGACTGCACACAGACAGCACACAGACAATGGACTGCACACAGACAGCACACAGACAATGGACTGCACACAGACAGCACACAGACAATGGACTGCACACAGACAGCACACAGACAATGGACCCCACACAGACAGCACACAGACAATGGACCATACACAGAGAGCACACAGACAGCACACAGACAATGGACCCCACACAGACAGCACACAGACAATAGACCGCACACAGACAGCACACAGACAATGCTCTACACACAGACAGCCCAAAGACAACAGACTGCACACAGACAGCACACAGACAATGGACCCCACACAGACAGCACACAGACAATGGACCGCACACAGACAGCACACAGACAATAGACCGCACACAGACAGCACACAGACAATGGACCGCACACAGACAGCTCAAAGACAACAGACTGCACTTAGACAATGGACTGCACACAGACAGCACACAGACAATGGACTGCACACAGACAGCACACAGACAATGGACCGCACACAGACAGCACAAAGACAACAGACTTCACACAGACAGCACACAGACAATGGACCGCACACAGACAGCACAAAGACAACAGACTGCACACAGACAGCACACAGACAGCACACAGACAATGCTCCACACAGAGAGCACACAGACAATGGACGGCACACAGACAGCACACAGACAATGGACCGCACACAGACAGCACACAGACAATGGACCGCACACAGACAGCACACAGACAACAGACCGCACACAGACAGCACACAGACAATGCATCACACACAGACAGCACACAGACAATGGACCGCACACAGAGAGCACACAGACAATGGACCGCACACAGACAGCCCAAAGACAACAGACTGCACACAGACAGCACACAGACAATGGACTGCTCACAGACAGCCCAAAGACAACGGACTGCACACAGACAGCACACAGACAATGGACCGCACACAAACAGCACACAGACAATGGACCGCACACAGACAGCACACAGACAATAGACCGCACACAGACAGCACACAGACAATGGACCGCACACAGACAGCCCAAAGACAACAGACTGCACACAGACAATGGACTGCACACAGACAGCACACAGACAATGGACTGCACACAGACAGCACACAGACAATGGACCGCACACAGACAGCACAAAGACAACAGACTTCACACAGACAGCACACAGACAATGGACCGCACACAGACAGCACAAAGACAACAGACTGCACACAGACAGCACACAGACAGCACACAGACAATGCTCCACACAGAGAGCACACAGACAATGGACGGCACACAGACAGCACACAGACAATGGACCGCACACAGACAGCACACAGACAATGGACCGCACACAGACAGCACACAGACAACAGACCGCACACAGACAGCACACAGACAATGCATCACACACAGACAGCACACAGACAATGGACCGCACACAGAGAGCACACAGACAATGGACCGCACACAGACAGCCCAAAGACAACAGACTGCACACAGACAGCACACAGACAATGGACTGCTCACAGACAGCCCAAAGACAACGGACTGCACACAGACAGCACACAGACAATGGACCGCACACAAACAGCACACAGACAATGGACTGCACACAGACAGCACACAGACAATGGACTGCACTCAGACAGCACACAGACAATGGACCGCACACAGACAGCACACAGACAATGGACCGCACACAGACAGCACACACACAACAGACCGCACACAGAGAGCACACAGACAATGGACTGCACACAGACAGCCCAAAGACAATGGACTGCACACAGACAGCACACAGACAATGGACCGCACACAGACAGCACACAGACAATGCTCCACACACAGACAGCCCAAAGACAACGGACTGCACACAGACAGCACACAGACAATGGACCGCACACAGACAGCACACAGACAATGGACCGCACACAGACAGCACAAAGACAACACACCGCACACAGACAAGGGATTGCACACAGACAGCACACACACAACAGACCGGACAGAGACAGCACACAGACAAGGGATTGCACACAGACAGCACACAGACAAGGGACAGCACACAGACAGCACAAAAACAACAGACTGCACATAGCCAGCACACAGACAATGCTCTGCACACTGACAGCACACAGACAATGGACCCCACACAGAGAGCACACAGACAATGGACGGCACACAGAAAGTTACGCGCCCCCAGGGCAGTGGGGCACTTGGTGTCCGGGCCTATGGATGCTGGGGGGGGGGAAATATGTCACAGTGGCTGGCCCGGTCCGTGGCCCAGGAAAGTCAACAAAAAGGGGATTGTTTATATGGGATTTGTAGTTTGATTGTGACGCCACCTGTGGTTTCTGGTAATTTGTACCAGCGCTGTTGCAGACCTCTGAGGCAGTTGATATTGCAGCTGGGATGGAACAGCTCCCCACAGGTGGAGTGGGCCTCAGGGCAGTGTAGAGTTTGATGGTGGGTGGTGATGCTGGGGCTTGCAGTGCAGTTGGGATGGTGCAGCAGGAGTAACTGACAGAGACAGGGGATTCGCTTCCATACCTTTACTGGTGCGGATGTCAGGTACGGTCCAGGGTACTCGATAGGAAGGGTGCACTTCAGGACTTCTCCCCAGTGAGCGGGTATAAGGCCTCCTGGTCCGTGTTTCCCTCTCTCTAAGCTCCTGGCCATCCTGCAACTGGGCCTAGCTTCTGTGTCATGTTTCTCTCTTCACCTGTCGCTCGGTAGTAGGACCTTCTGTTGGCCACCACTATCCCTGGGCGCCGTGGCCTTCGTGGTTCCTGGTCCTGTAATGGGTTTAGCTTCAGGTCGGCCAGGGACTTGTAGTCCTCCTGGTATGACGGTGATCCCTACTGGGTATAAAGGGACCCTGTAGGTGCGGACCCGGTGTCCGGTTTGTATACTCGGGGGTGAGCCTATGATGCTCCTCTGCCCCCTCAACTCCTCTCTCCTCTCCTCTTTGCCTTCGGCCACACTCGGGGCCCTCAATACGGCAGCAGACGTGCTGCGCATTCGCTGCTCTCAGCGTCAGCACGCTCTCAGACTCTCTGACTCTGTCTGACTGACTGAACTGCCTGGCTCCACCCTCCATATATATATCATTAACGGGCTCCCTCTGGTGGTATGAGGTGGAAAGGTGGAGGTGTTTGTATGTAATGAGGGCCTCTTGTGGAGAATTCCTTCCATGCACCCTTTTGGGTCCTGTGGTACCTGTGAACAGCAGGGTGCCACATTCCCCCCTAGTACAATTCAGTACTCCTGGACTGAAACATTTTATAACACGTTACAACAACAACAATAATTATAATAACAATAATAATAATGTTACAATAAGTCCCGTCACCAGGTGTCCATTCCACGGGTGAAGGTGTAACAAGGGTAACATGAGGGACCCGCCTGAAAACCCTCAACGTAGGCCCTGGGCGTCGCTACAGGGCATAAGTGATCCAGGTGCTGGACCACGTCTTCGGCCACACCAAACAGGTTTTTGTTCAGTAGTCAAATAAGGGGGCACTTTTTATGAGTGCAACTATTTACAAGGACAGTTTTTGGCTGCTCACAGTCCTCAGCCTACAAGTCTTTATACCCTTACGGGTAACTAAATGCACATATTATTTCAGTTTACACAATAAACAATAGGCAATACCCAACTGGGTAACTATTTATAATGTAGGCACTTCGTGCTATTCCCTAAACCTGGCAGGGATTTGTCCTTGTGTGCTGCGTGTGGACCTTCATAGCACTGGGGTGTTACTAGTGTCTGTGCATGCACTTTCTGTTAATCTAGCAGGTGTACGTGCTGGTAGATTATAAAACTGCCTTAATCTCTCTATGGGACTGGCAAGTGCACTGTCCACTGGGCCTTCAGGCTCTGCTTCAATGGGTGATCCTCCTCTGACTGGGAACTCTTGCTGTTCCTGAGCAGGTTCTTCCAGAGCGCTCACAAGTTCTTCTTGTGGCTAATAGAAGTGTATTACGGGTATAATAACTGCTCCATCAAGTTGAGGCCAGTCCGCAGGGAAATCTCCTAGAACTGTGTGAAGCACTTCTTCCTTGGGTTCTTCCGGTGCTATAGGAGGTACTTCTTCCTCCTTTGTCTTCAGTAGACCTGGTCACACCTTCAAGTGGTCTCTTGAGACTGTTGCAGTTGTCTTAACTCCATCTTTACTGATCAGGCAGGTTTTACTGTTGTCAAATCTGGAGTTTAGCACAGTGTAGGTCTCTCTTTCCCACTGGTCATCGAGCTTGTGACCTCTTCTTTTCCGCTTTAGCACTATCTCTCCAGGTGTCAAGGGTTCTGCTGGTGCATGTTTATTGTACTGTTCTTCTTGTTTTTCCCTTACTCTGTTTAGACTGTCTTCGACACAGGCCTGTACTCTCCTGTACTGCTCTTGCCGATTTGTATCCCAGTCTTCAGTGGACATATCTGCTGCAGGTTCTACCACTCCGAGTTCCAGGTCCATGGGCAACTTTCCAGGTGTTGCTCTCATGAGGTACGCTGGGGTACAATTAGTAGAACTCACAGGTATGTGATTGTACAGATCTACCAGATCAGGTAGTTTGTCTGGCCACTGGTTCCTTTCTTCCAAGGGTAAGGTTTTCAGCAGGTTTATGGCGATGTTGTTCATTTTCTCACACAAACCATTGGTCTGAGGGTGATACGGCGTAGTCCGGATCTTCTTGCACCCATATAGATGACAGAATTCTTTAAACAGCTTCGCTTCAAAGGCAGGGCCTTGATCCGTCAGCCCTTTGTCCGGGTATCCATGGGGTCTGCAGAAGTATGCTTGCAAAGTTCTTGCTGCAGTTTCTGCTGTCAGATCCTTGACAGGGGCTACCACCAGGAACCGGGAATAATGATCCACCATGGTCAGTGCATAGGAATAGCCTGACCTGATGGGTGACAGCTTGATGTGATCCAGAGCGACAATCTCCAGGGGCTGGGTTGTTTTGATGGACTGCAATGGTGCTTTCTGGCTGCCGTAGCCTTCTGAGGCTACAGGGCCCACAATCCCGGCACCATCTCTCTAATGAACTCCGCATTCCAACCCAATAGAACCGGTCCTTCAGCAGGGTTTCGAGCTTCTTCCAGCCAAAGTGACCTGCTTGATCGTGGTAGGCCTCTAACACCATCTGGATATCTGTTCTGGGTACAACAATCTGCCACACCATTTCATGGGTCTTGGGGTTGACATACCTTCTGCACAGCTTCTCTCTGTAGATGAACAGCCGGCTTCTCTCATTCCACAGGTGTTTAGCTTGTGGGGGAGCATCCTTCTCCAGGTTGAGAACCTTCTTGGGTTATCAGTCTTTTGATGACGCTGACAACCGGGTCACTGTCCTGGGTCTCCTTCCAGCTGTGATGAGGTAGAGGGTTCAGCGTCCTTCCATGACGTCTTCTGGTGGCGTGTTGCTCGTGGACCACTCCGCTTTGGTGGAAAGCAGGTAATTCAACTTCCTCTAAATCATCCTCGGTGTCTGACTGGTGGGGCATCCTTGACAGGGCATCAGCATTGGTGTTCTTGTGACCTGCCTGATACTTGATGGTGAACTGATAATTCGACAGTCTGGCCACCCAACGCTGTTCCATGGCTCCCAACCTGGCAGTCTCCAGGTGTGTCAAGGGATTATTGTCAGTAAAGGCTGTGAATTTCGTTGAGGCTAGGTAATGCTTGAATCTTTCAGTGATAGCTCAGACCAAGGCCAGGAACTCCAGCTTGAAGGAACTGTAATTCTCCGGGTTCCTCTCAGTAGGGCGAAGCTTCCTACTGGCATACGTAATTACCTTTGCTCTGCCATTCTGCTTCTGGGACAACACAGCTCCCAGTCCCTCATTGCTGGTGTCGGTGTACAGCAGAAAAGGCTGGCTGTAGTCAGGGTAAGCCAAGATTTCTTCACTGGTTAGGATTTCCTTCATTTCTGCAAAGGATTCAGTCTGTTCCTTACCCCACTGGAATGGGGGATTTTTACTTCTCTTGGACTGTCCCACCAGGAGATCTTGTAAAGGTGTTGCCTTTTTGGTGTAATCCTTTATGAACCTCCGGTAGTACCCGACCACTCCCAGAAACTGACATACTTCCTTGATGTTTCTCGGTTCAGGCCACTTCTTGATGGCAGTGACCTTCTCCGGGTCTGGTGCTACTCCCTCTGAGCTGACTACGTGTCCCAGGTACTGAACCTTCTGTTTGAGTAAGTGGCACTTAGAAGGTTTTAGTTTCATCCCATACCAGGACAATGCCTCAAATACCTCTGCCAGGTGCTTCAGATGGTCTTCATACGTCCTCGAGTACACAATAACGTCATCCAGGTATAGTAGCACTGTCTCAAAGTTCCGGTGTCTCAAGCAACACTCCATCAACCTCTGGAACGTTCCAGTGCGTTGCAGAGTCCAAACAGCATGCTGTTGAATTCGCACAGTCCCATCGGGGTGGTGAAGGCTGTCTTCTCCCTGTCTTCTTCAGCAACAGAGACTTGCCAGTACCCGCTAGTGAGATCCAATGTAGAGAAGTAATTGGTAGATTTTAGTGCAGCCAGGGATTCCTCTATATGGGGCAAAGGGTATGCATCTTTGTAACGGGTCTGGGAGGCGGAACCTCTGAGCAACTATACAAGGGGGCGGTCCTTGTAAGGAAGCGGGTGGCTCCCGGGGAAGACGGGCTGATAGTCACGGTAAGTGACAGGGACAGTCTCTGGGTAGAAGGGCAGGTAGTCACGGCAAGTGACAGGGACAGTCTCTGAGTAGAAGGACGGGTACTCACGGCAAGTGACAGGGACAGTCTCTGAGTAGAAGGGCAGCAGGCAGGTGGCTGGTGAGCGCTCCCAGGTGAGCGGGCGAGAGTCTTTGGACAGGCAGGTGGTCACGGCAAGTGACGGCAGAGCCTCCAAGTAGGCTAGCAGGCAGGTAGCAGGTGAGCGCTCCCAGGTGAGCGGGCAAGAGTCTCTGGATGGGCAGGTGGTCACGTCAAGTGACGGCAGAGCCTCCAGGTAGGCTAGCAGACAGGTAGAAGGTGAGCGCTCCCAGGTGAGCAGGCAAGAGTCTCTGGAGAGGCAGGTGGTCACGGCAAGTGACAGTGGAGCCTCCAGGTAGGCTAGCAGGCAGGTAGCAGATGAGCGCTCCCAGGTGAGCGGGCAGGCTGGTCCATAGACAGACTGACAGGTGTCGGAAGGCAGACCGTCGGACCGCAGGCTTGCAAGCAGGTAAACGGATATCAGGCAGGTATCAAGCAGGAATCTGGCAGGTGACTGGCAGGTAACTGGTAAAGGGACCTGAGGGCTGAAGCAGAGTGAAGGCTTTGCAACAACATTGCTCGGGCACCTCCATTTTGGAGGAGGTGCCTTATATATGGTGAGGTCCTCCGGCCATTGGCCGGGGACTCCTTAGGACGGCGCGCGCGGCCCCTTTAAGAGAGGGGGAGCGCGCGCGCGCGCGCCCTAAGCACAGTGGCCGGGAAGCAGCGCGCGCTGCCAGCAGAGCGGGAGGAGGATGCCGGGCACGGAGTGGAGAGGTGAGGGGAACAGCGTCCCTGCCTAGCAGGAGGCAGGGACGCCGACGCTACAGTACCCCCCCCTTTAGGCCCCCCCTTTTTTAGGCCAGACAGATATTTATCAAGGATGAGAGGGGCATGGATGTTCTCCCGGGGCTCCCACGTTCTCTCCTCAGGACCAAACCCCTTCCAATCTACCAGAAAAAAGGTTTTTCCTTTTACCCTTTTGGTGGCCAGAATGTTCTCTACCTCAAACTCATTTTCAGTGGAAACCGGAGCAGGAGGCGTACCTATAGACTTGGAAAAAGAGTTAAGTACCACTGGTTTGAGGAGAGATACATGGAAGGAGTTAGGGATCCGCAAGTTGGCCGGGAGTTTCAATTTATAGGCCACCGGGTTGATTTGTTTGATAACTTCTAGTGGGCCGATGAACCGAGGCCCTAACTTGTAGGAAGGAGCCTTGAGCCGGACATACTTGGACGAGAGCCAGACTTTATCTCCAGAACGGAATTGTGGAGGATCCAGGCGTTTTTTGTCAGCGTGTTTTTTCATCTGCTCGGACGACTGTAGGAGTGCGGATCGGGTACTCTCCCAAATGGAGGAAAATTTGCTAACGAGAGATTCCGCAGCCGGATTGTCCACCGAGGTGGAGACGGGAAATGGGATCCGAGGATGCTGACCGAAGACTACAAAAAACGGGGATCTGGAGGAAGATTCGCTCTCGTGATTATTGTAAGAGAATTCGGCCCATGGCTGGAGATCCACCCAGTCTGAATGGTGGGCATTAACGAAGTGCCGGAGGTAACTGGTCAGGATCTGATTGATCCGCTCCACCTGACCATTGGACTGTGGGTGGTATGCGGAGGAGAAGTCCAGGGTGACGTCTAGCAGCTTACATGTGGCTCCCAGAAGCGTGAGGTGAACTGAACCCCACGATCCGACACGATGTGGAGGGGCAGGCCATGGAGCCGGAAGATGTGGCGGATAAAGTCTTTAGCCAGCTCGGGTGCAGACGGGAGGCCTGGCAGGGGAATGAAATGAGCCATTTTGGAAAAGCGGTCAGCGACCACCCAAATGACCGTACAACCGGCAGAGACAGGGAGATCTGTTATGAAGTCCATAGCTATATGCTGCCAGGGGGCAGCAGGTACTGGAAGAGGAAGTAGACGGCCGGCTGGCAGATGTCTCGGAACCTTGTTGCGGGCGCAGGACACACAGGCAGAAACAAAGTCTATTACGTCCTTGTGCAGGGTAGGCCACCAGTAGTGCCGGGTGATAAGCTGGAGGGTCTTTTTCTGACCGGCATGGCCAGCAAGCTTAGACGAGTGACCCCAGTGTAGGATCTTCTCCCGATCAGGTACCGTTACGAACGTCTTACCGGGAGGGAGACGATTTAGACTCACGGGTGCCACCTGCATTACTCTGGCGGGATCGATGATGTGTTTAGGTTCCTCCTCAAGATCAGACACCAGGAAGGATCGGGACAAGGCGTCAGCTTTGATGTTTTTGTCAGCCGGGCGAAAATGAAGAACAAAACCAAAGCGAGCAAAAAACAAGGACCACCGGGCTTAGCGCGGGTTAAGTCTCTGGGCACTCTGGAGGTAAGCCAAGTTCTTGTGGTCCGTGTAAATTATTACCGGGTGAAGAGCCCCCTCGAGCAGGTAACGCCACTCCTCCAATGCCAGCTTAGTGGCCAATAATTCTCGGTCTCCTATAGAATAGTTGCGCTCGGAAGAGGAGAAGAGTTTGGAGAAGTAGCCGCAAGTTACCATTCTCCCGGAAGACGATTTTTGGGAAAGTACCGCTCCGGCTCCAGTGGAGGAGGCGTCAACTTCCAGGAAGAATTGCTTGTTGCCGTCCGGGCGATGCAGCACCGGGGCGGAAGAGAAAGCCTGTTTTAAGGAAAGAAAGGCTTCCTCAGCTTCGGGCGGCCATTCTCTGGGATTAGTGCCCTTTCGGGTGAGCGCAGAGATTGGGGCAGTCCGGGAAGAGAAGTGCTGTATGAAGAGGCGGTAGTAGTTGGCGAAGCCCAGGAACCGCTGAATAGCTTTCAACCCCTCTGGTCGAGGCCACTTCTCGATGGCAGACAGTTTCTCAGGATCCTTTCGTATGCCGGTCTGAGAAATTATGTAGCCCAAAAACGGAAGCGAGGTCTGCTCAAAGAGGCACTTCTCATATTTAGCGTAGAGGTGGTACTGCCTGAGCCTGAGCAGAACCTGACGAACATCCCTCCGGTGTGTGGGGAGATCCGGAGAGAAGACCAAGATGTCGTCCAGGTACAGCACTACGCAGGAGTAGAGAAGGTCCCGGAAGATGTCATTGACCAACTCTTGAAAGACGGCGGGAGCGTTACAGAGACCGAAGGGCATTACCAGGTATTCATAGTGGCCGTCCCGGGTGTTGAATGCCGTCTTCCATTCATCCCCCTGACGGATACGGAGCAGGTTATATGCCCCACGGAGGTCCAGCTTGGTGAAGATTCTAGCCCCCCTCAGACGGTCAAATAATTCCGGAATGAGCGGAAGGGGGTATTTATTCTTCACCGTGATTTGGTTAAGGCCTCTATAGTCTATACAGGGACGGAGTGAGCCATCCTTCTTTTTGACGAAGAAGAAGCCTGCTCCCGCCGGGGAAGTAGATTTCCGGATGAATCCCTGGGCCAGATTCTCCTCAATATATTCTGACATGGATCGGGTCTCAGCAGCGGACAAAGGGTAAATGCGCCCACGGGGAGGAGTAGCGCCGGGCATCAGGTCGATTGGGCAGTCGTATGGTCTATGAGGGGGTAATGTCTATGCCTCCTTTTTATTAAAGACGTCCGCATACGACCAAAAAGGAGCCGGAAGACCAGGTAGATTGGCTGGAGTAGGAGAAGGACGGACAGGATGGACGGGAACTAAACAAGTCTTATGGCAGTCCTCTCCCCAGCGAAGGACTTCTCCGGTCTGCCAATCAAGCACGGGTGCATGTTTCTGAAGCCAAGGTAGGCCTAGCAATAGAGCGTGAGAGAGTCCAGGCAGAACATGAAAGAAGATGCTCTCAGAGTGCAGCATTCCCACCTGCAGGGTTATGGATTCGGTGATGAGTTGGATGGGATGTGGTAAGAGGCCCCCATCCACGGCAGCGACAGATAAGGGTACGGCTAGAGGTTTGGTGGGAATGCGGTATTTCTCTACCAGGGACTGAGAAATGAGATTTACGGCAGCTCCAGAGTCAAGTTGGGCTAGTTCAAAATAACGGTTCTCCCCGCAGATGATAGAGACCGACAGCAACAGGGATGGAGAGGGTTTACTCTTGTCTAGGACGACCTCTCTGAGCGATCCTAGACACAGGCGTTTCCCGACCTCTCCGGGCAGGAACGGATCCGGTGCTCCTTACTGCCACAGTAGAAGCAGCTCCCCTCGGCACGGCCTAACTCTTGACGGGTTTTGACCATCTTGGTCTGGTCGACCTGCATAGGCTCGGGTGAGTGCGCCTGGGGAGTAGCAGGAGAAGGGACAGGTTTCTGAAAGGTTGCGGCTAGACGTGGAAACCTCCTCTCACGGGTGACCTCTTTGGCGCGTTCCTGGAACCGGATGTCAATCCGGGTGGCAAGAGTTATTAAGTCGTCGAGAGTGGTAGGTATGTCCCGAGTTCATCTTTAATACGGCCGGACAGACCCTCCCAAAAGACAGACACCAGGGCATCGTTATCCCAGGCCAGCTCCGAAGCAAGGGTACGGAACCGTATGGCAAATTGGCCCACGGTGAGATTTCCTTGATGGAGATGTAGCAGAGATGATGCGGATGAGGTCTTCCGTCCGGGTTCGTCGAAGACTTTCCGGAAAGCCGTGAGAAAGGCTGGCAGGTTGGACACCAGGGGGTCTCCTCTCTCCCATAGAGGATTTAGCCAAGCCAGTGCCTCCCCCGTGAGATGGGACATGATGAAGGCTACTTTGGCCCGGTCGGAGATAAACTGGTGGGACAGGAGTTCAAAATGCAGGGTGCATTGGTTTATGAAGCCCCGAGCTTGAGCGGGGTCGCCTCCGAAGCGAGGAGGTGCAGAAAGCCGGGGTCCGGGGCAGGATGCCATGGTATTGGTGGGCAGCGGCGCTGCCGGGCTGCGAGTCATGACACTAGCGGTGGTTGCTGGTGGAGCAGTCAGAGTGTCCAGGCGAGAGTTGACATTCCGCAGATGACTCAGGATGGACTCCTGTTGGGACCTCTGACGGGACAGTTCATGACATAGGTCCGAGAGCGAGGGAGCTTGGGTGCCACCGGGTTCCATGGCCCGAGCAAACTGTAACGGGTCTGGGAGGCGGAACCTCTGAGCAACTATACAAGGGGGCGGTCCTTGTAAGGAAGCGGGTGGCTCCCGGGGAAGACGGGCAGATAGTCAAGGTAAGTGACAGGGACAGTCTCTGGGTAGAAGGGCAGGTAGTCACGGCAAGTGACAGGGACAGTCTCTGGGTAGAAGGGCAGGTAGTCACGGCAAGTGACAGGGACAGTCTCTGAGTAGAAGGACGGGTATTCACGGCAAGTGACAGGGACAGTCTCTGAGTAGAAGGGCAGCAGGCAGGTGGCTGGTGAGCGCTCCCAGGTGAGCGGGCGAGAGTCTTTGGACAGGCAGGTGGTCACAGCAAGTGACGGCAGAGCCTCCAGGTAGGCTAGCAGGCAGGTAGCAGGTGAGCGCTCCCAGGTGAGCGGGCAAGAGTCTCTGGACGGGCAGGTGGTCACGGCAAGTGACGGCAGAGCCTCCAGGTAGGCTAGCAGACAGGTAGCAGGTGAGCGCTCCCAGGTAAGCAGGCAAGAGTCTCTGGACAGGCAGGTGGTCACGGCAAGTGACAGCAGGGCCTCCAGGTAGGCTAGCAGACAGGTAGCAGGTGAGCGCTCCCAGGTGAGCAGGCAAGAGTCTCTGGACAGGCAGGTGGTCACGGCAAGTGACAGCGGAGCCTCCAGGTAGGCTAGCAGGCAGGTAGCAGATGAGCGCTCCCAGGTGAGCGGGCAGGCTGGTCCATAGACAGACTGACAGGTGTCGGAAGGCAGACCGTCGGACCGCAGGCTTGCAAGCAGGTAAACGGATATCAGGCAGGTATCAAGCAGGAATCTGGCAGGTGACTGGCAGGTAACTGGTAAAGGGACCTGAGGGCTGAAGCAGAGTGAAGGCTTTGCAACAACATTGCTCGGGCACCTCCATTTTGGAGGAGGTGCCTTATATATGGTGAGGTCCTCCGGCCATTGGCCTGGGACTCCTTAGGACGGTGCGCGCGGCCCCTTTAAGAGAGGGGGAGCGCGCGCGCGTGTGCGCCCTAAGCACAGTGGCCGGGAAGCAGCGCGCGCTGCCAGCAGAGCGGGAGGAGGACGCCGGGCACGGAGTGGAGAGGTGAGGGGAACAGCGTCCCTGCCTAGCAGGAGGCAGGGACGCCGACGCTACAATCTTTATGTGTTATTCGATTAATTTGTCTATAATCTACACACATCCTCATGCTACCGTCCTTTTTCCTGACCAGGACCAGGGGAGCTGCCCAGGGGCTACAGCTATCCCTTCTTACCCCTGCCTTTTTCATATCATGCAACATTTCCTTGGCTTTTTGGTAATGTGCTGGTGGTACGGGTCTGTAACGCTCTTTAATGGGTGGATGGTTACCGGTGGGTATGTGATGTTGTACCCCTTTAACCCTTCCAAAATCAAGTGGGTGTTTACTAAACACTTGTTCATATTCCTGAACCACTCTGTAGACACCGTGTTTTTGATGGACAGGAGTGGCGTCAGTTCCAACATGGAGCTGTTGACACCAATCCTCCAGCTGAGCTTCGGAGTCATTGTCCTCCACTGTATCTGGTGGGGTCAAGGATTCCACTGTGTGTATGGCATCATTATCCACAGTATTCAATCTGGCAACAGTGACGTATCTTGGCAATTTAATTTCCTCCTCCCCACAATTTAGGAGACGTATGGGTACCCTCCCATTGCGTACATCAACTACCCTCTAGCAGTTAAGAGTGTAGGTCTGTGCTCTGAGATAATGGGCTCCACTACCACCTGGTAGTTCTGTCCCTTGAGACCTATTGCTGCCCTACACCAAATCAGCATCTCACTCATTGGGGGAATCACAATGGGTATCGGGTCTGTCACCCGTACATTACCAATCTCACCACCTGTTAGCTTTACCTGTTGCTGGTACAGGAGGGCTCGAATCTCTCTCTGCAGCACCTTCCTCTGCCCTGATTTGGCAGTGTCAGCAATCTGTTGGAGTAAAAACAACACTTCTCCCAAACTATTACCAACAATATTTGTACCAAGTATCATATATGGATTGGTATCACCAGGGTTGGATTCTATAATAATTAGTCCTTGGTCCTTTAGTTCCACTCTCCCCACCTTCACTGTCTCGTCCTTAACCCCTACTAGGTTAAGAGGAAGGCCGTTGGAGGCATACACAGAGAGGTTCGGGGCTGGCGGGTGGAGTTCATCTATGGACCAGTACCTTTTGTAGAGGACCTCAGGTATGATGGTTACCTGTGAGCTGGTGTCCAGTAACGCAGGTGTTGCTATGCCATCCAGCACGATGGACAGGAAAGGCCTTCCTCCAACGAACCGGTCGTACCAGCTTGATGGGCCTGGTTGATTTACTCCTGGGTGTCGGCCCTCGGCCCCAGGGTTTGCCCGTTTAAAGGACCGTTCAGCGCGGTGTGGCCTGCCTTTTGGCCTGCCTCCTGGAGGGCGACGTTGGTCATTGGTCCTCCCACGGGGTGGCGTTGTCCTCCTACAGGGTGGCTTTGTCCTCCTTCTTCTCCTCATTCAGGGGACATCCTCAGGACTGTCGGCGAGTAGGATCCTTCCTTCCGGCTCAGGCCCCGTCTGTAGCTGCAGGGTGCTCAGGACAGTGGCCAGGGTTTTACTTAGCTGACGCACTTCAGAGCGCAGGCTGTAAAGCTCGCTAGGGGGCACTGTTTGCATCTTTGTTTCAGCCGTTAATGAAGGAGCAGTGGGCGCTGCGGGCACTGGGGTGGCTCCACCCTGCTAACACTGGATAGCAGTCCCTAATGTTTCCAGGGGCTGAAGGCCCTTAATAGCCATGTCCTTCAGGGTGTCAAAGGTGGCATTTGGATGATCTAAGGCCCACCACCGTATGGTTCTGCTCTCTCCTGGGACCTCAACCCCCGGATGAATTGTTCTGTCAACATTTTATTCTCATCTTGTATGCTGGCTGGACTAACCTGTTTCAGGGCCCGCAAGGCTTCCTGTAAGCGCCAGGCATAGTCCCGGATACTGTCCTCAGATTTCTGGGTACAGTTGTAGAACCACATCCGAAGATCTGTCTCAGTGCGGTTTTCAAAGACAGTTTACAGTCTCTTAAAGATAATGGATACTGATTCCTGGTCTGCGGCTGGCCAGGTTTCAACTTCCCTCTCTGCGGCACCAGTCAATTGTCCCAGCACAACAGCGGCTCTCTGTTTACAAGGCATTGAGTACATATCCAGTACACCGCATATTTTCCTTTTGAATCCAGACAGGGTGTCTGGTTTGCCATCATACTGGGGAAGCCATTTTGCTCCAGGGATATACGGCAGGGCCATGGGTATTAACGGAGTCATGACCCCTGCTGGTGGGGTGGCCGCTCCGGCCTGAGTAGCACCGGGCGCAAGTTGAGCATCAGGAGCGTTATCCGGTGCTCCGGCGTCTTGCTGGTCGTCGGCCATGGTTGCGCCCCCTAGTGAACCGTAGCCTACCTCCTGTTTCTTTAATCGGGTAGGCCGCAGCTCCGCAGACGACGGTCTCCTTCCAGGACCTGACGCTTACAGGTTCTGCGTCAGAGTGCGAGGCGGGGCTTGAGCTTCGCGCGCTTCTAGCAGTCACGCCTCTCTGATTCCCGCAGTTACGCCCCTCTTCTTCCCGTGCAGCAACGCAGTAATGGCGGCGATGTTCATCACAGTTTAAACACAGTTCAAATACGGCACACAGTACCCAGTGGCAACGGGCACGAAATTCTAATCGTGACGCCAGAAGATGACGCGCCCCCCGGGCAGTGGGGTAATCGGTGTCCGGGCCTATGGATGCTGGGGGGGGGGGGATATGTCACAGTGGCTGGCCCGGTCTGTGGCCCAGGGCAGTTAACAAAAAGGGGATTGTTTATATGGGATTTGTAGTTTGATCGTTACGCCACCTGTGGTTTCGGGTAATTTGTACCAGCGCTGCTGCAGACCTCTGAGGCAGTTGATAGGGCAGCTAGGATGGAACAGCTCCCCACAGGTGGAGCGGGCCTCAGGGCAGTGTAGAGTTTGATGGTGGGTGGTGATGCTGGGGCTTGTAGTGCAGTCGGGATGGCGCAGCAGGAGTAACTGACAGAGACAGGGGATTCGCTTCCATACCTTTACTGGTGCGAATGTCAGGTACGGTCCAGGGTACTCGGTAGGAAGGTTGCACTTCAGGACTTCTCCCCAGTGAGCGGGTAAAAGGCCTCCTGGTCCATGTCTCCCTCTCTCTAAGCTCTTGGCCAGCCTGCAACTGGGCCTAGCTTCTGTGTTGTGTTTCTCTCTTCACGTGTCGCTTGGTAGTAGGACCTTCCACTGGCAACCACTATCCCTGGGCGCCGGGGTCTTCATGGTTCCTGGTCCTGTAATGGGTTTAGCTTCAGGTCGGCCAGGGACTTGTAGTCCTCCTGGAATGCCGGTGATCCCTACTGGGTATAAAGGGACCCTGTAGGCGCGGACCCGGTGTCCGGTTTGTATACTCGGGGGTGAGCCTATGATGCTCCTCTGCCCCCTCAACTCCTCTCTCCTCTCCTCTTTGCCTTCGGCCACACTCGGGGCCCTCAATGCGACAGCAGACATGCTACTCAGCGTCAGCATGCTCTCAGACTCTCTGACTCTGTCTGACTGACTGAACTGCCTGGCTCCACCCTCCATATATATATACCTAACGGGCTCCCTCTGGTGGTATGAGGTGGAAGGGTGGAGGTGTTTGTATGTAATGAGGGCCTCTTGTGGAGAAGTCCGTCCATGCACCCTTTTGGGTCCTGTGGTACCTGTGAACAGCAGGGTGCCACAAGAGCACACAGACAACAGACAAAACACAGACAATGTACCGCGCATAGACAACGGACCACACACAGACAGCACACAGGCAACACAGGCAATGGACTGCACACAGACAGCGAACCGCACACAGACAATGAACTGCCTACAGACAGCACACAGACAATACACCGCACATGAACAATGTACCGCATGCAGACAGCACACAGACAATGCACCGCACACAGACAGCACACAGACAATGCACCGCACACAGACAGCACACAGACAATGCACTGCACACAGACAGCACACAGACAATGCACCGCACACAGACAGCACACAGACAATGCTCCGCACACAGACAGCCTATGTGTGAATGCCACATTGGACAAAAAAATGAAGCATAACTAGTCTAGCTTGTTTTATGGATAAGAATAGTACATGTTTTGGCAGACAGCTCCTGCATACGTCCAAGATGCAGATGAGGCAAATAAAGCTGCACAAAGGCACAAAGACCCATCCATACTGGGAATTTGGCAATAGCTGACCTGACTGTTACACGGGCCTCTAACACCTAGCCTAAAGATGATCCAAATTCATGAGGACTCAATTTGGTGTATCTTATTCCAGTATGATTTTGATCAAGACTACTAGCATGTGAAATGAACAGTCAAAAAAAGCATTGTAGGTTAATAAGATTGGGCTAATTAATGGGGAAGTCAAACAATGACCTACTATTTATTAAAGCAAATCTATCCACTCACACGACTATGTGTGTAGTAAGCATGACCTTGCTTCCCTCATGCTTTCGGTGCACATTCCAGTCTGATATATCCACAGACTATCCAAATTCTCGTGCTCTGTAAGCTGTCATCCATTCTTTTTCAGTGGCAGTTCCTTTTTATCAGCATTCTGCCAACAATATAGGTGTTTAAACTTCCTTTCTCTCACTTTCCAACATGCATAGCTACTTTCATTGTCCAATGGTTTCCCTGCCCTGATTTAAAAGGCCACGGAT